>NW_023416316.1:54001118-54601118 GCF_014108235.1 Myotis myotis | reverse complement strand
TGTACATATCATGTAGAGAAAAACAGAAATGATATACACCCAATAACTGAGCCACAAGGGATGGATAACTTTCATTTTCTTTATTTTTCTTTGTTTTTTCAAATATTCCACAATGAGAACCTATCATTTCTATATATGAAAAAAAAATGTTTTTAAAAAAAGTGTGAAGATTTGGCTATCCTTGGCCAGCTCCCCTTGAAGAAGGAAAATTGACTATTTGTTTTAAGTATTATAGCTTTCTGTAGAAGAGATCATACTGGTACATTTGACAGGCTGATGTCTGGGTCCAGGAGTTGTATTGCCTTGAGGGTAAGAATTTAGATTGTTTCAAACATGCGTAGTTCCCAGCCAGATTTTTCCACAGTTTGTCCTATTGTATTTCTAGGGGATGTTCTTTGAAACAAATATTTCCTTGGTAAAATAAATTTGGGAAATGCTATGTAGCATATCCCCTTCTGAAAAGACACAGTGTATAGTAAGATGTTCACGTTTCCAAGATGTACTGTAATATAGAGAATGGACTGATTTGTTTACCCGGCACATGCTTGATGAGAAAAAGCTTTTTTGTTTGTTTTTCTTCACATACTTCCTTTTAACATTTTGCAAAACTAGAGTTCCTTGGAAAAGTCTTTATGAAGTTAAGGATTAGATAATTTGAGACGGATACATGGGTAAAGGACTGTTTTAGAAAATGGAGTACTTGGGGGAAATGTTCTCAGAATTGTTAAGACAAAAAAGCCTTTCAAGTTGATCATAAAAAGTACAACCAGGACTTAACTCAGTGTTTCCATTGTGCTTCTTCTATTAGAAACCTGCTTCTCAGCAGATCAAATCATAGTGCCTGTTTACTCATAGACCCAACATACAGACTGAGAATGATTCGGTTTATTTCAGTGAATTCAATTGCACTATGTCTTGGAGGAAGGAAACTCAGTTTGGTTATAGCCCCACTGTTTCTACATGTCTAAATGCAGTGACAGAGTCACAGAGTAATCATTTAACTTATGTCCATAAAATTGAAAACAGAGTTCTTCCCTTCCATCACCTTGAATACAGCAAGAAAGATACAAAACTCATTTCATTTCTGTAACGATTCTATCATGGAAAAAACCCTTAAAGTGTTTTTCTATTTCAACCCTTGTATCTTCAGAAAGTTGAGTGTTGTTAACCTCGTTTTCAAGTAAAAATCAAGGAAGGTTAAGTGACATGTTCAGGGTCACACAGTTCTGTTTAGTCTTCATCCAAGATTCCTTGGCTTTCTGCTTCTGGATGGGAAGGAGGGGGGTGGCTATCTGAGGTGACAGGACCAGGAGAGTGGCCAGCCCGCAGCCTCTGGGGACAGCTCACTTTCTGTCACCCTGACCCTGGGTCCTCCTGTGAGAGCCAGTCACCAGCCAGCCACTGAAGATGCCGAAGTCAGGCCCAGTTCTGAGCATCCCCTTCTGCTCTGCTGTCCTGGCACTGGTGTTTAAACATTGATTGGGGTGTTGTACTTAGATTTATTATTCTGTCATAAATGAAGCAAGAACAAAGAAAGGCCCAGTGGAAGTGTGACCTGAGCCACAGCCAGCATCTCCATGCCCTTCCTGGGTCGCAGCAGCAGGACACAGCCAGGGCTGGGGGACGACTCTCCTCTGGCAACTTAGTTTCTAAACAGAAGTCTCCCTCCTGCCTTCCTCCCCAGAGCCCCTCCGTGATAGCTTTTCCCGTGTTCAGACTTGATGAGAAGCAGGGAGAAGTAGTGGTGTTTTCGGGCTGCTTCTGCCTTCAAGCCTTGCAAAATCCCTATGGCAGGGAATCTAAAAGGCCAAATGCTGCTTAAAATGAGGAAAGCAATAGCGAGCCCATGCAAAATGAAATGATAATCATAGCAATGGTCATTCTAGCTACCATTGACTGAATGCTTTTGTCAGTCACCCCAGTCAAAGCTTTTTCGCAGTTTTATGTAATCCTGCCTGATGAGGCAAGTCTTGTTCCCAATTTATTGACAACAAAAGGAGGCTTAAAGGAGTAATAAATACTTAGCCTTCCATAGGTCAGCCAGAGGTTAAAGGCCACCTGCTTCCTCGCTCCTAAGCCGCACTCTTAGTGTCTGCATTGCTAACTTCCCGGACTTCGGAGCGGAACCCTCTCCTTTAAAGGCAACTAGCAGCACATTTCATATCAATAACGTTGGTTAGTTCTCCAATTGGAGGCATCACTAAAGCCAGCAACAGGAGGTCTAGTTCCTCTGTGGGCCTGCTGACTGCTCGCCTCTGGCCACAGGTTGGGTCTCTAACCTTAGCTTCCAGTTACCATTAAAACATGCTGTTAGATAGCAAAACACTACTGTAGATGGCTTTGTGAAATCCATCAAAGTTACACACACACACATGCACACACACCTAAGGTGAGAGTAGGGCTGTTGTTGGTCAATGTAAAATTTCCAAGTGCAGTCCATCACCAAGGAGCAGAGCGGGTCCAGCATGGAACCCTGTCTGCTTATGGCACGGCCCTGGTGGAGCACTTGTTGCTTGCAGATATCCATCCTGTTTTGGAAACCATGCTTAGTGCATGCTACCAAATGTGGCTGCAGGCGCCAAGCATGCTCTGAAGAGATGCTGGCTTGCCCAGTCATGGAAACAGGACAATTTCTTAATTTCCACTAACAAATATGTAGGCAATGACCTGTTTTCCTTTAGTCCCATGAATATTTTCAGTGTTGGGAATAAGGACATATTAGTATCAGCATAAGAGTAGAGCGTTAGAAAGTTAAGTTTGAAGTATTTATAACAAACTAGGGTCAGAAGGAGGCAAACAAGAAATATACTAGTAAGTTTTAGCCCTGGCCAGGTAGCTAAGTTGATTAGAGCATTTTCCCGATACATCAAGGGTGCAGGTTGGATCCCTAGTCAGGGCAAATACAAGGAGTAACCAATGAATGCATAAATCAGTGAAACAACAAATTGATATCTCTCTCTTTCTCTCTCTCTTTCTCTCTCAAATCAATAAAAATATGTAAGTTTTGTATGGAGAAAAAGTACATTGGCAATTGCCTGAAAATCATACTAGTTTTCAAAATAATAAAAAAAAAATAAGCTTATCTGGTATTGCATGAGAACATAGGTGACACTAATAATATAGCACATAACACCTTCTATATTTGATTTAAATTTTGTATTTGATTGCAAAAATATGCACAAACATAATGGAATCAAAGCAGCTTGACATTGTAAACATTTGGGAGTGTTAGTTTAAAAATGCTTTAGCTTAAAATCCTATTTTGAAACATACTTGAGGTGAAATAATTGTACACCTGGAAGAAAACTATGGACAGAGGTGCAGAGCCAGCCTCTTTCCTTCTCGAGACGAGTGAGTGGTATTGATTTACACCCAGCCATCGGCCATGCCCAGCCTCTCAGGGCGTCGTCACAGCTGCTGCAATCTAGTGGTCCAGAAGCTACGGAATTCAAATACTTTACCAAAATCGACATTCCATTTGAGCATCTCTTTTTTTAATTAAAAGAAAGAGGCTCCCATGAAGATGAAGAATGGAATTTGTGAGTGTTGGCAATGTGGAAAGTAAAAAGGGAAAGGACGGAACACAGAAAACCCGGAGCACAATTAATCAGATGACAAAGTTTTTGCCAAGTGCGTGAGAACCAAATGCTTTCCTTTGCTGCATCTAAATCACTGTTTGTCAGAGGCTATCATTTCGTGCATTGCACTGCTCCCTCCCACCTTAACTGGGTTTTCCCTTTAAACACCATTCCTCCATATCCACCCTTTCAGCCCCCGAAGGCACAAAAGTTCTGTGTGCCCGGTTCCAGTTGGCACCGCACCCTTAACTCGCTCCATTGAGCCTTTGTTTTCTTCCCCCTCCAAGACAGGGCTTGGAGATGGGGCCTCAAACCTCCCTTAATTTTGAATTTTCTGGCTTTTGTCACTTTAAACCAGATCCCTCAAGTTATTTAAATGTGAGCGCGCCCACCCCCCCCCCCCGCCCCCCAACTTTGGGGTAAGAAGTGGGGTGAAGAATTTAATGTTATTCATTAAATGTTAACTGAACTCTCTTGTTAACCTTGGGGGCCATCCCCAGAGCTGAAACCCATTCAAGTAATACTTTGACAGCGCTGCAGAGTCAGCCTGGAAAAGCTCTTTAAGAGCACATTCGTGGCCTGGCCCTTTTCTTTGGGTCTCTGTGGAATTTTTCTTAGGAACAATTTTTAGCGGAGGGGGTTGTGGACACTTGTAAACTAAGGAACGCTGACAGGAGAGGAGAGGGAGATGGGGAGGGCCGCTCGCCGCACTAATTAAAACAAAGCCTGCTTGTGTGAGCTTGTGCCCTCCTGGTGCAAAGGGGCCAACAGCACCAGGGCCTCTGGGAGCACACGGTTCTCGAGTCTGCGAAGACTTAATACTTTTAAATACAATTGCAAGCAGTGCCCCTTTGTTGATTATACTCGCCTGGCCAAGCCGGAGGACCTCCGAAGCTGCCAAACATTTACTTTTCAATCTCATGGGCCAAGCCGCCTTCCAAATGCTGTCATTCTCAGAGAGGGTGGCTGCTTGGGAGGACCGGCTCCCCAGATTCTAGTGAGGTGCTTGGACTGTGTTTCCAAAGGATGCTGGTTCCGAGACTGGGCAGGTCAAGCCGGGGTCTGGTGTCACACTCTGGTCTTTAGAAGGGAGATGGATTTGTTCTTGCCTCTTGCTAGAGTGCACAAGCTTGCAAACGAAAAACAGCCAAGCAAGGTTCCTAACCCCGCGTGTGGAAGCAGGAGAGTATGCAGTCCAGACCCAATTCAAAAAAAAAAAAAAAAAGACTTGTCAAATGGAAGAGAAACGCACAAACATGTCTGTACTTTGTCCTCTGAATTTTAAAAGCGTCTAATGTTACATAGCTCATGTGAACTTTATTTAAAGCGCGGCCATCCATGAAGTATTCCCTTTATGGTTTTAGGGGCTGTCCTTGCTGTTCACGACTATGATTATTTTATAAGCCCTTTTGTAGCTGGGTTTATTTGACTTAACCTTTTAAATGTCGCTTTGTTTCTGACAATCCAGGAAGTCTAATGCCGAAGGAAAGCTCTGTGTGGGGGTGGAGGCGGGGGGCAGGCGTGTGATTAGAAAGAAGTCTTGAGGAGACGGTAAACTGATTTGGGGGTTTCTCGGTGTTTCCAATGTGACCCAATAAAGCTGAGCTCTAAGTTGTGATCCCTAGGTTTTATGAGGTTGCAGAGGTACGAAACCAATACTTGGCTAGGTGTTCTCTCTCTCTGTCTCTTTTTTTTTTTCCTAATGAAAAATGCAGGCATGAAAAACAAGGTGCAGCATCCGTTTTCAATTAAAAAAATAAAAATTTTAAATCTCTCCCTCTGGGCCTGGTGCAGAGCCAGGTGAGGGAATGGGATGGGTGTGGTCACTGAGAAAGTTGTAAGCTGAAATTACCCTTCTGCCTGCAGTAACTTTATATTTCGCAGGATTTCCCCCAGCCTAATAAATAAAAGTTACACTGTGCTAGCATCTTATTTTAAATGTTTTCCTTTAAAAGTTCAGTTACTTTGAAATTTTACTAATTCCCAAGGACACTGGATTTGATTTCTATTTTCTCCGTACAACTCTGATTTCTGTTCACTCCCACAGGGGTAAATAGTTGACATCCAGCCATTCCCAGGGGTGGCAGACCAATGTACTAAACACAGAGTCATTTCACTTCACCAAGAGATGAAGTCAGGCTCCAGGGGATAAACAGCCGTCCATAAATAACCTCTCAGAAATAGCCTAAGGAACATGTCCTGCAAAGAAATCCTGGCTCAGTACATTCTATTTGGTTTATTTTGCATAAACGTTTTCTTTGTCTAGATTTTCATCGGCATAAAAGCACTCTCAGCAAAACATACAGTTAAAACAAAACGACCAAGTTAAAAGAAAAGAAAAAAGTTCCACCTGAAAGGCAATTAACTGTTGCCCTTTGAAATGCCAGGATAAAACCGTTTCCCTGACATTCTGATGGATAAAGAGTGGTGAGAAGGGGAAAAGGACATGGGGGGAATTCTGTCAAGTACTGGTATTCAGAGCCTCTGCCTGAAGTCTAGACCCTCCAGGCCACAGTTAAAAGCGTTTGCAACATCTGACTCCTAGTGGCAAACCCACTGTCGTCAGTAATGAGACCTGCCTCCAGACTTAACTTTGGCCAAGACATAACTGACCCATCAGTACAGTGAGATGGCTGGAGTTCTTCTTCTTTTTTTTTTAATATTATCTGGAGGAAATTTACTATTTTAAAACATTCTTTGGAACTTTAATTGCTGTATTTTAGTGAGATGAGTTCAAGCAAAGGAAAAGTGTGGTGGGGGAGAGATAGGTCTGTGCAGTAAATTGTCTTCCGGTCAAGCATTGTCACTCAGCTCAGTTTCACTGTGAGCACCTAAGGAAGCGATCCGATACATGTGTGGATGACATGCATATATGTATACTTAGCCAAATTCAGAGGGTTTATAAAGGCAGCATGAACTTCAATGACACCCCCTCTGGGGTTAATTAGTAACTATAATTTTTACATGAACAATTAACATCCTAGGTTTTTAATAGTCAGGTACTTCAATTCTCATGAATCTTAGTCTATTTCCCTTCTAATTTCTTTGCTTTCTGTCTCCTTTATTTTGATTATCCCCCTAATTGTTATCCAAAGTCAAACCCTTATCTCAGAAATGAGTTGTGATAATGAACAGCCTCAGAACTGGCGTCCCTGACTTCAAGCTCTCCCCGCTACATCCCAATCCCCCCCCTCTGGATTATCTTAAAATCATGCTTGGCATCATGAGTTCACACTTCTCAGAATTTGTGTTGGCACCCCACTTCTTAAGGAGGAAGTTCCAGCTCTAACATTCCCTTGCTGTTCTAATTTTATATTTACTTCTCTGGCCAAACTCACTATGTTATGAGCTGTCCTTTAAAATCTTTCATGTTCCACTGCCTTCACTTTATTTATACGTTGTCCCTCCGTGGAACATCCTTTCTCCACTTGGGTATCTCACGGTCTGATGTGAGCCCGACTCTCCCACAATGATCTCTACCTTTTCTGAAGTGCTATGAAATAATATACTGCTTCCTTTGGGTTACTGGTTTATTTTGCTTATGTACCTCATAACCCTAATTAGGCTGTAAATTCCTTGAGCACAAGAACGGGGTCTGGCAAACCGTTTTATTCCCCAAGCAATGTTTAGTCCGTAATTAGTGCGAAGACACAATTCCTTCTTGAGGAAGGAATGTGTGAGCTGCTTTATTAATATATGGTTATCGGGAGGAACATTCCTTTGTTGAGATGGCTTCAGTTTCCTAAAAAGTGAGGTCTCTCTCAGGCTCAGCAACTGGCGGAGGGAAAGGGCCCTCTCACCAGAACTAGACATGAGGGGCAAAATCTATGTAAATGATTTGGAGGAGATAGCTGAGCCATATTTTCTTGTACGCCACTCTGAAGAGCCTGCCTACCCAAGAAGGCGTTCTTACTTGGGGGCTTGGAAAAGGATATCTGTCACAGAAAGAGTCCAACAAGAAAGAGCCCGTGGGTGTAAAGCCGGCTTCACAAACCAGCCCGATTATGTAGCCCAGGTTGCCTTTATTAATTTTCGTGTGCTATCTTCAAGCCTTTAATAAAGTTGCGCTGAATGTCACAGCCTTGTGTTAGAGAATCTAACCACGTTTAAAGGAATGGTCATCTGTCCAGTGTTAAAGGGAGAGTTTATCCCACTGGTGGCCAATGTGATCGTGGTAACAGTGGCTGGAGAGACAGATCAACCCTCGCTGTTTGTGGTTCACCTTTCCCCCTCATTAGGGGAAGTCTAACTAAAGAGTTTGGGATTTGATATTATTTTTAATTTTAATAAGAAACGCAGCAGTTCCTTTTTCAATTCTAATTTAAAAATGTGCAATACTGGTCTTATAAACAGATACTGTTGTTGTTTACATATTGATTTAATTGTAGCTGGTTTAAAAATCTATGCTCTATAACAGATATAGAGAGAGATAATTTCATTTTCTGTAATTATAGCTTGTTTATAAGCTCATATATCTACCTAGTTATGGAAAGAAGTTTAAATTTTCCCAATCAAGTAATTAGTCACTTTTGATTTTAAGTTTTGATTAAGACTTTTCCCATTCAAATCAGCCTTTGAGGTAAATATTTAGTTGTTTAGTTCTCCCCCCTGCCCCAATGTCTTCTTTTCCTTTCTCTCTAGGCGCTATCTGGGCATGGAAGAAATCTTCCATAAGATTTTAGTCTCAAGGAGATGAGGTAAACCAATGGTCTGTAATTTCTTACCTCACATCATATAAAAATTAACTAAAAAGACCTAACTATAACTACTAAAATTATTTTTAGGTATATTTTTAAAAGAGTAAATAGCTTTGGGATTAGGCAAGTATATCTCAGAAAGGATAAAAAAGCACAAACTATTAGCTAAAATTATTGATATGTTAAACTTTATCAGAAATACAAACCTCCACAAAATATTCTGTTAAGAAAATAGAGATGTCCCAGAGCAGGAGATAAAATATGCCAATCTCTTATCTTAAAAAGACCTATATCCAAAACACATAAAGAAAGATTACAACTAAATAATAAGAAAAACACTTTTTAAATGAGCAAAGATTTGAAAAGTCACTTTACCAAAGAAATAATACAGATGTCAAGTAAGCATGCAAAAGATGCTCGACACCATTAGTCCTTGGGGCAATGAAACTTCAATCCGTGAGGAGATACCACTACATACCTGTTAGAATGCCTAAAATCAAACCCTGGCAGCAGCAAGTGCTGTGAGAGTGTGGGGATGCTCAGTGGGACAGCCACTCTGGAAACAAGGTGTTTTCCCAGAAAGGAGGCGGTTTCTTAAAGGGGGGCGAGGCTGCCAGTTGTCTCCCCACGTGTCTGTTCTCCAGTGCTCCCTTGGTAAGAAGTGCAGGTGGCAGTTGGCTAACATAGACGGTATTCTGCAGCCTCCCTTCCTGGCTATGCAGGGGCCAACTTCTTATCAGTAAAATAGAAGCAGAAATTGTTGGTGGGGAATCCCAAGGGAACTCTTTAAATCATCGCATTCAGTAGAAATAGAAGGGAAGCCAAAATGAGAGCCAGGTATATAATTTAAATTTCTCTACTAGCTCCATTTAAAAAGTAAGAAGATGCAGGGAAATTAATTTTAATAATATACATTACTTAACCCAATATATCCAAACTATTATCATTTCAGCACAAAATCAGTATAACAAGTTATTAATGAGATAATTTTCATGCTTTTTTTGGTATGAAGTCTTCGAATTCTGATGTGTATTTTACATTTTCAGCACATCTCAGTTCATACTGGACACATTTCAAATGCTCATATAGCTGGTGGTTACTGTATTAGAGAGCACAGTTGTAGATAGATAAGCATTTTTCACACTTCTGCCTCTCTTCCTCTTCTGAGTTGCAATGTATTTGTGTTTAATGGAGTTCAGCAGCTCTCCTAGACCATAAGTTTTCCTTGAGGTTGCAAGCTGTGGAACAGAAAAATGAAAGAAATCTGGTAGTGGATGCCTATATAATTCCCTTATCAGCCATAAGTTGCCAAATTCTGGACTTCTTTTATATTACTGTCTATAATAATAAAATCATAATATGCTAATTAGACCAGACATCCTTCCGGACATCCTTCCAGATGACCTTCAGAGCAAAGCCAGGGCTGCAAGGGAAGCCTGGGTCCCAGGTGCTAGAGTGAAGCCTGCGTCCTGGGTTCCAGAGGGAAGCCTGGGTCCTGGGTGCCAGAGGGAAGCCAGTGCCAGCAGCTAGGGGAAGAAAGGCCTACTCTTGCATGAATTTCCTGCATCAGGCCTCTAGTAGCAGGAATAAACAATATAAACCCTGGTAAAAATCATTCTTAGTGATGACGAGAGCCAAAAGATGGAAAGATAGTTCATTATATTGGTTAAAAGCATTTAGAGGAGCCATATATCTATCTAAGTGTAGATCTTGGCATGACCATGTACTGGGTAAGTTATTTAAGCTTTCCAAACTTAAAATCTTTCCTAGACAATGAAGATAACAATATCACCTTGTTAGTTATTATAAGAACTAAAAGTAGTTAATTACATAATATTCCTAGATTATGTGTATCACATAGTAAGTTCTTTGTACAAGTCAGGTGTTGTTAATTTATTAGGAAAATATAATAATGTTGTACTTATATGCATCTGATAATGTAAACTCCAAACATATAAAACAAAATTATACAAAGTGGTTATTAGATTTGTAATTTTTGTTCAAGTTTGACACATTTTCTAATAACTGACAGATGGAACAGACAGAAAAATGAAAACAATTTCAGTAAACTAATGTGAAACATGTGCCTTGGAGAAACCTCCGATTTGGATTCTCTTTACCACTGAACCACCGATGCTCGCGGGGGCGGCCCTGTACTCTTTAAATTTGAATCTAAACTTCCTGAAAACTTTAAAAAATATGAAACATATTCATTCAAATAATTTCTATTATTGTGAAAAAAAACAATGCTTTTTTCTTAGGTTTACCATGTTACATATATTTGAGGATCCTAATGAAACATCTATATGCTCATCTTTATAATTTCTTTCCATTCCATTCGCATACAACTAAATAAAAATCTGTATTTTAATTTGACATAAATCAATGGTTTCAGGATTTATTTATCACATAAATATGAAGTTTCTAGTTGCAAACTCTCAATTCACTCTGTATATCCTTCACCAAAACAGCATCAGCCAGTGAGTGGATAAAGCTTTATTTGGGGGCTGAGGAATGTTCACGCCAGTGCGAGCGTTTTAGCACAGCCTTTTGTCACTCTCCAGGCATCTGTCCCCTTTTTCATCTCTCCCATGAGACACAGCAGGTAGAAGGAACCCCAAACATTCTAAGTGTTAAAACACTTGGAATGATTTCTGTTTTCAATATATCCCTTAAAGTTTGGGTGTTTTTATCCCAACTTTTGACTGTCTTTTAAAACAGTGCCTTTTGTTTGTTTGTTTCTTTATTTCAGTGAGATATTTTGCGTAAGTTGTGAAGAATCCAATTGAATAGGATGTGTTATTAAAAAAAAAACAGCAACACACAAGCATTGGTCAAGTATTAGACTAGAGCCTGAGAGATGGAAAAAGAAACAAGATTCAGCTCAAACTTCCTAAACAATATCAATAGCACAGAAACTTCAGGCAACTAAAATGCCCTCTGGAGAGTAACATTTCATGCTTCGGAAGAAGTTACTTACTTCGTGCAGGAAAGTACTTTGCTCCAAAGAGGGGCCCTGGCTCACCATAATATTAGGTTTGGCCTATCATGGGACTAGACTTAAAAAATATTTTATGTTCTCAATTCATTTTCTCTCACATCTGGATTAAGGATAATTTTTCTAGACCCGAATTATGGAAAATTTCTCTTGTCAAGTATATAAGCCATATACTTGACTGTAAACATATGGTCTGATTGCAAAAATTGGCTTTGGGAAAGCTAATTATTGAAGGTGTGCGTCTCAAGTAGAATTTCCCCACCTTTCTGTAAACCACAAACACATATCTCTGGGAACCTGAAGTGTTGAACTCCACTGCGAGGCAAAGAGGCATTTCCTGCTCGGCCCTCCCATGGGGAGACTCAGGCCTTTGGCTAGGGGTTGTTTCCACAAGCTGGATTCTTTTTTTCCTGGATGTGGGGGTCCTCTTAAACACAGGGGGATTGTGGTGGCCCTTTGAGGTTGCGCAGGGAATTATTTGAGTGCCTCCTTTCAGTTTCACTCACATCCCTTAACCTTGCTGTAACAAGGAGTCCATTCTCTTGTTAAGGGCTTCTTTGGCAATGCCTTAGGGCGAGTTGTTGCTGAACTGCCTCCTGTCTATACCCCTGCGTTTGCTGGAGCCAAGAGAGCAGAAAGAGGGGGATTCCCTTTTAGCTTTGTGCCAGGCGCTTTCACAGTTCTGTCTTTTTGTTTTTCTACTGGGCAAAAAATAGGACTTTTTAATGTCTCAACGTACTACCCCTCAAGCTCAAACTTTAATGGCGAAAACAAAACCAAAACTCTGCACGTGATGAAAATAGAAATATTATTTATTTTATTTTAAAAATTCATAGCAAGTATGAATGCTTTTCAAAGATAGCTTTCAATGCTACTATAGATGGAATACGATTTTATGTATTATTCAGTGTATGTTCATTATGTATATACATAGTACATATGTACTATGTCCTGTGTGTTAGGCACAGACTGTGAAAATAAATAATATTGGGTTCTAGTATAAAAATATTCACACTCTCTCCTGGGAAATGTATACAGGGAGGTGACAGAAATGCAAATATCTAATTATAATGCAATGTATATGCTATTGTAGCTCAGAGAAAGAGTAAACTCTGACTAGTGTGCCTTACAGCAATTTCAAAGGGGAGGTGATATTTGATATACATCTGGGACAGTGAGTTGAATTTCAAGAAGGAGAAAAGCACTCTCTCTAAGAAGCAGAGAGAAAATGTAAAAAAGAAACTAAGACTAAAAGTAGCGTGTTATATTTGGGGGAATAGATGGCATATTGGCATGAACAGGAGGCAGGGTTCAATGTGATACTGAGTCTGGATAGGAAAATATTATCAAGATGATAATGCATATTATATGAAATGTTAAGATTTGGGGGCATGGCTCTCACTCGGTGGCATTTGCCTTCGAAGGCTTACAGAAGGTGAGTGATAGGATTCTTTATGCCACACGTTGTTCTAAGTGCTCTAGACAAATTTTCTCATATAGTCCATACTATAAGCATATGGGGGAAGGGTTGTAGTGATTTCCACTTTACACATGACCCTGGGAAAGTCAGTTTCCTCATAGATACTCCACCTATAGATCTTCAAATTGATCTATAGGTTCTACACAATCCCAATCAATACCATAGCTGGTGTTTTGTTTTTGTTTTTGGAAATTGATAACCTCATTCTGAATTCATATGCAAATACAAAGGCCCAGGCTTTTTAAAATAACAAAGTGTACTAGTATTTATACTGCATACTTTTAAGACATAGTGTGAAGTTATACTAATAAAGACAGTGCAATATTTGAATCAAGATTGACAAATAGAATAGAGTTTAAAAAGACAATCACACCCTTAATTGGTTTGGCTCAGTGGATAGAAGCGTAGGCCTGTGGACTGAAGGGTCCCTGATTCCATTCCAGTCAAGGGCATGTACCTTGGTTGCCAGCACATCCCCAGTGGGGGATATGCAGGAGGCAGCTGATCAATGTTTCTAACTCTCTATTCCTCTCTGTAAAAAATCAATAAAATATAAAAATATTTTAAAAAAAGAAAAAGGCAATCACATAGACACAACTGAAGGATTATTTATTTATTACAAATATGTGAAGGCTACACAGTGGGGAAAAGATAATTTTTTCAACAAAAGATGCCAAAACAGTTGGATATCCATAAGCCAAAACAAAAGGACTTTGATTCACATCTCACACCATATATAAAAAATAAATAGAGCATATACCTGTATTTTAAACATAAAACATAGGAGAAAATCTCTATGACAAGTTTGGCAAAGATGTCTTAGATATGACACCAAAGTTATGATTCATAAAAGAAAAATGTAATAAACTGGACTTTATTAAGGTTAAATCTTCTTCTCTTCAGAAACACATTAAGATAATTAAAAAAAAACAACACAGGCTGGGAGAATAGCAAAGAGATTTGAAGAGGCACTTTATCAGAGAGGATACACAGATGAAAAGATGTTCAATATTCTGAGTCATTATGGAAATTCAAGTTAAAACCAAAATGAGTTACCATTACATGCTTATTAGAATGTCTTAAATTAAAATGTGTGACCATGTCAAGTGCTGTCAAGGATGTAGAGCAACTGGAACTCTCACACACTCGTTGGGAATGAAAGTGGGATAGCTGCATTAATATTTTTATAGTTTGTAAGAAGATAAACATACATCTGCCCTATTAGCCATCCCTTATTATATCAAGTGTTCACCTAAGAGGAAAGAAAGCATACATCCATACAAAGACATGTGCTTGAATAGTCATACTTTTAATTACTTATTTAGTATGATCCCTAAATTAGGAAAACTCAAAGGTAAATATGGATAAATGAATTATGGTATATCTATACAATGAATTGTTGCTCAGTAAAAAATAGGAATGAACTACTGATATGCACAACAATACAAATAAATCTTTAAATAATTATGATGAATGAATGAAGCCAGATTTAAAAAATACATACTTTTCTATTAAATTTTTATGAAACTTTAAAATGCAAATGAGAGAGTGGATGAGTGGTTCTTGTGGAGGGGAAGTAAAAGGTAAGGGACAGATTACAAAGGGGAACAAGAAAACGTTTGGAATTATGGATACATAATCATGATTGTGGTGATGATCTCATAGGTATACACATATGTCAAATCTGATCAAATTGTACACTTTAAACATGTGCAGTTTATGTTATGTTAGTCATTACTCAACAAATCTTATAAAAAGCAAAAATTTAGTGGGAAAATATCTGAGAATGCCCTATGACTTAACATTAAGCCTGGGGGGGGGGGGGGGTGCAAATCTATATACTGTAAAAACCATCATTAAAATGAAAAAAAAATATTGATCAAATATTCATGTGATTCTTTTATTATTTACTAGAGGCCTGGTGCACGAAATTTGTGCACAGGAGTTGTACTTCAGCCCAGCCTGCACCCTCTCCAATCCGGGACCCCTCAGGGGATGTCCGACTGCCGGTTTAGGCCCGATCCCTCAGGAATTGGGCCTAAACCGGCAGTCGGATATCCCTCTAGCAATCCGGGACTGCTGGCTCCTAACCGCTCACCTGCCTGCCTGCCTGATCACCCCTACCTGCCTCTGCCTGCCAGGCTGATCGCCCCCTAACTGCTTTTCTGCTGGCCTGATTGCCTCTAACTGCCCTCCCTTGCCAGCCTGATTGTCCCCTAACTGTCCTTCCCTGACAGCCTGATTGACCCCTAACTGCTCTCCCCTGTCAGCCTGATCGCCTCTAACCACCTCTGCCTTGGCCCCCCGCCACTGTTGCTTTGTCTGGAAGGATGTCCAGAAGATGTCCAAAAATGTCTGGTCTAATTAGCATATTACCCTTTTATTAGTACAGATTTGGCAAATATGTATTGACTGTCTGTGATGTCAGCACTGCTGGATGTGCCTAGACTAAGACACACAGTGGAGGACAAGATGATGGCCCTCTGCCCTCACAGAGTTTATTTGGTCAATATAGCCATGTAATAGAGAAGCATGAAGGGCAAGCTTCTAAGTTGAAAAATCTAAGAATTCTCCATAAGTCTCCCACTTTTCTTTGGGGAAAATCAGGTCACAGAATCAGTTAATAAGTTGTAGAGTAAGAATTCAAATTAGACCTCAGAGATGTTGCTTTTAACTTCTCTATTACCATCGGTTTGAAACAGAATTGAGATGTACCATCTATCTTACTATGGATATAATGTTATTTCAAGTCATGCCCATGTGCCACCTAAAATCTTTTGACACATCAGAGATAAACATCCCATCCTGGGGAACAATGGCTAAACGTTCTCTAGAGTCACATTGGGCTCTAATTTCTTAAAAGCTTGTATTCTGTGTTTTGTCCCTGTGAAGACAGAGGATAAGTCACACCCAGTGTGATTGTCCGAGACTATAATGCTGGGAAAAGATAACATGTCCCATGTTCTGTACATGGGTCCACACAGGCATGCAGATAGTAGATCTCACCTTTCCCTTCTTTACATTCATAGGGGTGGGTGGTAGGTGTGGGGTATCAGGGAGTAGGAGAGAGGGAGCAAGAGATTCTTGGTTGATTCAAGCTTCTCTAGTGAGCTCAGTGCAATAGAGGAGAACTGGTTGCTACCCAGAAGTAGCTTCTTGGGCAGTGCCTGAAGCAAAGTGGCTCCTTTGAGGTTCTTGTGCAGAATTTTGATTTCTGTTTTATATTGGATGAGCCCCACTTTCTAGCATTATCTTCAGTGAAGGAGAGTCTTCAGCAACTGGCTAAAATTCATAATGACCGGTTCTGTCACCCAAGAATGAGGCAATTACAATGCAGAAAGTTTGTGTCTCATTGTGCAGTTTCTTTAAAATATATATATATATATATATATATATATTTGTATTGATTTCAGAGAGGAAGGGAGGAATAGAGAAATAGAAACATCAATGATGAGAGAGAATCACTGATCAGCTGCTTCCTATACACCTCACACTGTGGATGGAGCCCACAACCTGGGCATATGCCCTAACTGGGAATTGAACCATGACCTCCTAGTTCATAGGTCGATGCTCAACCCCTGAGCTATGCCTCTGGTCAGGCTCATGGTGCAGTTTCAAAGTTCTCTTCAAAGGTTATGTGCATAGCACAGAGGAAGACTGATCCCTCTGGTTTGTACTTATCTACCTCTTCACACACAGTTGTGACAGCCCTTAGTCCCCATTTGTTTTCATTCACCAGGTGCTGCTGCTGCTTAGAGTACTTATCGGCCACAAAGCACTGGGAAAAAACTGGCCTCAGAGAATGCCACCCAGGGGCCAAAGCCAGTGCTGTCCTTTCTCCTTACAATAGAAAGAGTCGGTCATTGGTTTTGTGTCTTCCTACCAGTAAGGCAGGATTTCCAACCTCATACCCTTGACATTTTGGGCCAGACAGTTCTTGGACTTTAGTGACTATCCTGTACATTGTAGAATGTTTAGTAGCATCCCTGTCCTCTACCCTCTAGATCCCAGTACACTACCCCAGTTTCCATAATCAGAATGTCTCTAGACATTGCCAGATGTCTCCTAGGGAACAAAATCAGCCTCAGTTGAGAACTACTTCCTTAAGGCAACTTTATTTCAGTGTCCTGCGCAAGGGCCCCCTTAGTCTGTTTCATAAATCTTTATAATTTCAATCACAAGGAGCTGAGACTGGGAGTTTACAGGGTCTCCATCCTTATTCTAATTTGCCTGTTTCCTTCCCAGCAGTCTGTAAACCAGAAAGAAGGGCTTATTTTCCAAGTCAAAAAAGAAAAAGGTCGTATTTACAAAACTAAGATGGGTCACTTAATATTTGCCCTAAGTGATGATTTTAACCCAGAACACATGGTTGCTTCTATTAGTGAGGATAAAAGAAAAAAATAAAATAAACTCTCTAGGGCATTTCATTTCATTACAGTTTTACTGGATATCTTTCCAATTAAGTACTTTCCCCCCAATTTGTCCTATGATAAATATATCACATAGAGGTTGCATTTTTATTTTTAATTTTTAAATGTTGTGCCTTGGGAGGTTGGATACGCTTTTCAATGATAATCACTGATTTGGGAAGTATACTACACCCTGCGGTGATTCTATAAATAGGTTGCATAAATGCCTTTCTGTAAATACTGAGCAAGGAAAGGTAAGTAAATGCAAGCTAGTCTTTCTGTGCTTCTTGAAACTAACTTCAGGAGAACAAAGGTAGTAATTAGAATTCATTTTTTTTCCCTCTTCATCAGGACTGTGCTCAGCCCCTCTGCTGAGCAAGCCTTTGCAAGAGATGGCGTTTTAAATCAGTGATTGATAGCACCCACGGCTTCCAGGCAGGGCGATGTTCTTAGTGACCTCTGCAGAGCGGAGGTACTGAGTTATGTTTCAACAGCTTGACAGTGCCAAGATGTCTCTAAGCTTGTGAACTTTCAAGACCAAAATTATCATGAATTGGTTGATGGTTTCAAAATGTAGATTCACTCTGATGATGGATTGGAAGCTCCAGGAAGAAATTATGAAGAAATAATATCTCTGAGTGAAGAAACGGATTTTGATTTTTTTTTTTTGAAAATTGACTAAGCTTCTTTCATTGTCTGCAGTCATGCTTTAACCTTTCATTGTTCCTTGGACCACTAATCTAGCCCAGTCATCCCATGTTGTTGATGAAGCTCTTACTGACTTAAGGGAAAACTCTCTTGTCACCAGTATTACGTCTTCTATTTCCTGATTCACACTGAGTGGTTTTTCTCTCTCAGTCCTTCCTAGTGCTACCCACACTATCACTCTTTTAAACATTCATTTTTAATTGTTATGTAACCTCCAACTAAGTGTGTTTACTTGATCTATTTACTGTAAGTCTACCGTATACCATGTAGTCTCCTAAACACTTCAGAAATATTAACACATTTACGTTTCAAACAATCTAAAGTTTTCCCGAAACGAAATTAAAATATGTATGAGTGGTACCACTGAGAGACACCCTCAAAACTTTTTTTTTACCACAATATATTTTCCAACACCTAAGCAAGCATTCTTAGAAACTCTGAGAGGCTGTGATGTCAGAACACAATCTTGGCTTACTAAATCCCCCCACCTAATATGCTCTCCTTCCATTTTCCCATCTGGCAGACTTCTTATTAACTATATATTGAGGATACTGAACACAGTGGGTTATAATAAACATGAGGCAGTCATCTCTTTTCCAAACCCTGCTGTATAAATAAGGCATCCCATGATCAAGGCAAGGAATTTCACCTCTGTATGCCTTGGTTTCTCAACAATGGGACAAATAATGCTGCCCAGCTCACAGAGTCGTTTTAAAGCTTGAACTTGTTAATAAATATAAAATGTCTAAAGTACTACCTGGCACATAATAAGCACTCGATGAAAGTTGGCCATTATTTATTATGCCCTTGTCTCTGCCTCTGGAATACAAGCTCTTTGAATCCCAAAGAGTGTAGACAGTGGTTGGCACGCATTCGATGCTTCCAAAATATTGGTATAACAATGGATACAAAGGAATCAAAATAAGGATTTTAGGAATTAAGCAGAATTTGACATTTGACACATAATGCCTTTTTCTTAAGGATTTCAAAATTGCATTGAGACAATCCTCAATTCTCCTGGTAGACAATGACTATTGATGGGTCTCCATGAAAGAGAGAGGATATAGCTAGATTCAGTCACAGAGAGATTCAATTGCTTTCCTGGGAACTGGGAGAAGAATTTGAAACAGCTACTTCATTGGTAGACAGTGAGAATTCTAAGTACTTTAAGATAGCAGAATTAGCCTTTATATGTTTCTTTTATCTGATTTTAGTCCAGACATTTTTTTTCAAAGTGCCAATGGAGCAGCCTTCAAAGATAATAATTGCACGGAGCAGGATTTTAGAAGATGCTTTTTTATGAGGTGCTTTGGAAAGCAAGTAGATCATGTTACCCACTTCCGTAGGCATTTTCCAGGTGCTCAGATGGCATCAGAACCCAGTTGGATCACAATACAAAGCAAAAAGAAGCAAAAAGTTGTATCCCCTTTTCTGCATTCTAACAAACAGAACTGCTGGGTGGATGTCATTTAATTTGTCATCAACTAAGTGTCCTCCAACCCTGTTTCTCTGAGGGTCATGAAAATAAAACCAAAATTAAAAAGGAAGGGAGAAATCCATCATAGTTATCTTTCCAAGTAGTCAAATATTTAGTAATGTGTAGACTAAACATCTGGGTGATGGTTAAAATTTTCCCCAGTTTTTATTCATATTTTTACCCAAAGATTGAACCCTGGATGGAAAGCCTCCACCATTAGCCTACAAAAGCTGAATCAACAGAGTTAATCATCGCAGAAAGTCGAGTCACTTATTGAATTAGAGGTGGTCATAGGGGGAGAAAATGAGGAAACCTTAGCCAAAGTCAATGGCTTTGTGGTTGGATTTTTCTGGATTTATGCTAATGAAAAAAGTGTGCTTCTGTCCAGAAGATCAAGTCCAAAACAAATAGAAACATTGTCACAGTAGCTTAAGGAGATGCCCCCACTTTCACTGGGCCTGGGAGGAGTAAGGCCCCTGGAGAATTATCTAGGAGTGGATGACATACCATTTTGTTTGCTAAACATTCTTGACCTTATGTCCTCTATAAAAATAGTTTCTCTCAGGACAGCTGAGAAAGCTGTGACTTTGCTGTCCCGTCGGTCCAGGCTGGCCATTTTCCTCATGGTGAGGATGGCTCTTAGTTTTCAAGAATAGGAGGAAAAGGGGGGCAAGTGTAGACATCTCGTATTCCAATGGACGCAAAAACAGCGTGTCCTCCTTCCCTCATCTAGAATCCTCACGCAGAGGGGCTTGACCATGGTTCCAGTTTCTGAGTGTGTCTAAGACCCAGAGTGCACAACATTCCTCTGTTCCTGTCTTGTGTCACCCCCTCTCCTGCCCTTGACTTATTAGGTTCCACCCTGCCAGGGAGCTCTGTGGTATCAGGCCGAACATTTTGATGCAATTCCACCACTGCTGCTGTAGCTATCTAAGCTCCAGGATTTATTAGTTGTGAACGTTCATTTTTGTTTTTCCTGGTCTGGTGCCAGTAAATAAGTCACCCAAACCATGGCTGAGTGTCATTTGATAGGAAAAGGCTGGAATCACAAGGAAGCCTTCTGTCTTTCAACCAAAAAAAAAAATTGCTGAGGTAAGCAGTGTCAGACCCAGCTGCATCAACATGATGGTGGTGAGACAAATGAGAGCTTTCACTGCTGGATATGGAGCTAGAGAGCAGCCGGCCGAAAACGCTCTGCAAGCCCCGGGTCAGCTGAATGCATGCAAGTTGCAAGGGGCTGCTGTTTCAAACTCCTCGCTCTGAGAAGAAAAATCCTCTGTCCGTTTTGATCTGTCTAGCACACAAACAAAGCTCATTTGAAAGATGAGTTGAGATGAAAATCTCCTACACGTGCACACACAAATACATGTGCACACACATACATGCATGCACGCACACACACACAAACACGAGTGTTCAGGGCAATTGGAAGAAGAATGTAGTGACATACGTGATGTTCCAATCTGTGAGTCAGTGGCCCACTGGCTGGACCATGTCGGGTGGGAGGCCAGAAGAGGGATGCGGTTTGTGAGGGGCCATGAGGAGACCCAGGGTGGAGACGAGGAGGAGGTAGGGGCTTGGGAGGGGACTGCTCTCTCGCCACAGGGCCCAGCGCCAGCTCCCTGTGACTGTTGCCTGGGCGATGGCTGGGGATTATCAGGAATGCCTGGAGCCCATATCCTTCCTTTGGACTCATGGATGGAGCAGAAGGGGGTGGATGGCTTTTCTCTTTCTGTTTCTTTCTTTCATATTCAGCAGATTAGAGCTGTGGGTTGCTGTGGCGACGACACGGAGGAGGGCTCCCGCACACCTGCACCACAAACAGAGCCTGCCAACGTGGACTTAGGCCATCCTGGGGGGCAGGTTTTGCTGTGGGAAACGCAACAACAACAACAACAAACAACAAAAAGAGTGAAGGAGAGAGGGGGAGAGAGAGATGGGGGGGGAGTTAGAAAAGAAAGAAAATACACTACGTTTCTAGCAGTGGCAGTGTTGCTCTTTAGTAAACCAAAGAAATCCACAGGACACCTTCTCCTACTCAGAAGACGGAGGGGGCTGTTTAGGTGTGACACAAAGTAGGGAGACAGACACCCACACCACAGTTGCCACCCTATGGAGGGACAACATCATGAAAATTTGGAGAGCTTTATGGCTACAGCTCTTACTAGAGCGGCAGAGTAGATGGCTCAATGGAAAGTTACTCCGTGACTGTCCAGAACGAAAAGAGATCTGCCATTTCTGCAGACTGACTTTCTAATGGAAAGAAGTGCACTGTAATGTGGAAAAAAATAACATGATGTGTTCTCTTTTTTAGCTTACAGAGAGAGGGGGAGTGAGAGGAGGGGGGAGAGACAGAGGGGAGTGGGGAGGAGAGGGGGTGAAGGGAGGAAAACTGATGAGCTCCTAAAGTTGAGGTTAGGCCCTTGGAATTCCCTGGCGTGGCTCCAGGTTCTGCTAATGAAGAAGTCAGCTCCACGCAGTGTCCCGGCCTCACCTCTCTCAGCCACCCTGGGCTCTGCCTTCAGTCTGCCCCTTCCTCCATCTGCCTCCTCCTCTTGGTCTTGTGACTGCCTTCTGCATTATTGTCTCTGCTCCCATTAACAAAACATCACAATGCATTAGCCTGTCCAAAGCACTTTGCAATGACAATATTTATAGAGGGTCAAATAAAATATGTATAGAGAGATTGATAGTGAATATGCAATAGACCTTTTGAACTTAGAGCATGCTGGGTTTGTTTGATTTTTAAGCTGGATTCTGCAGTCTGCTTCAGCTATTTTAATATCTCTCAAACAATCCACTTAAAGGGGAAAATGATTAGAGAAAAACATTTATTCGTTTAAATATTTTTTCTCTTTTCCTGGTAATGTGATTAGCGGGCAGCAGGCCTTATGGCTTCCACTTTCAGTATGGCTGAAACCAAGAGCAGTTCTTTGGGGTAACTGCAATGTGTCACAAGAGACTGCAGTGAGACATTTGACTGTCCCATGAGCACATACACAAACACTGTACTTCTGTTCCTGAAGTCTTTGCATATCCTCATATTAACTCTAGCTGAGTGAATTTAGTAAAATGATCAAATCTCAGAGTTTAGCTTCTTTTCATAGAAATGCATATTTGTCTCCTGCTTTAATAGAGAGTTTTTAAATATTTTCAGAAGAAAAGTTGAGTTGGCCAAGTTTCTCTGTAAAAAGCTGATTATTTTAAGCTTTGAGGTCCATACAGTTTCTGTAGCAACAATTTAACTATACTATTGTGGCATCAAAACAGCCACAGACAACATGTAAATGAATGGCATAGCTATGCTCCAATAAAACTTTATTTAAAGAAACAACTGGCAGACCCATTTGGTTTTCCCATCCTGTACTAGGTCTACCCTCTTCTAGGTGTAACTTACTGAATAGGTTAGAATCCTCCCTAATGGTCTCAGAAAATTTCACTATTCCAATGCCATTCTTTCAGTTCCTAATCTTACAAAGGTATCTAGTAACTAAGATAAATAAGCATTAAACTAGTTCATCTGAAGAAAGTATCCAACTTGTTCACATGACTATAATTTCTTGATTCTGATTTTTTAAAAAGTCAAATAAGAACCTTGCATGTAAAAGGACCATACATGCTTGAACTGCTGCAGTATGTGTTTGTTTCGTCTTGTAAAGCCTGATCCATTGACAAATAAATGGTTGAGTAGATTATGCTTAGAATGAGTTGAATTTGCATTTCTTGGTGGTCATGCATTTCAAAGGCTATTTGGCACCCAATTTTCTATAGAGTCCTGTGCCAAAATGCCTTTTATCACAGGGAGACAAGCAGTGCAATTAAACATATTTTGTCAACTGGACACCATAAGTAGATATGACAGTCAGAACCCTCTGCCAGTTCTCTTTCAGAGGGGAGGATGGGTCTCCCCCAAGTTCAAACATCTCAGTGTGACTCATGCTAGAGAACTCAGCAGGTAAGGGGTTGACTGTACAATTCTAAGTTTCATTCTGAAACTTATTTCTTTCCTACATATGGATTCTGATTATTACCATCTCTGAATTTATTCTTTCTTTTTAGGAGTTGTATATGTTATTCTTCCTGTAGCGCTGTATACATGACAGCAGATGGTAATGGGGACATATGTTCACCTCAGGCCAGTGTATGAATTCCAGTGCGCATTATAATGTTGATGCCCCCTATGTAGTCTCCCTAAAGACTGAGGCGCCCATTCTTTGGGAATTACAGTGACACCTGTCCATGGTGTTCTGAAAATTTGCCCTGGAGGAAACCAGGAGGAAGGTTCCCCTTGTCCATAAGGGACAGGGTTTGTCCAGGAAAACATTCCCATTGTCTGTTATTGGGTGATAGATGAGGATTGGGAGGGCTGAACCCAAGCAGAGTAGCCATGTTCCAGGACATTCCCCAAGAAGCAATGAGGATGGATAGGAAGAGTGGATTTGAATTTTTGAAGGAGCATCCCAGAAATACCTGCGGTAAGAAATTTGAGGAAAACCTAGGCTTGTTTAGATTTAGCCAGTTAAGGAATTCAGATTGTAGTTGTCCCTTGAACAACAGAGTTTGAACTTACACATGGATTTTTATCCCAATAAATACTGTAATTGTATTTTCTTTTCCTTATGATTTTCTTAATAATGCCTTCTTTTCTCTAGCTTCCTTTATTGTAAAAATACAGTATATAAAACATATATATAACATACAAAATATATGTTAATTGACTTTATGTTATTGGTAAAGTGTTCAGTTCATGGTAGGCTATTAGTAGTTATGTTTTTGGAGAGTCAAATGTGTATATCTTCCCCCCCCCCCCCCCCCCCCCCCCGCATACGCTTTATTCACACATGCTAAATCTCACTGAACATATCACATTATCAGGGAGGATGGCTAAGGTCAATTTAGGGCTGTCAGGATAATCCTGACTTCTGGCATTATTTTGCACCAGGAAATAAATGACTAAGAGTAAAATTGGAGACAGAGGTAAGGGGTGAGGGGGGGACATACAGAGTGTGGCAGGCAGCAGCAAATATAGGCAATTTTTGCAGTCAACACCTGCACAGATGTTACTGTCCACTTTCTGACGGTAGAAGGAGGTCCTACCAAACTTGAACTACCCATGGTCCTGAGGAGAAGATCTCTTTATTCCTCCCTGGGATGGTAGGGAAGCCCCTCATCCCAACAAGACAGATCCTGCTCTTGACTCACTGCTGGTGCATGTGCTGTGGGCTCCCTGCTCTGTTCCTGTATCATGAAAGGCTGTATCATGGAATGGGGGCGGGGTGGATATTGATGTCTTCAACCCCACATTGTTCAAGAGTCAACAGCAGCCCCGGCTGGGTAGTCCAGTTGGTTGGAGCATCATCCTAAAAACCAAAAGGTTGCAAGTTCAATTCCTGGTCAGGGCACATACCTAGGTTGTGGGTTTGATCCCTGGTCAGGGTGTATTGGAGTGGCAATCGATCAAAGTTTCTCTGCCACATCAATGTTTCTCTCTCTCTAACAATCAATGAACAAGTCCTTACCCAATAAACATATCTTTGGGCAAGGATTTTAAAAAATAAAATAACAAAAAACCTGGTAAAGCCAGGGACACAGAGTTATATTATTTATCATGGTCCTTCATTCAAGTGGACCAATTTAAATACATCCCCTTGTTGCCTCAGAAAGATCAAGGCCTCCTTTATTTGGGATCAATATAGACAATTTGCCATTCAAGGTGAGGATTAGACAGAAAAGATGGGGTTCAATTTTCTACAAATAGTAAATGCACTAAAAGATATAGAATAAAAGCCTCCCCTCCCCTCTCCCAACAGTTTACATAGAAGTGGAAAGATACAAAAGATCGTCCTTACTCTTCTATCCAATTAGTATTAAATACAAGGTTAAAAACTAAGTTAACCAGGACATTATACATAAAAACCAGAAACAACATTATACTCTCAAATTTTATTTTTGGTCCATACAAAATTAAATAATTTGGAATTAAGATTAGACCTAGCCAATGCCTATCATTTCATGTTAATCTGATGAGGTATTTTCACAAAAGAAATCGGATTCATTCCAGCAAGCCATTTTCCAGATGAACTTATAATGGGAAGGTTATTTGGCAGAAAATTGTGGTGTCATTGATATCAGTACAATCTTACTCATGGAAATAGTATGAGCCTTCAAAAGATTTGGCATTCCCTTTTAGTAGTTAAGACTGATTTAGGAAATGACCATCGTGGTGCAATTTTAGTTCTTTGCTGGCGAAATTTTAAATAGTGTGAGTGGGGAGGGGATTGCCTCTAAATGTTTTAATTTGAAAAAATGGATTATAAGAGCAAATACAGCTCTATTAGAGTGTCAGTGTTTCCCTGTGTTCTGCCTGATGAACCTTGGGGCAGACACCTGGTGCATCGTCTCTGATAGGAGAGATTGCTTTGGGCAAGTGCATGCTGGTTGCAGTATCCAGATCGTCTTCCATCCAGTTTTGCCAGCAGTGGGATTTGACGGCTACTGAGGGTCAGGATTATAACTGTCTCTAATTACTGTTCCCATCTGTTGAAAAGAAAAGAAACATTTCTTCTTTTTGAGAAAAAGAAGAAAAACGATAAGTAATGATATGCCAAAAGAAAAACCACTTCTCTGTCAGTCCTAGTACTGAATAGTCATGCCCGGTGCCCAGGTGCAAGGGGTCAATTCAGAAATAAGAAATGGCTTTCAGTAACTGAAGTTTGATTTTCCAATTTTAGGGCTAAAATCAAACTCTGAGTAATGTCTATTGTGCTAGAGACTGTATTAATGGGGAGAAGCGGGGAGGAGAAGGTGAAAGAGAACACACCTACTGTTTACCAACTGCCCACTAGGCACATTGAATAACAACTCTAACACTTACAGTAACTCTATAAAGTGGGTGCAGCTACTTCATTTATAGACATGGAAACTGAGGCTCACAGAGCTTACAAATTTTGCCCAAAACTATAGTTGGCAAACAGGGATTTAAGTAAAATTTTTGAATTGGAACTCTTTTTTTTTAAATTTTATTTTATTGTTTAAAGTATTACAGATAGTAGTACATATGTCTCTTTTTTTTCCCCATTGACCTTCCCCCGGCCTCCCCTACCCCCTGGCACATGCCTTCATGCCCCCCACCCCCCAGTGTCTTGTGTCCATTGGTTATGCTTATATGAATGCATCCAAGTTCTTCCATTGATTTCTTACCTCCCCCCGCAACATTCCCCAGCCTTCCCACTGTGATTTGACAGTCTGTTCCATGCTTCTCTGCCACTGTATCTCTCTTTTTGTTCATCAGGTTATAATGTTCTTTATTATCCATAAATGACTGAGGTCATGTGGTATTTTTCTTTCACTTCCTGGCTTATTTCACTTAGCATAATGCTCTCCAGTTCCATCCATGCTGATGCAAATGATAAGAATACCTTCTTTTTCATAGCAGCATAGTACTCCATTGTGTAGATATATCATAGTTTTCTAATCCACTCATCTGTTGATGGGCATTTAGGCTGTTTCCAGATCTTAGCTATTGTAAATTGTGCTGCTATGAACATAGGGGTGCATATATCCTTTCTGATTGGTGTTTCTATTTTCTTGGGTTATATTCCTAGAAGTGGTACTACTGGATCAAATGGCAGTTCCATTTTTAAATTTTTGAGAAAACGCCATATGTTCTCCACAGTGGCTGTACCAGTCTGCATTCCCACCAGCAGTGAAGGAGAGTTCCTTTTTCTCTGCATCCTCTCCAGCACTTTTCATTTGTTGATTTGTTGATGACAGCCATTCTGACAAGTGTGAGGTGGTACTTCATTGTCGTTTTGATTTACATCTCTCGGATGATTAGTGACTTTGAGCATGTTTTCATGTGTCTCTTGGCTTTCTGAGTGTCCTCTTTCGAAGAGATTCTATTTAGGTCCCTTGCCCATTTTTTGATTGGATTGCTTATTTTCTTTTTGTTGAGTTGTATGAACTCTTTAGAGGAATGATATCTCATCTTAAGCAAACCTTGTAGTAAGTAACTGTTTGCAAAGGAATTTTAAAAACAGCATCTCTGACCATCAGCCAGAACTATAATAAGAGACAAGTCTCAGTTTCAAAAATGCAGGATTATAGCTGACAACAACAACAAAATGTGAATGGTTTTCTGGTTCATTAATTTGCTAATAATTGTTACTGCATAAATAACCCTAGCCCATGCTCACCATGTACTGAGATATGGTGAGATCCATAACTAGTAACAGACAGAAACACTACCTTTGTTTCCCAAGATGAATTCAAGATGAAGAAGCACACTTTTTTTTTTGGAATTGTATAATGCAGACAAATTAATCAAATATGCATATTACAGCTGCCCTACAAGATGATGAGAATTGAGTGTGGCTCTATACAAATAATGATGCCTAAATTAAAATGATTGTAATTTCTGTTAAGAAAAAAAATATGACTCCATGGGTCATTCTGGAGCCACTGGAAAAAAGTCAGTTTTCCTTAGTAAAGTCTAAAAATTGTTCATTGAAAGGATATTATCAACAGTCCTCTAAAACCTCAATTAAAGGAGCAAATAAATTTTTTTCTGAAATATGCAATGTCCAAAAATAGGAAGTTAAAAATCCTGGAGCCTCTGTTGATTTCCGTGACGGGAAAAAAACAACATCCAAGGGGAACTCACACTGCCTTGTCCTTGAGAGTCTTACCTCCTGCCAAGGGAAGTTGCACAGGAACCCCGGCAGTGTAGGAAACGCGGACTGCAAGATTGTTAAACACAGCAGGACAGCCTGGTGACCTCTTCAGAGCCTGGAGTAAAGTTCCTAACTATTCCTTTCTGTGCTGGGAAAGTCAAAGATATGGGGCAGATTGGGGAAACGTCTAACTCCTGAAATATTTGTTTCACCTCGCCTACCGATTACATGTCCCCACGTTTTCCTTCCTCAATCCCATTTGAATCCCCACTCCTGTGAGAAGCATTCTGTCAGGTATGCAAGGCAGGGGCTGGGCTCTGCTCCCAGGGATCTCAAATAGCCTAGGAGGGGACAAGCAACAGGCCTGCCCTAGACATTTACAAGCTCAGGGCAAGACCACAAACCGTATGTCTAAACATTTCAGTTATGAGACTAGAGCTAATAAATAAAATATGGTCTATCATTCAAC
The DNA here is from genome assembly GCF_014108235.1 of Myotis myotis. Classification (NCBI taxonomy): domain Eukaryota; kingdom Metazoa; phylum Chordata; class Mammalia; order Chiroptera; family Vespertilionidae; genus Myotis; species Myotis myotis. The sequence continues at coordinate 54,572,630 of NW_023416316.1, read as the reverse complement.
CTTGAAAAAAATCTTTATAATGATCTGGAAGACCTGGTTCACATGTAAAAAGTCTTAGATTCCTCAGAGTTCTGCAAGGAGCATAGTGCCATTGAGAGTGAGACCATGGCCTCAGTCTATTGAGGACTTCTTCCTGCCCCATAGGGGGACCTAGTACACAAGCAAACCCTCTAGTTGTGCTCATAAACTTTTCCACCACTGTCTTCCTGTTACACATGGCATCCAGCTGCTCCTGGGCCTCCCTCAGGCCTATCGCCAAGTAGTGGTGGCACATACCATCCTCCCAAGAGAGGTATCTGAAGAAGAGGCCAGGACAGGACAGGACTGGAAATGGGCTCATGGAACTTTGGGACAAAATTATAGAGTCTAGGGTCCTTGGAGTATGGTCTAGAAGGGAAGCCACAGGCTACAGGTGAGAACAACCCTTGGATTCTCAGATGCTTGCCTTTATGTAGGTGCATAGCCTTATGCAAAGGCCTGAGTTGGACACTCCCAATATGGGGCCCAGAATAGGGGCCACTCTTGTCAGGGTCTCAGAGCAGTATTGACAAGCCAGGTGTTAAAATTGAAGTAATAAATACAATATCAACAAAAGGTTGGGTTTTGTTGGATTAGTATTCTTTAACTATCAACTATTAGAAAAATTATATGTTAGCCATTTCTCTTTGCTTATGTTCTTTGGCAGGTTAAGTGGACCAACCCCCACTCCTGAATTTAGAGAAATTGGTAGCCACTGACTGGTCTGTTAACTCTTTTTAAAAATAAATAAATAAATAAATAAATAAATAGAATCACAATCATCATGTTATGTTTTTTTTACACTAGAAATTTTGGGATTTAAATTCCTGTTTGGAAACATTTTAAACTGTGACATTCTACATTGTCTTGTTTATAGTAACGTGAAGAAATTTTTCTAAATTTCTTCAAAGATTCTTTTTATAGGTTTGTTTCACTTTTCTGTTTATTATAGCTGTTAATCATTTATTACTTCAGTCTTTATCTAACCAAATCTTTCTTCAGAGTGTTCATGCTGTTTTTTAGGTGCATTTTTCCTTAAATGGCACAATCAGTTTCATGCTCTTTTGTGGAATTACCTCTTCTGTCTCTGCATTTTTCTGAAAATCTAGTCTTAACTCCCAACACTGACTTTTCTTGATTCAGTTCCAAATTGCCTGGGATATCAAGCAAAGAGTATCTTCACTTTACTCCTTTTCTTTCCTTACATCTTTTTGTATTAATGGTATTTAAGTTTCTCTACCTTTAAATATATTCTTCTATAACTTAGGATGTGCTATCCAAATTTTTAAATCAGTTCTTTTAAGTCATTTATTATATTTGCATCCTGACTCTATAGCTGTGCTTTCTAAAAATAGATTTGCAATTTTCATTAATTCTTTATTTAGCACATTTGTGCTCCTTATGTAGTACATTAAAATGGGAAGGGGATATCCCTTATTTTGTCAACAGTTTTCAATGTGACAATAGATAAGGCCCTTACTGCTAACTGTAATCTTGCTCATTAAATTTGAGCCTACCTAATTCTGAAGCTCCTCCATGTGGGGAATTATGCACTCAAAGAAGATAAAATTTTTGTTTTTCAACAGTATGGGATTTGGAACAATATTTGCTTTGGAAAAGTAAATTAGGCAAAATAGCCGAAACCGGTTTGGCTCAGTGGATGGAGCGTCGGCCTGCGGACTGAAGGGTCCCAGGTTCGATTCCGGTCAAGGGCATGTACCTGGGTTGCGGGCACATCTTCAGTAGGAGATGTGCAGGAGGCAGCTGATCGATGTTTCTCTCTCATCGATGTTTCTAACTCTCTATCTCTCTCCCTTCCTCTCTGTGAAAAATCAATAAAATATATTAAAAAAAAAATTAGGCAAAATAAGGCACTAATTTTAGATTGAGGATTGGCCCTAAAGTGAGTAGATAGGAGTGGTGCTAAATCTACAAGTCTTACCTAAGTGTGGCTGCTGCACACTCCCTTCCCTTCCTTAGCAGGTATTGGAGAAAAATTACTGGACTTAAATTTAGTCCAAGTGCCATTCCCGATTCTTTGAAGCTTCCAGATCTGAACAAATTATCTAACATCTTTGGGTCTCAATATTGACAGTTTATAAAAATAGAACATCAGATTATCTTTAAAGCCCCTTTTAACTTTTATAATATACTAGAGGCCCGGTGCATGAAATTCATGCACTCAAGTGGGGGATCCCTCAGCCCAGCCTGAGCCCTCTCACCGTCTGGGAGCCCTTGGGGGATGTCAGACTGATGGCTTAGGCCCACTCCCACCACTGCCACTGCGCTCGCCAGCCATGAGTCCAGCTTCTGAGTGAGCGGCACTATCCCTGTGGGAGCTCACTGACCACCAGAGAGCAGCTTTTGCGCTGAGCTTCTGCCCCCTGGTGGTCAGTGTGCATCATAGTGACCGGCCGTTCTGCCATTCAGTCAATTTGCATATTAGCCTTTTATTATATAGGATTCATCAATTATTATACCAGGTCTAAAATTTTCCTCATTAGTTACTAATGAGTCCCTGCTGGGTGGGACCACAGGGATTGGAGCATTATCACTATACTTCCACAGTTATGACACACTGAACACTTTAACAGAGGTGTGTGTTTTCAAGTTAATGACATAAGTCTCTGGAAATGGAGAGTAGGTCTGTGAACCTATCAGCTCAAGCGTGTCAAATAAGGGAAGGTGGGCCAGGGGAGAGAGAAGAAGAGAGTGTCGGAGGAAAAATGAGGAGCCACTGAAGACATGTTGGCTAAAGACCTTCCTGGTGAAAGTGACCTGCTAACCATTGATAAGCTGTGAGGCTGCTAAGTTAATAAGGACTGAGATAATCAATAATCGCTGAAATAATGTTATACATGTCTTAGTATCTCTCAATGTGGTAGAGCATTGAATTAAAAAGTGCTAGGAAACAGTAATTTCCTCTTGAATCTCCTTTGTTCAGCCTAATAAATCTGTCTACATCTAATATCATACTGCCTAACTACAATGCCCAAATCCTTTTTCTCACACTCTCCATCTATAGAAAACCACATCCATCATGGCCAAATCCAAGGCTAACGTCAAGTCTCTTCTCAAATGTCACCAGGCAGAGTTAACCGTCTTTTCCTCCAGTGTTGGCAGCATGTTGCCACCATCTCTCTGTGTTTTATTTCTTCCTGCTCCACATGAGTGGGAGCTGTTTGGACATCTGTCTCACTCCCGCCCTGCCTGCACCTTGTGTGAACACCTGGAAAGGCAGCAGTCCCTCTCTTCTCTGCCTGACTTTTCCCAGTCAGTGCTTTGCTCCCCTCAGGCCTTTCCTTATGAGCCTCTAGAGCAGCGGTTCTCAACCTGTGGGTCGCGACCCCTTTGGCGGTCGAACGACCCTTTCACAGGGGTCGCCTAAGACCATCCTGCATATCAGATGTTTACACTACGATTCATAACAGTAGCAACATTACAGTTATGAAGTAGCAACGAAAATAATTTTATGGTTGGGTCACAACATGAGGAACTGTATTTAAAGGGCCAGAAGGTTGAGAACCACTGCTCTAGAGGCTCTTTGGGAAACCAAAAATGAACATGAATTGTGTCTTTCTTCCACATTCCTGCTATTACAATCCAAGTTGTCCTTCCGGCAGTGTAAACAGTCCTAATTAAAGGAAGGTTGAGAAGTGAAAGAAAGTAACCAAGTACAAAAATTACTATTCCTCCATCTTACCTTGCCTCATTTTAGTGACAAACTTGGGCTTTAGTCTATTATTATTATTGTTATTATTATTAATATTTTGTAGTTTCGACAGGAGCATCTTAACTAGGGATTTGCATCAAAATCACCAAATAGGTTTGTAAAATCTTCATACCGGGTGGGTCCTGACTCAGTAGATCAGGGCTAGGTCTGGTATCTGCAAACAGAAACTTCTTGGGAATCTATGTGGCGCACACCACAGGGTTAGATGGGACCTCCTCGTAACGTACAGCACAGGGCTCTGCATCCCCAGACTTGAGTGTGACCTTGGGCAAGTTATTTTAATTCTCTGAAGATTATACATAAACATACATACACAAATGTATGCACAAATATAATTTTATATTTATAAACATTATGGTAGGATTTTGCATTTATGAAAATTACGGTAGAATTTTCATCTGAGATTCTAATAGATGGAAATGCCAGTTTATTTCAGAGACTATACTCCAGTGCATGTTTAAAGCAAACTTCTGAGAACAAGTGCTGGATGTTCAGTTGTATTGAGCTACAGCTGACATACAATTAGATTTTATTTAGAAGCAAATTTTATTTTATTTTTTTAACAAAGTAATGGGGTTCGTCCAGATCTACTAGAAAGTCCCTGATGATCACTGTTTTACATGCTGTTTTCCTAGGATTAAGCCGCCAGCACTGACATTTTGTCAATAAGGTTTTCCTTCCCCTGGAGCCACTCCCTTTTACTTTGTCAGATGCTTCCCACTTCCCAAGAACATTCTTTTCTGTGTGTGTGATGGGAGGGGTGGGGGCAGGTCTTCTTGCACCTGTGGTAGTAGTAAGCTCTCAGGTTCCCTGTTTTGTTTTGTTTTCTTAATATTGTATTGACTTTTGACAGAGAGGAAGGGAGAGGGATAGAGAGTTAGAAACATCAATGAGAAACATCGATCAGCTGCCTCCTGCACACCCCCTACTGGGGATACGCCCACAACCAAGGTACATGCCCTTGACTGGAATTGAACCTGGGACCTTTCCATCCGCAGGCCGATGCTCTATTCACTGAGCAAAACCGGTTAGGGCAGCTTCCCTGTTTTGAACATAGTAGTTTTTAAAATAATTCTCCCATACTTTTACAAGCTTTCCTCTTCCTACCTAGACTGCTCCTGCCTGATGTCGTTTGTTTGTTTATTTGTTTGTTTCTATCTAAATTCTTCCCATTCTTTAGGTCCCAATTTTTATAAAATCTCCCCTGATCCTTCCTGTTCCAGTAATGTCTTCCTTTCCTTTTGTCTGTTAATTGTTGTCTATAATGTGCATTTAACACGTATATGCTGTGTCATATTTTAATACGTTGTTTCATTGCTTTAGGAGTGTATCTTGTCCCCCTAATTCTTTTAAGCATCACACTAATGGTGTTTCCAAGGAATATTTCTGTGTTTCCTCCTCAGTGCCAAACAGTGCCTTGAGAATTGCATGAGCTATTATTCTTTAGAGAATGCTGTTTGAAGTATTGCTCTTATAGGTAATAAATGATTATGCTTGGTAATATTAAAGGAAGTATATCAGAGCATCATTTATTTAGGCAGGCGCAAAGGTTTCCTTTCTGCTAATGTTGAGTTCACTGGCCTCAACATTCTGCCTCCTGTGGGAAGAACCTCACAAGCTTGATCACTGGAAAAATCAAGATTTTTACCTTTGACATTAGGATTAACTTGGCTCATCTTGGTTATTTAGACATAAAAGAACCAGGTTGCGTATTCTTTTCCTGTAAAAAAAATTTTTTTCAGGTCTAGTTCCCAGCATGTTATTGTAATTGGAGTTCAGTGATATTTACTGACCTTCCTAGATGCCAAACACCTAGGTCTTTGTTTTGTCCTGGTTAGGTCACTGCTCCCTCTGTCCACAGTTGAGGCTTCCCCGTGCATTCCTAGAAGTGTGTTTCTTATCTGCTTCCTTTCCCAAGGTCCCTGGCAGCTGTGCACCGTGGCTGGAGCTTTTCATGCAGTTCCTGATATTGTTCCATGTTCCTTTTCCAAAGGCAGAGAAAGCAAGGGATTCCTCTGCCATGGAAGGTTCACAGTTATGGGGGTTGGGAGCAATGACTCAGAAGCAAGTGAGAGTTTTTCTCACTGAAATGCTGTCTGTTCAAGGCTTATCCACTTACAAATACAAAGACATGGTTCTTCTCAGCATTGTAATCTTCAAACCTATTGTTTTGCATACCACTTAGTTGGCAGTTGACAAGTACTTGTTGAATAAACACAGGTGATCAGGTGCTGTCTCTTCCAGGAAGCCTTCCTTGGTCTACTCATTAGGACTGATCACTCCCTCCTCTGTGCCTCACCTTCCTTCACTTACTGAGTTTATCTGAGTAGATAACACTGATTTGTATAGGATAGGTTTTTACCCTGTAGATTTATCTTTTGTAGAGGGGCTAAAGGACTTAGAAGGAATTGTTGGATGGAGGTCTTAGGTGTCAGGGTTTTCACTTCCTGTCCTATGTCCCCATGATGACTTGGTTTTCAGACAGATTTTTTCTGGAAATCTATGATCTTCTACCACTCTTTCAAAAAGAAGTCCCATGCATTTGTGAGTGCGTGGGCCAGACTCCTTTAGTCAGTTCTCTATTTTTCTTACCACCCAGAGACTGAAGCATTTGGCGTACGTGGGATCCTAGGATTGCAGAGCTGGAAGGGAAGCGCTCCCACCCTGGGCTTATCTGTCGGCTGGATAAAGGTTTGGGATTTAGCAATAGGCTTCTAGCTCAGCTTGTGAAAATCACATTCTTTATCAGCTCCCCAGATGGTTTAGATCATTAAAAACACAACAAAACAAAACAAAAGCCCTCAGAGTGTACACTGTGAAGATATTCTCTAATTTCCAAGAAAAATAAATATATGTCGAATTTCTCACAGATTTCTCACACTTTCTCAGCGTACAGCCTGCATGGCTGGTGCTGAATGGAGAACTTAGAGCCATCGTTTTTGAAACTGCACAGCCTTGTACTGAGTTCTTAGCTTCCAGCAGCCCCTTTGCCTTTCCAGCTTGTCCATCGGCCCCCGACTCTCAGTCAGTATTTATCTCCTGGAGATTAGCTTCCCCTGAAAAGTGGGTGTCTTTAGTCAATGAATTTGGGGCAACTGGCTCTCAATAAGCAACAAAAACAAAAAGGCTGTTTCAAGTCGAAGAGACCTCAAGACACTATCCCGCCATCTGCTGAGGAGAGAGAAATGAGCCTGTGGGCCAATAGCTCTTTACTGAATAGAAGAAATAGTATTGTTGTCTGAATTTTCTGCAACACCCTTTGGATCAAAATATTATAATCACAGCAAATACATGCAGCAAATAGATGCAGCCACACTTAATGGAGGCTCACAGGGCCAGACCACTGCTTGGCTTGGATTAGTTGCTGCCATTTGGAAGTAAAACTGGGGGGCTAAGGGGATTGGGGTTGGAGGGAGAAAGGGAGACCTTACGCTAAGCTGGCATGCACCAGTGGATAAATGGCTGGCATTTGCAGAGCTGCCTTGCAGGGGAGCTTTTAGCAGTTTGCCACTGCCAGCTGATGTCTCTGTGAGCATCAGTGCCAAGAAGCCAAAAATGAAAGCAGGTGCAGGGGCAGAGGAACTGAATGTGGGGGGTGGGGGGTAGGGATGAGGGGAGGTGGGGGGAGAGGAGGCGATATTCAGTAACAGAACTTCTGTTGTTAGACATCGGTTGCCTTCATTAAAACCTAAACAATGCCTCACTTTAACTCTGCATCACATTTTTAGAGTCCTGCACACACACTTAGGGCGAGCCTCCTACATTTATGCACCGGACTAAGGGACTCTGTGTGTTGTTCGTCTCTCTCCAAAGCTGGGGATTGTCTGTGGGACGGCTGGCTGATGTCTGATTAGAGCAGCTTTCCTTCAACGACAGGAAGGCCGGAGCATCTGCTTCTGCAAGTGCCCCTCTCCTCCCCGCCCTCGCGGAGTGCCCCCTCTTCAGAAAGCCCCACTTCTGCACAGCCAGGGCCTGGGAACTGGGAATACTCCTGAACTCCGCACGTCTTCACAGAACCCTGTCGCCAGTTCAGCTCTCTGAAACGCTGCTTTCCGATGAGAAAACAGACGGACTCAGTGCCGCCTGCAATTTACATTTCCCTCAAAAGCTCTGTGTTCCCAAAAGCCCACCACAAGTGACAGCAGGAAGAAACAATAGGCATAAGCAAGAGGAATAAAGGTAAATGTTCAGGACCAACAGAGAAAAAGGACGAAGGCTCGCCATAGGGCAAACTAAAGATAGAAAACAAAACAGAGGACATCTGCCCCCTGGTTGCCCTGCCCGGCTGAGCCATTCCCCGCATGGACTTCGTCAGCGCGCCCTCCCGTCCTCCCACACTGCAGAGTGGGGCAGTCATCTCTCGGGGAGATAGGCCAGAACCCCAGATCTCAGGCAGCCTTCTCCCAACTGCGACAGAGGGAGAGCAAACCCAGGGAGAGGAAGCTGAGGGCAGTCTGTGCCGGGTTGAAAATGCACTTTGTGTTTTTGTGTGTGTGTGTTTTTCTAATGGACATTAGTGCAATGAGGGGATCTAAAGTATGTTTATTTGTTTTAACGGGCTTTCAGAAAAAAATAGAAACAGCAAAGTTCATCTACAAAGCCAGATGCTCTGTAAAAACTATAAAGAGTTCAATCTATGAAAACTCTGATGCCACTACATTGGGGTCAATGATTTCAATTATAATTTGAGATGGATACATATAGTGACTCTTGGGGAACAGTACTGGGAATGAGGTTTGTTCCATGACCTTATACTTGGGAAGAGTTTATATATAGTCTCCGTTGTTACTACCACCAAGTGCTACTGTCTTGTCCACAGTAGGTTCGGTTATGGTAAGCTTTTGAAACGCAGAGGAAAGTTGAGCAAACCAGAAACATAAATGGGCTCACATGCCAAAAAAGTCAGTGGGCAAAAAAACAAACAAACAAACAGAAACTTAGTTCATAAAGCAATAAAGCCTAGATTTTTGTCTGAATGAAATACCGAGCTGGGACAACAGGAAACTGCAAAGCTGAGAAATCTGAGGGAAGTAAAATGCTCTAATAGGAAAAAGAAAACAAAAATATTGGCCAAGGCTAGGAAGAGGCATTCCAAAAAAAGAAAGAGAGATAGCTAATAACATAAAACAACAGTTAAGTTCAGGACTCAGCCACATGTCCAACTATAAAATGCAATGATTAAAATATGTATATTATCAGTATTGTTGAGCATTTAAGTGAAATGAGTTTAAATCTTGAAGGGAAAATTTTAAAATGTGTATCAAAAACTTTAAACTTTTTCACTTAGAGAAATTTATCTTGGTCAATTATTGAGGGATATAATATATTTATTACAAAAGAGTTCATTGTGATATTTAAGCATTTAAAAATAGAAATATTCTAATTGTCAAAATGTAAAGAGATTAACTAAGAAAATTATGGTACATACATAAATTATATTTTAGAAAAATATTCTCTAAAATGGAAATCTCCTTGCCCTATGATTACTTAATACAGGGGAAAAGGTTTTTAAGTAGTATATACAGGGTGACCTTAATTATGTATGAAGCCTTAACTCCTAAATGTTAGCAATAGTTATTATGAATTCCAGTTATAGGTTGTTTTTTTCTCAATTTCCCCCTGTATTCTTTCATTATTTTTTTCAAAGTTTTCAGTGATAACTTATACAATGTAAACTTTTTATTGAGGATTATTCCATATATATAGAAAAAAAGTACAAATAAAATTGTAGCTTAATAAATTTTAAGAAACCAAACATCTCCATGTAACCAGCATCCTCAGAAACAGGACATTAGAAGCTGTAGCAGGTCCCTTCTGCCCCTTCCTGTCCTCTCGCTCTCCCACCAGGGTAAACTCTGTCCCCACCTGTAACACCACAGTACATGAGTTTTATTTTTGTGTGTATTTTTTTCTAAAAGAAACCAAAACACATTTGAGACCAAGTATCTCTATCTTGCTGGGAACCAAGATCAACAGTAATTAATATAAATGCGAGAAGTCCAGTCAGAAGGCTGAATGGGGGCTCTCTGACATTCACAGGGATGAATATCTGCATTTTATTACCTACTGCTGACTCAATGGCCTAAAGCAAACTCCCCCAACCTGATAATCTTCCTGTTTATCAGACATCACCTTTGATATGTCTGTTTGCTGTTTGCATTCCTAAAAGGCAATTGTGTATTCTAGTAAATAAAAGCAGATGGGAACGGAGACTCAGTGGAACTTGGTCCCTTGTACCAAGATCACAACTGGCTTCCCCCATAATTTCAAAATTTATATTTCTTGTCTTTTGTATTAATTTGCACGTCAGCTCTTTCTCCAAGTCTTTGAACCCGAGGCCACATGTGCCAGTGGCTTCACTCTGTCTCCCCATGGAATCTTGCTAGACAGCGATAGTGATGCATCAATTGCTTTAAGCAGGGAGCACAATAAAGCACTCTAGTTGTATTATAACAATATCTGCATTGCTTTTTGTGTATTTTAAATAAAGGCAGCATGCATATATGATCTTTTGTTCCCAGTTTCATTCATCCAACTTGGAAAATATATTGTTTTAAGCCAGGAGGAACTAATAGGAAATGAAGACCATTCATTTCGGGCAGTTTGTTGTATCAGGGCTTCTTTTGCTGCCTTCAGGCCCCTTTCCCATCCAACTCCCCGGTGTGAGCTCTGAATCCAGTATTGGACCTAAAACTGTTGTGACCTCTCAGTTGCAAATGCTCTTTCCTTCTCTGAACTCTTATACTATGTGTATCTCCCATTAGGAAATTAATGGAAACTATATTCTTTACTGTTGCATGAAACTTTTCATCTTCTGTACCATTAATTTGTCAAGTCTTATTCATATTTAGCTGCCAGTCATTGGATGACTTCTATGTGCCAGATACACTATATCTGTAAGCTAAATTATTCCCATTTTACAGAGAAGATGAGTGATTTCCCCAGGTCGTAAAGCTAGAAGGTGATAGAACCCCAGTTTGTACCCAGGTATCAGGCGGTCCCTCCACTGTACCCTATTCCCTCATTTGCTCATCTTTTATCTCCTCATTGAATTAGAAGGTCCTGGAGAATTAAAAACATGTATTTATTTTTCTTCGATTTCCCCTCCTAGCACAGTTCTTAGCATGTAATTAGTACTGTGTTTGGTTACTAAGCATAAGTATGATGCTTTTAATTTGATTTTTCTAGTAACATAGCACTCTTTATAAATATTTTATTTTTATTTTTAGTAAACTGTATTATAATGTCTTATAGTGTTGCTTAGCATCAAAATTGGAATTCTGATTCTAATCATTTTGTGGTTTAATAACTGGCATGGCCAACGATCTCAGTAGAAAAGTGGGTAGGGTAAGCCGGGTGCAGCAGTATAACTAGTATATTTGATATAAACAACGAGTCATCTTTTAAACATCACTCTCCTTCATAGGACAGAAGTATTTTATGTAATAATTATGAAATAAAATGAATTCAAAATAATCGTCAGAACATACCTGCACAAAGAAAAATAAAATTAAATATAAAATAAATATTTCAGTGCAAATAAGAAAAAGTAAGAATTTGAATCCTTTTTTATAGCATTGACAGTCTTTTTCTTTTTCTTTTTTTTTTAATCCTAACCTGAGGATATTTTTCCATTGATTTTTAGAGAGAGTGGAAGGGAAGGGAAGAGACAGGGAGAGAGAAACATTGATGTGAGAGAGACACATTCTCTGCATTGTTTACAGACATATATTTATATAACAAAATTATTAAGAAATGTGTAGAAATGTTGAATACCAAATTTAGGATAAAGGTTAGCTTTTAAGAAAAAAAATAGAATTAGAGACTGGAATTATATTAGTTATGCTTTGTTTCTTATGCTAAGTGGTGGGTACATGATTGCTAATCACATAATTCATTATACCTTTAGGTGTGAAATATTTCATAGTATTAATCATAATAATATTGTTATTAGAAAGGGGACCTGATCCTTGACAGATCTGCCTAAGGCTGGCCTATATAGTGTATGGGTTCTTGACTTTGTATAGGGAAAAGTTCATAATACAAGTCCAGGTGAATTTTTGAGGCAACAGTGAAACAAGGAAGGGTTGGGGAAATGAGCCTAGTCTGGGCTGCTCTGCCTCACTAAGAAGACAAGAAAAGGGGGCCTTGGGACAGACTCAGGGGGTTTGCCCAGGAGGAACTGCCACTGCCCATTGCTGCCCTAGTTGCAAGCCTCCTGGAGTTTAGGAGATGCATGTCGGTGGGGAAGAAGGCGGGATGTGTGTGGGGGGAGCGAGGTACTGGAGTGCTCCTGGGAGGGAGAGCATGCTCTGGGACCTTCCTTTTGAGGGGTTTTAAAGGCTGGCCTTTTAGGAGAGGTCGTAGGGGTATCTCAATAAAATATACATCAGCTTTACACTGATGTATCAAAATGAGATTTATTCCCTTAACTTTATCTGTCCTTAGGTGTGGTTGGCAAATGGCACTCATTGGATTTCTGCTGTCTCCCTGAGTAGGGTGATTTAAGCTATTTACCCTCTGGGTGGGGAGGAGAAATGCTAACCATTTACTCTTAAGTGTCCCTGTTTTAGGGAAGATAGGTTTTAGGGTTTACTAGATGGTTGCAAACTGCTGTTTAATTATCTGTCTCAGTTTCCCTATTCCGCTTGTCCTGTCTTACTGGCCTGTCTCGATATCAATAATAATAACAACTTACCTATACTTACTTTAGGCCAGACACTATGCTAATGATTTTACATGTATTAATTTGTTTCTTCTTCACAAAAGCCCTGTCACATGGGCACTGTTATTAACCTAATTTTACAAATGAGCAAATCACAGCACAAGGAAGTTAGGTGAGAAGTATAAGATCTCATCTAGCAGGGAGCTGAGCGGAGACTTGAGGCCAGGCAGTAAGCCATACTCTTCTCTGAACCATTTACAGACTTACATATAAAGAAGGTTGTCTTGCCCTGGCCAGTTTGGCTCAGTGGATAGAGCATTGGCTCAATGGACTGAACGGTCCCAGATTTGATTCTGGTCAAGGGCAAGCACCTCAGTTGCAGACTTGAAAAACAAGGGTTGTCTTGCAAGGTAATGACTTTATGTGTGAAATACTTCATAGTATTAATTGTTTTTGTCTTTTTATGGAATGGGATCCTCAACTTTGAAAATGTAAATAACTGATCAATCCTAAGATTGCAGTGGGTGGCATTACATTGCGGTTTGTGAGAGATCAGGCTACATTAATTGAACTAATGTCAGGAAGAGCTGTTTGAGAGAAACACAAGGGATTCTACTCAGGCATGTTGAGTCTGAGGTTAAAAGGTGGCCAGCACATGGTTACAGAGGACAGAATTCAGTTTGTGATACAGGTAGGAACTGGTGAGCCTTGTAGGCCAAATACAGAAATGGATGTGATTATCCAAGAAACATGGAGGAAAAAAAATGAACGGCTTTGCCATACCTGGCAGGAGGAGGAAGCGGAAGAGGAGACTATTTCAGTCTGTTCATTTCTCTCTCTTTGCACACACACTCACATATGCATTTTGTTCCTTAAATTATTATAAACAGTTCTATTTCTCCTTTTAATATGTGTGGAAGCGATTTTCAAATGTGTCAGAGATGAACAGATTACCTCTTTGAGGTAGATGTTAAATACCTTCAGTTTCTAACTCAGGATGCCTACTACCTCTTCCATCCCACCTGCATTACAATCTGAAGAATTTGCACACACACACACACACACACACACACACAGACACTTTTCCTGATAATTCTATCTGTACCTTTAAAGAAATAACTATGTCCCAATAGCAAATATTCCACACTTCAACCTATATTCTTGTCAGTTAAGAGAAGCATACTCAGCACCATAATACTTTTAGAAGGAAAAGTCCCATAAACAATTTATAAGCTCATGCTATTTGTATTAAACTATAAAACAATATCATTTTGCACAGTGAAGTGCAAATCCTAAGGAAACAGAGAAAGGTGTCCTTTTATCATGTTCGATTTTGTATGTTCATAGGCTAGTGTGCCAAATACAAAGAGGAATTGTGTTTCTGAGTTTGAGCAAGTCTGACCAGCCCTTGCACAAATGGTTGTTTCCCAGCAAGTGGATTGTAAGAATCATCCTGAAGTATGAGCATCATCCTGTGAGTGGAAGTGTTGCTTTGGTCAGATCCTGGTGGGATTTGGTGTTAGTTCCTATTTAGTAAGGAGGCAGCTGATCCATCTCTTCTTGGGTAATGCAAAAGTGGGTGATTAAACAGGGGAGCAGGTAGAGAAAGAACATGAAAGGGAGAAAGAACAGTTAGTCACTGACTCTACCAGGGACTTTGTACCATACCAGCTATACATATTTATAACTCTTGGCAGTTTCCCTTTTAGTTGTTATTCTCCCATTTTCCAGATTATGGAAGTGGGATTCAGACACCTTAAGTGAATTCCCTGGAAGTCATACAGGATACAAACCAGGTATGCCTTGACTCCAAAGTCCACACTCTTTCATTTATATCTTTATGTACGAAGAATGTTAGAGTGTATTCATCAGCAGGAGATTCATCTGTTCCTCCACCTCTTAACTAATATCCTCAAATATGTGTTCACTAAAATTGAAACTGCTCTCTAGTTGTCATATTTTTAATACCTGGTTTGTACCTGATAGAAAAAAAGAGATTTTTGGTCACAGCTTCTACCATGGCTCTTTGCACATTTCCTTTTTTTTTTAATGCTTAACATAATATTTGGAACCACTGTGTTTTACATTTTCAAAATGTAAATTTATTTTTTTACTTGGTAAATATGATTTTAATTTGGTTTTATGTAATTCATTTTCGATTTGTGCCAAATATATTTTCATTCTATTGTGCTTTTGCTGATCATTGGTTTGTAGGATTTATACGAGTAGTCATGTTTTTAGTGGTGGCCTTTGTTGAACTAGAACGCTTAAGGGACTAGGTTTTATTTCCTACTGCACTCCTGCACTTCCGGAGGTGCCTCGCACCAAGTAGGTAATCAATAAACCACCACTCCGCCCCACTAAGCACAACCTCCCTCTTGTTTATTCTACTTGCAGCAAGTAGGTAAGGAGAGAAGACACGCAGGCAATGACATGAGTTTGATAACCCATAAGAGATCTAATCAGTTTTGCCAGCTAACATCTGCTATGTTGAGCCTCCTGTGTATATTATTACATTTAACTTTAACAACATTTCTGCGAGATTGGTACTATTATTATGATCATTTATTACTGGAATTTAATGAATGACAAAATCAAGGCTCGAGAGGGTTAGCAAGAATTTTGACTTGAACTCAGACCTCTCAGATGTGAGTGCCTTTGCACATATCCAAACAATAAGCTGCTTCCCTTAAGAAAATTAAGTAACTGGTATATTGAAGCCACCGGCGCTGAATGGGACAATGGAACAGAACAGAGAATTCCCGCAGATAAATTTCCTTTAGGATAAATACTAAACCCCAGTTCTTCTTCCTGTCTTCTGTTCTCTGGCATCTAATTTGGTGGAAGGTGGAAAAGGGCAGCAGATCAGGTTGGAATGGAGCTGGAGGTACTCACAAGCTCCCATTACTGCATCCATTAACCTGATTAACAAACAGTCTCTCCGCATCAAAATAATGGTGTTATTGCTACACTGTTGCCTTGGCAACCCCTCCAGTCACTACCATGGCTGCTGCTCACATGGTGCCTTTGGTCCCAAGCAGTAATAATCCCTCCTGCCATTTTCCTGCTGCTATGACTGCCAGCTTTTGGTCTGGCTTTTTAAATGGTGCCATCACTGACATCCCTTTCATTCAATAAATAAAAACAGTGGTAGGCATTCTACCATGAGAACCTTGTCTAGCCACAGTGCCAGAGAGGGGCATATACTTCTTTTAATAAACAGGACAAGCCTGCTTCACACCAGAATTATCGATTCCTGCTCAGGGGTGGGTTTTCCTTTAGTGCTGTGTGCCAACTTGGACCAGGGAAGATTCACCATTTCTTCTTTTTTTTTTTTCTGGTAAGAAGGGAGGTCTATTTCCTGAGGGTGCAGGAGCTAGGTCTTCTCTTGGAGCCACTTCCCTTTCAGTAATGGCTTTCTCCTAGAAAGATTCTATTTATCCAGGAGACTTGCCAATCTTTGTGAAAAACCCCGACTTCCCTGAGTAACTGGAAATATCAAAGTTGAGTCAAATACAATGGCACACACAGAAGGAGGAGTTTCTTGTCTCCTCCTTCTCCTTGCTCTCTATCCAGCCCACCTTTGCAGAACTAGCCCTGCACCAGACATGAAGTGGCACTGGAGCAAGGGACAGGGTAAGTGGGAATGACGCCAGGCAGTCCCAGGGTCTGCACAAGTGAGTGCCAATAATCAGCAAATAATCACAAAATCACAAAAGGGACGTCAACCAAAGAGAGGAAGGTCCTGCTACTTGTGGTTTGACTCTCCTTTTGCAAGTAGTGTTGTCCTTTGGAATCAAAATTAAATCACAAATTCCCCAATAAGCCTTTTGTTGGGAAGAGTTCTATGGCCCTTCCAACTCCATCATACCTTGTGTAGATCATTGGCCACCCTAAATAACCCAATGACTAGATTCTGAGACAGCAAATCAAAGGTCAAAGGTCTTGAAGAATTTAAAGCCAATGAGATTGGCCTTATCCATCTGGGTATGAAGTATATGTATAAATAAAACTTACTATTGAATTACCAATTTGTTTAATATGACTTAGGGAAAATACAATTTAGAGCAAGCTTGAAAGGACTCCAGATATTTAGATATGCACTACATTCACTCAAGATAAACGAAGCATTGTTATTTATCCTTGCTTAATCTACCCAGCTAGGTGGTTTTATTTCCCAGACTTAAATAGAACCCAATAGGACTACCTTCCTAGCATCCAAAATTGCCTAGCCTGTTCACATTGGCAGTATTTCAATCAAATTTCATTTTTTTAAGGGAGTAAAAAAACAAAACACTTTAAAAGCCAATTGAACAGGGCAGAGCAGTTTAAAATAAAAACTAACTGCACGGTGATTCTTCAGATTGAGGTAGATAGCATAACATGTAAGAAAATTGGAAAACATGCTGAGGAGCCTTGAAGGAAGTGGGGAGGAGTATGGTGAAAAGTAAAAAATAAACGACAGCACTAACTGTCCGCTGCATTGGGTAGATCCGTCTTCCCTTCCTCTTGGTTGCTGACCTGTATGCCAGTTGGGAAGAGGAATGCCACACTTCTGAGACAAGCTGATAGGAAATAATATGTCCCCTATTCAGAACATAAAAAATGATCTGAAATTATGTATATTTCATGGGATTTAGAGTATGATTGAAAGCCCTCAAGCAAGTCTAAAACATGAATAAGATTAACCTCTGAAATAAGTATAAAATTAATAATAAAACTACACTATTCATACGTTTGCTATAAACTGCACTGATGAGCAAAAACGAATAGGTCAGCAAAAGTACATTTTTCAGAATCATTGATTTAGGCAAGGCTTATGAAATGAAACTGTAGGTGATGGGACTTATATCATCAGTCTTTTAATTTTGTGCATTTTGAACATCATCCAAAAATATTAATCCGCTGTTGAAATTCTGTGAAAGGGAGAGAGAGGAGAAATGGCCTACCTAATGCAATCCTCTAACCAAAGGCATTCACATCCGGCTGTAAATGTATCAGGGCTGTATCACATTCTTTGTTGAATATGCTCCCTGTTTTGTTTTGGTTTTGCTGTTAAATCCTTTTATTTTGCAGAACGTTAATGTTTGGCAAGAGTATGCTTCTAACAGTTCTTTTTCCGCCTCGCCCCCTGACTTCACATGAACAATACCAAACGTGAAGATGGAAAAATTCAAGCATATATTCCGTTTGGAACAAGATTTGGCTTTTTAAAAAGGCTCATTTATGTGTTTAGTGTTACATTGATAAGTTACAGGAAGGATTTTTGCCTGTTGAGGAGAGGCAAGGAAAATAGGTTTAAATGAATTATTTATACATTGATATTTGTCATATACCCTGTGTAGACTTTAAGAAAAGCTGAAGAGAAATGGAACCATAGTTTGTATAAGGAAAAATACCTGTGTTTTCTAGTCCTTGTATTTTTCATTTCATGTCACCCTCAGCTAGTTATTACAATTTATATGGTAGATATAGATATTCTCATTAAATCACCTTTTTTATGTAATGCAGATTCTTTTTTAAAAGCTAAACATGTTTCTAAATTTCCACATTCCTCTATAAAGGAGTAAAAAGCAGAAGTATGAGTCCTCCCACAGGACAAAATGACTGGACATTTTGAAATGTGAACTCCATTCATGTGGGAAGCATTCATATCTCCTGTTTGTTGGGGTGAGAAAATCAGTTTCTGTTTATCATTCACACTCTCCCCAAATTGTAATTACTCACATCAACACAAAACTAGTCTACACTTAGGGTGAGCAAGTATGATGACATTCAGTATTGTATTTTTACTCCATAAGCTCCTTTGACCATATGCTAATTTCCAATATCCAGGTCTCTTAATTTCATCGCGACTGTGTTTATTAAAACTTTTATAATTTCTCTTTTCATTAAGGTTGCTTTCTCAGCTACAAACATACCAAAATGACCTTATGCCTGCATTGCTTTCATTTATTAAATGGGACTGAAGAAGTTTAAAAAGCTGTTCCTTTTTCTGTTCAAATTCATAGTTGATAATGTTCCTGTTGAAATATAAAATGTGTTTGGCTGTGGCATTAATTGAATTTTTTAATAGGCAAGCTGTAATTACATAAGAAAACAAGGAGGGGTGTAGGTGTGGAAGGAGTTATTGTATAAGCAAATAGGAAATCTGCTCACAATGTGAGGGAATACAAACAGGATGTATAAATTGCAAAGCTAGTGCCAACGTTTTCTGCTAGCCAAAACACATAGAATTTGAATTCTCTTTTCACCTGGTAAGGTTCCAAAAGGAAATAAATAGTGATATTCAGGGTTATTTCTTTAATGAAAGAGGTAACTAAAATTAAAGTTAAAAGGTTATATAACTCTTTGCTGAACATAAACAACTGCCTGAGGATTTCTTGCATACACATTTCGGATATTTTTATTTAGGCTTGAGAGTATGAGCAGAAAATTCCCTGAATTGTCCCCTAGTATACTCATCAATTTTCCCAGTAACTTTTAATAAAGTAAGTGTGCATTGTAAAGCAGAATAAAGAGGATATAGTTGGTAAAAATAACTTGCTATAAATATTTAAACCACATATTGGACTTGATGATTCCTTTAGCTTCTACATATTCTTCTGCATTATGAATTTCCTGGCTCCTTTTATTGTCAGAATTTACATCATCCAATAGGATTTCAATTCATTTAATTTCATACTTGTCAGGGAGTAGAAATATTGTGCAATAGATAAAATATAATTTGAAGCATTTTAAAATGAAATATCTCTCTGAGCACCCTGGGTCTCTTTTTCCTCATCTATAAAAGGAGAGGTGAAAGAATATAATCTAAGGTCCCTTGCAGGTGAGGAAATTCTATAATTCATGCTTTTGAAGTACTACCCTTAATTTTAAAGAAAAAAATGATGGTAGAAACAAGTAGGTACTTTGAGAAATGACTTTAGAGCCCCAAGTAGTGGAGTACAGACAATGACTAAATCTCGAAGTCCTTTGACAAAGCCTGGGACTAGGTAAGACCTTAATGGAAACAACAAGCTCCTTTTACCAAGGAATAATAATGGCAATTATTATGTAAGAGAGCAAGGAGCCACAAAGATATCCCACATAGTCAGATAATGATAAAGGAGTCAAGACAAATCTCAGTGTGATTATGATAAACACTATGATAAATACTATGACAGAGGTACATACAGAGGCAATGGAATTTCATGAGAAGAAACTGTTGTAGGCTGGGGAGCATCCACAGACTAGAAGGCATATCTCTTATGATATGTCGAATCTTAAAATAGATGACATTAGATAAGGGGCAATATATACTAAATCTCTAAATCTATTGGAGAAAATGTGCTCTTTTAATCTTTGAAGTCCTTTAGTTTTTTTGTTGTTGTTGTTTTGTTTTAAAAATACATGTTGTGGGTTTTTAAAAAAATTTTAGAAAGGAAAGAGAGGGAGAGAGAGATAGAAACATCAATGATGAAAGAGAATCATTGATTGGCTGCTTCCTGCATGCCCTCTACTGGGTTTCAAGCCTGCAACCCTGGCATGTGCCCGGTCCTGGAATCCAACCGCGATTCACTCCCGGTTTATAGTTGGGAGCTCAACCACTGAGCCAAGCCACCTGGATCCTTTAATTTTAATATCAACATCAGAATAAAGAAACTGAATTTATCTTTAACATACATGTCTTTCTATTCCTAAAGTTAGTCTTATTTTAGGTCATCTCACAAAATTTTAAGTTTTCCATACAGAAGGACTTACAGATATTTTATAACACTTATTGTTCTTTTGAATGAAATATTTAACTATGTTTGAAATGATTTATTTTAGATTATTAATGGTATATTAAATATTATTTGTCTTTTATATTGATGTTATATTCACGAGCTGTGCAGAATTTTTTTATTAGGTCTAATAGTTTGTTAGTAAGTTATTCAGAATTTTCTATGAAAATAATCATATCAACCTCAAATACTGACACTGTTTTCATTATTCCTTTTTAATTCTGTGAATATTTATTTTGATTTTTCTTTTACTGATTGGCTACGACTTTTTGAAACAATGCTGAATACAACTAGTTATAATGGGCACTGTTGCCTGATTTACTTAAAAGAGAATGCCACAGATTTTTCTCCATTAAGTATAATATTTTCAGAAGATATTTTTTGATACATCATGAATGGATGTCACATTTTAGTTGTGCTCTATTTCTTTTTAATTGTTTATTGTAAAGTAAACATAGCTAGAGATATACAGATGTACACAAACATATACTTTTTAAAGGACTAATAATAAACACTCTTGTAATTATTACCTAGTTTAAATAATAAAACAGTGACATTATTTTTAAAGACCCAAATCCTCTCTCCAATCATATTATCTCAGTACCCAATAAAATAAGTAGTTATAACATTTGTAATAATCATTAATTTCTTTTGTATGTGTCATATGTATGTATCCTACACAATATATTGTTTAGTTCTGCTTGTTCCAGAACTTTATATAAATGGAATCACACTAACAGTATTCTTCAGTGTGAGAATCACAGGTTGAGAATGGCTGAAATCACAGTATTATGATTTGGAGATTGAAGCATATTGCATGTAGGACTATTGTACATTCACTTTCGCTTTTGTATGACATTTTATTCTGTGACTACAATTTATTTATACCATCTACTGTTGATGGACATTTAAGTTATTGCCAGTTTTCTGCTGTTACAAATAATACCTTTATGAATTATGTATTCTGGTGCACATTTGCAAGAATATGTATATACCTAGGGCTGAATTTTTTGGTCTCAGGCATATGTGTCCTCAACTTTACTAGAAAATGCAGCACTGTTTCCCAAAATGATTGTACCAGTGCTCAGGCAGGGCAGCCACACCTCTCCCAGTGATTAGCCACACCAGTGTTTTTAGTGCTGTCCTACTAGTGAACATGGAAAGATAACACATTGTGGTCTCCATTTATCCTTCCCTGAGGTTGAATAACTTTTCATATATTTCTTGGACATTCACGTTTTCTGTGAAATGCGTGTACATTTGGTTTGCCCACTGTTCTCCTGAGGGCTGGGATTTATTTAACTATTCTAGACATTGTGTTTTGTCAGTTATATGTGATGCCACTATCTTATCTAAGGTCGTGGTTTGTATTTTAAGTCTCCCTATGTTGTCATTTGATGAACAGTTCTTAATCCTGGTGTCATCAAAAGTTTCTACCCTTTTCTTTGGTTTATGCATTTTTTCAGACTTGATTAAGAGAAATTTTCCTACCCCAAGTTTGTAAAGATACTCTGCATAATAGCAAATTTATTATTTTATGTTTGCATTGAAATTTTTTATAACCTCCAATTGATTTTCATATGTGGTGTGAAGAGGAGTCCAAATGTATTGTTCTTATAATAGCCAATTGCCCTAAATGTTTTATGCAAACTCCATCTTTTCCTTAGTTATCTGGAGTATCATCTGTCATATTAAGTGTCTGTTTATAGTTAGATCTATTTCTGGGGATTTCTATCTATTCTGTTTCATTAGTTTATTTTTCTATCCCTGTATGAGTGATATAGTGTTTTAATTACTGTAGTTTTGTAATAATTTTGATAAATGGGAGGGCAAGTCCCTAACATTTTCTTCTTCCTCAGTTGTCTTTGGATTTCCTATAAACATTCCAGATGCAATTGATCATGATCCAAAAAATAGATCAATAGAAGGAAAATATTAATGGCATTTTAATATCCGTAAAGCCAATGTGGGAAAAAAGTGAGTTTTTGACGTATGAATTCTTTCAATTCATAAGTCAGGTACAGGTCTCCCTTTATTTTATATCATGTCACTCTACATGATTTTAAGACTTATATAAAATTACAGATAGTTTTATATTAAAGAAAGATAGGTATAGAGATCAATGAGCTCCAGAAGTAGACCCACAAAGATATGGATAACTGATTTTCATCAAATGGACAAAAATAATTCAATAAAGAAATCAAAGTCTTTTCTAAAAAAATAAAAGTTACTGAAACAACTGACTACTCTTATGTAAACAAATATATAAAAATCTTGGACCATACCTCACACTACACAAAAATTAACTAAAAATAAATCATAGGACTTTCTATAATATCAAACTACATAACATTAGGTGGGGAGAAACAAGAAAATAATCTTTGCTATTTGGGGCTGACAATGATTTCTTTCACATAACGAAAGCATGGTCTATACAAGAAAACTATGAATAAATGTAATGTGTTAAGAGAATGTTGAAAAGCGAAGCCTCAGACTGGGAGAAAATACTTGCAATTCACATATCTGATAAAGGACTTGTATCTAGGATATATGAAGTACCTTTAACACTTCATAGCAAGAAAAAAAAAGTACCATCAAACAATCGGCAAAACATTTGACCAAGAAAAGATATATGGATGGGAAATAATCACATGAAAAGATTAAGGAAGTTAGTCACTAGGAAAATGCAGATTAGAACTACAGTGAAATAACCACTACACATCTACATGAACAGATAAAATTTTTGAAAAGTACTTACCATAACAACTGCTGACATGGACACAGAGCAGCTATAACTTTCATGCATTGCTGGTGGGAATGCGACATGGTCCAGACACTTTAGAAAACAATTTGGCAGTTTCTTATAAAGTTAAAAATACGCTTATCATACAAGCCTGCAGTCCCACTCCTTGCTATTTACTCTGCTGAAATGAAACCTTCTGTTCACGCAAAAACTTACATGTGCATGTTTATAATGGCTTTATTTGTAATGGTACAAAACTGGAAACAATTCAAATGTTTGAACTAGGGACTGGTTACACAAACCCTGGCACATCCATACAGTGGAATCCTACCCAAACGAAAAGACACGAACAAGTAATACACACTACAGTGTGGATGGATCCTGAATGCTACATGGTAACCGAAACAAGTCAGACTCAAAGTCTACATCCTGTGTTATTCTATTTATCACACATTGTGGAAAAGGCAGAATTATATGACATGGAACAGATCAGTGATTTCCATGGGCAACTGGAAAAGAGTTGACAGCAAATGGATGGTTCAGTGGCATATTTGGGAGGGCAGGGGGTGATGGGACTGCTGGCTCTCTTGATTGTGGTGGTGGTTAGAGATCTGTATATATTTGTCAAAACCCACAGACTACTACTAAAGAAAAGTGAATTTTCATGTATGTGTTTTATAGCTTAGTAAAATAATAAAAAAGTAGCTTCATCTGATTTTAATATAATCACATCAACTTTATTTTGTTTAGTGCTGGTAGAATATATCCTTTCTATCCATCTTTACAGGACTTTATATTTAAAAGAGCACTTATTTTAAGCAGGATTTTTTATTTTTTAGAATCTTTAATAATCTTATTATCTTTATCATGTAATTGGCCTGTTTATTCCTTTACACTTAATGGAATTACTGATCTAGTTTGGTTTAAATTTACCTTCTTGTGATTTGTTTTTCACTTGGCCCATGTGTCTTTTTTTTAGTTCTTCTTTCTTATGTTTCTTTAGATTAATCAAGTATGTTACTTAATTTTTCTCCATTTTTATTCCACTTTTCCTTCTTTCTTTAAGAACACGTTGCCTGCTCCTTCATGGATCATTACCCCTCACTGCATGCTCCTTGGGGTTTATAAGCATGTTCACTCTCACCTGGAGTCACCAAGGCTTCAGAAAGTTTACAAATCAGACTTCAAATTCTTCTTAGGCTGTGGGACCTGGGAGTCGTTTCTGGCTTTTGAAAGCCCAGCATGCATTAAAAATGCTGTTCGTGGTATTTTGTGCAGCATTTCTATATGCTTTTAGTGGGAAGGGCCCTTGTTAGTTTAGTTCTCTTTATGCAAAATTAAGAAGTAAAAAGGCTTTAAAGCTGATATGTACAGTTGGGGAATTTAAAGAAATGCTCTGGCCTGGTGTGTTTCTGTTAAGAAATGAAACTCCCATTTGACCCAGTGATCCCACTTCTAGGAATATATCCCAAGAAACTAGAAACACCAGTCAGAAAGGATATATGCACCCCTATGTTCATAGCAGCACAATTTACAATAGCTAAGATTTGGAAACAACCTAAGTGCTCATCAGCTGATGAGTGCATTAAAAGACTGTGGTACATCCACAGGATGGAATACTACGCTGCCGTAAAGGAAGGAACTCCTACCATTTGCAACAGCGTGGATGGATCTGGAGAGCATTATGCTAAGCGAAATAAGTTAGAGAAAGATAAATACCAAATGATCTCACTCATTTATGGAATATAATGAACAACATAAGCTGATGAAAAAAAAACAGATCCAGAGACAGAAAAGCATCGATCAGACCGTCAAACCTCAGAGGGAAAGTAGGGGAGGGTGGGGATAAGGAGGAGAGATCAACCAAAGGACTTGTATGCGTGCATATAAGCCTAACCAATGGACACAGACACCAGAGGGGTGAGGAGGTAAGGGGGAGATATGTAATACCTTAGTCAATAAAGAAAACAAAAAGTTCTCTGGGGCCAGAGCTTAAGCTCATGGTGGAGGGAGAATGGTGGGAAATAACCAGTTGCAGAAGAACCAGGTGGGCTCTCATACACTGTGCTCAGGTTAAGAAAATTCCTGCAAAAGCAATGGGATTTTTTTTGTTTGTTTTGTTTGTTTTTAAAGAGTTTAAACAGGGATTGCATGACCGGACTTGTATATTAGATAGATTGTATTGGCTGCTCTAGGGGAATGAAGTCAGTCATTAATTGTTCCATGAAGCCAGGCCTCTGCTACTTCTCTTTTATTTTTTCATTATAACTTATCCTCTCTGTGCCCTCTCCCCGCCCCCCCCTTGACAATCACCACACTGTTGTCCATATCCATGGGTTCTCTCTCTTTTCTTCCGTTTGCTCAATCCCTCCACCTCCAACCCTTCCCACCCACCACCCCCAGCCAGGGCTGTCTACCGGCTCTCTATCTAAGAGTCTGCCTCCATTTTGCTTTGTAGTTCAGTTTGTTTATTAAATTCTACATCATATGTGAAATCATATGATTCTTATCTTTGGCTTATTTCATTTAGCATCATGCTCTCCAGGTTCACCCGTGCTGTCACAAAGGGTAAGATTTCCCTCTTTTTTTTTTATGGCTGAGTAGTATTCTAATGTGTAAATGTACCACAGCATTTTTTCCCACTCATCTACTGATGGACACTGGTCTGCTTCCAAATCTTGGCTATTGTAAATAACACTGCAATGAACACAGGGATATATAAATCCTTTCGAATTAGTGTTTCAGGTTCCTTCTGACAAATTACCTTTAAGAAGTTCTGATTCCTTGAGGAAATTTGCAAAGATTTTTAAATGTTTCTCACATCATCTCTATTGATTGACTTAATTATCCTGAGTGCATGCCACTTATATCATCAGGAAAAAAAAATTTAAGAAGCTATTTTCTATTGGGAGGGTGGGGGGAATCTAAGATCTCTGACTAATAATTAAAGGTATATTTACATATTCAATTGGGGGAAGGAAAACACACACACAAGGAACCAAGTGTGAACTGTAACACTAAAATCGATGAATACCAAAGAAGCAAAAGCAGGCCTTCGTGGCAGTAGTGTTCACAAAAGCAAAGCCATCTTTCATGCTTTGCCGCCTTTTACCAAGGGAACGCGGAGGCCACTGCTGGAGCTCACATCAGCCCTTCCCAACGTGTGCGTGTCTCCTTTTCGATTTTGCAGGGAGCGGATTCCAAGCACCTGTGTGTATGTCCATTTCCCACAGAGCACCTGGTAACCATGGGCTATGAGAGTAAAGAGGGGGCTGAATCCCTCAGGCCCTTTCAGAGTTCTGTAACTATGCTTCAGGGTTGCACTTTCTAGCTGCAGCCTTCCCTTTCAACTCCCACCCACATGGGTCTGCCCTCTTTCTGAACTCATATTGTACCATATAGTTTGGCATCTTTTTCTAATTATTAGAACAAAATTTCCAATGAGTACAATTTATTAGGTTTTTACTAGATTCCGGGGATACATTATGCCCCATGTACAATAGTGCATTATGTTTGTAGTATCATTTACTTTTCACAACAACTCTAGGAAGGGAAGACTATTTTTCCCATTTCACAGGTAAAGCAGCAGAAGTTCATGAATGACTTGCCCAAGATAACCCAGCTATTCATTCACCTGCAAATATTTGTCTAGCGTCTATCTATATTTCAGACTCTGAATTTAGGTGATTGGCATATATGTTTTATTTAACTCTCACAAAATCTCTTGAAAGAGTTATTATGGTCACCATTTTACAGATGAGGAATCTGAATAACAGAGATATTAATGAACTTGCCTAAAGTCACATACTGGTAAGCATGAGTGTACAGTTCAGTTCGGACCTTCCCTGAAAGCCCATGCTCTAAACCCGCGGTTCTCAATCTGTGGGTCGCAACCCCTTTGGGGGTCGCCTAAGACCATCGGAAAACATATATAATTACATGTTGTTTTTTGTGATTAATAGCTATGCTTTAATTATGTTCAATTTGTAACAATGAAAATACATCCTGCATATCAGATACTTATATTACGATTCATAACAGTAGCAAAATTACAGTTATGAAGTAGCAACGAAATAATTTTATGGTTGGGGGTCACCACAACATGAGGAACTGTATTAAAGGGTCGCGGCATTAGGAAGGTTGAGAACTACTGTCTATATATGTGTTTTCCGATGGTCTTAGGTGACCCCTGTGAAAGGGTCCTTCAACCCCCAAAGGGGTCGCGACCCATAGGTTGGTGACCCACAGGTTGAGAACCGCTGAAACCATTCATTTTTAATCTGACTTGTCCTCTATTTCCTAAATTATCAAGATCTGGACCTATGCTTCCATGCTCCGCAATACATGCTAAAAATGAAGGGGAAATATGTTAATGTAAGAGGAGTGTCAAAATACCTTTATTAATAATTATCAGAGACATCCAAGGAGAGAGAATGCAATGGTATCTCATTACCTAACATCACTGGGGAATAAAAGTTTGATAAGAGTTCACCTTTCCAGGTACCACAAACAAAAGTGTTTACGTGCCAACTATTTGTAATGGGACCCCTTCTAGCGAGAATTTTGTCCTGCCGTTTTACATGAGGTGATCAATGCAATTTGATCTTCTATTGATAAGTCAGGGTCATTGTCAGAAAATCATTTTTAAATTTACTCTAATTAATAGAAGGTTACTAGTAAAATGTGTTTACAATTGTTCATCTCTGAATGGAAGTCTTTAACTTTTAACTAATAGCTCTAACTTATTTATCCGGACAAGACTTGTGCTCCAGCAGCAACATTTAAAAATTTGCTGCCTCTAATTTCTCTGGATTCGGAAAAACAGACTTAAGCCTAAAATAATTATGTGTAAAGTAAATGGACTCGAGGTTGCTTAATAGAGTTAGAGGATAAATGTAATGGCACTATTTTTGCTCTTCTAGGGACTTTTAAATTTACTTTTAAGATTTTGTTTGTTTCTTTGCTTGTTTGCAGAGGGGAAGTGGAACCAGGTTAGAATTGCCCAAAAGCTGATCATTGATAAATGGAGTATTTCATTACCTGATTTATATTTGTAGCCCTGGTTATAATGATAATCAACAGCAAATGTTTCCTATCAGGCATTCTTCTTTTTTTTGTTTATTTCTGTCTTTTCTAATCCATTAAACTTGAACTATTAATAGAATTGGAGGCACTGAGATGGGGTGGGCAAAATGGAGTTTGTGATAAGAAAATTAGATGTCAAACTTAGATATCATTAGTTATCATTTAGATATAACTTCATATTTAAACTCTAAGGTCAAAACATACTATTCGTTTGCATGGCTAATTGGAGGCAGGACCCATGCTTCTTCAGTGTTACTATTATTTGCATAATGGAGTCGTTGAAGATTTCATTTCCTCTTGGAGTGGCTATGTAATGATGATCTATAATTTATTCTCATTATTTACATTTTCAGGGCAGCCTAATTTTAGGTGTCAAAGGGGGAAAAAAGACAAAATCCTGAGTATTGTGGAGCATAGAAAACAGAGTTCATGTACACTAGTCAGTTATAAAATATTTTCTGCTCACCTCTTTCTGTGTGTTAGGAACACAGAATGTCTATGAACTGTGAAATGCTGTTTTAAACTCGGCATTGGTCTCTTTAATGAATCATTTCCTCACTCAAGACAGATTTCTAGAGCATTTTGTGCTTCCAAGCTCTCTCCTAGGGTCATGAGATACTTCAATAAAAAGAGACAAAAATCCCATCCTTGAGGAGTTTACATTCTCATAAGGGAAAACAATAGTAGATAATGAATGTGTGAGTAAATAAATTGTATGATATGCTAGCAATGAAGAAAAAAGAAAGAGCTGAGTAGGGACAGGTGAATGGGAGTTTGAGAGAAGGACAGGCAGGTGGAGGTGCTGTGAGGTGGCGGTACCCAGAGCTAATTCTACTCATCTCAGTATTGAATTATTTCTAACTTTTCCATGTCTGCATCATCCTTGTCGCTATATGTTCAACTTTTATGTCTTAGGCTTCTTATTACAGTCTCCATAATATTTAGCACAGAACTGACCTCATGGTAGGAATTCAATAAATACTTGATTTACTGTATGTTTATACAATTTAATGAATATCCTTCATTTAAAACTATTTTTAGATTAAAATTAGCCTTTGAATGAATTTTGAATGTTCACTGAAAAGTTTAGTTTTTTCTTAATTAGCTAAAGCATTTAAGGAGTAAGATTTAGCCCTCTTTATTGGGTGTCCAAAATTAAAAAGTCAGACATTTCCAATAAGCCATAGTCACCCATCACATAGGGTTCCTAGTCCTATACTCTGATATCAGCATGAGTGCCAAACATTCTTTATACCTAGAAACAGGGTATTCAGCAGAAGAAATAGGCAGCGTAGTATATATTTTAGAGTCCAGAAGAGCATATGCAGCCCAAAGAATGATGGCAATCTCTGTTTCTTGGCTGTCTGTTGCCAAGTCATCAATCCATGAAAGATGTCCTGGGGATTCTGGCCGGCTGTAAAAGGGGCCCGTGTTCTCCTGCACTGTGGTATTGTCAGGCTTGGGAGAATACCAGTCATTTACATGGCTAAGTAAAGGCAGAACGGAAAACTTAAGTCTCTAGAAATTCATTCCCATGTTCCTTCAACATTGCTATCATTTGCATAATAGAGTCATTTTCGATTTCATTTCCTTTGGAATTTAGCAAAACCTAGAAATAACTTTAGGCTGCAATTGGAGGTCTGTCTGGCAGCAAGCAGGATAAACTCTATGGCATCATTGCTCAGTGAGACTGCGAACACAATCTGATTACATCAGCTAAGATGAAAATCAGAAAAAGCCAAACTACTCGGTATTTCATGACTTTAGTTTTATAATAATGATGGCAATAATAAAAGCTGACATTTATTGAGTATTTACCATGCGACAGGCTCTCTCCTACATGCTTTACATGCATTAATTCACTCAGTTGTCCAAACATTTCTACAAGGCAACATTCTTATTATTTCTAACTTGCAACTGAGGAAATCTGAGACAAAGACATGTTACAGAACTAGTTTCATGATCACATGGAAAGAGATAGAGCCACAAGGTAAATCTATTCTGGGTTCTTAGGTTTGGAAAATACCTGAGACTCTTGCTACTTAAAATGTCATACATGGGCCAGCAGCATGGGCTTCCCCTGGGAGCTCTGTTTGGCAGGTAGACATGTGAATCTCACCCAGATGTCCAAAACCAGGACCTGCATTTTAACACGATGCTTACATGATCTGTACGTATGCACATTAGAGTTTGAGAAGTGTTGTCCTACAACTTCCCAGATGGTTGTTTAAATAGCCTCTTGTTTCCAAGATGGGGTCAACATCCCACAGTCATCCTATACCTCTGTAAGATGGCTTGTATGGATTTTTTTTTTAAATTCTCCATATTTCAGTTTGCCTGTTTCTTTTATCTTTAGGTCTTCATGTTTTATTTTCAAACCATATATAAGGTTACCCCTTCTCTTTATGATATCCCTTTAGCAATGGAACATAGCCATAGTTTAGATCTGACATTACCATTCTTATCCCCTGCCTCTGTCCTCAACCCTCACATACCCTCAGGTCAAAAAACATCAAAGCATCCAAATTTCTTTTAATTTTTTATGAGCCCTGCTTTCTCTCCTGGATGCATTACAGTGCATCAATTTCTTCTAGATGCAAATTGAATTCTAGTTGTGGTCAATTGCCTCCCTCAAGCTAGGAGAATTTCTTCCATTTCAGACCTTATTTTGGAGGCCTTGACTTTGCTTCTTGTGTTTGAGAAGTAGTGTTGTGATAATTTTATATTGCACTTAATTCTAAAAATCCCCCAACTATGCCTTCCACACAGTCTCTTATTGCTCATGGTGAGATGCATAAAGTTTTACTCTTTCCTGTTGTCTTTTTCTTCCTGACCTCTCCATTAGTGAATTGACTCAAAAATTTTCTTCTTCATTTATCAACAAACTTACTGATAAGCTTTTTCAAAGGTCACATATTTCAGATCTTCCTTAAAACCCAGATATTTGCCATTGGGAATATTTTGGTTTCTGTTGTGTTTTTAAGAATTCTACAGGTGTAACTTAAGACTTCATGTACTAGATTAGTATTATTTTGACCATTTAGATAATAATTTCAGATTCTATTCTGAAAAATTATTTTCTCTGTAGACTTTCTTTCTACTGGCCTAAATAAAAACAAACATCTATATAATTGAAATTATTCTTTTAAGAATCCAAGATTTAATGGTTAAAGGTTGTCAGGTTTTTTTTTAATTAATTTTATTTTTAAGGATTTTTTTATTGTTTTATTGCTTAAAGTATTACAAAGGGTTTGTCAGGCTTTATAGATCAAGAGTATCATCACAGAAATTGTTAAAAAATTAAAATTCCCTGGTATATTGGATCTAAATTATAGGGTCTTAGGTATGGGCTAGGAATTTTCATTTTTAACAAGAATCTCATAAAGGCAAATAGTTTACAGACTATAGTTTAAAGATCTAGATCTTTCACAGAGTTATTCAATTTCTTCATCCAATTTATCAGCATCTACATTATGCATAATATTTAATTTATTAGACAGGGAGTAATCACCATTAACCACTCTTCACTAAATAAGTTCTGTGTGCAGGGCCTGCAGTAGATACTTAATTATTATTATTTTTATATTATGTTTTTAATTTATTTTAGAGAGAGAAAAGAAGGGAGAGGGAGAGAAAGGAACAAGGAGAAAGAGAAAAATCAATCAGCTGCCTGCCTCCTGCATGCCCCCTAATGGGGTTTGAGCCCACAACCCAGGCATTTGCCCCAACCAGGAACTGAGCCTTTGACCCCTCGGTGCACAGGACAGTGCTCAATCGACTGAGCCACACCAGTCATGGCGATACTTAGTTAAAATTAAGTGTTGAAGCTTTCAAAAAGGGAGAACTTCACATTTATTGTCATCACTCAGATTTACTAAGAAAAAGCTTCTAGAAAGGTGACATCACCCATAGGGAGAGGCCCCAGAATTCTAAGTGTTCCAAGAACTGCTGAGGATATATGTATCCTTGACACGTTCTACACATGCATAGTGTCATTGTCAGTAGCTGTGTATTCTCATACAAATAAGGAGATATAAATGTAAAATAGGAGGCTAAAAATCTTACGTACTATCTCCATGCCCATAATTTTCCATTTCCTTTCTAAGACATTTCTCCTGATAAGAAGCTTTGTGAAAGAGCTTTATTGTATATATGAATAGTCCAAGTGTATAAACTAGACTCAAATTTATTACATATCTTTCCAAATTTAAATGGGTTGAGAAATGGGTCAAACAGTCATAAATACTATTATGTATTTTACTTTACCTGTTTTTAGAGCTTGGACTTAAGGAACTACTGCTTTACTTCAATTCAGTAAAACTCATGATTAAACTAAAATGAAAAACCTCTAACTGGTGAATGAGTTCCAAGAATGGGTGTACGCCGGGATTCTGAATTTATTCAGGTGTTATCCATTTATTTAATGTTGGGTGAGCACAACAAAATGCACATGTGGACGTTATGGTTTAATTGAAAAGCATATAGCATAACTTAACTAGACCCTGCTGAATCATGCTAAAAGTAGCAGCATGTGGGGCTATGTTTTAAAAAAAATCTAATTATAAAGAGAACTATGCTAAAGTTCAGCCAATGCCTCCAAGCCAATATTTAGTCCTTTCAATGGGTACTGATTATATAGTTGATCATTTCCATAACCTGGAACTGTGTAACATTGATACAGATAAGTTAAATAACACACACACACACACACACACACACACACACACACACACCCAAGAGAACCTCCTTACACATCAGCAGTCACTTGACTTATAAATTCTTCTGAGTACGTATAGTCTAGTTCCTGTGTCTTTTGGCTCTCATTCAGGATTTTTTTACCCTTAGCCGAGGATAGATACGTAAGATTTTCACCTGGTAAATTCATCCTCTGTTTATCATTGGAAGTCTAGGTCAAAATGTAAACTCTCCGACATTGAGAGGTGGCTTTAGAGTTACTAAGTTGGTAGACATAATGAGTAAGAACACTCATCCTAGTAAGCTGTAATGACATATGCTGGCGGGTTTCATGAGTGAATGGATGTAGTGTCCTGCCTGTTTCCTGTACTAGTAGATCTGTACCTTAGTGTAATTTGGCTAAATGTGGGAGTTGGAATAAGGAGCCAACTTTCATCTGTTTCCTAAATAAATGCTCTTTCCTCAAGCTACAATAGACAGTGGATTGCACTAGCTTGTTAGAATCCACAACTGGGAATCTTTATCTGGAACTTGATTTCTTGTTACCTGGCAGGTTTGCTTACCTTTAGTTTTGTCCAAGTATGATCTTTAAAATGTCCAAAGCAAATAAACATTTTTTAAAAGCTAAGGGCTCCTTCAACCAGAGCATGGAAGCTGAGAGGACACTGGATTAGTAAATCAAGTGGCTGCTGATTAGTAAGGAGGTCCTCTTGATGTGTGTGTGTGTGTGTGTGGTTTAACTTGTCTGTATCAATGTTATACAGTACTCTGTTTAACTTCGCCCTGCTTTGCTTGAATGTGTCTTTCCTTTTGTAATGAACTCATTCATCTATCACATTTGCTAAAGATTCATGTCATTAAGAACATTTTGTAAATTTGGATTGTAGAAAGCCAGTCTTACAACAAATTTTGAATGTGGAAATCTAGTCCTGCATCTAGTAACTCCACCCTTCGGTTTTCAAAAGTATTGACTAACTTTTCTTAAATAAAGAGTTTCTAAACTTAGCAACTGTTAGTTTATTGGTATTCATTCTATTTAATTGTCACATTTTTCTTTGCTTCATATTGGGACGAAATTCAGCCCCGAATTAGCTACCGAAGTGTTAGATGTGGATAATAAATATAGGTTACATCACATCACCGCACCAGGCAACTTTGCTACCATAGATAAGGAATTCATTCTTAAATTCATGTGTGGATATGTTTAAATCAGAAATTTTAACTTAAGTATTTTGTGGTTGGGGAGTGGGATATAAACTACACATTTGCTTCAATCATTTCCAATAAACTTGGCTTGAGAGAGATTAACCAATTGCTAAAATCTCTATTTTGTCTATGTATTTTCTGAAGTACTGCCAGATGAATCAGAACTATTTATAAATTGGCCCTCAAGGAAAGCTTAAGTTTAATATACTGAAGATGGTTTTAATAACAAGGGAAGTCATTTTTTATTTCTTAGAAATAATGCATCGGGAACAATCTCTAACAGGTCATGTTGATGTAGCCAAAACAGTTATTCAACATAATGCACTGTACAAGTGGGTTAAGATTTTCACCCAGATTCAATGGCTGTAACCTTCATTTCATGAATGAGTCTCTTTGAAGACTCTTTAAGAGGATATTTAACTAACCATTGTAATTAGATGAGAAAGAGAAATTAGAGACATGAAAATGGAAAGGAAAAGATAGAGTTATCTCTATTTGCAGGTAATATGATTATGCATCTGAGAATTCTAAGAGAACCAACTGAAAAACTGCTACAAACAATAAGAAAATTCAGTAAAATAGAAGGGTACAAAATAATAAGAACTGATAGCTGTTGTATACTCGTATACAACCAACAACCAGTTTGAATATGTGACTAATGAGTCAATTTTAAAGAGTAACAAA
Source organism: Myotis myotis (assembly GCF_014108235.1). NCBI lineage: Eukaryota > Metazoa > Chordata > Mammalia > Chiroptera > Vespertilionidae > Myotis > Myotis myotis. Next base: position 54,538,035 of record NW_023416316.1, on the reverse strand, counting down.
GTTTAAAATACATAGGAATAATCTTAATAAGAAATGTGCCAGACCTATGTGAAGAAAACGGTAACTATATGACTGTAATACCAAAGAGAAGACTTGAGTAAATAGGACATACTCAGGTTTTAGGACAGAAAGTTAATTGATAAATTTAGCACAATTCCAATTAAACTACCAAAATTTTTCAATTAGATGATGTAATTCTATTAAAGATTTGCCTTAAAAAATAGTGTTAGCCCTGGCCAGTGCGGCTCAGTTGGCTGAATATGGTCCTGTGTACAGAAAGGTCACAGGTTTGACTCCCAGTCAAGGTACATTTCCAGATTGTGGGTTAGATCCCTGATCAGGACACATAGGGAGGCAAGCAATTGATGTTTCTCTCTCAGAAATCCAGAAAACTCTGAAAGAGAAGAACAAGAGCAGGCTAGAACTATCCATTTTAAAGCATGTATTCTTACTAATTAAAACATGGGGCATAGGTCCTGGCTGGGTAGGTCAGTTGGTTAGCGGTCATTCTAATATGCCAACGTTGTGGGTTCAGTCAGGGAACATATAAGAATAACCAAGGAATACATAAATAAGTGGAACAGCATATCCATGTTTCTCTCTCTTCCTTCCTCTCTCCCTCTATTTAAAAAATCAACCAACAAAAATAAAAAAATAAAACATAGACAAGCCAATGTAATGGAATCGAAAGTTCAAAAATATCGAAGGAATATAATATGTGAACAAGGTAGCAACCCCAATAAACAGGGAAATGATCGTCCAATAAATAGTGTTGAGACAATTGGACCATCATCTCTCATAGTATGTACCATAATAAATTATAAGTGAATGAAATGTTTAACTGTAAAAAATTATATATGTGTAAATGACAAAAGCTAAAGGTATAGATAGATAGATGATAGATAGATAGATAGATAGATAGATAGATAGATAGATAGATATCTGACTCAAAATACAAAAGTAATAAAAGAGCTCAATGTAGTGGGCTATATAAACATCAAAAACTTTTCATGGCACCAGGGGCCATCAATAGAGATTGCAAGGAAAGAAATGCAGTGAAAGTCTGTCTTTAAATCTATTTTTCTACTCATTTGGTTATCATATACACCCCACTCATCACCCTCAGGAAACCACTCATATTATTTTCTTATTTATCCAACCAGAGTTTTTCTTTATGAAAATGCAAGAAAATACACAGATAGATTTTTACATATCCCCTATTTTATACAAAGAAAATATTCTATATACATTATTTTATTATTTTATACATTATTTTATAGCAATTTGCTGTTTTCATTCCATAATGTACCTTGGAAATCTTTCTGAATCAGTATATAGAAAGGTTCCTCATTCTTTTTGTAAATATCTGAGAGTCTATTATATGGATATGCCATTATTAATCTAATAAGTACCTCTTTGATGAAATTTTAGGTTGTTTTCAATACTTTTTCTCATAAAATATTAGAAATGCAACTGAATATTTAAAACAATATCTTGTTTTTAGAAATATAACATTCTTATTCAGAAAACAGGTTTGCAAGAAGTGTTATAAAAATCCTGAAGGCATATCATAATTAAGCTACTAAAGACATTGTTGATAAGATAGAATAGTTTCCCTCCAAAAGAATCTTACAAGCAAATTTACTAAGATGTGACAGGCAGTGTTAGGAGACTATCTCATATAAAGCGAATATGAAATTATAATCATTATAATGATCAAATTACAGTAATTAGTACATAGAGCAGAGAATTATCTGTGCCAATTCTACATACTAAAATAGTTTAGGCAATAGTTATATTATCAGTCACAATCCTTCACAGAGAAAAAATAATGACAACTCTATAACATTCTATTTTCAACTTTGTGGCACAGAACTTGGCAAATATTATTTTTATTTTAAAAGGATGGTGGCAGGGATAGGTTTGTGTCATAATATATTACAATGGGGTTACCCACTCATTTTGGCTCATCCACCTATTAATTATGTCAACTTTATTCTACCAATAGCATTAATGTGATTACTCATGAGGAGTATGAATCAATATTTTATATGTATATTTCTCAAATAGGTATCCAAAGATTTACTAAAATGTTAAAGGAATGCATGGTATGATATATATCTGTGTGTATATATATATATATATATATATTAATGATATTATATATATTTTATTATATAATATGTTATGTATTATATAATACATAATACATGATATATATGTGTATATATATTAATGATATTATAGATATTTTATTATATAATATGTTATGTATATTATATATTTTTATTATGACTTTGGCTACTGCAGACTCAGAAATCCAGTGGTCACAAGAAATGTTATCCATTTAAAGGGATTCTGGATGGAATATCATGGTGGTAATAACTAATTGTAGTGTCTATTCTGTCTCTGACTTTTGATTTTGACGTACCTTTCCTGAAAGGCATCTGAGAAAGAGATCTGTCTGATTAGTGCTTTTTCATAGTTATCAAGAAAGCCCTTGTCCTATGTTCTCATATGGCGTCTCGCAAAGGCATATGATATTTTCAATAGTGCTTGCTCATCCTTTGGCAGTTTAATACTGTATTCTTGTGGGTTTGGTGTCACCAATTCTCATCTTCCTAAGCATAAGACAGCAGAGCCTATTTTATATTTGCAATTGCTTCAACAATACCGCTTTGAGAATTTCCTAACTCCTCAACTTTCATAAATTAGATTATGAAACATTTTATAACAGCTAGGGAATATCTAGACATGTTTGGCAATAATCAACCTTGAACAAATTACATCCATGGGCCAGAGGAAAACAGCTCATTGGCTCTCCAGAAAGCATTTTAGTAAACTTTCAGCTGTCACTGTCACAGGGGACAGGAATAATCAGGTGGTCAGAACTCGGTGGCAAGGAACTGAGCCATTAGGCATGCCTTGATCCAAATGAAAAGGCACATTCATTCTTTCTTGTAAATAATATGTGTTCATGCAGAAAGGCGATGCCATCTTGAAACTGATGAATTGCTCAATGTTCAATGCTACGATGATTTCAAAATGGTAGCTACCCTATATTATGGAATTGCACAGGTAGTGGTGATCGAATCCTGTATAGTTTCTCTAGAACAAGAATGAATAAACTGCATGAATAAAAACAAAAACAATCCCAAGAGATAAATGTGGAAAGAACAAAGTCTCTGCGATCCGGCTGACCACAGCTAAAATCTCGGTTGTGCCATTGGCTAGCTGGCTTTGTGATTTTTGGACCGGTTACGTTATGTTTCCCAACTTGTTTCCTCATCTGTGGAATGGGGATAATGGAAACTCCCTTAGGGAGGTTTGTGTGAGGATTCAGTGAGGTCATTGCCAAACACAAGACTGGAATATAATAGACTTATAATGTTTTGTTTCATCTTTTCCTTTCTCTTTACTCATTTTCCATGGAAACAGAAGACCATCAGCAACATCCGCTTGTTTCTGACCTATATTGCTTGTATTTTATTGATTAAATTTTTCCCTCTAGCCTTATTGAAAGCCAAATCATTCCTAAGTCATTTCTGTTATTTTCATATGTGTCTTTTATTATCATACACAAAAGATGTCGGGAAAGCAAATTCTACAACAATTATCAGTTAGACACATATTGCATTACCTTCCCATCAGGAATATTTTTAATATTGTAAGACATAAGTTATTTTTGTCTACATTGAATCACATTTTTCCTCCTTCTGTCATCAGTAGAATGTTGGTCAATTGATCCTGAAACCACATAATTTTTCTCTATTTTTTTCTGCAACAACTTCCAAATTCCTGGTCAAGGCACATGCCCGGGTTGTGGGCTTGATCCTGTGTGGGGCTTGTAGGAGGCAGCCTATCAATGATTCCCTCTCATCATTGATGTTTCTATCTCTCTCCCTCTCCTTTTTTTCTCTGAAATCAGTAAAATATATTTTAAAATATTAAAAATGAAACTACCTTTGACCCAACAATTTCACTTCTGGAATTAAATCCTAAGAAACCCCAAACCCTAATTCAAAAGAATTTATGCACCTCTATATTCATTGCAGCCTTACTAGTATTTATAATAGCCAAGATTTGGAAGCAGCCCAAGTGTTCATCAGTAGATGCGTGGATTAAAAAGTTGTGGTCGATTTATGCAATGGAATACTACTTTACCATAAAAAGTAAGGAAATCTTACCTTTTGCAAAATCATAGATGGACCTGGAGAGTATTATACTAAATGAAAGAAGCTGATTTGCACTGGAACTTCTTGGGCCACTGCACCAAACCTCCTGAAGTCGCCCCAGAGCTGAAGCCACCACACACTCGCCCTGTCACCGAGCTCTGTTCCATATTCTAATTAGAAGACCCAAAGCAGGGCTCCCTGTTCTCCCAATATTCTCCCTACTAAATTTTTGTTGTAGTTGAAACAGCTCGTCAAGTGTGATACTCATGGGGTAGCCAACAGCCTAGAAGCAGACACCATGCTGCATTTGGAATCTGCCATAGTGTTGTGTTGTTCTTGCATTAAAATTGTCTACTTTTAATTGCTTTTTTTAAGGATGATTTATTTACTAGAGGGTTTTTTGGTCCCTCCTGCAACTGAGATTCCTGACAGATGTATCCCACAGCTTCATAAGATATGATGATCTACACCCGTAAGAAATGATGACATCCAAAGCACATAAAGGCCTGCAGGACCAACAATATAGGACCAGCGAGGACTGAAATGCAGCCCACACACCACTCACCCAATACACACCCATGGCTGTGTCTGCCTGAGGGAGGATCTTTGTCTAATTTTCAGATGAGCTGTAGCCCTGCCTGGATTCTTCGATTGAAGCTTTAAACAGGGGCTCCTGCAACATGAAGAACAGGGACTACATTTCTTTTGTACAGACCGCACCAGATGGCCCAGAAGTGGGCATGGGAGCTGCTCTACACATGTTTGCTAGATAACACCCATGAGGGCACATGGTTGACGCCTAGGCAAAATCTCTGGCCCCCAGTAGTCTTCGAAAATAATGTGGTGGTAAGAAAGGTAAAGGCTCTTCTAAAGAGCGAAATGCTGGTTTTCTCTCAACTTCTAGGATCAAACTCAATTAAACCCTATGACATTTCTTTCCCATTTATATACTGAATCCATGGTACAGTGTTGTGCTCAGCCCAACACTGAGAGACAACCCAATACTCTAGGCATTGGCTGTTGCTGGAGCAGTACCATATAATGCCTTACTCTTCCTGTCTTAACATACACTACTCTCACAAAATTGGGACTGTTTTGCAGAATTCAGTGTGTCATTTTAGTGTCATTGTGATTGTTGCCATGTGTCTTCAGTTGTTCGATTCTAAACAGTACCTCACTGTGTGTAGTCAGCACACATTCACTTTCATCTTCCTGCTTTTGCAAATCTATACTTGACTCCCCCCCCCCCCCCCCGCCGCCCCCGGTTTTTTCAGTTTATCGTTAAAGTTCACCGATTCAGCACTTACCCTTCACAAAAGTCTTGGAACCCACATACAAAGATTAAGCCCTGCTGCACAAAAAGTCAGACAGTCCAGCCAGGGAGCTGAAGTGGTTCCCACCCTTCACACTCGCCACACCCCGTCAGCCAACAATAAATCCCCTCCCGACATAAAAGTCCCTCTCCCCCACTCCCCCGAGAGTAAATCCCCTATTGGCAGGAAGCCAGACTGAACAGATGTGTCTGCCACCACTTCCTGGGGTGGGGTCAGGCAGCACCAGCTTTGATCAACCAAAAAACCAAAAGGAGGAATTTCCAGTGTCCAGGGCCCTCCACGGAACATGCCCCAGGGGCTACTCCAAGAAGTAAAGGGACCAAGGATGAAAATGCAACTGGGCACATCCCAGCTGGGCAGAGCCTCACAAAGGACTCGTGCATCCAGGGAGGTGATGGCTTGGTCATTCCCCTCCCTTCTCGGACAGTAGAATATGCAAGTAAATCCACCTTTCATGGTTAGCAGCTCTTCCTGAGGAAAGGAAATGCCTTTGTGATATTGAGTTTATTCCTCCCTAATAGTTAATCATTCTTGCTAGTGAATTTAGACACACAGGAAAGAATATTAATTATCATGTAACTCAAATTTGTGTTACAGTAACATTAATTAGTAGTTCTATTTGATCAGACCTGCAATCGCTCCACGAATCGTATAAGGCACCACCACTGCCTTCATTAGCCACTTTCCACGAGAGCAGTGATGGCGAACCTTTTGAGCTCGGCGTGTCAGCATTTTGAAAAACCCTAACTTAACTCTGGTGCCGTGTCACATATAGAAATTTTTTGATATTTGAAACCATAGTAAAACAAAGATTTATATTTTTGATATTTATTTTATATATTTAAATGCCATTTAACAAAGAAAAATCAACCAAAAAAATGAGTTTGCATGTCACCTCTGACACGCGTGTCATAGGTTCGCCATCACTGCACTAGAGTCACTTGTCACAATCCCCAGATGATCCCCTGAAGTTGGCCCCACTTGAGTGCCTTGTTTGGATCTGGGGTTGCAAAACTTGAGAGCCTTAAAAAGTATTGTGGAATTGCTTGCTGAATTTGAAGGAAAATGCCATGGTAAAATAAAGTAAAACATTTTGCTCAGCCAGCCAAGCTTTGCTGTACACTGCCACTCAGGAAATCGCTCCATCAATGAATAGTATTTGTGTTTTATTCCTACTAGGAGCCCATATGGCATTTGCCACCAAAGTTGATTGCTCACACACTTCCCAGTTTTGTGCAGGTTGGGTGTGTAGGGGAGGAGGGCCTCTGCCCCAAGTAGGAACCAGGTTCTTTCATCTGGTGGCCCTGCCATTAGGCTTCAGAGCCCTCTGCTGGGTGCTGTGCTGTGCATATGGCCAGCATATGTGGGAAGATGGAGAATAGGGAGCATTGCACTGAGACTTTATAAGCCTGACTTGGAAGTGATTGGTGTATATCACTCTTACCCACACTTCTTTGGCTTTGTGTAACTGCAAGGGAGGCTGGGAAATGTAGTCAATTTTATGCCCAGTTAAAAAAAAAAAAAGTATTAGAGCAGTGGTTTTCAACCTTGGCTGCACATTAGAATCACCTGGGAATCTTTTCAAAATCCTGATTTCTGGGCCTCATCCTCCGGAAATTCTGTTTCTTTGTTATGGGGTGGGGCCACAACATTAGTAACAAAGAAACAATTTCTGGAGGATAAGGCCCAGAAATCAGGATTTTAAAAAGATTCCCAGGTGATTCTAATGTGCAGCCAAGGTTGAGAACCACTGTATTAGAGGTTACCAATCGCTACAAAATTAAAGCGTGTTGTGGGTCAAAGTTTTGAATGAGAAGTTGAGTAATGAAAAAGACATTTTCATTCTCATGGAAAGGGTCTGCCTATTCTAGTTTAGAAAACACAATGTATGGCCTTTCTTGACAATATACTTTTTCAGCATTTTTTGAAAAGTTTCAAACAGTAGAAGATGCAGGTAGATGAAAAACTGAACAAATACACACACACACACACACACACTGTGACTGTCTGAAGAGTGAATACAAAAGTATGCATTTACCTTCATACATTTAACTCTTCATGGAAGTTGAAGGACTTTGCAGGCGAGGTCAAGTTTGTCGAGCCTCACATATTTTCTATATATTTTCATGTAAATTGAAGTCTTATTCTGTTGTTTATAGCTCTGACGCAATGGATTTGGGGATTGTGGAGATTAGAGATGAACGTTTTGTTGTTTTTGCAAAGTATAACTATCATGAATGAAAACAACTGCTAAGTATGCAAGAAAATTCCTATTAATGAACACCAGTGAGCTTTGGATTAGGGCAGGTATATATTGTGAGGAATGCTTTTAAATGAAGAAAATGGGATTAAAAAGCGGTCCTGTCCTTCTCTCTCCATGTTCCCTCCCCTTTTCTTTTCTGAGACAAATGCCCATAAGCCAGTCAGGGATCCAAGCTGTGTCAGGGAGAAGCGGAGATGGCAGGTTGAGAAAGTGAACACTGTGGTTGAGGGACTGGTTGAACTGAATATATAAGCAAATGATTCAATAGACTGAGGCTAATGAAAGCCAATTGATTCACTGCTAGAGAACATATTTGCAAACAGGTGAAAGAATAAAAAGAAGCCTGAGGTGTTGAGTTAAAATTGGAGGTATTGGTATGAACTCATGGTATACACATAAGCATACACATGTATTCATATACACACACACATGCACACATATTTGTGTATTTGTGACAAAATTAAGGATGAAGATGAGGGAGTATTTCCATAATATATGTCTATATTTACACATTTATTTCCTAGCTCTGTTCACTGACAGGGTCTAGAAGAAATGGTACCCCAGTAACAATGGGAGCACTAACACCTAGATACTAGTTTCTAAAAACCTTCCTCTACTCAAACAAACTTTGGCTTCTTTAAGAAATTATAATTTCCAGGACTAGGACAAGAAAAGTATAAAATGAATATGAAAAAAGAAATAAAAACAACAATATACACTCAGATAGAACAGGGAAAAAATGAGTCTGGAACATGTTGTTTTTCCAGAAAGTAAGGACATAATCAGTGAACGATAGGTATGTATCAAAAGGACATAGATGCTAAAGGACCTAAAGGATGTAAATACATGAATCAGTCAACCTGGGAAAAGAAAAAGCTCTTCCTTAAGGTAATATGCCAATGAATAAAAGTAAAAGGAATGATGTAAATAGAGAATAACATCTTGGCAAACATCACAGCGGTGGTTGATTCAGACAGGAGTCTGTAGAGTATGCTAAAACTGATGACTACTGACATAATCTCAGGCAACCTCCCCATAATATATTGATAATCAATTTGTAAAGGGCAGAATAGTTAACTTTAAGTTGGAGAAAGTTGAGACACCAATATAATCAAGTGATCATAATTAATATCCTCAGTGATGGATATGTTGGTGTGCTATATCTCCTATTTTGATGCACTAACAAGAGCATAATATCACTTCCCTGACTTCCTATCAAGAAGGTATGATCTGGGTTTGGTAATGAGGAAATAGCAGACAACCCTAGGTTAAGAGACAAGATATAAAATCAAAGATATCAACTCTTTAAAACTGCCCAAAACATGAAAAACATGGAAGGACTGAGGAATTTTTTAGACTGAAGTTACCTGAAGATACACGATAACTAAATGAACTAAATGTGCAGGTATTTCCGATAGGATCCTGGAGCAGAAAGGAAAATGAGATATTCCTATGTCAGTTGCAACCATTTGAATGGGCCCATGAGTTGATGGTAGTGTTGTGTCCATGTTGACGTCCTGATTTGGAGTGTTGGCTGTGTTATTTAGCAGAGCATCCTTGTTCAGGAAACAAGCTCTACAGTGTTTCAGGTGAGGAGGTATCATTTAACAGCTTGCTTTCAAAAAGTTCAAGAAGGACATTAATGGTAATGGGTGCATAAGTGAGTGACTATGGAAATGTGAGATAACATGTTGACACTTTTGGGCATTGGGGTAAAGAGGATACAGAAATTTCTGTACTTTTTGGCAAATTTTTGTAAGTTTTAAATTTTTTCAAAATAATAGCAAAAAATAATCCTCTTCATTTAAAATAGAGTGCCTCTGGATTTTAAATTGGATTCCCTTTGATGTTGTTAGTACTCCAATGAAAATTTAAATTGCTTTTATTTAAAAAAAGGATAACTAGAAAAACTTTTAATTTTTTTTTGGTGATTTTTAAATTATTTTTATGGCCAGATCATGACTTTCATATGCAATGCCATTTTGTGATTGGACTCCTGGAGTCCAAGCTTTTACTATATCAGGTTATAATCTCTAAATTATTATGTGCAAACTAAGCTTTCATCTAGTGAGAGTATCTAACTTTTATTGAGCACATAAAAATGCTTTAACCATATTATTTTCTTACTAGTAGCCCTGTGAACGAATCCTTGCACGAGTAGGTCGCTGCCACCCTCCTGTAGCTCCCCTCGCAACCCCCCGCCCCCACATAGCTTCTTGCCCTGCCCCCTCCTGTAGCTCTCTACCTCCTGCTTGCTTGCTGCCCTGCCCTGTCCTGTAGCTTATAGCCAGTAGGTTGCTGCTGCCCTCCTGTAGCTCTCCGCCCACTGCCCCACCCTCCTGTAGCACCCCCCACCCCCTCCCCTCCCCCGCTAATAGCCTGCTGCCCTGCCCCCTCCTGTAGCTCTCTGCAGCCAGCTTGTACCTCACTGGCCCACCCTCCTGCTGATCCATGATCTGGTTGTGATGTGCTTGGTTTCGCCTGGGGGCATAATGGCTAATTAGCATATCCCTCTCTTATTATATGGGACTAGAGGCCCAGTGGACAAAAATTTGTGCACTCGGGGGGGAGGGAGGGTCCCTCAGCCCGGCCTGTGCCTCTCACAGTCTGGGACCCCTCAGGAGATAACGACCTGCTGGCTTAGGCCTGCTCCTGGGTGGCAGAGGGCAGGCCCAATACCTAGGTGCAGTCCCTGGTCCAGCTCAGAGCAGGGCCGATTGGGGAGTTGAGGCGCCTCCCCCTATCATGCACAGAGCAGGGCGGATCAGGAGGTTGTGATGCCACCCTCAGTCACACTCAGGGTAGGGCAGATTGGGGGGTTGGGGCACTGCACCCTGTCACACTCAAGGCAGGGTCGATGGGGAAGTTGCGGCGCCACCCCCTGTCATGCATAGAGCAGGGCCAATCAGGGGATTGGGGCGCTGCCCCCTGTCACTCACAGAGCAGGGCCCATCAGGGGGGTTGGGGAGCTCCCCCCTGTCATGAACAGAGCAGGGCCCATCAGGGGGTTGGGGAGCTCCCCCCTGTCACGCACAGAGCAGGGCCAATCAGGGGGTTGAGGAGTTCCCCTGTCACTCAGAGTAGGGCTGATAGGGGAGTTGGGGCACCGCCCCCTGTCACACACAGAGCAGGGCGGGTCAGGGGGTTGGGGCGCCACACCCTGTCACACTCAGGGCAGGGCCGATGGGGAGGTTATGGCTCTACCCTGTCACACACAGTGCAGGGCCCGTAGGGGGCGGGGGGGTTGGGGCACCGTACCCTGTCACACACAGAGCAGGGCCGATCAGGGTGTTGGGGTGCTTCACCCTGTCACACACAGAGCCACAGGGTGATCAGGGGGTTGGGGAGCTCCCCCCTATCAGGCACAGAGCAGGGATGACCAGGGGGTTGGGGTGCCTTCCCCTGTCATAAACAGAGCAGGGCGGATAGGGAGGTTGTGGCCCAGCCCCCTGTCACACACAGAGCCGCAGGGCGATCAGGGGATTTGGGCACTGCCCCCTGTCATGCTGATCCCTGTGCCGGGAGGCCTTGCAGCTCTGCTGATCCCGGTGCTGGGAGGCATATTACCCTCTACTATATAGGATAGAGGCCTGGTGCACGTGTGGGGGCCAGCTGGTTTGCCCTGAAGGGTGTCCTGGATCAGGGTGGGGATCCCCACTGGGGTGCCTGGTCAGCCTGGGTGAGGGGATGATGGCTGTTTGCAGCTGGTCACACACCCTTCAGGGTGGGGGTCCCCACTGGGGTGCCTGGCCAGTCTGGGTGAGGGGCTGAGGGCTGTTTTCAGGCTGGCAGGTGACTGAAGCTCCCAACCGCTCCTTTTTTTTCTTTTTTTTTTTTTTGTTCTGGGCCAGCTTTAGCTCTGAGGCTTGGCTCCGGCTCTTAGGCCTCTGCTGCTGAAAGCAGGTATCTGGTTTGTTTGGGTTCTATAATCAAAACACTGTTTCAACTCCAGCTCTAACATCCCGGCTGGCTGATTGCAGGTTTCTGGGGTTTTGTTTAGCTTCTATATTTGTAACAATGTTTCAAACTGCATGCTCAGAGGCCGGCAGCAGCAGGCGGGGAACATTGGAGTCCTCCATCACTGAAGCAAGCAAGCCTCATGTTCGCTTCAAGCTGCTTGGCTGCCGGCCGCCATCTTGGTTGGCAGTTAATTTGCATATCGCCCTGATTGGCCAATGGGAAGGGTAGCGGATGTATGGCTAATTACCATGTTTCTCTTTTATTAGATAGGATATCCTTGCCATAACCCTATGGATTAGGTACTGCCGTTGTCCTGCTTTCCTAGATAAGTTAATATACATTAGTTATGATTCAGTGTGACTGCATATTACTGGGAAGACCAAAATGACAGTAGCTTGCACAGATTTGAAATATCTTTTTCTCCCATCTAAAAGAATGCAGGCCAGGAAGTATCATGGGGTTCCCTAGCTTCCTTATGCTCTGCAATCTTTTTTTTTATTATTATTATTATTGCTTAAAATATTACAAGGAGTAGTACATTTGCCTCCTTTTTTTTTTCTCCCTTGACCTTCTCCTAGCCTCCCCTACCCCCCAGTGTCTTGTGTCCATTGGTTATGCTTATATGCATGCATACAAGTCCTTTGGTTGAGCTCTGCAATCTTTAACGTGATTTCCATTCCTGAAAATCAGCTCATGACCCCGGATGGCTACTGGCGCTTCAGCTGCACCTTTGCATTTTCAGGCACCAGTGAGGAAATATAGGAGAAATTAAGGGCACTCATCTCTTTCCCTTGCAAAGTCAGCCTTCCCCCAAAGCCTCAAATATCTTTTCTATCATGCCCCAAACTGGTACCTGGCTCCACTTGACTGCCTGGAACTTGGTGAATGCCATGTTTTTGCTGGGCATGTTGCTCTGAAAGGTTAGTGAGGAACTCTACTGGTAGTGGGAGGCAGCTAGCAATTTCTACCAACGAGAATATTGATCCAAGGTCACCCAGCTAGTAAACTTGGGAACCTTGGTTATCTACATTCAAAGCTTGAGCGTTTACCATGAAGTAAATTATTTAAGCCTGCAGGAGCTAGCATCCTCAGTGCAGCCACTGGTGGTCTCAGCATAGTCAGCAGTGTTGCTGAACTGACATCAACACTCCGTATAGCTTCAGGGCTATGGAAAGCCTTAGAAGTATGTATGTATGTATGTATGTATGTATGTATGTATGTATACCATGTGGTAATTAAGAGGACTGTATCCCTGACTCTACATGAAATTTCTTCATTAAAATTGGTCAGGAGATTCCACCATAGCAAGTTTGGGTTGGAGTCATGTGGTTGTTGTGGCCTTTGTTATTCCTTGTAAATTCCCAGGGAGTAGTTTGTGATACATGAGAAATCTGTAGATGTATGAGCACCCTCAGAATATTTTCTCAGAGCCTGGGATATAGAAGAAGTTAGAAATTATTTGGACTTCATTCTTCCTCCTTAACCTTTTCCCTGTACATACCTAAACACTCTTCCTATAACTACAACATTCTTACCTTACTTGGAATATGTAATGCAGATCTGTAGGTACTCCTGGCATTCTCTAGAAAATGGAGTAATGTTTTTTACAATGCCTCCAAAATCCTCTAGCAGTATTTAAGGGTGTCTTTATGGGAGACTACCAGATACTGGTTACCTACAATTAGATACTATGCCCAGTCCTATCAAATTATCTGGAAAACAATGAAGACCCTGTCTTCCTGTCTGAAGCTCCACTCTGCATGCCACTATGCCTCCAAGAAGACAGGAGAGGATTGGCAAGCAATGGCAATTTTTAATTTTTACCACTCAAGCTTGGGAGAAAGTTTTGATACATTCTTTATCCACTATTTCTATAATTTTACTTTCATAATGAAATCTTTTTATGCCAGTGGAAGGAAACATAAAGTCTCCCCAAATAGTCCAAAGTAGAATTGCTTTTGGCTTTTCTCAAACCTGAAAGAATGAGCCAAACTAATTTCAATCCAATATTTTTAAAAGCACAAGAACAACAACAACAACAACAAATTTCCCCAGAGTGTGAGGTTGTGAAGGTCAAGGTTTAACCTGCTGTAAACAAAGACGTCTCAGTAGAGCAGAGTTAGAGGTTAAATAAATGCTTCTAACAACAGGGATTTAAAACAGAACCATGAAAAAGAGATTCTGCTGCCTGTGTTAGAAGAAAGAAGGTAATGACCGCCTTTAGTTTTTTCTGAGTTCTGAATGAGAAATACAGACTCTTAAATGCATTCTGGAAACAAAAGCATAGCTTTATGACTGGAAATGTAATGGAAATATCTGAACAGCAAGTAGGAAAAATACTTAATCTAAAGTGCATTACCTCCTAGCCATTTCTACAGGGCATATATTTGAAATATATTCATCTTTCTCAAAGCTATATACTGCCATTGATTTTTAAAAAATAGTATAACACCCCAAAAACCCACTACTAATCCCAATACCCCCTAAATATTACTTGTTATTAATATTTTGGAGTATTTATTTATGTGTATCTTCATACATCCTATCCAATAATAGACAAACATGGTAATTAATCGTACCTCCGACACACTTCCCATTGGCTAATCAGGGCAATATGCAAATTAACTGCCAACCATGATGGCAGCCGGCAGCCAGGCAGCTGAAGCAAACAGGAGGCTTGCTTGCTCCAGTGAAGGAGGAAGCCAGGGTTCCCCGCCTTCGGTGCTGGGCTCTGAGCTTGTACTCTAAGAAACAATGTTGTAATTATAGAAGCTAAACAAACCCCATGCTTTCAGCCAGCTGGCCGAGCTGGAGTTGCAACAATGTTTCAATTATAGAAGCCAAACAAATCCAGATACCTGCTTTCAGCAGCCGAGGTCTCAGAGCTGGAGCTGAGCCTCAGAGCTAAAGCCGGCTCTCAGTTCCAGTGACAGCCATAGAAGGTAAATAAATCCAAGAATAAGAAAAAAAGGAGAGTTTGGGAGCTTGAGTCACCCACCAGACCAAAAACGGCCCTCAGCCCCGCACCCAGACTGGCCAGGCACCCCAGTGGGGACCCCCACCCTGAAGGGGGTGTGACCAGCTGCAAACAGTCATCATCCCCTCATCCAGGCTGGACAGGCAACCAAGCGGGACCCCCCACCCTGATCCAGGACACCCTTCAGGGCAAACCAGCCGGCCCCCACACGTGCACCAGGCCTCTATCCTATATAGTAGAAGGGTAATATGCCTCCCAGCACCGGGATCAGCAGAGCCACAAGGCCTCCCAGCACCGGGATCAGCGGAGCAGCGAGGCCTCACTGCCCCTGTGTCAAGCGGAGACGCGAGGCCTCCTGCACTGGGATCAGCAGAGCCGCGAGGCCCCCTGGCCCCTGGAGCAGCGTGACAGGGGAAGGCGCCCCAACCCCCTGATCGGCCTTGCTCTGTGCCTGATAGAGGGGAGCTCCCCAAACCCCTGATCGTCCCTGCTCTGTGCCTGATAGGGGGGAGCTCCCCAACCCCCTGATCGGCCCTGCTCTGTGTGTGACAGGGTGCAGCGCCCCAACCCCCCCATGGGCCCTGCTCTGTGTGTGACGGGGTGGAGCTGCAACCTCCCCATTGGCCCTGCCCTGAGTGTGACAGGGGGGAGTGCCCCAACCCCCTGATCTGCCCTGCTCTGTGTGTGACAGGGTGCAGCGCCCCAACCCCCCCATGGGCCCTGCTCTGTGTGTGACGGGGTGGAGCTGCAACCTCCCCATTGGCCCTGCCCTGAGTGTGACAGGGGGGAGCTCCCCAACCCCGTGATCGGCCCTGCTCTGTGTGTGACGGGGTACGGAGCCCCAACCCCCCTGATGGGCCCTGCTCTGTGCGTGACAGGGGGCAGAGCCCCAACCCACTGATCAGCCCTGCTCTGTGTGTGACAGAGGGTGGCGCCGCAACTTCCCCATTGACCCTGCCTTGAGTGTGATAGGGGGCAGTGCCCCAACCCCCCAATTGGCCCTACCCTGAGCTTGGCTGGGGGTGGCATTGCAGCCTCCTGATCCGCCCTGCTCTATGCATGACAGGGTGAGGCGCCCCAACTCCCCGGTCGGCCCTGCTCTGAGCCCGACCAGGGGCTGCACCTAGGGATTGGGCCTGCCCTCTGCCACCCGGGAGCAGGCCTAAGCCAGCAGGTCGTTATCTCCTGAGGGGTCCCAGACTGTGAGAGGGCACACGTGGGGCTGAGGGACACCCCCCCCTTCAGTGCACAAATTTTTGTGCACCGGGCCTCTAGTGTATATATAAATAACATCATATTGCACATACTACTCTGTAATACCTTTTCTCACTTAGCAAGTCAAAGCAGCAACATCCTATAACACTAAATGGTTTTTAAATTGCTGCAGCTCATTCCTTCTTGTGTACATATATAACTTCTTTCACAACCTCTTTCATTTTTATCTGAGCACATGATTTTCAAAATTTTGCTATTATAATTGGGTTTGCAATTTATATTTTTCTACATAAACCTTTGTGCAGATTCATTCCTTAGGATAGTTTTTTTTTTTAGAAGTGGAATTACTGGACCAAGTGGCAAGAACATATTTAAGGATTTGGAAACCTAATTCCAAAATGGCATTCAGAAAAGGTGCTCCAATATCATTCCCTCCAGCTGGGTGAGAGCCCACATGTATCTGCCATCACAAATATACATGTGAATATATTCATTTCTGTATACTTCAATTTTAATAGGTGAAATATTTTTATTTCCCTCATTTCTAACAAAGTTAAACATTTTTCATGTATTTAGTATTTTTTTAAGTCTATTGCCTCTATGTTTTTCAGCTACTCTCCCATCTCCTACTTGTATTTTTCTCATTAATTTGCTAGAACTCATCTATTGAAAGTGGGAAATATTTTTGCCAGTTTTTCACTTACTTGATTATTTTGTTTATGATTATTTTGTTGTCGCTATTGCTATACAGAAAGCTTAAATTTTTATATCATTGAATCTATTAGTCTTTTCATTAATTACCCTAAATGTTTATGAAGGTCAATTTTATTTCCCACTGGATAAATGTTCAGTTTTTCAGTTGTGTCTTCCAAGTTTAAATTACATTATAGCTGAAGGAATCATGGCACAGACTAGTCTAGGGCTCTTTATGTTATAATATAGTCCACTCAATGGGGACATGGCCAAGTGCAATAACCAAGTTGTCCCAGGCTTCCGTAAACAGAGGGGATTTCTGACACTGTAACACAGGACATGGAAAGGAGTAAAAGATTTATGAACAATGAGAGGAACTGCCCCTCTCTGCTGAAAGTCATAGTCTTTATCACTGTTACCAGAGCAAACCCCTAAGATCTGAGAAATAGAAACCATTTGACTGTTCGCAAGCAGTAACTGCAGTAGGCATCAGAAAAGAAAAGAAAAGAAAATCTTATGTGTACAGAGCTATATTTAAAGATGGTGAAGCAACTACAAGGAAAGGCCAACCCTTGAGTACTTCCTATTACAAAGGCAGAGGATTTGTCTCACTCGCTGCAGAAGTCCTAGGAGAAGAACCTGACATTTGGATCCATGGAGTCACAGAAAATGAAGGACACAAACACCAGGGGGAAGGTTTTACAATACAGGATCAAGGAAGAGGTAGAGATTTTTCCAGGCACGTTTGCAGCAATTTTACCAACTCCCAGTGGGTAGTAGCCGTGTTGCCATTCAGCATAGTTAATTGAAATATTGCTCAAGCTTTGTGAAAGACAGTCTTCTAACCTGCATGGTCTTGTGTGACAACTGTGCTCAAGATTTAGGTACAGGAACTGGAGGCAGTAGGTAGAGAGGTCTCCCCACAGGAAAGTGGACAGGCAGAGCTAATCACCACCTGGGAGTGCCCACACAGGTGACAGTAAACGCGGGGCTAACGGAACTGGGTTGTGATTGTTAGGGTTGCTGAAGTAGGAATGCACGAGGCCAAGAGGGATAAAGAATTATGAATTTATTAGGTCATCTGGAAAACCAGCTGGGGCTAAGCCCCCAAATGGCACCAGCATGCAGGGACGGGGAGTCAAAGATTTTAAAGGACTCTAAGCGGGCTTTTTCTGCGTGGAGAATTCTCTGGGTGGGTCCTGAGGGGAAAGATACTGGTTTTAGCAAGTGGAATGTGCTCTTAGCAAGTGAAATGTGGTCTAAGCAAAAGGGAATGTTGGCTGTGAAGTGGTCTAAAGGTCAATTATTCAATCAGACCTAACAGCGATAAAGCAGAATCACTTGTTGTGTGAAGATCATTTTGTGGGAGATAATTACCAAGATAGCATTAGATATGAATGGTGAGTTTAGTTACTGAACACTCAAGCTTTGATATCAGAACTGACTTCAAACCGAGCCCTCCCACTTCCTAGCTGCTGAACCTTGTGCAAAGCTATTTAATGTCTCCGAGTATCAGACTCCCAGTCTGTCAAATGATGTTAACCTTCTCAACATCATAGAGTTGAAGTGGGGATTAAATGAGATAATGCATATTAGGTACTTAATCTTCCAGCCACATAGCCACCATTATTTATTGGCTCGATAAATACGGAATATTGCTGTCACTATAATAAGCAAATGAAGAAAATTAATAATGTGTTCCCAGAATAGTTCCTACATGAAAATTCAAGAGAAATGATCATAACCTATTATCTGCCTATGAGCTATAATTGATTAGTATCCCATCAATTAGCATTGTTAGTGAAATTCTAAAGACTAAAAAAAATTGCATATGAGACTAAGAGCTATAATTCAACATTGCATTGCCAAATTGGGGAGAAAATGAAAACAGAGTCAATACTGCAAGTCATTAGCCATCTCATCTCAAGTTTACTTGTTTATAGAGTTGGTAATCACTTTCTGTCATTATGCAGCAAAGCCAGATATAGATTTACTATTCAACATTTATTTTCTGAGCTCTAATCACACCCTGGGAGTTATGCTAACTGTTCTCATTTAAATGACATCAATTAATATAACTTCAATATATCCTTGAGATGAGCACTATTAGTCACTTTTCCTTTAAAAGGAAATGGAATTACTAAGGATTTAAGAAAAAAATTTTTTCTACAATATCTCTAGTTTAAAGAACCCATCCAAATATTGTTAAAGACAGTCTTCTAACCTGAAATAAAAAAGCTAGTAAATAGTTAAGCTGAATTTTTATCCATGCTTTGTCATTTTGAGCTTGATACTCTGTCTATACCCCGTGAAGCAATGGGCATTAATCTGTTGTAAACTGTCCAAACTCACAACCAGGTTTTCTTACAATGATACCTGGGAAAAGAGAAAAAAAAAAAACCAAAAAAAAAAAAAACCCAAACACACAAGAAAAACATGTAACCCTACCCACTCAATTAGAAACTAGGGAAGTAATTTCAAAGCTTTGGCTGAGTCTCTGTATAGCCAGAGGAGGAACCATTAAGAACTGTTTGTTTTTTGTTTTATGTTCACAGGAGACCTGATTTGGAAGGGATTTTTTTTTTAAAAGAAGAATTGGTTATAATAATATGATAACTTGCAGATTACAGAGCCAGTCAAACATTTTCTTTTTCTCTTTAAGAATTTAGATAGAAAAAAATCTGCAAGTTTATGTTGGTCTTCGGGAGAAATGTGAATGTCAGTTTGACCCAAAGTGCCTCTTAGACATTTAGAAGAATAAAAGACATTATCTAACACTGTCTCTGGTGGGGAGATACCCAAGGGGCTGGTCCTGGAGGGGTCCAACAGCCACTTTAGCCTTTCTATAGGACCTTGGAGAGGCAAAGGCCACTGAGTATTTAATTCTGATTTGGGAAAAATGATCCGTGTCAGGTAAGAGCAAGACAGATGGGAAGGAGGAGAGTAGGCCAAGATTGTATTGGGGAAGTCATTGACCTGAAGGCAGCACCTCGGGACTTGGATGCACCAGGAGAGGATGCCAACAGAGTGTAAAGGCTTTAACTGTGGGGTCTGGCTCTTGAACTATGAGGATAATCATGTCTTATACCATATGATTTTAAATGCCATCACTCATGTTGTAATGTCTAACACAATTGTGTGGAGTGGTGAGAGAAGGCAGAGATATGCTGTAAAGTGAAGACACTTATCCATGTTCACACACTTTTTATAAGGTCTTCCTATAGCTATCAGCAGTGTTCCATGGGCGTGCCTGGCAGTGACCCTCAGTTGAGTTAGGATGCAGGGAGAAAGTCTAGCAGTCTAGCAGAAATAAGATCAACTCTCCTTTGCCCTGAATATTTTTAGCAGCACGTCACAATTACAGGGAAAGGGTAAATTGGGAATTGTTTTATACTTAAGTTAAATGAATGAATGTATGAATGAATGAATATTCGTGGACTAGTACTGACCACAAATAATTAATTCTGCCTTTTCCTAAATTTGAGAAATGACCATCCACCAGTCTAGCGCCGATGAGTTTTTACAGCAATAACTGTTAGTTGGAAATAAAGTGTATTTTCAAAACTGAGAACTAAAATAAACAGTTTAAAGTTGGGTTCTAATTTTCCTGAACAACACAATGTTTTCCTTCATCATGAAAGACAACACAGTTGACCCTCTGGTTACTCTCACTGAACCTAAAAGGCCATCTAAGGGAAAACAGGATGTGGCTAAGAACAATGACACCTCTGCAAACCACAAACACAGCCAACGGATGAATAAAGCCCTGGTGTTTTTCAGAAAGACAAAAAAAAGAAAAGCATTGATTCAAAAGGAGAACAATGATTGTGGAAACACTATTGTTAATTTTACCCACAAACCACAATTCCCACCTCCCTCCTCTTGCCTGTCTATTTTAACTGAGTGTGATGCCTAGAAGTTATCTTTTCTGAATCAGATGCCCTCTTGCCTGTGCTTTGAAGTCTACTAGGTGGTTTTCAATATCCGTTGTCATTATTGTGATATTTTAAAGGGCAGGTTTGTTACCACAGACTACATATATAAAATGAATAAGTATAAAGCAGATTCATGAATAATGTCATTTTGTTCAATATCATTTTGTTATAATATTGACTAGAGGCCTGGTGCATGAAATTCATGTGCTTGGGGGGGAGGGGGTTCCTCAGCCCAGCCTGTACCCTCTCACAGTCCAGGAGCCTTCAGGGTATGTCTGACTGCTGGCTTAGGCCCACTCCCTGCCACCACTGTGCTTGCCAGCCATGAGCCCAGCTTCTGGCTGAGTGGCACTCCCCCTGTGGGAGCACACTAACCACTAGGGGGCAGCTCCTGTGTTGAGCATCTGCCCCCTGGGTGGTCAGGGTGCGTCATAGCAACTGGCCGTTCCATCAATCAGTCGATTTGCATATTAACCTTTTATTATATAGGATGAGGAAAATAATCAATTCCCCACTGGGCCACTGTCTGTGTGGAGTTGGCACGTTCTCACCATGTTTGCATGGGTTTTTCTCTGGTACTCCAGCTTCCTCCCACATCCCAGAAAAGTGCACACGTGAGGCAAACTGGCCTAACTGGCCCATTCTTAGAGTATGTGTGCGATGCACCCTGCAAATGAAAGGACGCCCTGTCCAGGGTGAGTTCCCACCTGGTGCCCTGAGCACCCAGGACAGGCTCTGGCCACCTGTGACCCTCAACTGCAATAGTGGGTTGGAAAATAATTATCTTTTTTGCTTTTATTCATCTTTCTTAAATGCATATCTAGTCCAAATTTCAATGTTAAATATAGTGTGTCCCCCCCAAAAATGTATACACACTCTAACAGCTGATAAAATCACTTCATTGTGAAAATGAACTGTATGTCAATAAATGCTGACTTTATAATCATTCAAAGTGTGTGTATATCTTTTTAGACACCCTGTATTTGGTAGAAGTGTTTTGGGCCTTTATTTAGAAGTTTGGTGATTTCTTTCTGACCAGAAATATGCTGTAGGAAATTAATTCTTGTTTATATCAATTAGCCTATGGTAAAATTGGTTTCATTATACCATGTTTTGCTTAAAGTTGTAGTTTCCAAGAACCTATTGATGACATTAAGCGGCGACTGACTGTATACATTTTCAACCATAAACTTTTAAATTCAATAAGCTAGGAAGAATACAGGGGAGGCAAAGGAATGATTATCAACTCTCTCCACAACAATTCAAATTTGAGCTAAGACATTTTGTGGCAACATTGGAGATTTCTGTTCAAATACAGAAATTCGCCAAGTAGGCATATCTTTCAGTTTTCACAGTAGCTGTCACAATGGAGCACCTATGAAAATGAATAAGAGGCAAGATGGATTCCAATCAATAAAGCAATAGCAATGCATTAAGATATTACCTCCAGAACACTCAAGGCGTTCCTCCTGGTACATTTCCTTTCAATGTCCTTAATCTAGGGACAGGAGTTTTAGAACTTGAGGCAGTTGTAATGGAAGACATTATCATTTAAACCTAACTAATTTAGAAGGACATTAGCTCAAGAGCAAAATATTAAGCACAATCTATTAAACTTACTATTTCTACCATTCATTAATTTAACTGATCATTACAAATAAGTACAATATAAAGGCACTAGCCAAGGCACTTAAAATTAAATGAAAGAGAAAAGTGAAACTATGTCATTTTTACGGAGTTGGTTTTAAAAGTTATTTTTTCTTTCTCACTCCCCCCCCCTTTGTATCACTTGTAAAAAATAATTAGAAATGGTAAAAGTCAGTATAAAGGTCCAGATCCCTGTGTGTGAATAGGCTATTCACGAAAAAGTTGGCTTGCTCATTGTAGGCGTCACCACATGCTTAACAATTTGTGAGGCAATTTGTGAGGAAAATGGTGGCAATAGTTCTTAAAAAACAAAAAAAAAAAAGAGTATTTCTTCTTAGATCCTGGAGATGGTTAGGTTGGTGGTCCCACCGTCTCCTATTACATAACTACACCTCCATTGAATCTTGCACTTTAAAAAGGGTGTTTTTACATTTTTAATTACAAAACTATACGTTATTCACTCCTCAAAGGCAGGAACTAAGTTTATTTATCTTGTGTTTCTCCCTAGTGATTCACAAAGTGTTTGCCCCAGATCATTATAGCTACTTACTGATTGACAGATGAAAGATATAACAGTTGCTCAAAATAGTACCTTTTTTGGTCTGATCCTTGATTTTGAGCTTGGCACTTTTTTCTTTATATTTCCAACTCCCAATAGTTCGTTGGGTTATCCAAGAATGTCTCTTAATTTAAACTCTGTTTTTATATGTACCTTATTTTATTTTATTTTCCATCTTGGAACTTGAATATCCTGTCAGTATTTTGCTAAACAATGTTGCTGATGCAGGTGGAAAGCACTTGAAATTTATGTGTTCCACAATTTCTTACATTTTGTTGCTGGAACACTTTGAAGTCTTCTGATTTTGTACAGAAACTGTCAACATAAGGGACCAACTGGTGATTTATAGATAGAAATGTGAGTCTACATTTATGTGTTGCCAAGCTGCTCATTTTAAAAGCAGAGTGAATTACAGGAGAAGTAAATCCGCAGAACTAGTATGCTTCCCTTTCCTCAAAGGATGAGTGATAAGCAGTGTTCTTCTTCAATGAGTGCTTTTTGTTTATCTCATTGGTCAATTGTACTAAAAAAATAAATAAAAATAAAAAATATCATCCAAGTTCTTAATCATCTCCTTTTTTAAAGAAAAATAACTATAGTAATCTTCTGGGGATATTGAATATTAAACATCTGATCCATTCTTTTGCATTTTATGACAGCCTCAAAAATTATATGCCAATTGGTACTGCAGTTACGGTTTGGGAGACCAATAGCTCAAAGGAA
Organism: Myotis myotis; assembly: GCF_014108235.1. Taxonomy (NCBI): domain Eukaryota; kingdom Metazoa; phylum Chordata; class Mammalia; order Chiroptera; family Vespertilionidae; genus Myotis; species Myotis myotis. Next base: position 54,514,554 of record NW_023416316.1, on the reverse strand, counting down.
ATGTGAACTTGATCCACATTGAAATTATTTCAAAAGCTACATTATATAACAATGCTAGGGATAGAAATGCCAAGTAAAGAAAGGGTGTCATGCCTACCTTCTTTGTAAAAAAAAAGACAACACAAAAAACAAATTAGGGTGATCAGCAAAATATTTACGGTTAAAGTGCTGCTGTAAGAAGATATCCCATCCCCCAGCAACAGACTGAAGCTAGGATTTCAATCAGAAAGTAATAACATGGAACCTCCAGAAAAGAAGAAACAGAAATTCACTGTCTCTTTCTCAACATTTCCCCTTCTCATGCTGCCATAATCTCTGGCTCTCCTTGTCCTCATTCCAAAAACAACAACAAAAGAATAAAAGCAGAAGTAGCACAGATTTCCTCTTCATTATCTAAGGCTCAGATCCATTCTTTCCTCTTTGGTAATATCACTCTTGACTTCTGTGGCCCATACTGTTGTTTTTTTTAACTCGTTTCACATTTTAGCAGTAACACTCAGTTCAGCACTGGTTGTTGGCTTATTTTGGTTCTTCTAACTGAACTGTAAATTTGCTAATGTTAACAGCTAACCCCAAGGGTCTGTAATGTGTCAGTCTCCAGTTTTAGTGTTTTACACATATCATTTTAGAAATGACAAACAAGCTCAGAGAGCTTCAGTAGCTTGTTCAAAGTCACGGCTGGCAAAAGGTAGAGCTAGGATTGGGGTACAGAGTTTATGTCCTTAGTCTGCATGCTATACTCTCTCAGAAACATCACTACCCCCTAGAAGCAACTTACCTCTTCCCTGGTACCTGCTACAGCACTCCTTGGTGGCAGGGAACCACCTGGGGTCCAGGTATCTATAGTCTGGGAAAGAGGAAGGGACTAGTTTGGGTTGGTTATAGACACAATAAACTGGTTCCTCTGGATTAACTGTGGAAGGCAGAGTAGTCCCTTGGAAAATATTCTGTCCTTCTTGTGGACCCTTCAGATGATCCATAAAGAGCCCGGTCCAGCTAGATGAGGGTGAGCATGCTGAGCAAGAAAGGCAAAGGATCATCAAGGGCAGAGATTCTTACAGCTACAGACCCAACAGGGGAGGAAGCCGGCTGCCACCTTTGAGGCCTGAACGTTCTCATATGGTAAGTTCTCACTTAACGTCATCATTAGGTTCTTGGAGACTGGAGCTTTAATAAACATTGTATAATGAAACTAATTTTACCATAGGCTAAATGATATAAACAAGAGTTTATTTCCTACAGCTTATGTCTGGTCACAAAAATATCACAAAACTTCTTTTTTAAAATATATATTTTTTACTTATTTCAGAGAGAGGAAGGGAGAGGGAGAGAGAGATAGAGAGATCAGTGAGAGAGAATCATTGATCAGCTGTCTCCTGCATGGCCCCTATTCCTGAGGATGGAGCCCAAAACTTAGGCATGTGCCCTGATGAGGAATCAAACCATGACCTCCTGGTTCATAGGTCAGTGCTCAACCACTGAGCCACATTAGCCAGGCAAGACTATTTTGTTGTTGTGAGACACATCGATTGGTTGCACGTGCCCCAACCAGGGCCAGGGGTCAAGCCTGCAACCCAGGTATATGCCCTTGACAGAAATCAAATCCAAGACTGGCCCTTCAGTCTGAGGACTGATGCTCTATCCACTGAGCCAAACTGGCTAGGGCTTCCAAACTTCTAAATAAAGATCCAAAAACACTTCTAATATTCAACATTGAAATAAATGTGAGCTATACATACATTTAAGGAGGTTGAATAAAAAGAAATCATTGTTTCCAACTCATTTATTCTAGTTCAGGGTGTCAGGTGGCTGAAGTCTAACCCAGCAACTCTGAGCACCAGGCGAGACCCATTCAGAACAGGACTCTCTCCCATCACAGGCGCATCGCTCCCACACTCCCTCAGCTGGGACAATTAGACACTCAGATCACCTCTCATGCACATCTTTGGGATGTGTGAGGGAGCTGAAGTACCTGAAGAAGACCCGTGCAAACATGGGAGAACGTGCCAATTCCACCCAGACAGTGGCCCTAACCGAGAATTTATTTCTCATCAATGTTATAATGAAATGTTGAACAAAATAACGTATTCGAGAACCTCCTAGTGGATCTGCATTGAGACTCTGATACTGCCAGTTACTAAGAATGAGTAAACAAGTTATTGCCTATCAGGGTAGCCAATCAGAAAAGGATTACCCTCACTAAATTAAGTGTAGAGGGTGGGTGAGGGACAAAAATACTATTTTATGTTGATCAAAACCTACATATTTGAACATGCTGGTTACTCTTTTTAACTTTATATTTATGACTATTTTATTGAGTTAATCCCTACTAATATCCTCTGGAATTAATGCTGTGTGGAACAGGTTTTTTAAAATGCCGTTAAATTTGTAAATAGAAGAGCTGTTATGGGAATTCCATGAAATGGTATGCTAAGAGGGAAACTCAGATTTATCAAGTGCCTCTTGTGTAGAAGGCTCTGTGTTCAGTGATTTACAAGTCTTTTTCTGATGTAATAATAAAAAGGGGCTATAAAATAGATGTTACCACTATTTTGCAGATAACCGAGAAAGACATTTTGCTCTTAAAGGTTACTATATGCTCTCCACTGTATATTTTTTAATTTTCACCTTTCAATCACGATTACACTTTGGTATTGTCCCTCCTATTTTTATAGTTGATGAAATTGAGGCTTATAAAGGTTATATATCTTATTCAATGTTACAGATCAACCAGAGCCAGGATTCAAACCTGGCTGTAATTCCCACATCTCTGTTCTTAACTGAATGATTTAAATCCTTGAAATTAAATTAAATTCAAGAACATAAAGCATTCAATGAATATTTCTGGTATAGAAAAAGGTGTGATCATGGCCCAAGGGCCACATAGAAAAGAATGAAAATTGGTTCTATGCTACTATTCAACGGCCAACTTCACATCTCTGTTTTGTCTAAATAACATGGCCAAAGCCAAGTTTTTTATATTTTCCCTCACATCTGCTCTACCTACAGCTTTCCTCACCTTGGTTGATGGCAAATCCATTCTTCTTTTTGCCCAGGCAAAAAAATAAATAAATAACCTGGACTCATACCAGGTATGTTAACAGAGAGACTATAATAATATAAGTACTTGTTAACTGAGTAACTGAAAAGACAAAGTTGGTAGAAAGGAGGTAGAAAGCACAGGAAGCAGTGACCAGGGCTGCAGCACCAAGGAACAAGGTTGGAAATACTGACGCGGTAGCTGAGGCGTCTAGGAGGGGCGCTGACTAGAAGGTGTTGGTGCTTGGGAGAGAGGGCGATGAGGCTAGAGAAGCAGCAAGCTTCTGCTAAGGGAAGGGACTGCTAACAGCTGGATTGAAGGGGCATTGCTGGGATCAGGAAGCAGACCGGAGGCAAATAGGAAGGAGCAGGTCCCTTTTCCCCTCTGTACTCTGGCAGCCCCTCTATTACTGCCTCTTGAGAGAGTTTGAACATGGAGCAGCTGGCAAAGCAGAAACGTGATTCACAGAGCCCTGCCCAGCATCACAGAGCCACGTATATGAGGGATGCAGTTGGGAGTGCAGAGACAATAGCTGGCACACCCCCTTTAAAAAGTGAGCCCGATCGTGCTTTCTTTTCTCCTTTTTCTGAAAATCCTACAAGGGTTGCCCGTTTTACTAGAGTAAAGGCAGACTCCTCACTGTGACCTACAGGACTCTAGATGAACTTGTCCCCAGATCTCCGGCTGTACCTCCAACTCCTCCACTCTCTCTGCTCCAGCTGCTCAGCCCTGGCCCGCTTGCTCTGTCCCAGACACATTTGGCACGCTACCATCCAAAGGCCTTCACGCAAGCTGCTCCCTCCACCCGCCCGCGTGTCCTTCCCCCAGATATCTGTACAGCTAACTCTCCCACCTTCTTCAAGCCTTTGATCACATCTTACCTTTTCAAGAAGACTTATCCTGACAACCTCATTTAATACAGCACTCTGCCTGTCCTCCCCACCCTGCTCTCCCCAGTCTCTGACCCTGCTCTGTTTTCTTTTTCAATAGCACTCATCGCCTCCTATCAGACTGTATAAGTTATTTTGATATTATGTTTATTATTATACTCTCTTTTTTTTGACTGCTTATCACGTAAGGTCCAGAAGAGCAAAGATCTTTGTTTCTTTACTCCTGAAGCTTAAGCATCTAGAATAATGCCCAGCACCCAGTAGGCAGACATTAAATAATGATGTAAAAAGACTTCACTTTAGTCAGCCCTGTGAAATCATTTTGGGGAATGGGAAGAATAATCTTAAACTTTGAATGCTCAAAAAGTAATTCATATAGACTATCTAGACACACCGAGACATTTTGTAGTTGCTTTATAAGCACAAAGAATGTGCTTTGCCTACCCTAATACGCAGATCGAATTTCTTTTCTTGAGTTAAGCCTCGCAGAAGTAGGAGAAAGCCCTTAAATTCAGCAGTTTAATCAGGGGAGGTAGGCTAGAATAAAGATTTTTGTCTTAGATAACCATGAAGGCCAATAATTGAGCTGATTGCTTAGCAAAATATATGTACACAACAACTGTTGTACCATTGAGATATTAAAAACCAAATCAATATTTTCACTTATATATTCCTAATTATTTATCATAAGCCAAAAGGGATCAAGTTTTAAAAGATTTTTTCTTTTGGATGGAATAAAAAAAAGTAGCATTTCAAATAATACGTAGGGACATAGCTATTCACTTTATAATATTTCACTAACCTGGACCAATCTGTTTTATGCACTTTTCCTAAATGCATATTGTATTTTACAATAGAGAAATGAAAACAATATTTTGAAATCATAGAAGCAAGACTTCCATGAAGAGAGAAAGAGAGAGGGAGGGAGGGAGGGAGGGAGAGAGAGAGAGAGAGAGAGAGAGAGAGAGAGAGAAAACAAACTATGGTAAAGCCATAATACTCTTGTGCTTTGAGACAGTTTGTCAAATTTACTTCAAAATTGCAAGTCCCTGTGCCCTCCCACCTCTGTGAGTTGCTGACATGAAGGTTTTGCTCAGCCCCAGGGAGGGTGAGCGCCCCAGGAAGGCTGAGCCAGGGAATGCTGGGAAGGCCCAGGCAGGAGGCACACAGCAAGGAGACAAAGGCCCCGCAGTGTTCTCTCACAGACAGGACAGGATCAAACTCCCTCAGAGTGATTAGCCTCTGGGGTACCCAACAATAACAGACTCACGCTGGTTCTTAAAACAAAGTTAACAGCTTTCAAGAAGCCAGTAACTTCTGGCCTGTGTGAGCCCTGGGAATCAGCTCTCTCCCACACGGAGGCCTCAGGAGGCCTGGTTCCCCACAAGGGAAAGAGAGTTAAAGAACTCTTCCTCAGTCCTCCAGAACAAGGAACAGATGATGCCAGAGGGCAGAGGGGACAGCCCTGGACAGCCCTGGAGGTGTATTTGAAAGCAAGGTGGGAGGAAGAATTGCTGCAGAGAGAAGAGTGCCAGTAACTTGCTGAGTGAGCAGTGACAAAGCCCTAACAGGAAGGGAGAGGCCCTGTTCAGCCTGAAGGCAAAATAAACTGACAACTGGGCCAGGCGGATGGAACAGAGAGAGAAGTAAAAATCGGCATACCAGGCGCTGTCTCAGCAGGCCTAGGCCGAGAGAAACCCAGCCTCCTCTCTAACTCATCTGTGACAAAGACCGTCCATTACTCCACTTAACAAGGGACAGGAACGAGAACCACGAAAATGCCGCACATAATCCTATCTGGGTCACCTTTTGTAATATAGCATGTGAATATTTCAGGAAGGTGTCAGCTTTAGGAAAGAGAGAGGGAGGGAGGGAGGAAGGGAGAGAGAGAGGGGGGAGAGAGAGAGAGAGAGAGAGAGAGAGAGAGAGAGAGAGAGAGAGAGAGAGAGAGAGAATGAATTCTACAGAGCATTCTCTTCCCCCAATAGGGGAACTCAGTGGTTTTTGTAGCATCTGGCTTTACTGAAGTTAATACTTTCTTCTTATTTCCCTAGAATCTGGAAGTCCCTCATGCCATCTTTTTTACCTCTTATCTAAGATACATTAGAAAGAGGGCACATGTGGCTGGTGTGGCTGGTGTTGCTCAGTGGATAGAGCGTCAGCCCACAGACTGAAGGGTCTCAGGTTCAATGCTGGTCGATGGCACATACCTGGGTTGCAGGCTTGATACCCAGAAGGGGTCATGCAGGAGGCAGACAATCAATGATTCTCTCTCATCATTGATGTTTCTATTTCTCTCTCTCTCCCTTCCTCTCTGAAATCAATAAAAATATCTTTAAAAATGTCTTATTAAAAAAAAAGAAAGAGGTCACCTGGAATGGCCCTGGGAAGTAAAATTACAAAGAAAAACCATCCTTCAGTGTTCTCTATAATCTGTTCCCTTCTTCCCTATCCTGTCCTCCCCCACTCCAGACACACACACACACACACACACACACACACACACACGCACGCACGCACACACCCTTCCTCATTTTGGCTCCATTTGCCTTCCTTGGTTCCAAGGAAAAGTTACTTTCTTAAAAACAATGAAGGAAAGGTCTACCTAAGCACAAGTTTTGTTGTTGTTGTTGTTTTTTGAACTTTAAAGATAGGAACCACAACCTTTTAGAGATAGGTGCAAATCTGTTCTCCACTTTAAGTTGGAAAACCATGTTGCAAAAAATCTGCTGACAGCATGGGAGGACCACTAGCTTCTTCCTTTCTAGTAGACTCCGGCTACTCCTTCGTGATGGGAACTATATTTTGCAAACTTAGTAGCTTTTAACCAAGAATTCTTTCCCAACAGAAATATTAATTGGCAGCAGAGTGTGTGTTTCTGAGAGCAATGACATCTGTGATTAGGGTTTCAAAACTACTTTGGGCCCTACCTCAAGGGTTAATCTACTACAAACATATTAGTAAATCTGTTATCCTCAAAACACTGCATAAACTCCCTTTCAGATACTTTTGCTTTAGAAATATCCTACCCAGAATGCTCTCTTCTAACCACCAACAGTTCTCTTCTCTGGGAACTACATCACCCATATTCCTCATTGAAGGGATAGGTCTAGTTTGTTCCCCGTGATTCTTCTTTCCAGCAACAATGGTCTAGACCAGAGGAGGAAAACCTGCTTCACTGGCTGGGTAGTCAGTAAGGCTGACTCACACTCTCTTTTGAGTTTGAACTAGAAAACACAGAAACAGAGATTTCATCCAAGTGTGCTTCTAAATGTTAACTTTTTTTTTTTCTCATTCCCCAAGAAAATTTTGTGGAGAGTTAGTTTCCATAATGTACATGATGAAACATTGGTCAATTATTAACTTTCCTATTACAAGGATATTTAAACTGCTCATGTCCCTCTGAATAACTAAAGACTTAGCTACACATGCTTCATTTGGAGTAGACATGTTTTTTCAGTTGAGAATCAAGGCTGCAATTGGCAACTGGGAATGTTGGATGTATAAGATCAAATGAGCTTGGGGTCACCATGTGGGACCAGGTGTACGCAATGGAAGCCATTCTAGTGAAAGATTAGATAGACAGTATCAAGATAACTAGAGCTGAAATAAAGCATGCAGAGCCTGAAAGATGGAGGAAAGACATTTGTGACCCTTCTGAGACCCAGAACTGATTCTGTTTCTGACATTCACCCAGTTCCAGTTTATAGGAGAGCCAACTATACTTTAATTCTTGTGTTTGGAAGCTTGCCTTACCATAGATTCTCCTTACTTGGTGCAGAATGGAAGGGTTCCTTGAAGTCAAATTAGGCTTAATTGAAGGTACCAACAATAGATGATCTGGCCTTCAAATTATTATAGCAACTGATCTATAACCTGTCATTTCAATAGAGTAATTTTGGACTTCTGCTGATTTTAACTATGTATACATTTTATCTACAAATACTATAACTTAAAGTATTAGATTTTAAAGTAATATGACATATTTAATGAGCCATGGCTTTGTTGTTAGGTATTCATTTTTTCTTTCTGTAACCTATAAACACTTAGTCTAGGTATAGCCGATAATGTGGTAGTGGATGTTTGTGAACTTGAACTCTACCATCATCATATGATAATTACAGCATTCTTGAGTGAGAGAAAAAAAGAATATGACCTACCTTTTTAACATTAAAAGTTAAAAATTGATTATTTCACACATTTGCCATACTCACACTAAAGCTATGGAACAATAATGAAACTAAGCATTCATTGTAATTTTTAAAAATACTGTAAAAGAAATCTAGATAAATGTTTGAAGAACTTCCAAAATATCAAATATATAATTAGTGGAAATGCCAAAATGTAAACTCAGCTATCTTTATCATAAATCTAGTAACGTTTCCAACAGTCCACAAAACAGGCTTTGAACCAGGGCAAACTTAGTACTATTGTTCTTATCTACTTTATAATGTGGTATCTATTATAACCACTCACAAACTGTTCTCCTAACAGACAGGTATCCAGTATCAATTGCCAGGAGGCCAAATGTTGATCCATAGAGATCAAAGCAATGTCACTGTAGATGTTTCAATTGGCTCCTAACCTGAAGAGAAAAGGCAATAATGCCCATCATCAAGACTCAGAACAAACAGGGCATAATTCACCCTGCCTCCTTAATTTGTGTTCTTTTTTCCCCTTTTTTTGAGCTATCTTATGAAGATAATATGTTTTGTGTGTAATTCTAACTGACCAGAAGGAGGAAGTTTCTTAATATTTTGTGTATGTCTTTCTTATCTCCATGTCCAAATACCCATCCAGTCCAGTGATATACATACTTCTTTTTGACTCCTCATTCTCTCCTAAATATTTCAATATTCATATCAGGGTATAATTATTTCCCTTTAAAACCTGTTAAAACATCAAAATTATTAAGTATTTTTGAATAAGTAATTATTCAGAAATAAATGAGAATAAACATTTATTTTTTATAAAAAAAGATTTGATATAAGACAATCTGAGAGCTACATCACCAGGACACTTGGGTCAAACCAAGATGGGGTAGTGTGCCTACATTGAAATCTTGACTCTCCCATTATTTGATATATGCCTTTGGGCAAAGTATTGGCTTTAAGCCTCAGTTATCATATCTGTAAAATGGGGATCACCGTGGTACCTACCTCATAAGACTATTAAGAAGATTAAATAAATTTATACTGTAGGTAATGTACAAATAGTATTTGGCAAATAGTAGGAATCCATAAATGTTTAGCTATTATTATGCTATTAGAACTTAATTGAATGTTGTCTAATTTAAAACAAAGAAAAAGTGATATAGATTTAATGCTTTTAGTTTGGTTCCCCTTCCTTTAATTTTCATCTTAATCAACTTATTTGATGTTTGGATGACCTAAGTGAATACTTTCTGCTATTGAGAAGCAAAATGACTAGGATTCCTCCCAATGGCAATGACATTTTTTGTTGCTATGCACTAGACATAGCCTTAATAGACAAAACAGGTTCGGCTATCTAATTATTAGGAAAAAGAATAATTTAAGATTAAGTAAAATTAAACCAAAATTATCAGCTTTAAAAAATTTTTCTGGCATTTATCCAAAATTTTTACATGGTGTCAAATCATTCAATTACCCAAAGACATGGTTTTCAATTAGTTAATCATAGAAGCTTCACAAATATCTAAATTGTTTAAATTTGATATGACAATATGTATCACTGATTGTTTTTCCATTGGTGGTAGCTGGCAATCATACCTATTTTGAAATTTTGCATCTAAGCGAAATAAGCCAGTCAGAGAAAGACAAGTATCACATGATCTCCCTCATATGTGGAATCTAATGAACAAAACAAACTGATGAACAAAATAGATCTAGAGACACAGAAGCACAGAACAGACTGCAGAATCTCAGAAGGAAGGAGGGGTGGCCTGAGGAGAAAGAAATCAACCAAAGAACTTGTATGCATATATGCATAACCCAGGACACAGACAATAGGGTGGTGAAGGCCTGGGGCTGGAGGTGAGGGCAGGCTAGAAGGGGTCAATGGGGTGTGGGGGGCCGACAGGGGGCCGGGGGGGGGGGCACACACACACACATATGTAATACTTTCAACAATAAAGATTTAATTAATAAAATTAAAATAAAGTATTATTTTAATAAATAGTAAAATGTATTATGATAAAATAGTGTGGCATGTCTCAGTTGCTATCCTTTCACCAAAATGTTAGGCCTTCCTATAGCTATTTCTTTGATACCAACTGATGATCCACTCTGGCCTGTTTTTTGGGTAGCTCATTAATTTTCCTTACCCATGTCCCTCCCCCAACCGACTGTCAAATCATATGGTTCTCCTGTTAGCTGTCACCATAGACTATTTTTGAGAGAAATTCCAGCCCTGTATTTTCTGCAGGCCCATTTGAGAGAAATATTACTCTGAAGGTTCTAAATGTTATTCTTAGATCTTGCCAGGTGATCAGAGCTACTTACCAGAGTTGCTTCCCACTGTAACACCAGCAGACTATACTGAGCAAGAGGGCTTTGAATTACAGTCTTTGGAGGCAGTAACACTATATGTGTGTCTGTGGGGATCTTGTCTATGATGTCCTTCATATCCACAAATAGACAAAAAGAAAAACCTTTTCTTGCAATGTACTTATGTCCGGTCGGTCCCCTACAAAGTTGCCAGTTCATTGCAGACAACTTAATCATTTAGGTCAGACGAAATGCAGGATTTTTGGCTCCAGGTAAAGGCTCTAAATAATAAAAAAAATCCTTCCCTGTAAGAGCTATTTTCCCCCCTGTCAATCCCAATCTCATTTAGCTAAAACATTTCTTAGAGTTCAACTGTCTTACAAATACCATCTAATGGGTCTCACTGTTTGGTTTCTTTGGCTTATCACAAGTGCTGATAACTTCTTGTATACATTAACTCATAGGCCTCTTCCAAAGTATGCTGACATTCAGCTTAGTGTTAAAGGTTTTTAATGAGCTCCACACCATCCTCCTCCATCCTGAGTTTCAGCAAAGGAAGTCTATTTTCTCTGGAATATGGAGAGCTAATGGTGCTGTGCATTCCAATGAATGTGAACCAAGTTCGGATTCTAACTGAATAACTTCAAACCAATTATCATGAAGACAAAACATTCTAGGGGCCGGCTACATTATGGTACTTTTTAGCCAAATATTTAGCAACCTGTAGACATAGGCTTTGTGTCAACGTATCCCAAATGATGTGAAGAGTTTACTGTTGGAGAAATCTGATCTTTCGGACAATGTACTCATAAATTGGGGATGGTAGTGGTATTTATCAGCTCAAATTTTCTCAACAAATGCCTCCGTTTTCCCATTCTTCTTTTAAGCTTCATCTTAGGGAAAATGTCTCTGGAACTAAACCAAGTGAGGTGAGAGAATAGCAATTGTTTGGTCAAGTTGGAGAGTATAGCATTCCAACTATGCTCTGGGCTAGCTATTTTCCACCCGTGGGCCAGGGCACATTGTGAGCCACAAGAATTTTTAAAACATGCAGTATCTATTTAGTCAGGGGCACTGACCTCTTTTCCCTCAGCTTGTCAAATAATAAAAAATGACAACAGCTGACACAATAGCCATCTGATGTGAATGAATCAAAATACTTTTTTTTTGTTCAGATTGGCAAAAAATACAGATTTTTTGGTGTGCCACAGAATTTTAGTAATTAGTGTTCATGTGCCATGAGATGAAAAAAGTTGAAAACCACTGCCTTAGGCAGTTGAGCCTGATGAAAGATTCATTTTATGGTGTGTGTGTGTAAGATTCATTTTATGGTGTGTGTGTGTGTTTACATGTTGTCCTTCTTTTCTTTCTTCAAAATTTGGATGGGTATATATTGACTTTCCGCTTCAGCCTTTCATATTGAACCCAAACACCAGACAGATGTTTTGTCACCTGCTCCTCTTGGTCACTTGTTCTCCCAGCCAACACAGGTCTATAGCACACGGGCAGGTGAGAGCAGGACCATCCAGAACTAACATGCCATCGCTTCTTTCTGTTCCATCGTGTCTCCTTCTTCACTGCCACTTCTTCTTGATTTAAAAAAAAAATCATCCCGTTCACTGCATGCTTGTTTCTAGGAAGGGGGAAAGAGTGAGTACAAATAATACACTATATATACAGTACCTTTAGAAAAAAATCACATAAATATTTTACAGACTGTACAGTAAATAATGTATACGTTTAGAAAGGCAATGTAAATATTTTATAGACTGCAGAATAACCGTTAAGGTCGAAATGAAATCACTGTGTTTGGAGAAATGCAGTACGCCCTAAATTGTACCATACAGTTTTACTGTAGCTTAGTGCCCTACGCTTCATAAATCAGGGCATTCTCTGCATTACCTGGGAGTTCAAGAATCCCAGCTGCCGAGTGGGCTCCTCCCTTCTTTTTCTTCGGCTTTGAAAGACCCCCACTCCCACCTCACCACTCAAGGCCCTGCTTTGAACTATGGCAGTGATCAATACATTCTCCTTGAGAAATTGAACCAGGCCATGAGAATGAACTCACCCACATCGCCTAATTTTCATGGGGAGGGTGCTGAGAAAACCGATCAGGAATGGACGCAGAAAACACCGAATGAATTCCAGATGTAACCTGAGTCTCTGCATATTTTTTCAGGTGGCTGAGGACACATCATCTTGGTTTCCTGAAACCCACTCCTTGTGTGTCTTGATTGGCCGGTCCAGGGTTCAGTTACGCATCAATGCCCTTGTGATGCTTAAATATTATAATATTTACCAGACTGTGTGAAAATGACACAGGTGTGTTCTGAAAGATGGATAATACAAAGAGTATAAAAAATATCCAGTGGGAAGGCAAAATAGTGCCATGCAGCTCCTTTTCCAGCTAATTGAAGCAATTGGAATAAAAAATAATGTGATCATCTAACTATAATGAAAATGTTTCTAGTATTATTTACCTGGAGATCAGGAGTACTGTTTCCTTTGTGTTTTTAAAGAGCTGCAGTAATAATCTCTAAAAAGAAACAAAAAAAGGACCTATAGGTTTAAGAATTATATTGAGAGCTCTTCGATTAAGTCACTCACACAATAAGAAGCAAAAGAGACCTAAAATGAAAGAAAACAGAAAAGAAAATGAGGGGCGAGAAGCCAATAAATTAGAAACCACAACAAATTAAAGCTGTTAAACAATATTAAAAGGATCGCCTTAAAGTGCCATAACGGGGAGGGGCTAAAAGCCAAAGACAGCAACATGTCCCTAAAGATAGTAATTCAAGCACAAGATCACCAGGGAGCCTATCTTAACTGTAGATTACTGAGCTCCTCCTCCCCAGAATGTTAAGAAGGTTTATGGAACCAGGGAATGTGCATTTTTGGCAAGCTGTGCAGGTGATTTTGGCGCAAGTAGGTTGTAAGCCACATTTTGAGAAGCCCTTGATTATTATAGCAAAAGGTAAGAAAAAGGATGGAGGGATGGAGGGGCAGGTACATTTGTAAATCAGAGAGCGACCAGCTAAGCATTCTACGCCCTGCTACAAGTCCACTATTACAGATATGTGGCTCCGAAAATCACTGTAGTTGTATGTAATGAATGCCATGCAACTTTAAGGAGGTTAAATGTTGGCAAGAAAACAAAAGAGTGAGGAAATTACATTCAAAGTGAATGCTCCTCTAAAACAGGGTCCCTATGGTAGACTTCCTCTTCTTTTAGAAGCGAGTTGTTTGTTCTTTAACACTTTATACCTTACCAACAAGTGATAGATGGTCTCCATGTCAATTAAACTTCTCTTTAACTCTTTGAATCAAGGAGGCTTTGGGAAACAAAGAAAAGACACGTGTGTTCTTTAGTGGTATGAAGATACATTGACAATGTGAGAAAAGGGAAAACAAAACACACAAGAGATAGAGGATATTCTAGTTATGAATCACTCAACCTTAGTGACTTAAAGCCACAACCACTTTATCCTATATCACTGTTGTGTGAGTCAGGAGTTTGGGTTGGGCTCAGCTGGAGGCCTCTCATTTCTGCTATCAGTGGTGGTTTTCAGGTGGAGGATAGGCTGGTCCAGTGAGTCCAGGATGGATTCATTCTCTTGCCTGCCTCCCTGGAGGAAAGGACTGGAACGCTGGGCCCAGCTAGCACTGTCTACTGGAGCATCGAAATATACCCTCTCCAGTATGGCAGGCTCAGGTTATTTAGCTTCCCACAGGAAGCCCAGGGCTCCCAGAGAGAGTGTTATAAGAAACAGAAATAATAAACTGCCTATTTCTTAAGGTCTAAGAATGAAAATGTTCTAAGAAAGTGCCCCTTTTGTCATAATCTATTGGTCAACGCAGTCACAAAGTCTGCCCAGATTCCAACAGAGAGGACAAAGGATCACTTCTCAAGGAGGGTCAGGTCAAGGAATTTGCACCCAGATGTCTTCTATCTATCACAGAAAAATGTTGTAGCAATGCATGTAAATATTCATTTCTTTTCTAGCACATCAAGGCTGAACAAGTAATTATTACTTTCTTCTCCCATCAACCTTCCAAAGGTGAAAAACCTTCAAAGTTTAGTTACATTTACAAAATCAAGATGCATATAACTCATTCTGTTTCCTTACGAATACTCTATGGAGCTCACCAAAGCAAAGACACTAAATTTTGTCTGGTACAGTGACCAGCTGGTATATGTTGATTTGTTTTGAAATATATTACAGGTATCATGCTGCTAATAAGTAACTAAAGAGATTTTTCAAATAATTTATTTTTTAAGTTAAATGTCACTTTCACTCACATGTAGAGTTATATGTAGTCCCTAGAAATCTCCTTCAATATGGGGTAAGTCTGTAAGAGTGTTCCAAGGAGGTAGGTATTGCCAGGCATTAGTGGTGGCAAGGACAAAATGTTCTTGAAGATGTCACTTTTCAGCTGAGACTCAAAATATGAGTGGAAGTGAACTAAGAATTAAGAGTATTTCAGGAAGAGACAACATGTGGACAGTCTTGAGGCTTAAACAGGCTTGTCTTAAACAAGTAGGATGGGGAAGATCAAGACCCAACAAGTCAGCTAGTGATCTAGAGTCACTTCGAATCACTTGGTTAGGGCCTGAGTCTTGAACTCCCAGAAAACACCAAGAAATTGAGTTAGTAGTTAATCACAGCAACCTTCTCTAATTGTCTTATCAGATTTACAAATAATCTTCAGAATTTTCAGGTTTAGACTCCTCTTCTTTCATGCCTATCCACTGTGCACCTCTTAGATGTTCATGAACACTGAGAAACAATAACCAAGATGCGGATTAACAGAAGACAAGATCTTGAATAACACTATCAAAATGATATGCTGGTTTTCAGTTACTTTCAATATTTCTAGTGAATGTTAATCTAGTGTTGTGAATTTTTTCTTCTGGAAGATCTCATTTAATTCAACCCCTCCTTATTTTTCAGAAGGTGGGACTGAGAAGCAGGGAAGCAGAGTGACTAGGTGACCCGTGGCCAGTTAAGGAGCACTGCCCGGGAGACATTCTTCATTGCCTGATGTTTCCAGGCTGCCAGGACCCACCATCTATTGCTGCATGAGAGGATGAGATTCCTGAAAGACACCTTCCGACTTTAGAGAGATGGAAAAAGAAACCGAATTCTACTGCAAAGCACCACAGATCAGGTTCCCCAGGAAGCAGGTTGTGAGACTAGTGTTTGTTAGGCGGTGCTTTTAGGATCGACACCTGTGTGGGGCGAGGACCAGAAGCAGAATTAATGGAGAAAGTTGCAGTACAGTCACAAGACCTCAGCCAACTCTACAGGGAGCTCTCAGCTGGGATGGCACTTCAGGATGCCCTGCACTGGGTCCCAGCACCAGGTCTTTACACCCCTGCATTGAGCCTTCCTCGTGTTTGGGCTGCCCCAGAAAGGAACAGGTGGCTCCCATCAGAAGATATCATTCCCAAAGGTGGCTGACAGCTGAGTGCTGGTAACCAAACCTTCCCAGCAGCCGGGGTGTAAATACTCTCTGTGAAGTGGAAAGGATACCTGGGTTGCATAGCACGAGTTCTGGGGTAGGAGCCCCACCACTTCTGATCACCTCCACCAAGCCAACATTGGGTCATTTCTCAACTATTACAATAGCCCCCCTGGATGGTCTCTGTCCTGCTTCAGCACATCGGCCACGTCATATCCGGAGTCCACCTCTCAAAACGTAAGTGAGATTATGTCACTCCCTTGCCAGTAAATCTCCAATGAATTTGCATCTCACACACAGTCAAATCCAAATCCTTTACCACAGCCTACAAGGCGCTACTTGATTCGGCCTCTCACTTGTGTTTTTTAAGTAACATGCACAGATTTTAAGTGTACAATTGGATGAGTTTGAGTTTTGACAAATGCATATACCCACGTAACCACCCCAATTAAGATACAAAATTTTTCTTTCACTGCAGAAGGCTCTCTTGTGTACTCTTGTAGTGACCTGTCCTCCCACCACTTCTCACCCCTGTTGCAGAGGTAACCACTGCATCCCTACTTTAAAGGTCTTGTGACAATTTAAAACAATAGATAGAATTAAGGACACCTAATGTTTCTAGCTACCAACTAAATGATTTATCTCTCTCAGAAGGCTGGCAGGGAGGACAAATTACCGATATTCAGAAGCACTTCCTTCCACCAAGAACATTTTGTTAAACCTCTATCACTCCTCAAGCCAGTATTTCACATAACATGGTATAATGTTCGTAATTAGCATTTTGCAATGGTTACTAAAGATTCCAGTTTCCTTTCCTGGTGTGAGCATGTATGCTTAGCTTTTTGCTCCGTAAGCATCTTCTGGTTTGAGTTTTCTTTGCTCCCAGGAATGTAAATGTAAGAAAATCAAATGTATTCTTTTCATGACACTCATGCTGCTGCCAGTAAACAAAATGGATGCCACTGCCTTTACTTTTGAGCAACAAGAAAAACTTGAGAGTGGACTGTGCTCATGGTAGCGCATAAAATTATGGTTTTCAATAGGTGTGGGCGTTTAAAGGGCTTGCGACTGTAGGTCTTGTCGGAGATTCCATATACCAAAATGCATTATTTCACAAGGCTGATTTTGACAAAAGTATTTCCCTTTAACTTTTGAGATTTTTTCTTTTCTTTTTTTAGTGAGGTGGGTTATAACTTAGAAATAAGTGAGGTTTCAAATGTGTCAACCTTATCCCTTTGGATGTTGTACCTCATAGCAAATCTTCTTACAATAACTTTGATTGCAGCCAAGGTTCTGCATTAGCCAACCTTTATGGCGTTCATCCAATGACCTTCAAAGAGCTTGGGCAAATTGGGGAGAAGAACCAAGAAGGGATGGGGGAGCGAACCAATTCAGTGTTGGTTTTGAATTCTTGGTGCTCCAGAATCCTCTTTGGGATGAACTTGCAGCTGGCGGGAACAGGTCAAGCATTGGTCCCCAACTACCAGGTGACTATTCCTGACAGGCAGGACAGGCAGACCTCGGAGATATTGCAGGTTTGTTTAGTTTCAGACCATCACAATAGAATTGTATGTTTTTGCTGATAGACGGTCTGGCCTTCCATTTATAAAAAGCGCAACACATGTGAAGCACAGTAAAGAGAAGCACAATAAGAGGAGGTAAACCTGTATCTAAACTCCTCAGATGATTTCCAATTCGATGTTCTTTTCCATGAGGAATTCTGAGATAATAAATAGCATCTGGAATATTAAATAGCATCCTATTATTGACCAAATCCACAAAGTAAACAAATGACATTTACCTATTTCAAGTGCAAACTCATGTGAACAATTTGTTGTCTTTGAAGAGTCAGACAGTTTCCACCAATACACAGTCCAAACCAGCACTATGGATAAGACAATGTTTGCAACTATCAAAGCTGCCAATGAACCCCTTAGCCCATCATTCATGGAAGAGTTACATACTCTCTTAAGAGCATACTGGAACTCAGCCTATTTCTCAGTATTATCCAAGGGCAAGGTCCTGAGAACAAAAGGCCTAAAGTAATGAATATGCTAATATTTGAATGTAGTCACTATACAAGTTGACTGCACAGCCATTAACCTAGTTACACAGAGGCCTTGTGTCAAATTTGTATTAAACTATGATTGTTCAGATAGAGTTTGGTTATGAGTGTTGGGGGGACAATATCACAAACAAACCCTACAGATTCAAAATGATTGAGCTTTAGGTTTTATCTACTTTGATCTCATAGGGTTCAGGAAACAGTAATTCAATTTTCAGCATTAGGGAGTTTACGAATTTCCACACACAATGCAAAAGGAAAATTATAGGCCGTTATTTATATACTTCATGCTACGTAGAGTATCACAGAGCTTTGGCTGCCAAGCAACCCCAAAAGTTAGTGGCTTCAACATTTTATTCGTTGACAGTATCACTGAGGGAGCCTTTTTCTGGTTCAGGCCAGACTCTAGGTTTCCTCTGGGTTTGCTCATGTGTCTGCAGGCATTTGGCAGGTCATCTGGTGCTGGGGGACCTCACACACAGGTCTGGTGGTTACACTGCAATGTGTCAGGTGGAACAAGGTGGATATGTTGGCTCTCTGTTTCTGATCAGCCAGTGGGCTAGTCCAGGCCCATTCCAGTGGTGGCACTGGCAGAGCTTCCAAATCCATCAAGAAAAATGGATGTTAAGTCCTCTTTTCAAATTCCACTGACCAAAAAATTCCTAGTTAAGCCCAAAGTCAGTGTGGGTGGCGACCACACAAGATCTTGGGTATAAGAACACATGAAAAGATGAGGATGATTATTTCATTAATCAACCACATATAAAAGTGTGAATTGAACTTTAATAAAATACGGATGAAAATGGAATTATAAATTGAAGCATCAGTTCGATAGAACTGCCTCTAAGGGCGCAGCTTCTTTGAATAAGGCAATAGTTTTTATCTCATATCATCCTATTTGTAAGGGGTTAAATGCTTCCCTATTCCAAAAGAGCTACATACCACATTTTCCACCTTGTCTGCTAATCAAGATAATCACCATTTTTCCTTCAACTTGGATCCTTGCACACCTTTTTCTTTGATTTTACATAATATAAGTGTATGGTATGATGAAGATGGTATTTGCCAGGTTTATCCACTGTAAAGTTATATCATGTTCTCCTTTTGATATTCTAGTCTTCTGAAGCAAGTCACTATGTCCAGCCCACATTTCAAGAAAGGGAGGGGGTGGTTAAGATCCACCTCCTGGTAGGTGAGGGGTGGCATGGACAGGTTGGGACTGTATAAAGTGTTTGGAATTCTTCTGCAAAGGCCTGTCTCTTCTCTTCTAGGTATTTATTCAATCGTTTATCTAAATCAGTGTGGACACCTGTATATTTATTTTATACTTGAGTTATATCCAGTATGATACTATCTATTTCATTGCTCAAGGGGCTTCAGATTTGCCACTGGCAGCTCTTGTAGGTTGCTTCCTCTGTTCTTCCCATATTATCATAGGTTTTTTTGAGCACTTCTTATTTGGAGACACTACATGTTGTTTTTCCTCTTTTGCCTCTATATTTGAGGAATTTCTTCATACACTTCAGATGATTTTTCTTTACGTACAGGGTGTCCCAAAAAATACATACTCACTTTGACTATAAAGTCAGTGTTTATTAACATATAGTTCACTTTTACAATTTAAAATAATCTACAGAAATGAATAATTTTGTTTGTCAATGCCTGTTTTCAAACTAATGACCATTCTGGTCTAGGCACTGCTGATAACACAAAGCAATCAAGAATCATTTTGTTTGGTATTGCTGTACCTTCAATTCATCAACTGTTAACAGTTTTGAAACATAAACTTTATCTTTTATATATTCCTATAAGAAAACATCTAGTAGCACTTTAGGATAAATTTTCTTTGTTCAAAGCTTAGTCGGGCTTCACCCATTATTTACAATCAGTTAAACCTGAAAAGGAATACAAATTAAGTGAGTTATCAGTTGTTAAAGTGTGTATACATTTTGGGAGGGGGGAACACCCTATATTTTAGATGTGTGTTATATAAACATCTGCAAGTGATTTTCCTAGTTTCTTGCTTTTCATATTGATATCATTTTAATTATGCATATTGTTCTTTAAGTTCTTTGGTCATTTAAAAATAATTCTTTACCCCTTTGCTCATAAAACTATGCTCATATTTTATTCTAACAAATTAACCGTCTTGTTTTTACTTTTACTTTTTTAATCCACCTAGAATTTATTTTTGCCTATGACATAAGGAAAAGATACAGCTTTACCACTCTTCTCCCCCACCCCCCAAATAGATAGACATTACCTTAACATCATTCCCCATTGTTTGGGACTTTCACCTCTACCATTTATCACATTCACTTATGTGCATCTGTCTTTGGCTCCCTTTTCTGCTCCTTTGATCTAGTTTTCTATTCCTTTACCACTAATACCACCCACTTCCAATTACTATAGCTTTCTAATATGCCTTGATTTCTGTTTGGGCATGGACTTTCTTATGTGCACTAGGTTTGAGAAACCCAGTAATCTAATGCAGAGTTTCTCCACGTCAGCAATATTGACAATTTGGCCCAGAAAATTCTTTGTCATGGGGGCTGCCCTGTGCATTATAAACAATCAGTAGCATCCCTGGCCTTTCCCCACTAAATATCACTTATCACTTTTCTCCTACATGTGAAAACCAAACCTGTCTCTGGAAATTGCCAACTGCTTTCAGGGGGCGACAGATTAGCCACCAGTCAAGAACTGTTGGCCTAATTCAGTGATGGTGAACCTATGACACACGTGGCAGAGGTGATACGCGAACTCATTTTTTTGGTTGATTTTTCTTTGTTAAATGGTATTTAAATATATAAAATAAATATTAAAAATATAAGTCTTTCTTTTGCTATGGTTACAAATATCAAAAAATTTCTATATGTGACACGGCACCAGAGTTAAGTTAGGGTTTTTCAAAATGCTGACACGCCGAGCTCAAAAGGTTCACCATCACTGGCCTAATTTCTAACAAGGTTCTCAGGAGTCCCACTGTAGTAATGATATTCTTAGGCATAATAATTCTGGGTACATGGGAAAATTGCCCTTCCCTGTCTTCTTGAAATTAGGCTTGGGGGTATGTCTTACTTGGCTAATTAATTAAGAAGCAGCTATGATGTGTATCCTCACTAAATGGAAGCACCTAACAGCCAGCAATTCACATTTCCATGTTCTCCTTTCTTCGTGTCATGGAGAGGTTGGAAGCATGTGTTAAATGCCAGTGTATCTTCCGGTGATGTAGTTGAGCAGAACCTCTACTAAACCAGGTTGAATGTAATGTAAACTAGAAATAAACTTGATAATGTAACCAATGGGATTTGGGGGTGTTTGTTATCACAGCATAATTTGGTCTGTCCTGACTGATAGACTCCAGTCTGTGCAATAGAGAAATATGGTGCGGCCTCTGCACCCTGACATCATTAGAAAAGTGTTGATCTCCTCTCTGTGTCTTCTGTGCCTCGCTGCTGGGGGAAGATGTGAGCAAACAAGCCACCTAGGCAAGAGAGGGTGGCAGAAACGTCGGTTCTTGGTTAGTGCTTCCAGATACCAATTAAGGAACTGAGAGCTCCGGTGATGTGGAGAGACAGCTGTAGTCTAATCTCTATTAGAAACAAAACACAGGTTTCCTGCATCATTTTGATGGTTTTCCTTCTGCAAAGATGCTTCATATAGTTGGATATTCTTTTAAATAGTTTATCCCCAGGAAAATTCAAGTAACAATGAAGTCCAAGGACACTAAGACCTTCATAATTTTAGGGGGGGGTGCGACGGGGATCAACAGAGAACTGCATTTTAAGTGAAGAACTGTATTGGAATTCAGTGGGAACTAGGGCTTGCTTTCACCAGTACTTGCTTTTGTTAGTACTTCTAAAGTCATTTAGCCATTAGGTTTATCAAATCTGAGGCCTTGCTTATGGCCATAGTTTCAAAGTCTAACAGTGGTCAGCAAAATACCGGCTCTTCCACAAAATACCGACTTCTGCGCATGGGCCACGAAGTTTCAATCACACTGTACGTGCGTGCCCGCACGCGGTATTTTGTGAAAGATCCACACTCAAGGGGCCAAAGAGCCACATGTGGCTTGCGAGCCGCAGTTTGCAGACCATGGGTCTAGGAAATAAATTGCATTCAACAAAACAGTGCAGTGCCCTCATTAGAAGTTTTACAGTATTTCTCCATGTTCTCTGCAGAGCGTTTCCTTCATGTACTCATCAAAGGTTTGAATAATAGAGTGTCTATATTTAAATGCTCTGTACTTTTTGCAAATCATTCCCAATACCAGTGAGTCAAATTCTCCAGAATTACTCTGTGGAGATTTTGGATTACTCAGAGCCTCCAGCTCTCCACATACCCTTTGGAGCCAATTCTCTGGAATGGAAAGGCTCTCTCTAATTTTCTAAATTGGTAGGTGTGCACCATTACTCACCAAGCAAAGTTATTGCCTAAGAAAGTGGAAACAAATGTGGCTGGGTTATGCCAGGTATAACTCCAGCAGGTGCACAGCTGTCCTGCCCAGCTCCATCAACCCATTTGCCCTCCATTCTTTGGCACCCACTTGCCAGAGATGCTGTATTTATGTCACAGTCGTTTGCAATCCGGTTCATGGACCCTGTCAGGCATTGTCATTCTTACTTTAGCGACTTCAGTAAACCAATGAACTCAGTTCTATAGTGGGAGTCTGAATGGTACTAAAATTCCAGTTGCTTGAATGTCAGCATTGGCACTTTTGATCACTAACATTGAAAAGTTTTTTTATGGATCAAAACATTGGAGGCATTTATACCCAGACGCGAGATAATTTCTTTGAAGTTGTTCCGTGAACATGATGGTCAATAAAAAAATAATCTTAATTATGATTAAGCGTCGAAACGCTGTCTTTCCAGACATCCCCCATGCACGAGTGCTTGGCACAGAGTTGGCTCCCAGTAATCTGAAGTGAAAACACCCAGGGTGCACTGTCATCTTTGCCAAAACAGACTTGATCTCTTTACAAGAGTCTGCACTGAGAAAGGGAGTAGTCAAAGTTCTAAACGAGGCTTTTCTGGAGAGTGCGATACTGTTGTTTACAATAACCCTTCTGTTGGCCTTCTAGATGACAGCCTCGGATAGCTTCAATAGGAAGTGTGGCAATGTGACTCTGCATACTTTTATTGCAGTAATCATGATGATCATTGCCAATTTACGGTGTGTTTACTATGTGCCAAGCACTGTATGCTCAGTGCTTTCCTGGATCAGCCACTATGAGCTCCATGAGCAAAATAGAGTGCTGTATCCCCAATAGCTAGCGGCGCACAAAAGTGCTGGGTACTGCGAAGTGTTTCATAAGTACTTGTTGAATGAATGAATGATTCCAGAATCCCATTGGAGCCTCATACTCTCAGCAGTTTGCCAGTGGGAAAACTAAGCTTAAGGGTCACATCTCTGAAATAGTGGGATTTGAACCCAGGCTGTCCATCCGTAAAGCCTATGCTGTTGACCCCTAGGGCGTCCATTTAGGCGTTCATTTTTAACCTGCAGCAGAACATAGAAAGTTCAGGGAAGGCAGTTGCACAGGGTTTCACTGTTTCCTAGCTTCCCCTTGCCCCCTTAATCCACTAATTATAGAGGGGCCAGTGCAAGGTGAGTTCTCTTGCCCCTTGAGGAAAGAAGCATAAGTGCAGGGTAAATAAAGAATGTCATGTCTGGGGAACTAGGACGTGAGGGATTAGAAAATTATAGACATCTTGTGCAACTTGGATGAGGTTTTTCCTGGTAGTATCACACCAATTATACAGGTCTCTCTGTTCACATAAAGCGCTCATGTAATCACTGACACTCACAGCTGACCTCTCTTCAGGCAATGACAAAGAAGTCATTGTGCGGGGCTTTATTAGACAATTACAACAGGTGAAAACTTCTGCATTCCTTTTTCATTATGTCTGTGGCACTTCTGGGAACAGGAAAGGCACTGAGTTGCTTACATACCTGACCGGGGCCATGCGATTTTGAGCTGGCCCGGGTGGGTAGCCACTCTCGGGTGCAGCGCCAGCGAATAATGCCTTCATTGTCAAGCGAGAAGGAAAGCCTGCAGCTGCCCTGCTGAAAGGTAAATAGGAGGGGAGATTCTCTCCACATAAAAAACCAATCCTAATGCACCCTACATTCCTTGAACCATCACATCAAACCACACGTGGCATGAAAAAGTGCAGATTTCAATTTAGGTAATGTACACGCCGTTGAAGGTTAGCAGAGGACCATGACCAGGCCAATTCATCTTCAGTAGATTAATGTCTGGGTTAGGCAGGTATGTCATAAAACATGGCCAATGCCGGGAGACGCTCTGGGCCGGCCGCCTTCTTCTTGAATGCGCGCTGCACTGCTTGCCTGTGAGAGGGCCCTGGTACTCCTAGGGCTATTGCTTTTAAACATTGCCTCTGACCCAGATAATGTCAAAATGTCTGAACGCCTGCGATCCCTTTTCTCCAAAAGAGCATCTCTAATGTAATGCAAATGCACATGGTAGGGGAAATTCCAGCTGAGAAAATGAGGCCTTATATTTCTAAAACCATATACATGTCAATAGCCCATTATTCTCCTGTTTTAAATGTAATTGCAGCCCAGCTTGGAATGAATTCCTGAAATAATAAAAGACATGGACTAGCAGTCCCTGGCTCTTGCAGTCATCTTAGGCCTGCTCTTCCTCCCCTCTGCTCCTCCCCAGCCTCGAAAGGCAAGAAGAGGCTGTGGAGAAGGAAGGGGAGCAGAGACAATAGTGAGAGTCAGATCCCTTGTCTAGAATGTGTTATCGGAACGAATGTGTGCAGAGAAAAAAATGCGGCGTTACAACATTGGTGCCTCAGGCCGGTTTGTATACATGTAGCAATGCACGGACCCATTTTGCAAGACAGATTATTTTCAGGCAATTAAGAACACTTATAATTGTTTTCTTTGGTAGGAGCCTCTTTCAATTTCCAATTTTCATTTAAAGCTAATGTTTCCTGTAGCGTCTCAACAGCAATCATTTTGAAAGGACCCTTTAAAATGGCTCTCCTTCTTAGTCCTGGGAGCGGCCCTGCCTTTTCTTGGTAAATTTAACATGTGTGCACTACAACCTTTATGACCGGAGCTGGTGGATTTAAAGGGACCATTATTTCATTTGATTGCCATTCTTACACCACTCCTCTCCAGCCTTTCCACCCATTCACCACCTTCTCCTTTCATCAGCAATTGTCTAAGAAAGACTTTTATGACGAAAGGTAACATAAATTCATTTTACAGCACATAGATGCATAGTGGTCTTCCTAATCTTTTTCTCTCTTTAGAAGGTCATTGAAACAGTGTCTAATTTTAATGAGTTAAAATTAAGATGTCAACTTTCTGGAATTCAGGTGTAAAAGTTACCAGAGATTTCCAAAAATGGTAAGTGACACCAGTTTAGAAAACTGACAGGAATGTTGTTCAGTGCATCTTACCTACATCTGTAAGAATCCTGACTTCTCAATTCCCTTTAACTTTCAAAATATCAGAGTGAAATGTGATTCTTTAATCTTGAAAAGAATCCAAATGTACTGCCCTCTCAGGTAAATACAAAAAGAATCTTGGATCCAACTGTTCCTTTACCTGTGCGTTGGGTTAATTTTGACGAGAAGATTGCGGTGGTCCAAATTCCTCCACACAATTTCCTGCAGAAAATCAACCTTGGGTAATTGTCCTGGTTCTCTGGTCCAAGCTCTTATATTTGTTTTCTAATATTCTTGGAGCCCCCGAGTTGCATGAGGAAGTGTCGCATTGCCCCTGTAAGGGAGAGTCTATTATGGTTATCATTTAGAATGCTTTTTGCTTCATGCAGCAAATAACCAAAAGCTGCTCCTCATAGAAAACATTTCCAGAACTGAAAAGAAGGCCAAAGGAGGTGTTTCCTGGGTTGTGTGTGGGACTTGCTGATATTACTCTAAGTGCCCCTCTCTCCCCTAGCTTCTGCCCTGTGTATCCTCAGTGAGATGGTGAGGTGGCCATTTATCATCTCAGAATGAATGCCAACATACCCATCACCAAAGCTTTTTGGAACCGCATTGCAAACAGAAGGTAGATAAGGGGTGATGAAAGAAAAACACCTTTTCTCATACTTTTCCTAATATATCAGTGCCCTGAACTACATCAATAACTGGCACAAAGAAAGGGTTACTTACCTCTGATTTACTTATGGCAGCAGGAGGCATCTCCTGGGACTGAATATATTGCTACACAATAAAACGGGGGTTTTCTTAAATAAGGAAGAAAGGTGGAATGGTGGTCAGACACCTCATAATGTTTGTCCCATTAAGGTTAAATGGAGCAACATGCCGTGTCCTCCTCCAGTTAGCCATTTTGATTCTTACTATTAAGAATGAAATAGGTACTGCCCTCTCAGGTATATATAAAACTCTTAATCAGATTGAAAAAAAAAAAAACACACTTGTGAATGCAGGCTGCTTAACAGGCGTTTCAGTCTTCAGTCAAAATCAACTTTCTGCTCCATTGGGGACAGTGGGGGAGGAGGGTTATCTATGAAATACTTGTATTAAGTAAAACACTAGCTTGTTTTCTCTGCACAGTTTGGCATTGCAAAAACACAAATTGCTTTGATAAGCTAGTTTTTAAGTTGGGGTTGTGCAGAGCATTGATTATATGTTCCGTAGAAATTATCAAAAATTATGGTTGCTCTTCTAGCCAACTCCCCAAACCCTATACCTCCCAAGAGTTCCCTGGAGTATACTGCTAGCGGCACCCCTGCACTTACATCTTAATTGTTTCCTGAATGATAGTTACAAGTTAAGCAGCTGTAAGTCTTGGGTCACCTGTATAAGTACTTGGAATTTACCCCCAAACTCTGGGGTGATGCCAAACAATCTGTGTCCTAGAGCAATCAAATCAATCCTGTGCTGTAGTTAAAACTTACTTCTTTGATGTCTCAATGAGCTCATCCTTAAGTATTTGAAAAAGACGCAGCGCCCTTCCTGCAATTGTCACTTGGCTTGGATCCATGTGGATTTGCTGCTTCTGATCATGTAATCCACATAATCAAAAGTTTTTCCACCTCAAGGAGTCAGCCCATTCCACTTTACTATTCCATGTGGATTGCATCAGTCTAGGAACAATGGGTGCCTTGCTTAGTTAGGCAGCAGTCTTCAGGTGGGCAGAAATATGAATTGTATTTCTTTGGGGGCCTTATCTAATTGATGTAGTTGTAAAGCTAAGAGTTGGAAGGTCCAGGGATGTTTACAAGGACCATTTTATCATTAAGATATTTTGATTGTATAATGAGATGCTTTGAGAATCAAAAGTGTTTGCCTCTCAGGAATAGGCACCAGAAAACCAGTAGCTTCAATATCTTAGGGGTTGTTGTTCTCAGTCATAAGATAGGTCTATAGACAGCCCTGGACTAATATCCCAGGCATCCAATGCATGGGAATTTCTTTTCTTCTCTGCCTCTGCTTCAATATCACCAATTTTGCACTTTGGTGCACAGTTGGAGGTGGGATATAATGAGAGTAGAGAATGAAGTGGTGCCAACAAACAGGAAAGGGGTCAGAGAAGAGGGAAATCCCTGTGGGGACTGCAGGAAGGAATAGGGCACATGCTCAAGTAGCTGGAAGACATAAAAGTATATTAGGTATGGTGGGGACTGCCTATGGTAGAATCCTCCAACATTATTTACTGAGGTGTTACCAAGAACCTCCGACTTTCATCTTTCTTTAATTTATATCACAGACTGTATTCATATACATTCCATCTCTTATCTGTTTCTCATCAAGCGGAATTTCTATCAATGTTTGTAACCCCGAGGATAGACAAAACTAAAATTAGCTCCACTTCAGTCTGGAGGGGGAAATTTTTTGCAGATAAAAACAGTCTCTTTAGGTCTTTAAGTCTATGGTAGTTGATTAGTCCCTGCAGTAGGGAAAATTAAATTTTGTGGTTGAGACCCAGCGTGCTTGGATGGTTTAATAATATGATGGCCACCGTCCAATGGCTGACAACCAAGAACTAAGGTACGCTCTGTACTTTTCTCCCTCATGCAACACCTGAAAATCCTGGGGCAAATCAAACAGCAAATTAAAGTTCAGACAACCCTCACCTGCAAGCCATGTACAGTATAAGGAACTCATTTTAATGTTTTTTGGCTGAAGTCATAGGGGATAGTAATACAAAAGACTGGCCACAAAGGAATCCTGGTAAGTTCTTAAAGCACCTAGTTTGTGAAATTTTTTTTCAGTTCCTTGTTACTTTAACTGTACTTAAAAGTTAGTGATTTTTTCCCTCCAGATTCCAGGCTGTAAAAAGGCCAAGTCGAACACTGAAAAGCAAAAAGGAAAAGGACAAGGCAAAAAAGAGCCTTATGAATGGCTGTATATACGAAGGGTTTGGAGGTTATGGAGAGCAGAGTTTGGAATTTAACTTTGGTCTGTGGAGCCACACTGGTCCTAAGCTGAGATTACATTGTCATGGACAATTCAGGGAATTCGTGTCTCCAAAAAGTGCCAAGTAGACGAGGAAAACCACATAGGCAAAAGTACCACTTGCAAACAGATCTTAATTTATTTTTAAAAAGATCAAGTCTGACCCATTCTTATAGATACTTCAATGTTTGATTTGATGATATACATTTGTATTCCCAAAGGAAACCCAGGAGAAAAGTCATGTTTTTAAAATGTATTTATAATGGGTTAGTGGTTAGGGACACATGGAACATAATGAGCTAAGAACAACAGAGCTAGAGGATGTGGATAGGTATTAGTTTCCTATTGTTGATATAACAAATCACCCCCCATTTGTGTTGTTGGCTTACAACAACGAAAACTTATTATCTGATGATTTTGGAGGTCAGAAGTCCCAAGTCAGGTGTTGGCAGGGTTGTATGTCTTCTGGAGGCTCTGGGGTGAATCATGTCCTGGCCTTTTCCAGCTTCTTAAGGCTGTATTCCTGACAGTGTTCCCTTCCTCCATCTTCAAAGCATGTCACACTGATTTCTGCTGCTCACTTTTCCCCTTTTCTCTGTTTCTGA
This sequence comes from Myotis myotis, assembly GCF_014108235.1. Classification (NCBI taxonomy): domain Eukaryota; kingdom Metazoa; phylum Chordata; class Mammalia; order Chiroptera; family Vespertilionidae; genus Myotis; species Myotis myotis. Next base: position 54,485,612 of record NW_023416316.1, on the reverse strand, counting down.
ACACTCCTGCCTTTTTCTAATATGAACCCCTGTGATTGCATTGGGCCCACCTGGGTAATCAAGGACAATATTTCCATCTCAACATCCTTAGACACACCTGCAATATCCCTTTTTTCCATATGAGGTAACATATTCGCAAGTTCTGGGATTAGAATGTGGACATCTTTGGAGGCCACTATTCAGGTTACACAGGATGTTTTAAGCTAACCTCTCTAATTCAATTGCTGGTGCTGGGATACTAGTCTGTGATATAAATTCCTTTTCAACAAGGGATGGGAGTGTGCTGTCTCTACACCACTGTGAGGGTTCTTTTCTAAAACTCAGTTCTAGGAAGAGAGATGAGACTGATTTAACATCCCGTTCAAAAACCTGTAAGAGCTTCCATGATGTAAAATCAAATGCAAATGCATGCTTAGCACACAATCCATTCAAAGTTTTGCCCATGTGGTCCTGACTCACTTGGAACTATTATTTCCATTTAAACCACTCACTCACCCTATGGTGCATTTTATCCCCCATGAATCTTCACTTAAGCTATTCCCTCAGCCAATTCTAATATGTAATCAACATCCCACCCATTCTATAAGAACTATCTCATACCCCACCACTTCCAGAAAGTTTCCAGAGAGGTTTATTTGGCATTATGATCTGTTAAAACAACTAACAAATGCACAGGATGGTACAGTTACAAGCACATTTCATATACGTGATGTCATTTGTTTTCAAATGGAATTAAGGTTCCTTTACCTCATTTCCAGTCGAAGAAACTTATTCTCAAAGAGTTAGGTTACTTTGTGAGATCCAGGATTTCTGAATCCAGATCCATGCTTATTGTTACTATTTTATATCTCTTTTGTGGTTCCAATCTCTAGGTCATCTCTCAGACAGCTCTCCCTCCTGGATCTTTTCCTTCCGAGTTTGTTTCTCTTTAACGTTATTTGTCGCAGACTATTGGTATCAGAGTTGTTTGTACTGGTAGGCTCATGTCTGCCATTCTGTATGTGCTGAGAGCAGGAACCAGTCTTTCAGTTTTGTATTCCATTTAGACCCCAGGAAAAGGAAAAAACCTCACATTTATCAAGAGCCTATTGTATTCCAGGCACTTTTCATATTCTTATTATGTGTGCCTTGCAATTACTTTGTGAAAGAGATATTATTCTTTTCATTTAATAAATGAGGACATTGGAACTCAGAATGATTATGTAAATTTTTCATGGATAAATAGCAGGTTAGCATGATTCTCAAGCCCATATTCTTGCCATATGCCCTGCTGCATACACACTCAATAAATTTGTGTTGAAGTGAAACAAATATCCCTGCGGTGAACTGTTGTGAAATACTATTTGTTTCCTTTAGGGAAATGGTAAGGTAAGTGTGGAATCTGCCTCCAGGTGAAGCTCCAGATGACATTCTGAATGCCAAACCCGCAGGAAGAGGGAGAGGGGGAAAGAGAGTTTTATAAGTCTACCTCATGTTTTGAGGCCATCAAAATGCACCTCCCCTTTTGCCCCCCGCTACCAGAAAACTGCCATTTGAAGGCAAAGCTTGCTGAAGAGGCATGATTTTACCCTTTGGTGTATAAAAAGTACCTTACACTCTGTTAGCCAGGAAAAATGATTTAAGGTTTATTTCTGGATAATAATTGAGTAACACTTTGGTATGCGGTTCACTGCCAAGTGGATGCCGTTGGTTTCACACAGCTGTAGTTAGCAATGGCAAGAACTATTTACTGGGAAAATGATAATGCAATTGGATGTTGTACTGAACCCAGGGGTGAGATAATTTCTGTTGTGCTGTATCACAGGCCTGCCGTTAGAGTCTGTTTGGTCAGCCTGTTGGAAGAGTCGATGTCATTGACGCTAATTCATAGGATTCAGTTGTAGGCAAGGAAAATTTACCTTCATTCAAATTAAATCAAACGGGACAAAGAATCCAGACCCAGTCAATTGGTATTTTCCAGATTCGTAGTTTATTTTTCAAGCATATAGAATATGTACTTCCCTTTGGGCTTGTTTAACTGAAATGTTTACACTTTGACTCAGTAATCTCACTCCTGGGAATGTACACTAGGAAATGATTTAACATAAGAAAAGAAGCAATAGGCATATTTTTGCAACATTATTTGTAATCACAAAACATTGGAAAAAACCTAAATGCCCAGCAATCAATGAATGCCTAACAAATGATGGCACATCCTCTTAAGGGAATCATTATGCTGCAATCAAATCATAATTATGAAGGCCATTCAATAAACAAATATACAGAACCGTGTAGCAATTTGGGAAATGTTTATGATGTTCGAGTAAGGGAAGTAGAATGCAAGTCTAGTTAAGGTGTCCCATTTTATGATTTGGGAAGCAATTCACATACCCTTGTCAGGTATCTCTTGCCGGTAGCATCATAAAGTCCAGGATGGTCTATCAAGTCCTCAACATCCTTCTCATTATTTGACCAGAGATTCCCAAAAGCTTTCCAGCAACTGAGAGAATGGGAGAAATCTCATCTACTTCAGGCATCTCTCCATGTGCTGCCTGCATCTGAAGTTTGATGGCCACTGAATATAATACGGCCTTTTCTGGCCATGTCCAAAGGAAAGTAGCTGAGGGGAAATCTCTTGCTCCAGGTGGTGTCAGAGGGACTGTGATGATGTCTTCTCGCCAATAACACTTGACAGTAGGGACTCCTCATCAACATGAAGAGAGCTTCTCATCTCCGAGTTCTGTTCATTACTTCACCCACCTATCCCACGGACATGAAGTTGCCCCAGGGTACTGGATTCCTGAAGGTTTCCAGTGTCAATTCCTCAGGTGCCAGTGTTGGTGGAGTAAGGGCTCTTGAGGACTTGTGGCACTCTTGGAGAAAAGCCCATTGAAAAACATGTAACCAAATTGTTTCCAGTAGCAAATGCAGACTATGGGAACCAGTGCTGCTTCTAGGACAAAGATGATTGGGAATTGCCAAATACCAAGGAGCCTCTAATGGAACATCCAGGTGAAAGGGAGGTAAATAGTGTTCTCAGGATACATCTGCATTCCCCCTGCTCTGGTTTAGACCTTTATAGACTGCACTGAAACTCTCTTGCAATCGCTGCAAGTTCTTCAATGGAAGACTAATCCCTGAAGTCATGCTCACTTATAAGAATCCATTCATAAGTAGCCTGAACCCCAAGTACAGAAGTTAGTTGTGCCCTTAGCTCTTTTTTCACACATACACCCAGTCTCTTCCTAGGGAACATGACTGGATCGGAACCAGTTTTTCCCTGATATAGAACCAATGTTCCCCTCTTCTCCCCATCTTTGCTCAGACCAGGCATAGTCCTTTAGTTTCAAGTCTCTTAAACTTTCAACGGTCTTTAAAGAAATTTATAGCTTCTGGGCCTTGTTTGTAGCCAACTTAACCACCTGCTATAACTCCCTTCCTCCAAATCTCAGGAGAAAGATGTGAATTCTTCTATTTCTTTTATACCCTCAAATCCCTGGACATCACATGCAAATTTGTTGTCCCACTTCTCAGAATTTTCATACAGGTGAAGGGGCTGATTTTGATTAGCTGAACAGATCCTCTTACTCCTTTTGTTCAAGAAAAGAGAGACCTGAAAGGTTTAGTCCAAGATATCCCTGCCTTCAGACATGCTATCAGCTGAGTCTTGTAGGAAGGTGGAAGAGTATAACTATGGAACTGAGGAAGGGAACGAACAGGGGAAGGATGATGAAGAGGGAGGAGAAGAAAGGAGAGGGAGAAAAAGAGATGTGAAGAAAAATAAGGAAATGGCAGAAAGAGGACAAGATTCCTACTGCAAAAAATATATATATAACTACAAAAGTACTATGCGTATGAAACAGGCCATTAAAAAAAAGGAAAATAACCCTGGCTGGTGTGGCTCAGTTAGTTGAATGTTATTCCATGCATGGAAAGGTCCCAGGTTAGATTCCGGGTTGGGGCATATGCCCAGGTTGTGGGTTCAGTCCCCTGCTGGGGTAAATATCAGAGGTAACTGATTGATGTTCCTTTTGCACATCAATGTTTATCTCTTTCTCTCTCCCTCTCTCTTCCTCTCTCTCTCTCTCTCTCTCTCTCATCAATAAAAACATATTATTTTTAAAAAAGAAAGGTAGTATAGGTGTTGGAACTTTGGAATCTTATTTTTCTTTTTAATCTTTCTTTTACTTAGTTTTTATTTGTTTAATAGGGTAGGGAAGCAATGCTTGGTGAAGTAAATTTGAATACATTTTCTATATTGTTCAAAAGGGTACACTGAAAATTTTTGAGAATAAAGAGCTGTATTCCAGCCCAGTTCTTCCATTTAATTATGTGACATAAAACAAGTCATTTACCCTCATTGGTGCCCAAACTCATAAAAAAGTTAGATGATCTCTAACAGAAATTGATAGAACATTTTCATCAGTGACTGCTATGTTTTTAATGTCTGTTTATGAGTCTAAGGAAACAGAAGAAGAGGTAACTAACTTGGTTTAGTATATCATTTGATTTGTTGAAATGAAGATATAAACAAAAACTTATTCCAAGATACTTAAAGAGTAAATATATTGCTAAGTGAATGCTAAGTAAGGATTTTGGTATGCAGAGTAAAAGTCCAAGAATATGTAAAGAATAGCACTGAATTAAATGTGAGAAAAACCAATTCCAACACCTCATCCAGTGTTTAAATCATCTCGGTAGGATCCTTAATCATGTAGTTATTTTGAATAGTGATTTACAAACATTGTTCTGAGGAGAATTAGGACTCCTCCAACTTACTCCAAAAGCCACTTCAAGGGAGCAAAAGGGAAGGAGAAGAATAAGAAGAAAGGGGGCCCTGCCACCCAAATGATAAACTACTTCAAGGAGAGGAAAAAGGAAATGCTTCAATGAGAGCAACTCCATTTTCAACTTCATTATATATGAGAACTCTGCCAAAAACAGAAAATCTCTGGAACAAGTATTCCATTACTCTAAAATAGTTTTGAAAGCCTCTGGTCTGTATTATGCTTGAACATCATCATTGCTTGTTTATGCCCATGTTAAATCATGGCATCCAAAACGGAACAGACTCTAACAATATGACCCCGTCTCAGAAAGTAGTGGCCCTATAGAGAATACCCTTCAATACTAAGCACAGGGTCAGTTTTGTTTTGTTTTGTTTGTTTTTCCTTCTAGTTAGTTAGCTTGTTTGTTTGGCAGCCAGAAAACTTGTCTTCTTACCCTCGTATGGACCAGCGATTGGATGAAAGTGCCCCTGGAAAAAGATAGAAACTTGGGTGAACCGTTCCTTCCAGTTTATAGCCAGCCTGAGCAGGGCCTCAGCTGGAAACCTTCATCAGGAATGATCCTGGTGCTAGAGAATGGTAGTCCTAATCCTGAGGGGCCAGGCAGCACAGCAGGTACTGTGGAGGTCACCCTTGCGTCTCTTGAGTCCCATTTTTCATATAATAAATTCACTCCATCTCAGATCAGCTCTTCCAAGATTCTGGTTGGTCTCTTTTCCTGGGAAAACTTACAAAAAAAATTACAGTGAACTAACTTGGCCTGATCTGCTTCTTCTGTCCTCAACTTTCAGGAAACGAAAGCCTTTTTATACGCTGCCAATGCCCTCTGGCTTTCCCATTTGGCCTTAAATTAGTGATTAACTACAGGCATTTATCATATTATTTTCCAATGCATTGATTGCCCCAAGCAATAACTATCTAATTTCTTTGTTCTTATAAGAACTCCCTCTCCCCATCCACACATAACTAACTTGTTCAATGCCAGTAATGTTGGACCAGCCAATGTATTTCCTTCCTCAGTAGCCATCCCACTTCAGCACTGGTGAAAGTTTTAAATTTTTTTTCTACTAAATGCCAGGGGCTATTGATATTTCACCCATTGCAAGTGATGCAGTCCTCAGTGTCAGACAGACAGACACAGATCCAACTCCAAACTCTAATTTAGTTTCTTCTTTTAAGGACCACTCCTGGCACCAACTGTTGGGAGGTAGGAGCCCTAGGAAACAAACTGTACGAAGGATATTTGCATACAAAAAGTTCATTGAGAAATGCTCTTGGCACAATAGCTGTATGGAAATCAGGAAAGTAGGATGAGCATAGGGACAAGTTGAACCCTGAAGCAGTTCCAACAGATACTTGAGCCGATCCCACAGGAAATGCTGATTTGCAGGGGATCCTTCAGAGGTGCCTAAAATTAAAGAAACTGTATGTCGCCCTACATGACCAGTCATTGGCTGGAGGCTGTCCTAAAGGAAGGAGCATGACTTTCTTAGCAGAGACCAAAACTTAAGGACTTGCTCAGCTGTGGGACATCAGCAGCCATCACTCCCAGCATCTGGGGAATGAATGGCTCCATTCTTCATGAGGGGATCCAGGTGATACATAACAGCATCTGCTACAGCGTTCATCTCGTGCTTCAGCTTTTCTACAAGGATATCAGGAGTGATTTAAGTCACTGGTCACCTTCTCTAGTAAATAAGACGGAGAGACGGCAGGCTAGTGAGGAGCACTGAAAAAATCCACCCAGTTCAGTCTTCCTGGACTTTGCTATGACAGGTCAGTCAGAGGCAGAGAAAGTGAGAGAAATTTCATAAACAAGATTCAAAAATCATATGTATGAAGAATGCTTTTTCCAGAACACTTATAAAAAGATCAGTTGATGGTGAGCACATTTACTAAAATTAATAACCAGCTGCTTATCAACACCCTAAGGAAACAAAAGAAACTAAAGAATCAGGGACTTCCCTCCAAGATATGGGAAAAATTGCTCAAACAGAGATTGGACAATCTGGAAGCTTATTATGGAATATTTTTGGAGATTTAATTATTTCATGTTTCTGATATCACTCAGTATCCACCTTCTATTGAGTGCTTACTAAGTAAATTGGGTGAGGAGTCATCCTAGGTATTTAATAATACTATTTTAGTTTATATGCTCTTCCTGCATTTTGTACATGGAATCTGTAATTTCCACACTCTCTAGGGTATATATTCTAATACTTCTTCTGTTAGATATAGTAACACATTACAGAATTAATTAAAAATAAAACGCTTTGAATAGGCATCATATTGATAACCATTCCTCCCAGCTAATTGTGTCCTGAGATGACAATATTGTGCAGTATTTAAAAGTTAAAAACTTGTGTGCACACAGCTTGAGAAAGGGATGAAGGAGTATTATTTTAAGAACCCTGCCTTAAATGTCATTTTCAAATTCTGCCAGAACTTTGAGAAGGAAGAAATGCAACTAAGAATATGATGGATTTTCATAAGCATTATCGTACATAATCAACTATAATTAAACTGTAATTTTAGAAAAACATATCTTCATGTAAGCTTTTCTTACCACATGAAACCTGATTTCTACCTCCAGTAAATGTTTCGTATATGCTTATTGATATTCTGCAAAATAATTTATTAACTTAAAATTTCCTTTGTTCTCCTTTTTAGTAAATGCTTTGAACTTCCTTGCTTTCCATTTTTATTTTTGCTGCTATGAATACCTTCTGTAATAGCTCTACTAATGAAAATAATTAAAATAATAACATTAATAAAGAATAAAATTCAAGAATTTCCTGTGGTTATCTTTAAGTAGAGAGGAAGTTTACATTTATCCTCCAATATTTAATGAAATACATGTGCTTGTGCAAACACACACACACACACACACACACACACACACACGTGCACGCAAAGATTTCCCCCAGTGTCCTTAATGATATGCTGTAATTACTGGAATATGTCAACTATCTTAAAAGAGAGATCCAGTCATGAACTTAAATTCTGAGAACACAATTGCAAAATTATAATTGCAACAATTGTCAGCACTTGAAGGCTAATTTACTAATTTATGTGTAGGAAGTAATTGGCAAGTTGAAAAACAAAATACTAAAATATTTGGGAAACATCCAATAACTTTGTTGAGTACCTTTTTTTATGGGTTCCTGTATAAAGGAGTTGCTAAAGACAATAAAAATGTCTTTAGGCAGTAAGATGCTGGTAAGAAAGAAATGATAGAGTGTAAGATTTCAAAACCATCATACTGAAGCATAGCAGACATCTATTTTAATCTAATTGCCAAAAGCATCTCAGTGGGGTATTCACTCATCCTATCCATAGGGCCAGGCTCAGGGACAGCACTTGACCTAGACAGACCATTGAAAAACTTATTCTGAAATGAATTCCTGACCTACTTTGGACATCTGAGTTTAACTATGCCTGAAGGTAGGCCAAAGATAAGTCAGTGAACAGGGTCTTCTGAAGATGATACCACTTTTACTTTGTGGGCACTCATGCCATAAATGTTGCCTCTTTTGCCTTCTAGAATCGACAGGCTACTCTCAAAAAGAATAATGTTTATGCTTTCCACTGCGTGCCTTTCTCTAACTCAGCCACATCTGGAGACTCCTTTCACAAAGGTAATTCCCATACCCGTTGACACGATGTCTATGTGACTCTGACTTAAGATATGCTTGTTCTGAATGAAGAATCTTCTCAGCCTCTTAAGAATTTATCCAGTGTAATTAGATACACTCTGATTCATCCAAATACTATCCAAAGGCCAAATATCTGTGGCTTTAATTGAAAAAGCTCATTAACTTTAAATAAAGCTAAATTTATTGAGGGGAAAAAATCTCAGTAGAAATACTGAAATCAATTGCCTAGTAAGACTAAAAAGGCAAGGTTTATATATTCTAAACCAATTAATCTGGATGTTGTCTACATTATTCCACTTACTTTGGATCTGAGACTAAGTACTTTAAAATGTGTAGACTTTATTTGGATCTTCATTGAAACAGACTGCATACTCACTGAGTTCTGCTCATTTGGTAGATATTCAGCAGACTTCAGTGTCTTAAAACTAAATCACCTCTCTGGGCAGCCAAATAGTGGGTAAGGGGAAATTTCCCTTTATAGAATTTTCCAGGTAATAAATGAAGGAGGAATGATGTAATTAGAATACTACCATTTGCAACCCTAATGAATTAGTGCTTTTAGATGTTGATTACTAATAGTAGTCTTGCTTCAAAATGGAAACCTCAATCTGATCAAGCCTCTAAATTAGGGTTTTCCAAACCTCAACACTATTGACATTTTAGATGAAAGAATATCTGTCCAGCTTCACCACTGCAGTGAGATTCCCAGGAAGACAGAAACTATACCGTATTTTATCTAACTTTCCTAGCTGTGGTACCTAGTAGCATAGAGGTTGTACAAAATGCTTGCTGAATTGAATGCAGTGATTTTTTGCCTCCATAAAATAACTAAATCTATCACCCAGAGTAGAAACGGATGCAGAAAGATCATAGAATTCATAATTATTATTTTGAAACACATAGCAGAGCAGACATTTCTATGAGATAATGCAGTCACCAAAGGAGGGAGAACACTTATGTGATGAGTTCGAGGCTCAGGGTGAAATTTAGTTCCTAAATCCTGCCATTCTTATTTCTCAAAGAAGCCTCACCTACAAACAATTGGAACAGAACTGGTAATGGAATACTTCTTTATCGATAGCATAAGCACCGATAGTCTATCTTAGTCCAGTTTCCATAAGTAATGCTTTATTGTGAGGGGAACCAAAGTTTTGCCACCTGAAGCTGCTTTTGGGAATAGAAATCTTAAGCTGTTTATTAAGAAACAAAAGACTCCATACCCTATGGGGTCATGGTTCTTCACCTGATTCTACAAGTGATAAAGTGAGTCATATTTAAAATATTATGATGCTGCTTATTAACAGCACATGGCTCTATGATATCCTCAGAATTAGAGAACATAGCCAAGAGACCCCAGAGTGAAGGAAGTGTTGGGGAACAGTCTTCATTTCTAACAGTCAGAAATTCCCAACAATGTCTAGTGGTAATGAGAGCAACAGAAATCTCTCTGCAGAGTCAGTCAAGACTGAGTTGGGGATGATACTGCAATTCTTAAACAACTTCTACAAATTCCTCCAACACTCCTTCCAGACCTGGAAAACATTAATTTATTTTCTATTTCTATAGGCTTGCCTATTCTGGGCATTTCGTATAAACAGTATGTGGTCTTTGATGAACGGTGTCTTTTGTTGAGCATAATGTTTTCAAGGTTCATCCATGTTAGCAGTTTATTTCTCTTTATTGGTGAATAATATTCCATTGCATCAATATACCACATTTTATTTATCTATTCATCAGTTTGTTAATATTAAGTTGTTTCCACTTTTTAAATATTTTTTAAATATATTTTATTGATTTTTTACAGAGAGGAAGGGAGAGAGATAGAGAGTTAGAAACATCGATGAGAGAGAAACATCGATCAACTGCCTCCTGCACATCTCCTACTGGGGATGTGCCCGCAACCCAGGTACATGCCCTTGACCAGAATCGAACCTGGGACCCTTCAGTCCGCAGACCGACACTCTCTCCACTGAGCCAAACCGGTTTCGGCTGTTTCCACTTTTTTACTACTATTAATAATGCTGCTATGAACATTCATGTACAAGTTTTTCTGTGAACTTGCATATGCATAAACTTAGTAGTAAGATTACTTGCTCATATGGTAACTTAGCCTGCTGTACCATTTTACATCTCAAGAGCAATGTATCAGTGTTCCAAATTCTCCATATCCTCCACAATATTTGTTATTATCTGTCTTTTTTATTATAGCCAATCTAGTGAATTTCATAAAGTGAAATCTCACTGTGATTTTTATTTACATTTCCCTGGTTACTAAAGAGAAGTAATTTTCATGTGCATATTGCCTATTTGTATATCTATTTGGAGAAATATCTATTCAGATCCTTTGCCTAATTTTTACTTGGGTAAGAGTTCCTTATCTATGCTAGGTACAAGTCTCTTATCAGATATATTATTTGCAATTATTTCTTCCAATTCTGTAAGTTGTATTTTCACTTTCTTGATAGTGTCCTTTGAAACACAGAAGTTTTTAAATTTTGAAAGAATCAAATTTGTATATTCTCTTTTGTTGCCTATGATTTTGCCATCATACCTAAGAAACTATTGCCTAATATAAGATTTATACCTTTGCTTTCTTCCAAGATTTTATAGTTTTAGCTCTTAGATTTGGTCTTTGACCTATTTTGAGTTAATTTTTTAATATAATTTGAGGTAGAGATCCAACTTAATCTTTTCCATGTGGATAGCCACTTGTCTCGGCACCATTACTTTAAAAGACTCTTCTTTCCTATTAAATGGTGTTAGTACCCTTGTCGAAATGAAATGACCATAAATGTTAGAGATAATTTCTTGACTCCCAATTCTAATCCATTTATCTATCCCCTTGATCTGTAATGTTTTCTCTTTTGCTAGTATCACCCAGAGATTACTGTAGATTTGTAGCAAATTTGAAATTGGGAAGTGTGAGTCCTCCAGCTTTCTTCTTCCTTTTTAAAGATTGTTTTGGCTGTTCTGAATCCCTGCCAAATCCATCTGATTTAAAAAATTAGCTTGGAAGAAAAAAAGGAATGAAGGAAGAAAGGAAGGAAGGATTTCTGCAACAAAGACAGCAAGGATTTTTATAGGGATTGCATTAAATTTATAGAGCAAGTTGGGGAGTATTGCCATCTTAACAAATTTAAATCTTCCAATCCATGAAGATGGGATGTATTTCCATTTACTTATGTCATAATAATTTTTTTAAGATTTTGTAATTTTTAGAATATAATTTTTACACTTCTCTTGTTAAATTTACTCCTAATTCCAAACTATTATTATTATAAACACCTCCTAACATCAACTTTTTAGTTTGTATTTTCCCCTCAGCATCCAATCTCTGCATGTTGCAGAAGAAATGTAAAAAAAAAAAACAAAACCGAACAGTAGTAACATATTTAATCTTCCCTAAAACCCATGAAGGCTGTACTGAGGAACTTGTGTGGTAAAAACAAAACCTGAGCTTTAAAGTTCAATTTTCCATTTTTCTCCCATTCTTAACTGTATCACCTTGGGCTAGTTATTTAATTTCTGGACCTCAGTTTTCAGCTTTCTCATCAGTAAAATAATAATAATAGCTACCACTTACAATGTATTTTTTTATATTTTAGGTATTCTTCTGAGTATTTTAAACAAGTAAACTAATTTAATTCCTCACACCGATTCAATGAAGTAGGTACTAAAACTTATCTACTTTTCATAGATTAGACTGACACTCGAATTAGCTAAGTGATTGGTGCAGTCACATGACACATGGTAGAACCACAAGGCAGACTATGACAGTTTGGTCTCTCTAAGACCATGCTGTTAACCACAATAGTACATTAATTCCTTTCTCATTGGTAACAAAGCAAATTAAATGAGAAAAAAAGTGCATAATGTTCCTGATACATGGTCAACATTATATAAAAGTTGTTCATTAGATAAGATTTTCCCCAATTAATGATGGAAGACTGTTGATCTTTTCATTGAATAAAAATGATTTACATGAATAAATTGCTTTCATTGGTATTAAGATAATGCATACAGAGGTGGATTAATAATGAAACCAACAAAATTTAGGCTTTAGTTTCTTTCTCTTGCACCAGCACCTTCCAAGTCCCTGCACCTGATTTGTAAAATTTTAATCTTTTTAAAAGAAGTTCCCTCAAGTTATATAAGGCTTATATCTCACAAAAGCTTTATCTGCTCCTGAATATGTATTATCAAGAGAATTAGAGAATAACCAGGAGTTTCTAATTTGGAAACGGGAATGTAGCATGTCATCTGTAATTAATATGACAAAAAGAAGGAGGAGGAAGGGGTCATGGGAAGGAGGAGACTTGGAGAAAGAAAACAGTTCAGTTTTAGATATGCCCAGTTATGGGTGTGAGAGGAATAGTCACAGAGATGTGCTATTGAAGGATTGCTGGGACAATGATACAAATATGGGAAACACTAGCAAGGCTGATAGTTAAAGCCATAGTTATGGATTCTATCACCTTAGGAAAGTATGTAGCATCTGGCCAGTAGTTCTCAACTAGAAGCAGTTTCGCCCCCCCACATACCTGGGGATGCTACTGGCATCTAGTGGGCAGAGTCCAGAGATCTTACTGAACACCCCACAGTGAACAAAACTGTCTTCCTGCTCCAGAATGTCAATAGTGTGGAGACTGAAAACCCTGCATTAGAAGAAGACCAAAGAGTTGGACCAAGGAGAAGACTGAAGAAAACATTGTTGAAAAAGGGCTTAGGACAAAGGGTTTCTGCAGGCAGAAAGGGTAAGAATAAATCCTAAAGGGACTGTACAGAAATACAGGAAGTAGAAAATGCCTCTTATTATTTCCACTTTTTAGGTCACCTCCAAAAGGCCATCATACTGTCCTGTTAGTGGCATCCACCATCTTCCCTCTGCAACTGCTTTGCCAGGGTGATGATTCTCAGATGAAGTAATGCAACTTAATTATGTCCAGGATAATAAGAGTGTGAATAGCATACAGATGCTCAACATCTGTTAATCCTAAATTGAATAACTCTTCAAATTAATGCCTTTCCATGGGCCCTGGAAGGCTTGCTGACTTATAGAGTCCCAAATGTCTGTTCAGAAACTTTTGTTTTCCATTTGGTGCTAGGGTGTGTCTGGATTGGTATCATTCCATGACACTTATGGTTTATATTAGTTGTTTAGTTAAGGAGAAACTAAAAAATAAATTATCGCTGTGCTAATATGCACAGATAATAACAGTGTCTATTCATGTGACTTTTGTGAAAGAGCAATTTCTGGGAAAAGAGAAGTATTCACACATGCACACAAAAAACCTATATCAAGTATTTCTCTTTTCTATCCCGGTCAGGTTCTTTAAAACTTAAGTGGTATACGTTAATGTCAGGGAAGAGAAGTGGGGAGGTTTTATGCATAAAATATCATCTGGATTTTGAAGAGCAAAAACACAGTAATGTTTAGATGTTGGAAACACCCAGAAATATGGTTTGACAAGACGCATGGTGTGCCAGGGAGGTTAAAAGGAGGTTGGAAGTTGGGTCTACTCTAGATACTGGAAGACTTCAAATGCCATTTTACTAATTAGATTTCATTGCAGTTGGGGATTAATTAAAGAGTTTGAGATAGAAGTGACATAGTCATATATTATAAAATAAATATCTTACCCCAGTGAGCATTCACATCTCACATTTAAAATGAATAGAATGGACAATTGGATTTATAAGGCTTAAAATAAGTTTTTTGAAGTGACTGGCTACTGTATTTATTATATAATATACACTAATAATGGCAAGCTCTGAAGCATGCCATATATTATAGATTTGAGGTGGACAAACTTATTCTGCAAAGGTTCAGAGAATGAGGATTTTGGGCTTTGTAGGCCATATGATCTCTGTTGCAAACACTGATGTCATCTGCTGTAGCATGAAACCAGCTATAGAAAATGTATAAATAAATGGATGTGAATTTGTTTCAATACAACCCTATTTACAAAAACAAGCCCGATTTGGCCTGCAGGCCATAGTTTGCTGACCCACTGCTCTAAATCAATGCTCCTCAAATTCTCATGTGCAAAGATCACTGTTAAAATGAGGAATGTGGTTCGCCAGCTCGTGGGTAATGCCTCCACCGCTGGTTCTTGGACCACACTTGGAGTCACAGGGGGATTATATCAGATTTTATACTATAAATGGTTTTTTTTTTCTATGTTGACTCTTGGTGTATCTTCTCCCATCTAACCCTAGAAACCTACACCGCATATAGAGTGAAGATACATTAATCTTGCTTTCCAAAAACTTGTCAGATTTTAAGTCACATGAGACACTTGTTATCTGAATAGATCTCAGGTCCTCTCCCTGGAGATCCTCATTCATCTGGCAGTCTTGGATGGGGCTCCAGAATCTGTGCTCTAAGGCCCAGGTGATTGTTGTGATCAAGCTAGTTTGGAAGCATTGGGTTAACCATCACCGAGTCATTCCTCATTTCCTGCAATTTTCCATCACTATCAGGAGTGGCTAATATTATGGGGATCTTACCATGAACACGTTAGAGTCTGAGGCAACAGGAGATCAAAGATGCTGTCCCTGGCTTAAAGGATCTCTATTCCAAGGCACAGAGCCACAGGCAGACTTTCCCTTAGAGCATTCAAAGGACCATACCCTTAAGTTCATATTTTTTATAGAAACACAGTCACTCAACCTCCTCCCCAGTAAATATTGCTTTACTTTCTTCTTCAATTAAAGCCAGTATAGAAAGAATTGGAAGTGATATTTACACTCCCCTAAGGAAAATTGGGGTAAACATAGCTAACACTTTCGCCTTAAGAAAAACACTTAACTAATAGAGCCAGGAATTACGGTATACCCTTGGTACTTGGGGCAAGAGACTTCATGACCCATGTCCAGGAAAAAAAAAAGAAAGAAAGAAAACACCTTTCTTTAAAGAATGTCTCCTTCAGACAAAGAAGTACTTCTTCTGACTGGTCAAAATTTGTACTGAAAAAAAAAAAAATGTGGGTTTTCTTTAAGACAGCTCTTTTCATCCAAAATGCTAGGGGCTTGCAGAAGATAAATGACTTTATTTAAATTTTCTGAAAATAACTTATGTTTTAAAGGGAAAATGTATCAAAAATTATATATTTCAAACACTACTGGATGGAGGAAAGCCTAGGAAAGGAAGCACGATTGTTGAGGTGGTTCTAAAATTTTTGTCCTGCAATGTCTAAGTTGCTGGGACAGAGGGCGTTCTCTGTTTTAACTTGGAATACCTCACCAAGGGTCTTCAGTCACTGCAGCTCCACCTGGTAGCGGCTTGTTTACATTTTCTAAAGGACTACATAGTGTGGAGTTCAGGTTCCTTCAGGATCTCACCCTTCCTGGCTCTTCTGGCCTCATCTTTGGCTAATCTGACTCCCCCCTCTCCCCCCTCTCCCCCACCACTACCACAGGTCCTGATTGTGTAGTAATACCAGCTTCTTTGAAGTTTCCTGAGCACACCATACATGATCTTTCTTCAGCCCGAGTAGGTGTACCTGCTTGGAAAACCTGTTCCTATGTCACTCCTCCACTGATGTTTTCCCAGCAAACTGTACCTAATGTTTTAAAATCCACACAAACACAACCTTCACTGTGAACCCATCACTGACTCAACAGCATGGTGCTCTGTGCCTCCATTGAGCCTCATATCTATCTCCATCAGAGCATTATCATACCATGCCATTTCTGTTCACTGTTTGGTTTACATCTGTTTCCAAACAAAACTAAAAACTCCTTGGGAATGAGGACTGTGACGGTTCGTCTTCCTATTTCCAATTCTTTTCCCAAATAGACCACTTGATACAAAACATAGGCTTGATGCATTCTGCAAATGCCAATGACAGTGCAAGAATGAATGAATCAACAGGGTGAGCATGTTTGCATGAACATAGCTGTCAGAACTAACCATAGCTAATTGGATGATGAGCATTTAAGCTATTAGCCTATAGTTCCTACAACACCCCTACTTAGGAACATGTTTCTGTTTTCAGGCTTTGAATCCATCTACCCTTGTCCAAGCATGTGCCATCACATAAAAACAGGTTTCCAATCCCTGTGAGCACTCATAAATTTAGTCCTGAATCACCTGTCCTAACCTACTCCACATACTGTGCTCCATGTGTTTCTGATCCTTGTGGCCTGTGACCTCATTACACAATCTCCTGTTTCCAACCTCACCACACTATTTAGGCCTGAACTTGGTCTTGCATTTCTTGCTATGGCCTGGGATCTTCTCCTTACTATAATCTGAATTTTCTCTTTGTGTTCATGGTCAACTATGAGTAGGTGCCTCTTAGTTGCCAGCCATCCCTGAGAACTCTTGGTTAGAGGTCTTGCCTAACTCCACCCAGCCTTCTGAGTGGAACACAAATACAAGGGGTGACTTTGAATCACTAGTTGCAGGAAATTGGGCCATTCTGCAATAAAAAGAGTAAATGAGGGGAGCATGGAGTCAAAATTTTGATCTATACATCATGTCAGCTGGCACCTATTATTTCATTGTGGAAAATAATCTTTAATATTCATACAATTAAGATAAAAATGCATTGAGATGAGGGAAGAGAAAAATATCTTAGAAGAGTATAGAGATAAACAATGAAGAGGTGAATGAACATTATCAAAGAAACCAATTTGGTATAATTACCTGTGCTGAGTATTTAGGGGAGAATAGTTTTTTTTCTGATGCTGAACCTACCTAAAAGATCTGGTCAAAGTCCTGCTGTAGAAGAGGTTGAAGGAAAGAGATTAAAAAGAGACTACCTAGACAGAAAGAGTCTAGTCCTGATACCCTGAAGCTTTCTATCAGTCTATCAACTATGGAATCCTTATATTTCACTGTTACATGAGAGAAATAAACATCTGTGTTGTGTGTGTGTGTGTGAAAGAGAGAAAGAGGGAGAGGGAGAGGGAGAGGGAGAGGGAGAGAGAGAGAGAGAGAGAGAGAGAGAGAGAGAGAGAGAGAGAGAGAGAGAGAGAGAGAGAGAGAAATCTTATATAAGAGTAAAAGAATTAAGGTTTGACAAGTAATTATGCAAGAAATGGGAAGAAGAGGAAACACTAGTGCAGAAGATGCTAGTGGTTAAGACTAAAAATAATTTGAGGCAGACAGACCTGGGCTTGAATCTCAGATCTGTACTTTTTAGGCAAGGAGACATTAGAGAAGTCACTTAGCTATGCTTTGTCAATTTCAACATCAATAAAATGAGAATAAATATACCAAACTTTCAAGTTGCGTTAAGGATTAAATGTAATAATTAACGAAGAATGTTTGGTTCAGTATTGTTTGAGAATGTGTCTCTATTGTGCTGATGTCTGCTCTGTCCTAGGAAAATATGGGGGCTTAATTTCTTCTACTCTGGTTAGTGTCTAACTTTGTAGGTAAGAATAGTGCCTGACTCTCCAATGGCAGCAGTTATTCCATTGTCACTGATGAACCAGAAAACGATTTAACTTTCTTGTGGGTTCCTTTTCTTCAAATCAGGTTCTCTCCATCTTGCTCAGGAATATGCTCTTGGATATTCCATTCATTCCAGTTGCTTAGACCAAAATCTTTGGAGACATCATTACTTCCTCTCTTTCACCCATATGCAATCCAAGGGCCAGTTCTGAGAGTTCATCACCTTCACTGCTAGCATCATAGTTCAAGTTGCCTGAACTATTGCTAAAGCCTCCTAAATGATCTTGCTGATTCTACCCTTGTTCCCCTATAGTCTTTTATGAAAAAAGAAGCTAACGTTATCCTTCGAAAACGTTTTTCAGATCCATATACCTTCTCTGTTCAAAAATCTCTCAATGGCTTCTCATTTTACTCAGAACAAAAGTCAAAATTCTTTTGATGGCTTATGAAGCCCTATATGATCTGACCTCCTGCTTCCTCTAGTACCATATTTCCTGTGATTTTCACTCTTTCTTCCGTGCTCACCCACACAATCTACACTGGCTTCACATTGATCCTGGAACATTCCAAACACATTCCTGTCTCCCAGCATTTGCTCTTACCTGGAACACTGTCCCTCCAGATGTCTATGTGACTTCCTCCCTCACATTTCTAAGATCTCTACTAAAATAACCCCTTATAACAGAGACCTGCTGCCTTGGCCTGTGTTTCCCGAAAAGCAGAGCCTGAGACAAAGAATGGAATGCAGGTAGTTTTGAGGAAAATGACTGCCACAGAAAGGAGTCAGGGAGAAAAGAGAAAAGACTAAACCAAAGATATTATTAATTCAACTCACTGTTGTGGGCAACCAGAGTTCTTGCTGGGTTCCTTTTGGGGTAATGAAGAATGCCCCCAGAGAATAGTTTGTCCAGATGTGGAAGAAGCAAGTATCTATCTACCAGCCCCCCTCTCTAATCTGTCAAAGTTTACCCAATGAATTGTTATTTCCCTTGAGCAAGTGAGCTCATGTGTTCACCACCATGGTGAAGGGGGAAAAACTCAGTGAGGCAGAGAGGCCTCCTGACAAAGACTAGAGATACAAGGTACAAATAAACTGAGGTGCTGCTGGATGCCTATATGAATTTGGCCACTAAATCAAAGGGCTAAATAAGAAAGATGGTGGAGGAGATATGAGACAGGGCTCAAGAGTGATCTCTGCTTCCCTAACCATTTTATCCAAAGTAGTACCCCACCCCTACCCTGTCACTCTCTATCCCCTTATTATAAACTCATGTATTCACTTATTTATAGACTTCAGGTTCTCCCATACTAGTGTAAATAGCATGAGATTGGGGGTCTAACATATTTTGTTTACTACAGTATTTCCATTTTCTGGGATGGTGTCTGATGCATAGTAACAAATATTCCTATTGAATTAATAAATGATTTAGTATATATAAACTGATATGTCTGTATTAGAGAAGGAGAGAGAATGAGAAAGAGAGAGAGAGAGAGAAAGAAAGACTATCTTTATATAGTCCAGATATGTTGGTGATTTTGTTTTGCCTTTGACTTATCTTCCCATCCACCTTTTCTTTCAACCCGAGATTCTGGGTTTTTCCTAAGTGAAGTAATCCAGATATAAGCCAAAAGGTGTAAACAGAAGGCCTGTTGATGTAATGGACCAGTAGTTCTTAAATGCTAGCATGCATCAGAATCACCTGAAGGGCTTGTTAAAATACAGAGAGCTGAGCCCACACCAAGGCTGTCTGGGGCCTGAGAATGTGCATTTCTAACAAGTCCCACTGCTACTGCTGGTCTGGGGACCACATTTTGGGAACCAGTGCACTAGAATGTTCTCGTAGCCCCCTGAAGAAGGCAACTTGCCACTCCATAGCCAGGCCCTGAAAGGAGGAGACCCAAGGGAAGATGGTTTATTTCATTTAAGCTGCACACAGCCCAATAGAGCCTTGCTTCTTGGAGACTTTACAAGGTCACCATTCAACATGGGATTTACTTACTACATTCAGCTAATCCCGGTGAAGACTTTGGGCCTGTTTAAGAGCTCTCTTTACAGTCAGCAAAAGGACCATATTTTTAAAATAAACCGTATCTTTCTTTAATTGCCATGTCTAAGTGGAAGCAGAAAAACAGGATATGAAGACCAGAGTAACAAGAGGGAATATCTCAGAAATCATGAGGGAAACAAGAAAGGGCAATCCCTATTTGGGGACAGAGTTCTTTTATGGTTGATAACTTTGGAGGAATCAAACGGATTTCTTTTGAAGAGGGGAAGAAATCTCAAGACAAGTGATTAGCTCTCCCTTCCACAGGAAAAGGTAGTTCAATGTCAGCAATGGCCTCTGCTACTATTGCTTTTAATGCCATCATTCCCAATCAAAACTAGCTGTCGGCTGCACTGGGTGATGTGGGGACCAAATCAGATGTGCGAGACCTAGAGGCCGTGTGCCTGTAGCGGGTCTTTGCCTTTGCTTCCCATAGTGCCATGTAGAAGGTGGTGGGGATGCAGGATGCTCTTCCAGAAAATTAAACCTCTCATGATTTGCCCCACCCTCCCATACCATTCTACCCCTTAAACAAATTTGGCCACTTTTTAATAATAGAGTCTATTTCCGGGTTAGAATTCAGTAGAGTGAGTATTTTTCAACAATAAATGCAGTTTGTGATTCCATTAATAGCCTCTTATGGCACAAGATTAACAAAGCTAATTATTATAATTATTAGAGAATATAAAATGAATTTACTAGCTGAATTTAATCGACTAGCTAATCTACCAGAGAGTTGAATCTCTCTCAAGCTGGGGAAGTTTTTATTCCTGTTGGTTATGACAAACTTGGGAATTTTATTCAAAGCTTATCCTAATTCTGGAAAGGACTGCTAATCATTTTGCACACTGCCATTCTGGTGGAATTAGGCATCATGTTGTAGACTAAGAGTTGAAGCTGTAGTTCTTTACTAAGCCTTTTTAAGTATATATATGCTATTGGTATAAGGTACATATATGGAGATATGTGTAAGGTATATCAGACATATATATATTACATAAACAAAGATGTTCACAGTATAAAGATAAAAACCAATGACCTATAGGCCAAATTTGAGCCTTCACAAATAGCCTTTACAAGTCTCATCAGAAATCTCTGATGATTCTTGAAAGCATGTCTCATTCTCAAAGTCTTGTCAATATCATAGCCCTTCACATAAGTGAGAAGAACAAATAAAGTTTTGTAACGATCCTTTTAGAGTGAAATATAGAATTCTTTCTTAGGCTTTATCATATGGCAAAATTACAGAAAATATAACAAAGTTCTATGCCTAAATATATTAAATTTTCCCTTATCCATTTTCATATCCTGCCCCAAAATGAGAAGCTTAACTATATTGCTTTATTTTATGTGTTCCCAGGACGGATTTAATAGAAGTTGCATGTGTGGGTTCTCACCCACACTCAGTCCTGCCAAAGGTGCAATGTGCCTTTGGAAGCTGTGTTGCACACCTGAAATTGAGCTGTTCACCTGAAATTGTTCCATTGTTTTGAGCAGGGGAGGATGAAATTCAAACTTCTGTAGTTAACCACTCAGGAGAGACTATGTCCAATTCAACATTTTTAAAATTGGAGGCATTTTGAAAAATCTGAAAGTGGGTTGGGAGCAGCAAGGTGGCATCCCCAGAGGTACTTCCAAGGTTCTGTGATGTGCTGGTCTCCCTGGGCAGCCCCTTTTAGGTGAGCCAGAGTGAGAGGTGTGGCCCAATAAGCTGTAGATTCTCAGCGGGGCCCCTAAGAATATAAAAATAGGGACCCTGAACACCAACGCAACTCTAGAGTTAAACACACACAAGATCTTTTTTTAATGTTAAGCAAATGCATGGACATTTAGTCTGCTTTACTGTAAACCGCCGCATCCCAGCAGCATTAACGCTGAAGAGGTGTCTAAGGGCCCATTCAAAGCAACTCCAGAAAATGCTTCTTGTGCAAAAAAGCAAATCTCAGCTCAGAGCAGGGGAGCAGGGCTTCACCATTTTGTTGTCGTTTTTGTGCTTATTTGGGCAATAAATATGAAGCAAATTACAGATTGAATACTACTAAGACCCATTTTTGTTCTATGTGCTTTAAGAATCTAATTTGTTTACAGCAAATCTGGATCCAAGTGTGTGTGTGTGTGTGTGTATAGGTGTGTATAGCTTACTCAGTAGATGCATAAATGGTTGGTGGATTTTCATCGTGAATTTAGACACCATGTGGCAATGCTAGGTCACCATATACTGTAATATGTCATTAGCCCCCCTGTGGCCATGCCCTACAGAGCCCTATCTACAGCCAGGCCCACAGCCGTGCGGTGTGGGCCAGAGGGCTTCGGAGCAGCTTCCTTCTGTGCCCCCGGAGCGGGAAGGACCCTCTGGGGATCTGATCGTCATCGAACATAAAAGACTATGGAGGAGCAGGTCTAATGAATAATAAAAGGGATAAAATTCAGAAGTGCCTTTTGTCTAGATGCCACAGAATCTTTTTGGAACCAACCAGAGTCTTGAAAATGATCATAAAAATGCCCCTTCCTTTGGGGTCCCCTTATTTTAGAGAATACCCAGGCTAAAACAAAACTGCTCTAGAGTGTTCATAGATGTGAGATTTTTCAATTATGGGAAAAAATGAATATTCCTTGTATCTGGAGAGAATTGGATACAGGGATTTTGGAAGCAGAAACCAGATGGGAGTTAAGTTTGGAGGTTTAACCAGAAGATGATCTGAGAGCAAGGACACATTACACCTTATTCCTATGTGACAGCACATAGTTGGCCTCGCTGAGTCAGTGGGGCAGGAAAGGGAAACACAGCCAGAGAACCGTGGCTTGGATCTCGGGCTCTAGTTTCTGGAGATGACAAAGGGTACAGTTCTAGATCCAGAGTTTCTCATCTACAATAAGGGAGGTTGACTCAAAACCTCCAAGTTTCTTCCCAGCTCTCAGATTGTACAACTACCATAACTCAAATAACGTATGGTTCTATTGCTACTATTTCCAGGCACCTACACTGATATCTATGAGAACCATAAACAAGGGAATAGAAAACATGTGTTTCTTTACTCCTTAACTTTATGGTAGGGCCAATGCTATAAGAATACTTACAGGGTCTGCTGTTTACATGCCTGGCCAATAGGCCAGGATAAGTTTTACAGAATCAACCATGGTGTTTGCATTGCTGCACTGAGTCACTGTAGCTATGAAATATTATGGCAGAATCATGTCAGAAGACAAATTGCAGGGACAAGATGAAAAGTTTCTTTGCCTCATTCAGGCCAAATATTTATTATAAAAATAAATAAATAAGGTCTAGGGTGGTCTGGCCATCCAGGCTGTTGGTATATGATCTCCTAAACCAGTGATGGCGAACCTTTTGAGCTCAGCGTGTCAGCATTTTGAAAAACCCTAACTTTGGTGCCATGTCACATTAGAAATTTTTTGATATTTGTAACCATAGTAAAAGAAAGACGTATATTTTTGATATGTATTTTATATATTTAAATGCCATTTAACAAAGAAAAATCAACCAAAAAAATGAGTTCGCGTGTCACCTCTGCCACGCATGTCATAGGTTCACCATCACTGTCCTAAACCGACTGCCTCATTGGACAGTCCTATGCTTTGCCCAGTCATTAGATACCTGGTCTTTGAATATGAATATAAGCTGTCTAAACAGCAGCAGTAATAAGCAAGATAAATCAGATTCACGGGCCTCATTAGTTGCTCATCCTGATCAACAGTAGGCTCTGTTATGGCATTTAACTGGTCCCCCTGCTGAATGAAAGTCAGTGGGAAAATAAACAGCATTATTTTTGAGCTTTGAAATCATGGTCATTTAAATGTGCAGATATGGTTGTATTATGAACTGAGAAAATATTAAGTGTCTAAGACACTCAAAGAATACTTGAATCTATTAAAATGTTACAACATTTTTCTTCACCTATATAAACACCAAGTAGTGATGGATTTAGGGAGAAAGGAAACATATTTTAATATTATATAATCAGCCAGCTATGAGTCTATCTTAATTCCAAAGACCTTCTGACCAGCTGCTTTTTCAGTATTCTCCTGATGCACATAAAGTGAGCTTTTCCCATGAAACATGCCTAAGACTCCCGGGCCCATGGTGCAACTTGTGCTTGAAGGATTCAGTGTTCTTTTACAGAAGCGCAAACACATGACATTGCAAACCATGTTGGGCCGCGCACACACACACGTACACACGCGTACATGAGAGTCATCACTTCACCCTGGACATTTGACATGATTGGTATATTGCAGAACATGTCGTGCTTCTCCATGTTTTAAATTTGAGCTGCCGCTAATCAAAGCACCAGCCTTATCCTTGGCAGCAGCGCGACCAGATGTGCAGCCCCTGGAAGGAATCGCTCCAGCGGCGTCATCTGGCTATCGCCATCCCTGCCCAGTTTCTCCAGCCCATCCCGAAGCAGCAAGGCTGCGTCTCATGCCAGCTTCATCTACTTTCACACCGTTCTTTTGTCCGTGGGAGGAATTGGTTCACCTTAAATGTTTCTATATTGAGAAGGAACAAATCATGAATACGATGAATTTTTACTTGTAAATTATTGAGAAGATGGAAAAGGTTTTTCTTGCTTTCATGTGTAGTAGAATGTTCTGTTCACAAAATGAGGGACTGGGCTGAGCAACAATACACAGATGCATGACCTGCTCTGGAACAGAGCTGAATTCTTAATCATTCTACCGAACATTGAAGCCACACATGTTTGCGTGTAAAAACTCAACCATGGGCTCCCCTTAAACAAAGAACCATTGTTTGTGGTCTTGGCCCCAGGGTCTCCTGGGCTTCTGTGGTTCTAGGCAGAAATGGTAATTCAATCAGTTCAACTACACACAAAATAGGAACTGATTCTGGCAGATTGCTCAGTTTCGAACATATTCAACCCCTATTTAAAACAATTTTGCCTGATTTTCATGGAGGCTTCATGGTAATGGCATGCGTTACTTCAGCATAAAGACAAAACACTGATTTTCCCTAGCAGTTTTGCTATAAAAAGGAAGCAATTGCCATCCAATCTTACCAAATTAATTGCCCTGCATCTCTTAAGGTTGCTGCCGCTAATGGACAAAAGGTACTCCCAAATACTTTGAAAATTATTTGAAACAAGAAAATAAAAGAAGGGCAGAACAGGGATGTTTCAGAAAAGACTGGTGTAGTAACTAAAACTCACTTTACTTTTTAAAAATATATTTTTATTGATTTCAGAGAGAAAGGAAGAGGGAGATAGAGATAGAAAGATCAATGATGAGAGAGAATCACTGATTGGCTGCCTCCTGCATGCCCCCTACTGGGGATTGAGCCCACAACCAGGCATGTGCCTTGACTATTTGGATTTGAATTGTGACCTCCTGGTTCATAGGTCAGTGCTCAACCACTGAGCAACACAGGCTGGGCTGAATCTCACTTTGTTAAAAGAACATCAGTATTATTCTTACGTACCCAGGAACAGTTTCTCCCATACTTTCTCATGTTGTCCACGGTGTAAATTTATTGATTTATTGCCCAAATAGTGCTGTGTTGCTAAAGACAGTTTCTATCCTAATTTTCTAAAATTCTTCGCCGTTCAAGTGGATGGAAATATTTACTCAACACTGAAGAGGTGTGGCCTGATGGACAGATTCAACAGTGTGGAATGCCTCAGCTATTCTGTTTCTATGTTCAGTGTTCTCTGTGATGTGGATAAGATACTGACTATCCTAACAGTGGAAAGAATTGGCATCAATGTCCTTAGGCAATTTGAGTTCTCGTTTTTGGCACTGTCAATAGCTAGCTCTTAATTTCTCTGGGCTTCGGGATTCTAGTCTGTAAAAAAGATTAGCAGTTTTCCAATTCCTTTAACACCGAAATTCATTTATTAAACAAAAACTCCAATATATAAAAAAGATGAAAGCAATTCAGATATTAGTGCTCATCTTTGTAAATTCAAATTCATAATATGTTGACTTGCCCTCCAGTCACCCCTGATACCATAGAGATGAGAGCACCTCACTCTAGGTGTGCTGGAAATTTCAAAGGATGCCAATTCCCTGAAGATTTTATGCAACTGCTTGATGAATACAACCTCTTGGGTTTTTATGATCAAATAAAACCTTTAGTGTTCAGTCATAGTTAATTTAGGTTTTCTTTCCATGCAGCTGAATCTAATCCTAACCATGCAAGATGTGTTTCCCCCCAAGAAACAAAAATGTTGAATTACTGTTCATTCCTGTTTTGCCTAAGATCTGCTCAGGGAGGAGTTCTGGAACCAGAGGGATTCAGTGATTTCTTGTGCAACCTTTGCTCCCCCATATTTCCTATTATTCTTCCTATCACTGAAGATCTTATATCTTTGCAATTTTAAAAAGGCAAAGTAACTCACTTGTATAGGGTTTGGAGAAGAAAGGTAAAGATAAAATTGACAGAGATGGAAGAAAGTGAATGCTCTCTCTCTCTCTCTCTCACAAAATCACATGAGTTGGGATAGGATCTAGGTGTTGTACATTGTATCCAATTCCCTGTAAAACATGCTGTCCATGTGTGCACTTTAGTAGGTAGTATTAGCCATGTAGAGATAGGTAAGACATCCCCCATGCTCAAATTCATGTACAAACTAGTGGGGTGAACAAGCACACCAACTAATAAGTGCCAATATTGTATATCCTCCCCAAATTAATAGTCTTTCCTGGAGCATTCTCAATGATGGGCTCTCATTATTCCCTCCCTGGCCTGTGTTCCTTTCTATGTGTACACGGTAGTCACTGACTTCTCTACCTAAAGAAGCATCCTACCACTCTAGTGCCTTTTTCTTTACAGCGGGTACCACCTCCTGACCTACTGCACCTTTTTGTTTCTCTGTGTAGTGACTCCACCCCCCCTCACCCTAGAATGAAAGCACAGTGAGGGCAAGAACTCTATTTTGTCCTCTGTTTTCTTTCTAGTGCCTGGAAAAGTGCCTGGCACATAATGGGCTTTCAATAAACATTTATTGAACAGATCAATGTTAAAAAGGTTCTTTTGCTTTTGAGCCAAAACATACCATGGTTACTTAAGTCTATCTCACTTTAATTTTATGTCTGGATTACTTTGTTTTATTTTTCTCCTTGTACTGGTGAAAGAAAGCTATCTACATCTAATGCTAATGTCTTGACAGTAAAATGAGATACTAAATGACAACTTCTTTCAAATAACCCTTGATAAGCATTCTGGAATCACATCAAATAACTTGTGTCTTTTCCATATGACAAACTTGTCAATTCCTAGGAAGAGTTATCATATCCAACCTTCCTGCATCCTCACCGAGAGTCTCTTATTCAGCCTAAAAGTTTGCATTCCCTAAACTGTTTCTCATATGGCTTATCAGGGCTCTTCATTATTCTTGTTCCACGCCTCCCCCAGTTGTACCTTAATTTGTCAAAATTCACTTTCACGTGTGATGCAGCCTTGACTCTGATGCTCGGGGTGAACTGTGTACAGCACAGTGTAGAACAGACCCTCAACTCCCTTGTCTAGATAGCTATGTTTCTGACAATGCTACCTAAGAGGCATTTGCTTCTACTCTTAAGTCATATTTTCTTCTTTCGTATATCCTAAGTATTATGACATTTTAGGTGTGAAGAGAAGGATGACTGCTTAATAGTTAGTTCAGTCCAACCCCTACCATGTAAGTCAAGAGGAAGCAGCCTTCTCCCTAAAAGGCAGAGAAGTGCAAGCCTGGGGGGATTCAGGAAATACGTAGCCAGCCCAGAAAGGGATCCTGGTGGGAAGGAGTGAACTTGTCCACTGCAGAGTATAATCTTATGCAAATTATGATGTTTTCCACAAACACATCTTCCAATAAGTAACTAGACTGATCATTCAATACTGACAAGAGTTTTAAGGCTATTTCTACAAGATACCAAAACATCTGGAAGAAGAGAGGTAAAAATCATCCAGATGTTTGAGGAATGATAGGATCAGGATGGCAGCTCATTGCAGCTGCCATAGTCCCTTTTTGGCACTTTTACAAGAACTCATTGAACTGCTTATGTTCCTTCAGTATATCAGCTTCACACACACACACACACACACACACACACGCACACACACACACACACCTACCTGGAAAATTGTGAAGGGCTTCTATAGCTTTTCTAAGAGAAGGAAAAAGATTTAGATTTCTATCTTCAAGGTCTACAACAATGGAATTCATCAGTTTGAGATTACTACTTATACTGGAAAGTTGCAATGGAATTTGGATTTTAATTTTTCAATGATTTTAATCTTTCGGAACTTTTTTGTTTAATGCCAGAACCATGTCGGTTCCCATGATGACAAACATCAAGTACCTGCTTGTAGCACTTGCAGCTTTTAACTTGTCAGTCATCTCATCTGCAGCTGACTGACCTCTATCTAATATTCTCTTGCTCTCCAGGATTGTGGGAGTCCATGGCAACACAATTGTGGCTTCATGATACTTTTCACACAAATCTGACATCTTCAGATAGATCATTCAGTGAAGTATTAAATATTGAAATAATGACTCTCCATGGCATTGCCATTATTGGAAGGACTAGGAAAATAAAAAAGAGAGACCACAGAGAATTACTAGTATATTAGGGTCTGTTTCCATAAATATACTTTTCTACCAAAAATTATATAGATTCCCTTTACTTGAGCTCATACTCTGAGTTATAGTTGATTTTCCAGCATAAAAAAGACATGTCACAGTGACTAACTGAATACGAAAGTCAATGCAGACTTTTTTTTTCCTTTTTGCCATGAAAAATCCTACTGTGATAATTAGGGAAATTTCTAATGCACTGAGAAATGGGAAAAATAAAAGAGCATATTGCAAAATATAAAAATTAATAGCACCACCTATTGGTTTCAAAATAAATATTGAAATTTTTCTACTTTTACTAATTATGAAGAATAGTATAAAAAGAAATTATTATTATTTTAAGTCATATGAAGATTGCAGTTTTTTACTTCCCAATGATGCTATGGAAATTTTTTAAACAAAATTCATATTCAGGACAAATATAGATTAAAGCTTTTATATACCAGGGAGGTAAAGTAGAATCGAGATTTTTTTATACAGGTATTACTTGTGCTGAGTTGTCTTAAGTTTTTCAAATCACCCTTTGAGTATTATTTCTAAACTGATGAACTGTGTTGGGCTGCACTTTCTCTATTGGCCAACTGGGACAGAGGGGTTGACACAGGCCTGGCTTTTAGTTTCACCATATATGTCTTCCCCTAAAAGCTGGAGAGGATGCTGAAAAATCTTCCAATAGATTAAAGTCTCATGGCATTGGCTACTCCAGACCCTCATTCAGATGGTCTTCACCCTTTATTCACCAGCTTCCATAACAATGAGGGGGCCTTTGAAGGCATCTAAAAATGTTCCTTTATTTTTTAAAAAAATATATATTTTTATTGATTTCAGAGAGGAAGGGAGAGACAGATAGAAACATCAATGAGGGAGAATCATTGATCAGCTGCCTCCTGCACGCCCCCTACTGGGAATCGAGCCTGAAACCCACGCATGTGCCTTGACCAGGAATGGAACCATGACCTCCTGGTTCATAGATTGCTGCTCAACCACTGAGCAACACCGGCTGGGCTAAAAGTGCTTCCTTTCCAGCCTGCGTTCAGCATGTGCCAGTCTGCATCTTTTTCCAGAATGCAGGGCCCTTGCTAGGGCGCGAGGGAGGAAAGAACCATGCTGTCCCTTTCCCACACATTAGGAAGCACGTGGACTAGCTCCTTATGGAAACTCCCTTTCCCACCCTCGGGACAACTGGGTTTCTGAAAGGATTGCTGTAAGTCTGTAATAGAGCTTATAAACATATTTGTCTCTTTGACCCTCTTCCTTCTACATGGATTATTTTTAAAATCGTTTCCCTTTTTAAAACTCGAAGTGAAGTGAGAGCCTTGAGAGCATCGGACATGGTATCCTGGCCCGAATGTTTGCAGTAGACAAATGATCTGGAAAACTGAACTTTAGACAGACGGCCTCAGAATAGAACTGAATTAAAAATGATCTCATTTAGACCCCACATTAAACACAGGTTTTATATGGCTTCTCTTCCTTTAGCCAAATAGTCACTTCTCCAAAATTTCAACAGGCATTAAAATACGAAGATGACTAAATTTGAAAGCATGGGAGAAGAAACAAAACAACACAAAAATACTTCTGGGATCTGAGATGAGTCAATCAGAGGAAAATACACACATTGTCTTCGGGGAAGGAATAATTACACTGAACTGCATCAAATTACACTTTTGTAAGTCAAACATTGTCACACAGTCTACACTTTACATAATTCAATCAAATATTAAAGTGAAGGCAAAAACAGCACTGTCTTGTTTAGAAATAAAAATAAAAGGGATAAGAGGAAAGGAGACAATAATGCTTCATATAATTTAAGTAATAAGAATTCACGTTTCTTTCTTAACCAAAACCTTCGAAGTGCTTCATCTTAGTTCCCTCTATAACTGGCCTGGTGCTAATAGCTAATCATGAGCATTGGCTATTACTTTACTATCAAAAGCACTGCTTCTCACACGGTTTTAAAAACCTGGCCACATTTGGAACTACCTGTCTTTACTGTAATAGAATTCAAAATGGGATCAATTTATCTTATACTAGGAGTTTGGTTTTTTTTTAATGTTATTTTGCCTTGTTTTTTAGGTTTTTTTTTTAAAGGTTGGGAACAGCCACAGCCCTAGTAGAGGCAGAATCCTTTAAGACTCACCTCATTTCATTCTCCCCCACTATTCTGCACAGGCTTCACACCAGGCAGCCTTCACACCCCTCCCTGCGGGTCTTACTCACAGAGCAAGCCATAATAACAAGCTTCTAGGCCCTGGCTGGCTTTTTGGCTCAATGGAACAGTTTCGTTGCCAAATCCTGCTCCGAGGCCTTCATGGGTTTATCCTTACATGCACCTTGGTGACGTGCTGTATTTTGTCTTGTCCAAGCGCAGGTTCATTTTCTATGTCCTCTGGTTGCGGTTGCAGGGGACCAAATGTCTGCATCTGCAGGGGTAGGAAGCCCTCATACATTTTCGCCCTTTCCTCTGCAAAAACCTCACCCTGTTGTGCATGTGGAGAGAAGCGTGTCAGCAATAAGAGGAGGAAATGATGGTGTCAGCTGGGGCTCCGAGAGACCGTCCAGATGAAATTTAAAGAGGGAGTTGTGGTGACGGGTTGTTGTTGTTTTTTTGAGAACACTGGGTGATGTGAGTTTTGAAACCTACAGCCCATAGTCTGGACTCGGCTGAAACATACCAAAAAGCTTAGCTCAGACCTGCAAGGTTAACTTCTTCTAAACATAAAACCAGGAAATGTGGAAGGTTTGTTCTTTCTCTTTAATAAAGTACATTAACAACCTGCTTTGGGGAACACGGATCTTTTTATGGAGTAAGAACTAGCTCTTTAAAAACAGGAATTAGGCGCGGGGAGGGTGTTTATTTATGCACCCATAAATATACACACATGCAATGATTATTAATATTTACATGCACATACACGTATGGAAATAATTGTCTCCGAAACTGGTTTAGATCTAGAAACAATTGGCAGACAGAAGAAGGAAAACTGAGAATGGTCCAGTCGACAAAACCATCCCAAAGGACATTCCCAACAATGGAAGACTGATAGCATAATAATCCCCATAAAAGTAACATGGGGGAGGGAGAAGGGAGTGGAGGATTCATGAGGCTTTTTTTTACATGGATCCATCTGAAAGGTTTTAGCGCCTAAATTCTTTTCAAAGCCATTTTCATTTAAGTGTGCAAAAATAGATTGGCAGCTTCAAATGAGGAGTAGGTGGGTGTCAGAGTCTTGGCAACTCCTGGGCGCACATTTGCTAGATGGAGGGAGAAGAGGGGAAAGCAAGCCCTCCCTTCTAAAAAGACATTTCCATGCAAACTGTCCACTACACACTGTCCACTACAGACCGTGGGTTTTGTTCTGCCCGTGCAGGATTCGGGGTGATTTTCATCCCTCTGCAATACACCACCGTGGAATATTTACATGTTTGGCTACATTGACAAAGAGAACGAAACCAAACAGAACAAAACAAAAAAAAAGATGCTCACACAACACACACAACACAAAACGGGATTGTGTTCCTTTGTTTTGCGTTTGCCGTAACCCAGATTGTGGTAATTATCTCTCTGGCTTGACAAGCCTTTTCTTTCATTCTAAAGGCAGTTTTTGGAATCGCGTTACACTTAACTCAGTTTAACAAATAAGAGTAGTCTGGCAAAATGGCACCATGTGCTTCCCACAAATATTTGTGGTATAGGCAAGCTCTCAAGGTTTTTATTATGCCCAAGGTTCTTTGGTTTGAAAGCAAGTGGAATAATGTAAAGAAGAAAGAGACGCACGGGTTTGGGAACTGGGTGTGTGTTGGATGCACTTGCAGAGCCTCCTGTGCCAGAGAGGGAACGAGGAAAGATACAGCTTAAAAATAACCGGGGGAATAAGAAGAGGGGGAAAGGTTTGGAGGCCTTTAGCAAAGCACATTTGCCCTGGCATGGGCTTCAGGCTAATAATGGAATAATAGCATTTGGCGCTTGGAGCCCCGAGAGGCCACAAGGCTTGCACTGTAGGCTGCGCGCTTCACACATTTGCTCGGCTCTGTAGTCTGGACAAAGAATCCTAGAACAGAGGCGAAGTAGGAAGAGGTGAAAGGGAGAGTCTGCACTCAACTTTGCTGTAATAGGAATACGCATACACTATGTTACAGATGTTCCTCATCGGTGAAGGCTGGCACATAATTATGCTCTGTGCTTCATAATATTTTAATGAGCTTTTTCTCCAAATAGCAACAGAAATGAACAATAAGAAGCTCTTAGGAAGGGAAAGTTGGTGTTTTCGTCCCTGGGAAAAGAAATTCTTATAATAGGTTATGTTAGAATGGCAGAAAAAGCACCGGTCTGGGTTTATTGAAATTGAATTGAGTCTGAAATATCGTTTCTGAAGATAGTTTCTTTTTTTTTTTCTTTTTCTTCAACTTTAACAGTTCATTCAGGCTAAAGGAATAACAAAACAGGAATTATAGCGTAATTCTGGTGGATTGTTTCTCTCTCTTCCCCTTTCTCTCTCTTTTTCTCTTTTTAGGGAAAAGAAAAAAAGCCCTTAAGAGGTACTGTTGTAACAGTGCTGTTAATATATTGTGCCAATTAAAGTCTTGAAATAAATAACAAACCACTTAATATGTGTTGTAAATGTCTTGCTGATTTAAGCATTGTTACACGTAGATTACATCTCTTCAGGGATGGATGGCTGAGTCCTTAATAAAGGTTTTTCTTTTTGAGTGTGTGTGTGTGTGTGTGTGTGTGTGTGTGTGTGTGTGTTCCCTATTTTTTCTTTTTTCTTTTGCCGTAGAGTAAATTCCAATAAGGAGCCGAAGTTTGATATCTGCAATAATGCAGCCAATTTTTAGCATTGCTATCTCTACAAGAAAAATAATTATTTGGGACCATGTCTAGTGTTTCATGAAAGAGAGACGGAGAGACAGAGAGACACAGAGAGAGAAGTCTATGGAAAAGTTAGACTATGTACCTTATTTTGAGATGTAATCCTTTAAATGGTTCTTTGCACAAACCTCTTTTTTTATCTTAGGATGAGTTGAGTGAAGGAGCTTGGGATCTGAACTTGTGAGTAGTAAAATTATAAGAACAATAATGAATTCAGTTACCTCTGGATGCTATTTGGGGAAGGAAAACAAAATTTCCATACAAAATATTGTATATTCAGGTATGGAGGATAGATATTGTCATCCTAATTTGTAGATTAAAGAGCATAGATATTTATTTTTCGATTGTTAGTCAGAATCTCTATTTCTCCTTTCATTTACTCAATTTGATGGTTTTCATTACTGACAGAATATCTCCTACCCCTTCCTCTTTTTGTAAATCCCCCTGTGGTATATGCATAGATTAACCATGGGGGTCAGTTCTCTTCTCAGGGGGTCCATTAGATGACTAGGCTTAAATAAGTCAAATTTGTTTTCATTTTGTGCATTTTGAAATTAGGAAATGATGAACAAAAATAGTGGACCCGAAGGATATATTCCTATGAAATAACTTTCAGAAAAGTTCCTGAAATATTTCAAGACAGTTTAATTGCCAACCCTTCCTATATCTCTTCTTCTTTGGATTGTAAATGAAATTAATAAGGAAGATCGGAGGCACTAAACTTACCGGGCTCTCAAAATCAGAATTTATATAACTAAAATTGAATTACAATGAGTACAGTTTGATGGCAAGTTTATTTTAATATTCAAATTTTTTAGATGTGGATACCCTATGTAAGACAGTTTTGTTAACCTAATCAACCAGATATTCAGTTAATGATCTGAATATTACTCACTGCTACCCTGGGTAAATGCCGTGCAGTGGTACATCATTTCTATAAACATATCTATTGATTTTTTAAAAGGAGTTTTCTGTGTACATAGATACACATATAAAATGAATAACATGAGCATGTCTGGCTTTTGATGAAACAGCCATTAAAACAGCTAAGTAAATAAGATGCAGTAGAGTTGTGTGCCTAAAAGCAGGGATCCAGTAGCTGGATTACATGGAAACAAGTCCTAGCTATACTACTGAATAGTTGTGACCTTGAGCAAGTTAATTAATCTCACCATGATTCAGTTTATCCATCTGTAAAATGGGGATCTTAATAGCATCTTTCTTATAGACTTGTTATAAGGACACTATGAATTAATAAATTTAAGTACCTAAAACAGTGCCTTGCCCATACTAAGTACTGGAAACAGTATTCACTCTCCTCTTAATAATAATGTTAATATTGTTATTGAAGAATCCAGTACACTACTGTTAAACCTCTCCACTGACCAGATGGACCAGGAATTAGGAGTCCTGGATCTCAGATTCAGCTGCAGCATTGACTGGCTTTGTCATCTTTAAGTAGCCTTTTTCTATTTTTTTTTTTTTTAGCTGGAAAATTAGGGGAAGTTGGGAGATAATTTATGAGTCCAGTTATGTGTTAGAGCATACACTTTTTAAAAGAATCTAAAAGTTCAAAGATGTCTTATGATGTTACATAGAAAAAAGTGATGCGGGGACTGAAGTCCAGGGCATGGGAATTGAGAAGCATTAAGATTGTGCTGACACATTGTGTCCAAGAAAATTTTACTTATTTCACGTAATGCCACAATGCCCTCTGTCTGAACAAGGTGCCCCAGCATCACATACTGGAGCCAGTGTGTGCAACCGAGGGCTACTGTGGTCTAAGGCTGCATTTAGAGTCCATAGTCTCCTATCCTAGCTCTCTCCAGAGAATTCTCATTACTTAGAATTCTACAGTTCCAAACCCGGTATTCAACAGACTGTAAACTTGTCTTCAAGGATATATGGCTTCCTCTCCCTGGACAATCAGCCTTCTTGGCTCTCTAGAATATTTTAATCTGTTCCATAAAATTAAATTAATATATATATATATATATATATATATATATACTAATAAAAGAGAAACATGGTAATTGGCGTATGACCACTACCCTTTTCATTGGCTAATCAGCGAGATATGCAAATTAACTGTCAGCCAAGATGGCAGCCAGCAGCCAGGCAGCTTGAAACTAACATGAGGCTTGCTTGCCTCAGTGACGGAGGATCGTTGGAGGAAACCAATGTTCCCCGCCTGCGGCTGTAGGCCTCTGAGCGGGCAGTTTAAGAAACATTGTAACAAATACCGCAGGACTTCAGCCAGCAGATTCGCAACATTGTAAGCAAAGGCCAGAAACCTACTTTCAGCCACGGAAGCCTAAGAGCTGGAGCCAAGCCTCAAGGTAAAGCTGGCCCAGAATAAAAAAGAAAAAAGAAAAAAAGGAGCGGTTGGGAACTTCAGTCACTCCCAGCCTGAAAACAGCCCTCAGCCCCTCACCCAGACTGGCCAGGCACCCCAGTGGGGACCTCCACCCTGATCCAGGACACCCTTCAGGGCAAACCAGCCGGCCCCACCCATGCACCAGGCCTCTACCCTATATAGTAAAAGGGTAATATGCCTCCCGGCACCGGGATCAGCGTGACAGGGGGCAGCGCCCAAACCCCCTGATCGCCCTGCGGCTCTGTGTGTGACAGGGGGCGGGGCCCCAACCCCCTGAGCAGCCCTGCTCTGTGCCTGATAGGGGGGAGCTCCCCAAACCCCCCCCCCCCCCAGGCCCTGCTCTGTGTGTGACAGGGTAGAGCCATAACCTCCCCATCGGCCCTGCCCTGAGTGTGAGAGTGGCAGCGCCCCAACCCCCTGATCGGCCCTGCTCTGTGGGTGATAGAGGGTGGTGCCCCAACCCCCTGATGGGCCATGCTCTGTGTGTGACGGGGGCAGCGCCCCAACCCCCTGATTGGCCCTGCTCTGTGCGTGACAGGGGATGGCGCCGCAACCTCCCCATCAACCCTGCCTTGAGTGTGACAGGGGACGGTGCCCCAACCCCCCAATTGGCCCTACCCTGAGCGTGACTGAGGGTGGCATCACAATCTCCCAATCTGCCCTGCTCTGTGCATGACGGGGCAGCGCTCCACTCCCCAATCGGCCCTGCTCTGAGCCCGACCAGGGGCTGCACCTAGGGATTGGGCCTGCCCTCTGCCACCCGGGAGCAGGCCTAAGCCAGCAGGTCGTTATCTCCCGAGGGGTCCCAGACTGCGAGAGGGCACAGGCCGGGCTGAGGGACCCTCCCTCCCCCCCGAGTGCACAAATTTTTGTGCACTGGGCCTCTAGTATATTATAAACCAAGAAGCAGAGAGATGCATGGAGTTTTGTCTTGGGACCTAAAGTTTTATTTCCTGTTTCAGTGCAGTCATACCTGACCACTGTCAAGGACACCATTCAGATCAAAGTGCTTCTCAACTGAAATCTGTTGGGAAATAAGATACCCAGGCACTGCAAAGTTTCCCTAGACACCAGCAACAATGAGCGAGTGTTGAAAATATTTAGCATGCTATCTGCTTAATGACAATAATGCCGTATAGGTGCTGAGCACTTACTTACTCAGAGCCAAGCTACTTTCCCTATTAACTTGTGTGCCTTCACCAAACCCTGGGAAGGCATTCTTATACCATGTCTCAGCTAGAAAACAGGACAGATAGGTGAAGGTCACACTTCGAGGAGGTGGCTCAGCTGATGCAGAAATTGAAACTTTCTCTGAAAAGAGCACCCAGGCCCTTGGCAGCCATGTCACGACCCAACTCAATAAACATGCAGTCCATTTTCAAAGCAAAGTCAGAAAATAACCCAACCAGGTATTAGGAATTATGACTAGTAAATCAGACTAAGGCACATCTATTTGCCACCTGCTCCTGCTAGTTTTGAAAATAATAATGCTTTACTATTTGAATTGTGATTTCACATCTTGTTCTGATTTGAATTTCCCAGTGACCTTGAGAAGTGAAGAAAACCCGGGGATTGGAAAAGTATGAGTTAGCACTTACTTTTATTGCCCATAGTTTCCATTTAGATCCTCTTTTTTGAGAGAGAGAGAGAGAGAGAGAGAGAGAGAGAGAGAGAGAGAGAAAGAGTGAAAGAGAGAGAGAAAGAGAGGGAGAGAGAGAGAGAAAACATGACAATATGACCGGGATCGAACCTAACACTTTGGAGTGTCAGGATGACGATGCTGTAACCATCTGAGCTACCCAGCCAGGGCCACTTTAGATAGTATCTAAGGAAATTTACTCTACCAAGCTGTGTAAGGAAACCCACTAGCTCTTCTCAGGGTACCAGGCCCAGATCTTCTAAATTTGGTAATAGTAAGAGAAGGTCTGGTTGCTATGGGTCTCAGAGACACTCCCCAAACATACATACTCAATTTGTGTTAGGTATGCCTGCATTATTTTAGCACTGCCAACCACCTGGGTTAGGACCTGCTAGTTTAATTACTAAAACCAAGTGGAGCCCCTCACAGTTGGCCATGGAGCAAGTGCTACCTTCATGGTAGCTGTCTGGTCCAGACGTCCTGTCCAGGCTTTCATTCTCTGCATTGCCAACTGTGGAGGACTGACATTTCATTAAGCCAAACAGACAAGTTCATTTTTCCATTAAGCAAAAAAAAAAAAAGGAAAGGGAAGCCCAGTGTGATTTGACACTGGGGATGAATTTTGAAATAGCAAATGGAGCAAAAGGGGGATTGATACTGAATATGTACAGCTCCATAATTTTATGA
Source organism: Myotis myotis (assembly GCF_014108235.1). NCBI lineage: Eukaryota > Metazoa > Chordata > Mammalia > Chiroptera > Vespertilionidae > Myotis > Myotis myotis. The sequence goes on along the minus strand of NW_023416316.1, from coordinate 54,447,572 downwards.
GGAGAGTAAAGAGATATGAATGTATATGTCTAAACTATATTTTAATATATTTTCATGTTTCTTTAAGAAGGAAACAAAGGACGATGCCAACAATATTAAGCTTAACTAACAAAAATTATGGTTCTCTGTTGCTATCAATTGCAGCTTTACATTTAAATGTCCCTGCCATCCAATCTGGAGTGGCTGAAAGCAAGACCCCTGTTAGGAAAATATTGTTACTACTAGAGGCCCAGTGCACAAAGATTCGTGCAAGAATAGGCCTTCCTTTCCCTGGCTGCCAGCACCAGCTTCCCTCCGGCAACTGGGACCCGGCCTTCACTCCGAGCTGAGGCCGCCTCCTGCCTTCACTCCCAGCTGGAGCCAGCTCTGTGGCTGCCTCCCAGAGGCCGGCCGGGGCTTGCGGGAGGCTTGGCTTCCTTTGTCGCTGGGGTGACAAAGGAAGCCAAGTGGTCCACCTGAGGGAAGCCAAGCATCCCACCCACTCTGGCCAGCTCCGTGGCTCCAGCCGGCACCACCATCTTTGTGGCTATGGGTGCTGCCATCTTTGTTGTGAAGTGATGGTTAATTTGCATATTATCCTTTTATTAGTATAGATGATAATATCTTTGAAGCTCACTATTTGACAAAAGGAGCTTCAGATTGCATTGGCGATGTTGTGAGGTATGCAGGCACACTGCATCTCATGATATCATTAAGACATTATTGAGGATTCATGCAGCCAATTCCAGGCTGCTCTTCACCAGGTGTTTCAGGCCCAGGATTCACTTCCTCACTTGCAACATGGATGTTGGAAGTTAGGTCAACTAGCCTTGAATATTAGCTCCATCACAGAAGAGAATTCTGAATTGGGGAGACTTATTGAAATGTTTTCAACTTCTGTTTCTTTAGATTTGAAATGTGAATAATAATTTCCACCTTACAGGAGTGTGAGGATTTAAAAAAAGCCTTTATATTATTGCCATCAGAAGGCAGGGCTTGAAGTTGTTGTTCTGTGGTCTAGATGCTATTTTGTAATTATTTCTACTTTACATTCTCTGATTTTCTGCATCTTTGCCCATGTCATCTCAATTCCAGTCAAGCTCTTCATGATTAGATTGTATGGTTCTACTTTGGCCAGAGAGCAAATAATCAAGGGGAAAAATTATACAGAGGCAATTAGGGTATAACGTATGAGACAGAGATGTTTAAGGGAATAGTATTTGAGCTCTCTTATTGTATTGCTGAAACTAGTATTAAAGGGAAGGGAATATAATGGGCGCATTTTTAGCATTACAAGGCAGCATAATGCCCTAGCTGGTTTGGCTCAGTGGATAGAGCATCGGCCTGGAGACTGAAGGGTCCCAGGTTTGATTCCAGTCAAGGGCACGTGCCCAGGTTGCGGGCTTGATCCTCAGTAGGGTGTGTGCAGGAAGCAGCCCATCAATGATTCTCTCTCATCATTGATGCATCTCTCTCTCTTTCTCCCCCTCTCCCTTCCTCTCTGAAATCAATAAAAAATATAATAAAAAATATTTTTTAAAAAGAGGCAGCATATTGCCATACAACTAAAGAGGAGATGTGCTATTCAGGACTCAGTTCTGGGTTGAGAAAGAGGCCATTGGTCAATATGACTCTGAAAAATAACCAAGTATTTGCAGTACTTGAGTCTTTTATTTAATGAATGCTCATGCATATAAAAAGAGCCATTGACTTGATTTCCCTACGAAACAAAACAAAATACCATTATGAAGATGATCTTGTTGTTATTATGGAATAGATTAATTTGAGCACACCCATCCAAATGCATGCTACTCTAGCAGATTAATATATATATATATATATATATATATATATATATATATATATATATATATATATATATATATATCTTGCTAAATTTTAGGGAAAATCTTGTAAAATAAGGCCTTCCTCGAAAACCTTGTGTTGTGCAATGTGCTACTTTTCCCGTTTCCAGGGGAGTGGGAAATAGTGTGTGATGGGTGTGTCCCTAGACAAGCAACCCAAGAACAGAACTGGAGAAAGCTGAGACACAGATGGCAAATGTCTGGGCTGTCCTTCCTGGCACCAGTGTGTTTGTGACCGGCTCTGTCTCTCACGCGATGGATTCAGCTGGATGTGAGCCTGGCGCATTTCAAGTGATGGAGGCAACAGAGACATGTGTTTCTCACGGAGAGCCTGAAGTTCAGAAGGCAAAATGAACCTGCAGGGGAATCTCGCAGGCCCACATTAGGGCGGAAATACAGCAAAATCCTACTCAGCGAATATGTAGGTCCTCTCAGGCTCCACCCTAGGGTATGTACTTACTTCTCAAGGAGCTTCTTTAAAGGAGATCTTATAGATATTTTCCTTTTCCCACGGGAATGAGCCCCAAGAGCAAAGAAATTTTTCATTGTAATTAGAGAATATATTTTGCATTTGCATGGGGAAGAGGAGTCAGAATTAATGTAAGTGATTCCAAAACACCTGTTGCTGCATGTTACAGGGAGTCCAAGTTCAGCTCCATAAAAGGAAGAACTTTTTGACAATTAAGTCTATCCAAAACTAAAATGGGCTGGAGGTACTCCAGCAAAGGCTGAAGGAGCACTTGTTGGTCATGTCCGGGACATTCATGCCTTGGGAAAGTGTTGGGCTAGAAGCCTGCGAAGCTATAAAAATACTTGATAAGAGAATGGAAAAAGTCTTGGTGTCAGGGAACACTGAAAAGCAGAGCTGCACCAATTCTAAAATAACACAAGGAAAGCTGAACTGCTCTGCTTATTCTCCCCACCATCGTCCTGAAAAGCCCTTCCATTAACATATGAGCTTGAGGCCAAGAAGATAGGGGCCATAGCTGGGGTCAGCAGTTGCTGCCAGTGACTTCAGGAGGAGGCTGGTTGGAAGAAAGTCCGAGATGATAGTTAAGTGACAAGTTTCTTGTGGCCTGGAAGCACACTGGTTTATTTGACTATGGTGAGATTTTCCCCCTAGTTCATTCAGGTCTCTTCTGCTGTTTTGTTTTGCCATACAGAGAGAGTATAAGGGAGTTCTTGTGTCTAATCTATAATCATAGTTTCTTTGCTTTACCACTATTTTTTTTTTAATTTCCCTGATTGCTAATGAGGTTAAACAGCTTGTTATGTTTATTGGCTATTTGGATATGCTTTTTTGGAAGGGCCTATAAAAATCTCTTGTCTATTTTTATATTGGGTCTTTTTCTTAATGATTTCTAGAAGTTCTTTTTATATATTGGGTATGAGTTCTTTGTCAGATATGTGTGGTGGAGATATCTTCTCCCACTTTTATTTTATTTTTTTACTCTTAATGGGATCTTCTGTTGAATGGAAGTTTTTAACTTTAATGTAACCCAATTTATCAGTATTTTTCTTTATGGTTAGTCTTTTTTGTAATCTATTTAAGAATGTTTGTGTATTTTAAGGTCATGAATATGTTCTCCAATTTTATCTTCAAGTTTTAGCATTTTAGTTTTTTATCATTCACATTTATTTACTTTTATTTTTTAAAATTTTACCAACCCCTCATTCCTCCACCTCTTTCCTCTTTGGTAACCATGAACTTGTTTCTTACTAGTATATCTATGAAACTTTTCTGTTTGTTTTGTTTATTCATTTGTTTTGTATTTTTTAAGTTCCACCAATAAGTATTTGTCTTTATCTGACTTATTTCACTTCACATAATTCCCTCTAGGTACAACCATATTGTTGCAAATGGCAAGATTTTGTTCTTTTTTATTGCTGAATAACATTCCATTGAGTTTGTATGTGTGTGTGTGTGTGTGTGTGTCTGCCTGTGTATGCATGCTCATGTATGTATTATTTATCAAGTCATCTATACCTATAGACATTTAGGGCACTTCCATATCTTGGCTATTGTAAATAATGTTGTAATGAACACAGGGCTGCATATATCTTTTTAAATTAATTAGTGTTTTTATTTTCTTCAGATAAATACCTAGAAGTGAAATTGGTGGGTTATGTGGCAGCTCTATTTTTAATTTCTTGAGAAATCTCCATGCTGATTTTCATAGTGGCCATACCAGTTTACAGTCCCACCAGCAGTGTAGTAGGGTTCCCTTTTCTCCACTTACTCACCAGCATTGTTATTTGTTGATTTCTGTATGATAGCCATCTGACAGGATGAGGTGATATCTCCCATTGGTTTTGGTTTGCATTTACCTGATGGTTAGTGATGTTAAGTCTACCAGACCTGAGGCCCTGAACCTAACTGTCCCATATACCTAGGCTCCTGAGCATTAAAGAGAAAAAACCAACATGATATAGAAAAATGTTAGTTACATGCAAACAAGTGGTTAGAATAAGATGGAACTTGGAGACATTGTAGAAAATAGGTCTACCTTTCATCTACCTTTCATCTAGCGCCAATATTCCACCTTTGTGTGGAAATTACCTAGAAATTGGTACAGCGGTCTGGTAGGGTTAAGCTTCTTTGCATGTCTGTTGGCTATCTATATGTCATCTTTGGAGAATTGTCTAGTCAGGTCCTCTGCCCATTTTTTTATTGAATTTTTTTGTGTTAATTTGTATGAGTTCCTTGTTTATTTTGGATATTAACCACTTATCAGATGTATCATTTGTGAATATTTTCTCCCATTCAATAAGTTATCTTTTTCTATGTTGATGGTTTCCTTCCCTGTGCTAATACTTCTTAGCTTGCTGTAGTTCCATTTGTTTATTTTTGCTTTTGTTGCCCTTGCTTGGGGAGACATATCTAAAAAGATAATGCTAAGACCAATGAATGCCAAAAAGTTTATTGCCTAGGTTTTCTTCTAGTTCTATGGTTCTATGCCTTACATTTAAAATCCATTTTGACTTTATTTTTATATATGGGGGAAAATGATCCAATTTCATTTTTTTTGCATGTATCTCTGTCCAGTTTTCCTAACACCATTTATTGAAGAGACTATCTTTACCCTCTCATATATCTTTGCTTCCTTTGTCATGGATTAGTTCATCATATAAGCGAAGATTTACTTCTGGGCTCTCATTCCATTACATTGATCTATGTAAAATGGTGTCACAGATTATTAAACCAAGTGTGGAGACTTCTAAGCATGGGGCCCTTTGTGATTGTAAAAATCGCGTGTCCATGAAGCCCATCCTACTTATGACACTGATCAGATTCTGTGACACATTTTGTGTTGATTTGGGGCTACTGATCATCCATCGCCTCTATTTTTGTACTAGAGTTCTGACTTAACTTCCATGGGGGGGTTACTTCTCCCCAGTGGTATATAGTCTCAGTGCACCTATAAATCAAGTTGCCCCAACTTCTCCTCCTAAGGGATAGGTGCATGAGTAAACTCAAGCTCTATTAGTTTCATTCTCCCTCTTCCTCTCTTCCCTTCTCTTAAGACTTTGAATCTTGAGAACAAAGAGGAAAGAACACTGGAAAAATTTGGAATGCATTTGTTCACTGGCAGTGCCCTCCAAGACTTGTGTTCAGCACACTTTAGGTACACCAGTTCTTCCTCTGTTTACAACCCTAATTCTCTAGCCTTCTACTTGATCCTGTTTCTCAATAGCTTTCCAATACATGTCTCTCCTGCTTAGGCAGCCAGGATCTGTTTCTGTTGCCTGTAATCAAAGGATCCTATAGGTTATAGAGATATCATTCATTCACTGGGCTTGAGATCTTTGGTCTAATTAGAGTTATACCATACATGCATTAAGTAAAGACTGCATAACAGAAAAATGAAAAGTGCTTCACATATTATATTTTATTTAATCTTCATAATGGGCCTTCAAGGCAAGCATCACTGTCCTACTTTTTGGATAAAAAAAATTAGGTTCTGAGAGATCAAATACATTTCTGAAAATCTTGCAGTTATTTTGTATGGAACCAAGATTTTCAAACTGAGTTTTTTTCTGATCCTCAAGACTATAACTTCCCACAACATTTTATTATTTTCATATCCTCATTGTTTAGCACATTGCTAGTCACAACATATTCCCAATAACAATTCTATATGTGAGTGAATAAATAAAAGAACAAGTATTCCTATCCACATCTTCATCTGATATCAGTTCATAACTAATACATAATGGCCCATAATTTTAAAGTCAAGTTTTTATCTTTTGCCTCACTCATCATAAAATTTTATTTGCCACTTACTGCTGTGAAAACACTGGCAGGTCCATCACTTATTCCTAAAATTGGTTTAGCATAGCAATAATCTCAGTTTATTTTATGATTTTTTTAAATGGTTAACTGTGGCTGCCATTCTTAGATCATAGGCATAATTACTGGCACCAACATGTATCGATTATTGATTCTCAAGGTATAAACTATGCACCTTTAATTATGTCATCCTATACTTTAATAAAAACATTCTCAAATTAAATGCCCTTTACCCAGAATATTTGCAAAATCAATAATGTGGAAGGTACATAGACACTGAAAAGTCTGACTAAAATGGTAATTGTGACAGTGTAACTGCATTGAGAAAACAAGAAAGACAAGTGGGTAGCTAGGACAGTTTCAGATGCTTAGTGGGATCTAGCCAATATGTAAACAGGAAAAACATTTGGCAGGTAAAAACAAAACCATTATTTTTCCCCTTATGTGTGTCTAAACAATTCAATGTAAATAAGATGTTGCTGAACAAACGACTGATCTTTACTGTTTTGTGTACAGGTTCAGAGGTAAAAAAAAAAAAAAAAAAAAAAAAAAAAAAAAAAAAAAAAAAAAAAATTAATTACAAAAGCTTCCAAACAATGCAAACAGCATTAAGCACAGTAATTATAAGATAAGCTTTAAAGCAATTTTCAGTTGATTGGGTGTGGGTGTGCAGAAGTAACCCTATAGTTTGCCTGCTGCTGCAAGAATGGCTTACATGCCAATTAGTGGTTATTGCTACTAATTATTAAAAGCACTTTAAAGAGTAATTAAAAATTAAATTCACCTGTATGATGGCTCATAACTGTTGTGTAAATTGCTCAGATTTTCCATATCACTCACACAGGAAATGCTCAGTGAGACGGAACAGCATGATGACACCGCGTATCAGGAGCCAAATGGCATGTGCCTGCGCCCTCCACGTGGAGGCATTGCGAGGTTCCGTTTTTCTGCTCCAGAGTTTCTGTGAGTGAATTCTGCCAGGCCAAGCGAAGGAGGACAGTAGTTGAGGGCATAATCCTTTGTTTCTGCCACTCTTTCTGTCCTCCTTGCCACAAAATACTGTGAAGAAAAGAAAGAAGTAAAGGAAAGATAAAACTTCGCCTTATCTGAGACCACACTTCCCCACTTAAAAGCTATGCCAGGAGGACAACTTCAGAATGATAACATGAAATCCAGGACCCCCGCCTCACCACTCACTACATGACTGTGAGCACGTCACTAATGCTCCTGGATTCAGCTTCTTTATTTCCGAAGGGTGGATATGGATTAACTGGCCTTGACGATTCTGTTCAGAAATAAAAGTCTGTGTCTGGATTAGGCATATTCATATCACACAAAGTAGGAGAGTTAGATCATATTTACTGAGAGTTCCTTCAGGTTTGAGCTTTTCCTTCCGTTGTTCAAATCCTTGGCTGCACACTGGAATCCCTGGGGGAGCTTTACCCAATAACAGCAAAGCCCAACCTCCGCAGATTCCTATTTAATTGGACGGAGGTGGAATAGGGCATCAGGAGCTTCGCAAACTCTCCAGGTGACTCAAAGGTGCTTAGAGAGTTACAGACTACTGTACACGCTTTACTTACATTACATCACTAGTTCTGATTTTTTTAAAATTTCTATGAGATATGTGTTTTTGTCCTCATTTTATAAATGAGGAAATACATTCAGTTAATTGAAATTTCTCTTAGAACACATATGTAGCAGAGACAGGCTTGAAATCCAAACGTCTCGGACCCAAAGAGCCTGTTGTTGGTTTTTTTTAACCTTAAATCAATTTTATAAGCTGTTGATTGACTTTCTGGTGTCTCTTCTTTGTGGTTACTATTTGTATGACCAAGCTCACATCCTTGAATGCATTTTATTTACATTTCCTTACAGTTCTTGGGTTTTTAAGTGGAATAATATATAAAATGAAGGCATGAATTTACCAGTTGGTCCCATGAAAGATTGTTTGCATACCGGGAAAGAAATGTTGGAAGTCCAAGTGGTGATATTTCAGAAAACCATAGCAATTCAGTCCTTTGGATAGCTAACTGAACCTGAAGAAGTTTCCAGGTTCCTGAGGAGGCGATGGTAGCAACTTTAGCTATTTTACACGAAAACATAGCACACAGGAGATGGTGGGGAGGACCACAGCAGTGAATGGAAAGTGAGGGAAATGGATATGGCTGTAATCTCTGCCTCAAACCTTTTAGACTTTCTTTGTATTTCGCTCATCTTAAGGCCATTTCCTCTATTTCTAATGATTATCTTACTGGCCCCAGGACATTCTTACCACTTATTTAGTTATTATTTCCACTGGCAATCTAATTGTCTTTTCAAAAGGTAAGAAGCAATTTATGTAGCACTGTAATTTTATTTACAATCTTAATCCTACACAGCGAAGGCAAAGAAAAGGAGTTATATACATGTGTGTTGTGAATCTACCTTCAGCTACAGTACTGGAGCTTAAAGAAACAACAAAAACAAGGCCAAAAATCACCCCTCGCACAGCATTCACCACTCTCCTCTTTATTGGAAGTCCTAATACCTACCAATTCACTCCCCAAGAGCCAAATCACTCACCTGTAAGCAAGAAGGAATTTTATTTTCACTCCAGAATGTAATTGGCAGGTCCATATTTTGTTTTTGCTTGTTTTATTATTTTTTTTTCTTTCAGCAAAATCAACGTGCCGGCTTTCCTTGCCAAACATATCAGATTATGTGAGGTTTATGGGTACACAATAATTCCTGGGCAACCTGAAAGCCAGGGAGACTACAAGGGGATACTGGGGGGAAATGTTATGGAGAAAGCATGAGTGAATAATAGAAGACAGATTTGAGATAATTATTGGAGAGATGACAGAGAACATCACCATGATTTGTTTTGCCAGGTTGTCATTTCAAAGATAATGAAGAACTATTAAATCGATTTCTTTTCTTCTTTTTTTTTTCAGGGGAATGAGTACACAGATATTAAAGAATAAATGAAATGAATACACAGATCCTAATTATAAATACTAATTATGATAAGTTTGAGTAGCTAGATAGTTTATGCAACACTAGAAAAATTCATTATGCAAATGCATAAACTCTACCCAATGGCTTTATGATTCACTCGCATTAGGTCCAGAACTATTGTGCAGAAACAGGATAGTGGCTCAACTCGGTTGGGGGTCATTTTATTGCCAATTTAACTAGTGTTAAATTAGTGGGTATTTAACTGTCACTAAAACAATTTAGGGCTCAAAACACCGAAGTATCATTGTTACTAACATTTTAGTGAAAGAGAAGAATTGTTCCTCCCAATGTTGGACTGAGATGCTGGAGGCACCACTGTTTTCTAGTCTATGGTAATGAAACTTGCATTAGCAAAAGTGGGCTGGTTGCCTACCAAGGAATAAAATAATCTCTTTGAGAACTGGGTATCCTGCTGTATTTGATTGCCATAAATCCATTTGAACATCCCTCTTCACTAAATGAGATTTTTTAAAAAAATTCTTAAAATCATGAGCCAAATGAGTATAACCCATCCAATGTTTCATGGAAGACTTTTACTGTAAGATTATTGCATTGAACTCCCACCTTTTGGGGGTTTTTGGGGGAAGAAAAAAACACACACAAAACTTATTTCTCTACCAACATGAAACGTGAACAAATCCAAATTCAGAAAGACTTACAAATGCCACAACACACTTATCTACCAGCAAACATATCATTTCTTTGTTTCGTCGGATACCAATGATGAATTATTCATGAGACCCCATTTCAGATGCTTATTGTGTCTGGTGGCCAAGTCTGCCTGCTCAGCCCCAGGAAAGCCTGGGCGCTTTGCTGCAGGCACAATGCTCTGTGCCATCCAGGGACCAGCCGTGTGCTCTCGAGTTACTGGAGCAACTCAAGCAGTTCCAGTGGCCTCAGCTGTGGAGACAGCTGTTTGCCCACCGTCTGTGATGGCAGAAATGTGTGGTAGGCTTCCCCCTAACAGCATGACCCTCCCCAAACCTCCTCCCACACATAATACACACAACTCCCATGCCATGCGTCATGCATGCACCACTGTCAAAGGGCTGCAACCAAGCCCCATGATTTCAGGACCAGAATGAGCAATGCACCACAATGTAGAACAGCTCTTTATCTTGTCTGCAAGATTATTGGAACAGAGGCTGTACCTTCCAAATCTAAGCCTCTCTTGTACCCTACATATCAAAAGGTTTGCACATGCGTGAAATTCAAAATGATGTATTGTTTAGTTATTGCCTTATTTACTTACCTAATGGATTGATTGATGTGCCAGGGTCCCACAGACAACAGAGGCTATTTTTTTAAGGTGGTTTTAAAGGAAATAGATTGCAAACAGGAGTTTCACTAACACAGTAAGTCAACCCCTCCTTACTGGTTTGTATTCTTAATGAGTTCCTTTTGGCTCCTGCCTACTCCCTGTCTATGGCTATTTGTTGACACAAAATACTGCCTCTTGCACACAGTGAGAAGTGGCGGGGACGAAAGAATAAAATATTAGGTGTGGAAGGGTGAAAGACGGGGAGAAAATCTGGATCGAACCCCAGAGTTTCAGCAACATAAGCATCTAGAGAAGGCGATGTTGTGGGTGGTGCTGGGACTGTAAGGGATGGAGCCACTCCACAACAATGGGCGCTAGTAGGATTCCTCTGGCAGCAGTTCTCTGCAGAGGGGGGCTGCTGAGAAGTCCCACAATTTGAATTCCTCTTGTAAACCTCGAATCATCCTTTTATCTTACAGACACTGAACTCACTTTCAATTTGTAAGAAAATACTAAGCCTGAATTAATCAATGTAATAAAATTATCTACAAAATTGTTGAAAGGGTGGTTACATGACAAGTTCCACAAATCTCTTACTAGCACACCTCTTGAATTGTATTTATTACTTTATCAGGAAGTGTAATATTCCCATTGGCCTTGGTGAATAGGGGCCAGATCAGGAGGGAGGTTGATTTGTTTATAGGAATTGGATGTTGAATTTGTGCAGAACTCTTAAGCGCTCTGTGTTCTATGCATGAGACATTTACGTAAGGTCTCCGTAACCTCTTCCCCAAACGAACTCTAATTTGACATAATGCAGCGTAGAATGGCACCAGGCATCGGGCTTGCATCAGAAATGCATTTTATTTGGATTCAATTCAGCCTCTTAACGAACTGGTTCCCGTAAATGCAGCAGATGGGAGTGAGGCAAATGGGAGCGTGTGCGGGGCCTCACACCCCGCATCCACCCCTGCTTCCCTGCGCTAAAGCCTGTCCTGAGTTAGTTGGTTAGTTAGTTAGCTAATTAGTTAGGCACATTCCAGCTGAAACTTTTCATCATAATTAACATATTTATCCTACCAGTCCACCAGAGGCCTGCAAAGCCACAGTCCAGCTAAGGCAAGTGGATTCTTTCATTCGCTTTCTCGCTCCTGCTGATTAATGTGGTGGATGCTGCCAGAAGATGGCCCAGTGGTTAATAAACCTGGCAACGCTGTGGCCAGCCCTCCTTCTCTAAAGGTCAATTAAAAATGCTGGTTGCACTGTGAACAGAATTCTCCATAGAAGAATGCCAGGCAGTGCCCCAAGTGGTCTCCTTAATACAAAATATCCATTTGATTTTCCTCAGGAGATTCACTCTCCTTTTGCAATGCAAATATTTTCAAGTGTACTAAACACGTTTTAGCACCTCAACATAGGCACTAAAACTATTTGCATGCAAAATTACCCAGAGTAGGCAGACAGGCACAAGCTTATGCTAGCACCATATGTGCTAAAGTATTTGAGCCAGGAAACAACTAGTATCTGGACGTTATTTACAATTTAAATTTAATTTTACATTATTATTCAGACAAGAGCTTATATGTAAAGTCTTTCTATTAAAATTAATGCTTCACATGAAACAAAATTTCGCCTAAAATATGTTTAATAGTGCTGGTTCCAGCTACACACCACATCCAGAACACAATGCGGCACCTCTGTTCCATGCCTTCCAACTCCACCTGCGTGAATGGTTTAGTCGTCCCTCTAAGGACTCCTCTCAGAAAGAGCGGCTACATTAATGTCCATGGGAAGGTCCAGAAATAACACAAAACATAGACTGAGACCGATACATGGAAGCGCATTAGTGAGTTGACCTGGAAATAACACAAATATTGTCCACATTCAGTTAAAAGCCAATTTTGCTTTCTTTTCCAAAAGCTCCATTTCATGTTTTGTGAACACCAGAAGTGACTTTGGTGTAGCATGTTGTTTGCAAATTGCAATGTGGCACACTGTTCCAAGGAAGCAGCCTTTCGTTACCATCTCCTTGTGATTTCTTTTAGAAGACACCCTACATCTATGGGTAATGATTGATTGGGTGCTGTGTTTGAGGATCAGCTGTCAATGGATAGCAGGGGAGACCATTGCTTTCTTCTTTATCTTGCCGAGTGACTTTCCATTTCAAGTTCCATGAGATTTCATGTATTTAATATCATTGGTTTAAATGTGTAGTTGTTTATTCTTATGTTCTAATAGGAGATAAATTTCAGATGAATCAAAATGGTTACTTGTAACTCTCTTCAACTTTCTTCTGACCTAGAGAGTAGATAAGTGGGTTTTCAGGGACCCGTGGGGAAGTGGTACTATCAAAGTAATCACTTGCCCGGCTCTCTGTCTGGGTATTTGCAGATTGTTGCAACCACTATTCGTATGAACATTGCCTATTAGTGTCTACTGAAGTAAAGATAATATTTAGTGAGGTAGTAATCTCTTTTAGCTAAAATTAAAGTACAAAGAGGAAGAGTACCTTTTAAATACTGGAACAAGTTCTTAAAAACCCACAGCTATAATAATGAATTTGGGGGGAATATAAGAAAAAATCATCATACTACATTTTTTCACAAAGACAGCATCAAATATACCCAAAATCTTAACTACAGAGATTTCCTCCCCCTAGGTTAAATATGCTTCAAATTTATTATAAACCTAGCATATATAATTTTTCTTTGAAGACTCCCAAGTTTATGCTAAGTCAAATATCTTCTCTTTTTTTGCTTTCCTTTCCATTTCTTTCTCTTTTTAAGAGCAGGAGGAAGAAATTGCTTTCTTTCTTGACTTACAACCCGTCTTACAAATGTTGAATCATTGCCTAGGTGCATGAACTCAGTTCTGAGCAGCTTTAATTTATAGCAGCCAACATTTCTATAACATACGCTCTCTAAAAGAGGCCCACAGAAGAACCAGAAATCTGTGGTTGTGTAGAAAGTTTAATGGGAATGGAAAATCTCCACGTTTACACGTCTATCCCTGCATATTAATATCATTACATTTAAACGGTGGTTTGATTTCAAACATTGAATTAATTAAGAAGGGAACTTCCAGGTCGAGCTATAATGTCAAATCAAATGCCAACAGCTCCTTCTACTGGCTACTAGAAGAAAAAGTTTGGTCTCAATCAATGAAAAAGAAATTTGCTGTTTATTTAAGAAGCATCTTTACCAAATTAAAAATTTTGAAAAATATCTAAGTTTGTTGGGAAACTTAAAAAGATGTTTACTTGTACTGAGAGGAAGAAAATACTGAGAATTATGGAAATAGAAGTTGACAGTCATGTGAGTTTCCTACATCAATTAATGATTCCTGCTTCCACTAAAAAATATCTGGTCACTATCTTGCCCACAACTCTCTATTATATAGAGTTTGGGTTAAAAATAAAATATAATCAAGGTTAGGGTTAAGGTTATGCTTTCTCAAATTGAACACAAATATTAAATGAATATTCTGGAAGTTGAGAAATCAATAGAAATATTAAATTTTTCATGATATCTCTTTGTTCTAAAAAAAAAAAGAAGAGAAAAAGGAGGGCTAGAGCAGGGATTTGGCAGGAACCATGCCTGGTGGCAGAGGCTGCTGGCAGGTAGATTCTGGCTCCTGGGGCCAGCCGCCCATGATCCTACAGGAGGTGAACATCAGCATCTTGGAGGAGACCCTCAAGTTCAAGTTTGAGTACAGCAGTTGCCAGAAACAAAACCAGAAGCAGTAGAAGTAACATTTTCAGATTTTGCTGGGCTCCCCTATTATATTTCATATCCTAATGCAGACAAAACAGAAGTGATGGTCAGCATTTCTTTGAAATTCTACAAGGAACTTCAGGCACATGGTGCTGATGAGTTACTAAGAGGATGTATAGAAGTTTCTTGGTAAATCCAGAATCAGGATCAACGTCTCTTTGCTATACTATCTTGACAATCCGCCTGAACCCACAGATTCCATTGTGTGGCAGGCTGGCATGTTGAAATGAGATTGTTTTGCCTCTGTCTTTGAGAAGTACTTCCAGTTCCGAGAAGAGGGCAAGGAAGGAGAGAACAGGGCAGTGGTCCATGGTAGGGATGATGAGACCATGTATGTTGAGTCTTAAAAGGACAGAGCCACAGTAATCTTCAGCACAGTGTTTAAGGATGAAGACAGTGTGGTCTTTGGAAAGGTGTTCATGCAGGAGTTCAGAGAAGGACACAGAGCCAGCCCCACAGCACAGGGAACTGCCTCTAGAGCTGGAAGACATGGATGCTGTGGAGGGTGACAACATTGGCTATATTACCTTCATACTGTTCCCTGGCCACACCAATGCCATTGTTGACAATAACACCATCCACCTGATCTACATGTTCCAGGACCACTTGCACATCAAGTGGGCTAAGACCAATATTCACACACGCATGCAGCCAAAACATCTGAAGTCCTCATGGTGCTGAACTTTGCACATTTAGATGATGAGAAGAAAGAAATGGAAACAATCATGGGAAAGACTTTTTCATCTGCCAACTCCTGGGAACCGGAAGAGGAAGCAGCTGGCAACTGAAGGTTGGAACACTTGCTATTGGATACTCGTAGCTTTTAATGTTGCATCTCTGCACATTCTTAAGGGAGTCTCCATTTTGGTTCCATTCTGTACACATTTGGAAAATAATCTGCAGAAACGAGCTGTGCTTGCAAGGACTTCTAGTGTCCAAGAATTAAAAAAAAAAAAGAAAGAAAGAACGAAGAGAAGAAATCCACTTAGTCCACTTGATTTCTTTTCTATCTTCCCTCCCCCACCCCCTTCCTTTCCACTCTTCTTCCAAGCTGTTTTGCTTTACATTATGTCACCAGTAATGAGTTGCAGGATAATGCAAGCTTAACTTGTTTTCTCCTAAGTGTTTGAGTTCAAAACTCCTAGATCTAAAGAAATGTGGTTGGGGTCATTAATAAAGAAAATCATGCCATCTTATAAAACAAGTAAATAAATAAATAAGAACACATTTTATTGTTATTTCAATGAGGATAAATAGTTAACTTTCAACTTGTATAATAAGTGTTTGGGAGCAAAGAATGTTGACCTCTTTTATTCAAATCCTACCATTTGCTGAAACAAGTTGTCTAATTAGGGCAATAAAAGTAAAAAGTGTAATAAAATGTTTTCTCCCTAACCCCTTACCTTATCCTCCATGAAGAACACTGTCCTCCACCATCTGAAACAATCAATCTAGTTGGTACCACTCATTTGGAGCTGTCTCTGCCTCAAATTCCCCCAACTCTCCGCAACTCCTGGCCTCATTTTCATACAGACATGTTCCCTGAACGTAAATGGAAAATGTAATGGCACACTCAGAAGTTTTCAAATCCCACTCATTTCAACAAAGTGAGACTTGACAAGGTTGATCCGAGAGGCTCATACGAGAGGTTTTAGAATCTTGACATAAATGCCCTGTGAAGGAAAACCTTTCTTCTTCAGAAAGGGCGGAATACAGAGCTGCAGAGACTCAGCATCCCGTTCCATGGCTGTGTCTCAGCAGTGATCTCCCCCACACTCCCGCTGGCTTACTGTATGAACTCTGAAAACCAACATGTCATTTTTGAAAGATTACCAAGGCAAAATGATTCTTTAACTCTTTCTCACTCTTTCTCATCCCACCTTTCACCTGCCGCCTCTCCCCATACACACAAACATTGCCAAAACATACATGTATCCTTCACCTCTGGGAAGTGAACCATTTATGTTAAAAGAACCATCCTACATCTTAAAATTGACACCTTAATTTAGGACACCACTTATTTCCATAATTGGTGGCAGAGCCACAGAAAATCTTTTTAAGGCAATTTCTTCCTTGTTTAACAACAGAATCCTGGTTGAATTGCAGTGCATCCTGGCAGGCAACTTTTTAAGGGATTTTCATGTCATTAATTATCTTACAACACAAATTTTCTTTTAAATGCTAAATTTTTGAAACATTAAGTTTAAAAAATCGCTTTGAGTCAGACAGGTCTCCTAGATTCAAACCTCAACTCTGTCATTTATGAACTTGTGGGATCCAAGGCAAGTCACTGAAACTCGGTAAACCTCATTTCCTCCTTTGTAAAGAGGGAATGATAATAAATCTCTACCTCACTGGCGGCCTTCTGAGGTTGCCGTGAGATAATATATGTCACATGCCATAGCAGAGTGCTTGGTATATAACTAACAACCAAGGTTGCTACTGTTGTCTAATAAACAAGAATTTTTTTTAATTTTTTTTTTTTTGTTAATGAAACACTATATCTTTATTTTATTTCCTGGGGAAAAAAATGTCATCACAGTCATCCACGGGAGCTCTGATTAGGAAACAGATAAGTCAGTATTTCTGAAACACAGATTCAAACATGGTGGGTGAAGTAGTTGTGTTTCTTACCTGGGAGAAGACAGCAGAGTTCTTCCTGAGGGTGGGAGTGGTGCTGTTTGCCGTGAGGCAATGAGTTAGAACCAGAAAGTTGTCCGTAATGGGTCGTCTGAAGAGAACATCTACGGGACAATGTGTCACTGCCAGATTGTGACTCATTGGGAGAATCAGGGGAGAATCCAGGCTCTAGAAGTGGACTGATCTTTTTCCAAGCCTACCTCTGGTGCCTTCCAGCTGTGTGACCTTAGGCCTTGTCCTCACTTTCTCTGAGCTTCATTTCCTATTCTGCAAAATGAGGAGATGGTCTAACTCACAGAGTAGAGTAAGAATTTGTGGTCACGGATTTTTATAAAATATTTAGCTCCTTCCTTCCTCTGCAGTAGCCAGACTGGCCTCCTTGGAAGCCTGAGATGCTCGTTCTTGCCATGCTCCATCACACTGTGTTATCTCTTTAATGCCTGTTCCTTCATTACATCTTAGCTCAGTCATCACTTCCTTGTGGAAACCACCCTTGATCTTGCTGAGTAGGCCAAATTCTTTCTATGTGTTCTTCAACTACCTTAGAGATCTCACACTTAACACAGATTTCATTTGATTGACTGTTTCCCTACCAGATTATGAGCCACTTAAGGGCAGGGAGTATTTGTTTTTGTTCACCATTATAACCCTCCTTGCCTGGCCAAAAAAAAAAAAAAAGTACTAACAATCATCTGTTGAAAAAATAAACAGAAACCCAAGCATAAAAGATACTTGGAAAATGGTAGTTATTACCATAAAATTTTAGCATAAAAGTTACCTTAGAGGTCCTCTAAAGGTTCGTCCCAACCACTTTTCCTTCAACTATGTCTCCAGCAGGTTCACACCCTGTTGAGATCAGTGAACAAAGAATCAAGATTTCAAAAATCAATGGATGCCTATTAAAATCTACACTTATCATCCACTGACATCCACATGTCCATTGGTTGTCCTAAATTGCCCTCCCTATTATAATTAAAACAATGTGTCTCAGCTGCAAAGGGCCGTGAGTGCAATGACAGTAACTCTGAACCATGTTCTCCAATAAAGGATTTTATGCAGTGATGGGACTGGACATTACTTTGGGGGGAGAATTTTGTTGGCTTTTCTGGGCAAGTTTTCTGTACTGTAGGATGCGGTGCATATGCGTGAGGCTGGGAAGGCCCGGAACTGCATTTTCAGATGTTCCTTAGTCCTCTATCTGTATATTTACTCCAAGACCCACCCCCCTTAAAATTCTGTCATGAGTAGAAATGGCAATGCCTGGGAAATATTTTAATGCCATAATAAAGTCACTGGGAGCGTGGCAACACAAGAAAGAAAATGTAGTGGTAATCCTGTAGAAACATTAAAAAAAATTTTCCACTCATTAAAAAAAAAATAACCCATGGAGACATGAAGGGCAGGAAATGCTGCCACTTTATGGCCTTTTTAGTCAAATGTCTTTACGGGCCTATCCCTTTAAACTATATTATTAATATTGATCCCTCAGGGCCTAACACAATTTCCACCTCCTCCCTGTTCTGCCTACCCCAGGACACTTTGACCTTTTCAGAATTCCCGTTATGCAGGCTTTCTGCTTTCAGTAATTGTTTCTGATGTTTACTTTTCTCTCTCAACTACCTTGGAAGTTGCAGAAACCGAGACAGGGAACACTCCTTTCCAGAGGGTGAGGTAAGAAAAATAGTGACTTTGGAACACACCTGGGTTTTGGAATTGCAAGGCTTGGTTGGAATCCCATTTCCTGACCTTACTAATGATGAAAAGCAAGGCCAGGATATAGACCAGGGGGGAAAAATACCTTACCTTACCAAATTATTGTTAGTATTAAAGTAGATTAAAATGTGGTAAACTAGCTGCAGTTCATTTTTCATCCCCCCCTACCACCACTACCAAGCCACTAGTTACAAATTGACTGTAGTTAGTGCCAGTACATTTTTATAAAGCTTTTCTATTTTTGTTTTTATTTTCTGATTAGGAAACAAATTCTTTGAGAAAAGTTAAATGATTTAGAAAAGTAAGAGAAGAAAATGCAATTAGCAGCTGCCATACTTGAGGGGTTACTGTGTGCAGGGAATGTGCTGTGGGTTGTATACTTATATAATCCCTTTAATTTGGGCAGCAACCAGGAGGTAGATCCTAATGTTTTTCCCATTTTACCTGTGAAAGAGCAAAGACAAAGGGTGCCTATGGGAGCACAATAAGTGATGGACTTCGAAATCAAATTCAGTTGTTCAGTTCATAGAATAACCACCATGATAGGGTAGTTCCCTAAATTATCCATAAAGCAACCATGTCCCATCATAGAGAAAAAAAAAAGCCAGGCTATTAACATACTGTGGATTCAATTATATTTTCTTCCAATTACACGCTCACATACACACAGCTATGCAGTCTTTTTAAAATCAAAATTGGAATCATAATGTAGATAGAGTTTTTTTGTCATTAACATTATATTTTTGGCACTTTAATGACATACAAATTCCTTGCATATATGCTTTTAGTAGTGACTACATGTGCATTTTCCCCTCATTAGACCATTATTCTCTTGTTAGACTTTCAAGTGATTCCCAATCCTTAATATATAATTTTCCCCAAGGTTAAATTTACCACAAATTAGGATTATGCACATTATAATCTGCAATATGCAAATTACTTATCATAATAAGAATATAATTATATAAAATCCCAGATGTACTGTTTTTGATTCAGACCTTGTAAGAAAACAGATTTTAAAATCATCCTCCAGTCCATCCCTCATGCCCCCCTATTTTTTCACGATGTGAAAAAAAAAGATAACCCAGTTAATGTAATTCTGCCTACTTTACCAAAGTGCATTATCAAACTGTTGCCAACGTGCCTCTAGGTCAAGAATGAACCCTCCTTCAATAAAAATTTTTTTTAAAAAAAGAATGAACTTTCCTGCCCTGGCCAGGAAGCTCAGTTGGTTAGCGTGTCATCTGGATATGCCAAAATTCCTGGTTTGATTCCCGATCAGGGCACATACAAGAATCAACCAATGAATGCATGAATAAGTGGAACAACAAACTGATCCCCCTCCTCTCTTTCTATAAAAAAAATCAAAGAATTTTTTTTTAAAAAGAATGAACTCTATTGCAACAGGTTTGGTCACTGGTCTAGGAATGGCAATGTAGTATGGCAGAGAACAGCTGGAGCTGAAGCTGGAGATGAAAGGTCTGAGATTCTAATTATAGTCACGACTTATTACTGTGACTATATTTTGAGCAAGGAAATTGATCTTTGTAAGATTCAATTTCCTTAATATAAATTATAATAGCAATATTTTCTCTACTGTCTTGTAGGGTGATGATGAGAATGAAATGCTAGGATATTCTGCATAATCTATATTTATTATTATTATTATTATTATTATCATCATCATCACCATCAGCATCATCACCATTAACTAGACTTGTCTAAACAATCATATCCTTACTTAAAAAAAAAAATCACAGAAAATTATGCACCTTTTCCAATGAATAGAAATGTCTGCAAAATTCAGGCTCTATTTGTTTTGGGGGGAAAAAGGACCATTTTGTCTCATGAAAGGGAAGAATATATCAAGAATGAAAAATGATTTTATTTTTAAATATATATTTCTAAATATGCTTGACTTCCTTTTTTCTCTCATGGATTTCTATTGGAAACATAAAACCGCTTCTGCATTTCTTATCATCCCTACTTTTCCTTTTCTTGGGTCCATAACAGAAAGCCTCCTGCCCTTTACAATACAAACTAGACAAAAACTAACCAAAGCTCCTCCTTTGAATGCAGGCCTGATGCCCTCTCCACTTGTGGCTAATGCAGATTCTCGTGTGGCTTGGAGCAGAATGCCTTGCCCCGAAAGCAGAAGCCCTCCAGCAGTTTTTTGAGCAGGTGGGCTGGGTCCTGCCTCTTCACCCATACTCACTCTCTATTTCTCTTAATACCTGGATAAAATTGGCCTACCATGTAAACAGCCATGTTGCATACAAACCTAGTGAAGGGCAAACCTTCTTTAGTGTAGGTTTCTAGAATCCTCTCATAAAAAAACTTCACTCAGCGAGTCATACCACAGCTGGTATGTTAGCTGTTCCTATTCTCTTATTTTTTCTGAAAATGTCCTTGTCACATTATTTTTGCTCTCTCCATGATTGCTTGGGATACATCCCCTAGAAGTTGAAAATTCTCTTAGTATTATCAGAATGCCAATCTGGGGCCAAGATGGTGCGATTTTGGCTTTATTGCTTTCTTCATGAAACTTTCCCCTGTGTTTTATTTCAAAAGAGTTTGTATTATGTTGGACATGTATTTCCAAACCATGGACTGCTAAAACGATCTTACTCTCTTTCCCCTCTCTTTTGTTCTTAAACATCTTGTCTTTTGTTTTAAGCAGGCCCTGGAAAAACAAAACCTGGCTTTCTGAAGTCAAAACTCTTAGCAGCATCTGCCTTGTCTCTATAACAATGGACCTGTAATCCTTAAACTTGAGACTGAAAACCCAAAGAAACATTTTTCTTATACATTGTGCTACAGGTTTGGTAGGTAGTATGATTTCTGCATCAAGAAGTAAATAATAATTATGGTTTGCTTCCGTTATATAAATATTTACATAAAATAAAGAGTGAAAAGAGAAGAAGATCTTGTTAAGGTTGACTTTCCATTTGGTTCACAGTTAACAGGCCCAACAGTGAGTTGTAACCCACCTCTTTAAGGGAATTTCAAATCCTGTGGTTACTTGCCCTCAAACTTCAAGGCACTATTCAGCCTTCAGTTATGTTTAAATGAGAAGACAGTCAAATAAAAACTGTTAAAGTAACATTTATTGGAAAAACAGATTTAAATATAATATACCAACTACCTCTTCTTCCTTGTTTTAAAAATATCCTCCAACAGGCCAGCATGGCTCAGTGGTTGAGCGCTGACCTATGAACTAGGAAGTCAAGGTTCCATTCCTGGTCAGGGCACATGCCCGGGTTATGGGCTAGATCTTCAGTGATGGGTGTGCAGGAGGCAGCCGATCAATGATTCTCCCTCATCATTGATGTTTGTATCTCCCTCTCCCTTCTTCTATGAAATCAATAAAAATATATTTTTTAAAAATCCTCCAGCCTGCCATGCTTAAGAAATTGTACTGAGATATCCATGTGTTATATGAAAGAAGAAGCAGGAAGTGGGTATGATGGAAAATAATAACAGATTTGCCAACTCTAGGTCTTACTCATGAAATGACCCTTGGCAAGTTAACCAATGTCTCAAAACCTCAGTTTCTTCACTCATAAAATGGGGCTAAGAGCAGGGAGGTGGTGGGAGTTACAGGATAGTGTGTGTGGGGGCTCCTGGCCCTGGGTTGTTTTAGTAGCAAGATGCTCAGTACCCCAGGCCTAGGAGTGCCACTGAAGTTTGCCCTGGGGGAGTGGGACTGGTTGTGTTAAGGTTCTCTGTGCTGAGCAATGGTTTGTATAAGGGAATCCAAAAATGAAGACCAGGAGGGAGTTGAAAAGAATGGGACTGTAAATGGAAAACGGTACTTTATCTTTTATGAAGTTAAGCAAGGTGAATGAGTGAAAGTAGCTGAGAGCGTGTTGGCCATTCCTCTGATTAGTTGTAAGCATGGGTAGACAACCTAAAAGGCACTCACACAGAAATGATCAGATTTTTTTTAATCATTTGTCTCAGAAGATTTGATGATTAGTATTTTTTTTTTAAATATATTTTATTGATTTTTTACAGAGAGGAAGGGAGAGAGATAGAGAGTTAGAAACATCGATGAGAGAGAAACATCGATCAGCTGCCTCCTGCACACTCCCCGCTGGGGATATGCCCGCAACCCAGGTACATGCCCTTGACCGGAATCGAACCTGGGACCTTTCAGTCCGCAGGCCGACGCTCTATCCACTGAGCCAAACCGGTTTCGGCTGATGATTAGTATTAACCTTTATGATGTTTTCCCCCTCTCTTAGCTTAGCAGCCTATCTGGCAAATTGTGTGAGGTCAGTAAATGAATTTTGAATAAATGTTTTAAATGTGTCAAGCAGTCTTTTCTTTTGAAGTACACCACAGTTTATTTAAAAAGGAATAATTAAGTTTTATCGTGCAAATACTGGAATATGCGGCCCAGTGAGACACGGCTCTTGCACTAAAGAGCCAGTGGTGGGGTACAGCTAATCGGCACCTACTCATGAAAGCCTATTGTTAAAATGTCAGGAATTTTGTAGGCCATACTACTATGTGATGTGTTATTTATTCCTCACATTACATATATATTTAAAACAAAAAAGGGATATTCAAAATTCATCACTTCCTAATTATTTCACTAGCTTATACTATTATCTTTGTTCTTGAGGTTCTTTGCATCTATTGTATCTCTATGGCAATAATACTACTGTATAACAGTGCACTACTGAGGATCTCTCTTCCCAAGCCTGCCCTTAGTGATGTCCCGCTAGTAGTTTGCAGTCTGCCTGGTGGAAGTATTTGCACCAAGGACGTTCACAAATGTTGTAAAATCAGAAGTTGTCATTCTTTTTGTTGTTTATTTTCTTCCTGAAGGACTGTCCCTGTATCTCTAGAAGACTGAGATAATAGAGACAGCATTAGATGGCATATTCATAATATCTAAGTTCAAAAATGATTGTCATTGTACATGATCTCATCTCACGTAGAATCTTCTGCTCATGCCGCCATTGAGGGATGCAGCCAGAAGGAGAATAGAAGTTTCCAGATTCTAATTTTACTGCTGCATCCCCTGCACCCACTCTGACTAGTGGACCCCTGTCTTGAGAACTCTTAAGAGGTACCCTGGATCAGCAGAGAGTATGAGAGGTGCTTGTTATTGATGGCTTAGGAGTTAAAGGGGGGCAAAGATGGCCTGATTTTCTGCTATGACTTTTTGGCTTGTTCCTCTCTATCTTCTATGAAACTATATACTGTATATTTAATTGCCTTGTCAATGATGTGAACAGTAAGTCTCAATTGCACTGTGGATATACTTGACCTTGTCTATATTAGGCAAAAGTACTGTTTAATTTTTTATTTTTAACAAGAATTGTGTATATTTAAGGTATACAAAGTGATCTTTTGATATATGTATACATTGAGAAATGATTACCACAATCAAATTAATTAACATATCCATCACCTCCCATAGTTATCATTGGTGTGTGTGTGTGTGTGTGTGTGTGTGTGTGTGTGTGTGTGTGGTGAGAACACTTAGGATCTACTCTCTTGGCAGGTTTCAAATATTCAATAAATTGTTATTAACTGTAGTCACCATGCTGTACAGTAGGTCTCCAGAACTTATTCATCTTAGAACTTAAAGTCTGTACCTTTGACCAGTATCTTCTCTTTTCCCCCAGCCTTCAGCCTCTGGTAGCCACCATTCCACTATCTGTTACTATGAGTTTGCCTTTTTGAGGAACAAGTATTAATCTCTTCAGGGGGGAGGATGGGATTTGAATGGAATCTTGCAAATGGAAAGGATTGATCTGGGTGAGAGAAAAGGACAAATCATCAACAGATGCATAAGGAGAAGAAATATGGTGACCATCCCGGAGAACAGTAAAGAATCCAGTCGGGTTGGAGAACAGGGCTTATAGACAGAAGTTGTGGGAAGGGGACTGAGAGGAGAGATGAAAGCCTATTTGCCAATAACCTTAAATGACTGTGTTGAACTTTCATGCTAAATTGGTGCACATTTGGAGGAGAAGGGAAGAGCTGAAGAAGGAAATTTAGTGTTTGTTTAAAAATGTTTATCTCAATAAATATGCTTATAGTATATACTGAATTGATAATATAAGGCAATTCAATTTACTTTGCTCTATGCAAATTAAACCAATAATTATGTTGTCTTTGTTATATAAGATATGTATAAAAGATCCTTTCTCAAATGCTGCTACATCAAGCATCAAGAACATGAGAGATGTACGTATGGTTAATTCAGAAAACATTAACAGTACAATAAGTTGTACCATAAAAACTTAAAACGTGGTGCAAAAAATGTAACATTTCATTATCAGTTTACAAAAATTTAATATCTGTAATATTGTCTTAGGGAAAATAACCTATGTGCACATTTGAAACAACCTCAATAGCTATCCAGATTCAGTTAGTATTGCATATAACTTGTCAATTTATAAGAATCAATATTCAAGGAATTGAATCTGAGTGATACCATTAGCTCAGCTTGTCAGCTGGGGTAAACAAGGAAATTTAACATATTGGTAGCCTACTTTTTCAGTTTAATTCTTAGCTCTCCAGAATTGGTAATTATACTATAGCAAGGTGTTCTTCCTACCGAGTGTGCATGTGGTAATATGCTTCAGTCCCCTTGACTTTAAGCCCACAGGCATAACATAGACCCTATAAGAGCTCAAGACAGTCAACTTTCACAAAAGAAGGTGGTTTTCTTGGAACACTAGAGCAGAACATTTTAGCTATAATCTTGAAAGGACTTACCAGTGAGAAGTAGCACCTAAAAGGGAAAAAACAGATTTAACAACAGAGGAGAAAATAAGTTAAACATCTTAGAAAACAAAGTGAAATTAAAAAGTTAAAACACACTTAAAGAGAAATACATTTCATGAAACTAATAAAATGAGATCAACAGGAATTCATCACTAGTAAATAAGCATAATCTTGCAAGTACCATGTTCCTTTTTTATCCTGTATCATAATTAAAAATTTTAGTTTTCATTCTATCAATAGGGAAAAATAGACATACTGAAGATTCAAGGACAAATTGTACAAAATCACAGATTTCATATGAAAAGGAAGGCTCAACAGGACCAAAAGTTCATATTACTGATATACTTTATGTTGATTCAATTTGTAACAGGTAAAAGTAAATGGTATTAGGATAGAAAATCTTAATATATAAGCCTTACTGTCATACCCCTGTTTTCTGGGAGATAAAAACAAAACCTCACTCAATTTCCAGTAACATACAAAAATATATTATAGAAGAATTCAATGATGAAAGAGTTTATTAATTTGTTTTACATTTTTCCAGAGAGGTTTTTAAACAAGAGGTGACATGATCCATCAGTGTCCATGTTCAGGAAGAGCAGGGGTTGGGTAGGGGGAAGAGAAGCAGAAAGAACAGCTCGCACAGCCTCATTGTCTTCCTGTGTCTCCGTCTCTGTGCAAAAGAGATTCTACTGAGGGTGCCCAAGGTGCAGCTCAGACCTGCCATCAGCATGATATGTGCATCTCATCAGTCACCGGACCTTGTTCCTTCTAATAGGACCTGGTTGGGACACAGCTAAAGAGGGACACAAAGGAATGCAATCCAGTCAGGCTACCTGGACTGAAGTCTGGGCTCTCTGCTTGCCACCACTGACACTGTATAGGTTACTCAAACTCCCTGAGCCACTCTCTTCTGTAAGATGTTGATCATACCAATACCTCCCTTAGAGGGTGAGTGAGAGGAATCATTGTAATAATCAATATGCAATGCTTAGCACGTATCCCTGCACATGATGAGCAAGCTGACTATTGGGAATATTTTACTGATGTTGGCAGCCCTAGAAAGTATGATATAAACAATTTGACCAGACCACAACAAGTAATTGTATCACATTATAGCAACTGAAGTCATCTGAGGCTATTTGATATTCGTGTGTGTGTGTGTGTGTGTGTGTGTGTGTGTGTGTGTGTTTCAGCACACATGCACATGCTCCTAATGTACACCCATCCCTATGTATACCATTACTTTAATCCTGTTCCTTGCCACCTTTCAGAAGGTAACTTATTCTAAACTCAATGAGAGCCTCACTTTTCTTCCACTCACAAGGGTCCCAAATTGGGCTCTGACTCTGCTGGGAAGGAGAGGAGGCTGAGAAGCTAACCTCACCTGTGTCTGTGGGGATACAGACAGCCAGGAGAATGGAGAGCGAAGCCAGAGCCAATGCAGGGAGAGTGCTGGTTCTGGAAACTGAAGGGCAAATGTGGAGAAACTGTGGAGGAAATGCTCTAATAATTTTTATCCAACCATGAAAGAAAAGAAAAAAAAGGATAAAATTAAAGCCCTCCTAAAGAGAATGTGATTATCTTTCCTCTCCATCTCACTTCCAGCGTTAGACTTTATAGTGACAAACTAAAGCATTCTTTAGCCTCTAGGTAATTTAACTGGATCAGGGTAAAGAAAAGGGGGAAAAATGAGCTTGACTACAGTGTTTGATCCAGTGAAGCTTAATGAGAAGAAGAATGAAATGTGAAATATTTGGATTCCTGGGGCAGCTGTTGCTTAGGTATTTACCTGCCTATTGTCCAAGAACTCACTGAGGACACCTCCTACCAAGATCAAAGCATTACTATTTATGCTTTAAAATTGAGTTGTTGTGGAAATCAACTTGACAGAAGTATCAGGAGGAATATGAAGCCGTCATTATAAAACTATTTTCTTAATTTTATCTCTGTTAAGTCACAACTGGTGAATTTTCTCATTGATATTTATTTATGTTGAGGATACATCCATAAGAAGAGGGATTTTTAAAAGTGTTTCCTCCATTTTCACGATTCCAAGACTTTTATATTATTTATTTATAACAATAGTAATAAATATTATTTATTTACTTATACATTATTACTCATGATATTAGTTATTATTACCTGTGGTTCTACTCTGTGCCAGTCACTATACATGTATGACTTCTAAATTTTATAGCCATTCTGCAAATGTGTTATTTTTTTCATTTTTACAAATAAGGAATCTGAGGCTCTAAGAGTTCAAATAGCCAGCCCAAGGTCACATAGCTAGTAATTGATGGAGTCAGATCTTCAACCCGTATCCTTCAGATAACAAAATACACATTTATCCAAAGATTTCACATCGCTTCTGTCCAAGGAACACTCACCCTGCCTTCATCTGCTCCTGCAATGGGTATTAAGCACTTTCCAGAGGCAGAGCAATGTGTTGGGTACAATACAAGCCACATGATGTCATGGGCATTTAAAGTATCATTCTTTGAAATGAACTTACAGAAAATGTTTAACTCCTGATTGCAATACTGTCACCTCTTAATATTCTCATTCTGACTACACATTATCGAAGTATAACATACAAAACAGAAAAATCCACAAATCATACATGTGCACTCAATGAGCTATCCCAGCACTACACCCTGTAACTGCCATTCCCATCACCTCAGAAACTTCTTCATGGCCCAATGTAAACACTATCCTCTTCTTTTTTCTCAAAGGTAGCCATTATTTTTTATTTCAAATTGGATATGGGGAAACACTTTAAATAGCATAAGAGAGGAAGGACAGAATAAATTATATCTGCAGTGTTCTCCTAATTACATGATTCTTGATATGTAACTAAATGTTCAGGAAAACATTAGAAGTAAATAACCAAAATGTTCTCAGTGTTATATTTTAGCAATCAAATTAGGGCTGATTTTTAGTTTCTTCTTCCACAGAAATTATATATTACTCTAATAAATAATCAAAGAGAAAATGTTATTTAAAGGGAATAAACGGTATTACAAGAGATCATGCACATGTTTTTTTCATATTTGTCAGGAGCTGACACTATTTTACTGGTCCTAAAATGTGGAAGAGCAAAAGGAAATTGCTTGGGAAGAACGGCTATTAGATACAATATACTTAATAAAAACAATGTATATCCCATTAGAACATGGCCAATCATGATAATGCTTTTGGTTACACCATGGACACCAATTACTGAGCGGTATATACCAAGAAACCACATGTGGCGTGGTTGACTCTCTCATAGCCAGTGTGCATTCTGCTTCGATGCCAGCACAAATCTTATAAGGTTCCATTATGCTGTCTTTGCCACATTCCAGGCATTTCTGCACACCCCTCCCCTCATGGCTCTGCTTAGTAAAGAAAGAGTAGAAATGATGCTAGAGACTATGAAATCAGACTAGCAGGAATTGTACAGCAAGGCAGCAGAAGATTCTGAGAACAGATCTAGAGTTTTAGAAATTGGTCAAGGTCCAGGGGTATATAGACGGTATTTTCTGCATCCTGTCTAAAATTATATCAAGAAATACAAAAAAAAAAGTTGTATCTGTTATCTTTGTTTTTTTATAGAAATCAGATAATATATTGATGTGGGAAAGATTTAGCTTCTAATAAGCCTTAAATATGCAATCAAGATTAGCTGGATTCTTTTTCATTCTGCACCTCCTCATAATATTTCTTTTGTGTATTTATTTTGAAAACACATTATAATTTACTATACAGAAGGGATGTCTGAGTCCTAGAAGGAATGCAACAAGAACTCAATAGAAAACAAATGGAAAAGAATTCAACAACAGTAAATTTACAATATGATTTATCTAGGACAGAAGCTGAAAAACTTTCATAATCATAAAATCTTCTCTCTTGGTAAGTCAGTTTTCCCAGAAGGAGCTGGAGAAGGGAACACATATTTGAATCACTGATGGTGAAGCCTAGTCCTCCATCCAAGCGGGGGACATGCTCTGCTGTACTGTGCAGAACACTCCAGACTGAGCTACCTAGGATGCGGAGGAACTGCAAAATTGGAGTTGGGGAAAGGGAGTAGAAATTATTAAGAGTCACCATGGCTCAAGCTTCCGAAATAGTAATGAAGTTTGCAAATGTTAGGGTTCAAATGGCTTTCTTTTTTTTTCTAAGAAGATACTATTTTTCTAGGAAAGAAAAGCCCAGGTCCTTGTAATGTCTAGACCTTGGTGCTCTGATAGCTGGACCGCAAAATTTAGTGGCCAGCAGTGACCCAGAGTGGTAATTTTTCAGGCCCTGACATCTATTTAATGTCTTTGATATGGTTATGTAAACGTATTTCACATGCACGCTATTAATATTTAGGTGCCAGGTGGCCACTATGCCTGGTGGTCTATAATTTATGAGTCTGTTTCTTCTGACTCACGGGGAGATGAGTGGCTGCTATTGACCCGAGAAGGATTCTTTTAACATCACTCATTAATTTCTTCAGAGAAAAAAATAACAGCACCTTACATCTTGGTGGTAGCATAAAATATAGTAATGTGCTAGACTAGAGGGCAAGAGAATTGCACTGCAGTTATGCATCTATAAATAGTGGGGACAGTAAGCTGGTGCATTAACATATCCTCTCTGAGACTCAATTTCCTCACCTGTCAGATGGGAATGGTAACAACCTTTTTCATATGATCACATGCAGTATACCTAGCAGGGTGCTGTAAAAATTGAAAATGCTTAGAGTAAGTTTCCTAGCTCACCTCTAGGGGGATCTCAGTTCTCTCCTCTGAAAAACCAGTGGGTGAAGCATGGAATGCCAGATAGTTTCATTTCATATGCACTCCAATCAATTGTTATGAATTGTCTGGAGTGTATCTTGAAAAGGATTTGAAACCCAGTGTGAGTATGTCATAAAAATGCTGGATAAATTAGTCATGTCTGCATTGGAGGAAGAATGAAGATGGCTGCCCATGAGCTGCCAATTTCTCAGCCCTCCCAGGTACAAACTCTGTGATTTTCAACGTGGCCTTTGTGTTTATGAACTATCTTAGAATTAAAGGAACCTACTGAGGATCTTTGTTACTAGATATTTATAGTGGCCCTAATAAAATTCAGGCACAGACTGGCAATGTCCCTATTCAGCTTAGGCACTGTCATTCACAGACCTTGCACACAGCTTGCCTTGCCAACTTTTGCCAGTGTAGCTCTATGTCAACGTCTTGTGTATAACTATTTGCCAGTAAAACCAACTTTCTCGAGTTTTATTATCTTATGTATTCCCCAAAGAGACACAATAAGATCTCAGCTTATCATATTTGTTTTTTTTTAATTTTATTATTTTTTTATTGTTAACACTATTACAGATGTCCATTTCCCCCCTTTGCCCACTCCACCCAGCCTGTAGCACCCTCCCCCTGGCCTTCATCACTCTGTTGTCATATATATATTTCTTTAAACCATTCTACTCACCTTACTTCACTCTTCTGAATTTCCCAGATGGAGGACAGGGAATAATATGGTTGGAAGAAAGATGTAGTCAATAATGTGATTGTTAATAAATATAACTAAATAAAATGTATAATTATTAAATCTGTTAAGACCAATTTCAAAACAGTAAGTTCTATTTCATTTTCTTTTACTTTTATGCAAAAAACGAGTATTTTAAATAATTTTTAGTTGGCTACAAGTCTTACAATCTTAATACAAGTTATTATGATTGAGGTTTACCCCATTGTACATTTTATGTATTTTTATATGTACAGGTACTTTTAGTAGCTTTAAATATAATATACTTATAATTATAACTTCTAATCATTTGTATAAAATTATATTATAAATATTTTCCCATACTTTCCATCGTTATTATAAACAGAAGAGGTCATATTAATTGATTGTAGTATGTCACTAATGTTTGGACTATAATTTATTAGGCATTTGCTTTTCATAGCACTTTTACATTATTAAAGCCATGTTATGATTTGAACTTAGATTTGTTTTACACATTTCAACATGGTATAATACACAGATGGACAAAGCTTCCCTTTTGTTCTATTGGAGAAAAATATTCTGTGTAAAAAAAATTCCATAGACCATCATTAATTTTTAAAAAAGTGAAAATAAGTTTGAGCCAAAATATGTTAAGTATATCATATTTTTAAATAAATATAGTTTTATTGCTTCAAAATGTATCATGGAATTTGAGTAACAATAAATATAATGATGTTCATTTAAACATTGTACCATTTGTTTATTTTCTCTTTTGTTTCCCTTGCCCTAGGAGATGTATAGGGAAACATACTTCTATGAGAGATGGATGAGATTTTGTTGCCTATGGTTTCTTCTAGGGTTTTTATGGTTTCATGACTTATATTTAAATATTTTATCCATTTTGAGTTTTTTTTGTGTGTGTACGGTGTAAGTTGGTGGTCTAGTTTCATTTTTTTTTTTTTTGCATGTATCTGTCCAATTTTCCCAACACCATTTATTGAAGAGACTGTCTTGACTCCATTGTATGCTCTTGCCTCCTTCATCAAATATAAATTGAGCATAATGACTTGGGTCGATTTCTGGGTTCTCTGTTGTTTTGTTGATCTATATGCCAGTACCAAGCAGTTTCGATTACAGTTGCTCTGTAATATAACTTGATATCTGGTTTTGTGATCCTTTCCTACTTTGTTCTTCTTTCTCAAAATGGCTGTGGCTATTCAGAGTCTTCATTGGCTCCATATAACTTTTTGGAATATTTGTTCTAGATCTGTTAAATATGCCATTGGCATTTCAATAGGGATTGCATTGAATCTATAGGTTGCTTTGGGTAGTATAGACATTTTAATGATGTTAATTTTACTGATCCATGAACATGATATATTCTTCCACTTGTTTATATCTACATCAAAATAAAAAGCTCTGCATGGCAAAAGAAACTATCAACAAAATGAAAAGAGAGCCCACTGTATGGAAGAACATATTTTCCAGTGAAACATCTGATAAAGGTTTAATATCTAAAATATATAAGGAACTCATACAACTTAACAAAAGGAAGACAAATAATCCAATTAAAACATGGGCAAAGGACCTAAATAGACACTTCTCCAAAGAGGACACACAGGTGGCTAAAAGACAGAAGAAAAAATGCTCAAGTCACTAATTATCAGAGAGATGCAAATTAAATGCACAATGAGGTATCACCTCACACATGCCAGAATGGCTACTGTCAGTAAATCAACAAATCAGAAGTGCTGGCAAGGATGTGGAGAAAAGGGAATCCTAGTACACTGCCAGTGGGAATGAATGCAAACTAGTGCAACCACTGAGGAAAACAGTATAGAGTTTCCTCAAAAAATTAAAAATTGAACTGTCATATGACCTAGTGATCATGCTTTTCGGAATATACCCTAAGAATCCTGAAACACCAATCAGAAAGAATATATGCGCCCCTATGTTTATAGCAGTGCTATTGACAATAGCTACAGTCTGGAAAGAGTCCAAGTGCCCATCAATAGGTGAGTGGATAAAAAAGCTGTGGTACGTACATTTACACCATGGAATACTATGCAGCTGTAAAAAAAGAAGGATCTCTTACCTTCTTTTATGCTAGGAGAGTATTATGCTAAACAAAATAAGCCAGTTAGAGAAAAACAAGTATCACATGATTTCACTCATATGTGGAACCTAAAGAACAAAAGTGATGAACAAATAGATCCAGAGACATGGAATCATGGAACAGACTATTGAATCTCAGAGGGAAGGCGGAGGTGGGTAGGTAGGTAAGAGGAGATTAACCAAAGACCTTGTATGCATATATTCATAACCCATGGACACAGACAATAGTGTGATGAAGGCCTGGGGCAGGGGGATGGTTGGGGCAGGCTAGAAAGGGTCAGTGGGGGAAGAGAGGGAAACATCTGTAATAGTCTCAACAATAAAGTTTTAAAAAGTAAAAATTGTACCATTGAAAATGACATGATATCTAAAATGTTCATGATTATGTTAATTTTTGTCAACAACATAACAGCCATGAGTAGGTCATACTTCTATAGAGATGGACCTCATTGGGCATTCATGGAAAAATTATTGGAATGAGACCACCAGGGTTCTGCTTATGTAAGTATACAAGGGACCGCCTACATGAAAAACTTTTTTTAAAACTTTAACTATAGTTGAGAAGTATAATAGGCTGGTTTCCAAGGAAGACAGTTAGGTGGCTTGACTATGTGACCATGGTAAAGTCATTTAATGTCTCTGTTTCTCATCATTTTCCTCACATTATGGTTGATGTAAAGATCCAACTGCTCTTTTAACAGAGGCTGACATATAATCCTTCAATAGGTTTTAACTATTATTATACAAATTCAGTTAAAGAATATTGGAGGGGGATAAGATTCTGAGTCAGGTATAATGCCTGTCATTCTGATTTTTGTCTAGCTCACCTCCTAGGAATTCATGACAGACTCCAAGGATGGGATTCTACCCAAATAAACAAAAAATTAAAACCAAAGAATTGTTTCATGAACAGTCTTAGCTCATAAGAACAGAAGGCTGTCAAGGACTAAGGGTCCTGTGTGATAGATGATGACATTGGCGTCCTCAACACTGGCCACCAGGTTTATCTTTGATGTTGTCATTGTCTTAAATCATCAATGGCAGTGCCTTGAGGTGACAAGTAATGACATATGCCTCTTTGCTACTGATAGCAAAGAAGGCCCAATCCCAACAAAGCTCTAAAGAGGGGGGAAATGTAAGACAAAGCACAGGAGAAATGTTCCCAAAATTCTCAAAGGAGAAATATAAAGGGCTAGTCTTGAAGGTGGCGATAAGACTAAAGGGAAATAATGATTTGTGGCCCTTAATTCACCCATAAGCAGTTATCATATATCAAACCCGGGGTTTAGGTGGTGTGAACAATGATTTGCTACAGAAATTGGTTCATTCAACAAATATTTATTGAACAGTTATAACATGCCAGGCATGTTCACCATAATAGTGAGAATCAGACAGGTTATATTGTAGCAACAAAGTACCTCAAAATCTCACTGATTTACAACAGCAAATATCATCCCTCTTTTGTGTTACAGGTCTTTCATGGTCAACAGTGGCTCTCCTATATCATCACAACATCATCTTCACTTAGGAGACCCAGGCAATTGAGGAGCCTCTGTGTGGTATCCTGACGGTCTTGTGATGGAGAGAAAAGAAAATGGTGAAGCATGATTGAATCTTAACACCTCCGTGCTGAAGTGCAT
This sequence comes from Myotis myotis, assembly GCF_014108235.1. Taxonomy (NCBI): domain Eukaryota; kingdom Metazoa; phylum Chordata; class Mammalia; order Chiroptera; family Vespertilionidae; genus Myotis; species Myotis myotis. The sequence continues at coordinate 54,413,070 of NW_023416316.1, read as the reverse complement.
GTAAGTTCCTCCTATGATCATTACTAAATTTAACAGGATGGAGATCTCTTACCGATTGGACACCATGGGGGAGAAAATGTGAGTAGTCAGCCTACAGCATCTACTTTGCCTTTGAATCTGTCCTCAATGGTTTTAATCTAACAGCATTCCATTTGATCACATTAATCTTAAATTGGATACTAAATGGAGTAAATATTCAGGCGCCAGTGAAAAGCACAAATGTGATAATACAAAGTCAGTGTGATTTCAAGGCTTAATTGCTTGAAGCTATTTGAAATTGTGGGTCTATAAATTCAGGGCCCTAGGATTCAGCAATTACTCCAGATTCTTTCATCATTCCCCTAAGGAAAAGTAATAATAAGTAGGATACCAGACATTTATGCAATCTCTCTGAGATCATAGAGACTAACAAAGGGAACGTTTACACAAGGCAAAAGTACTTATGATTTCTTTGCAATAGACACTATGCAGTAAATACACACAACAGCATTCATGCCTGGAGATATATACCACCTTGAGTTTGATCCTGGCAGGTACCATAGATTCTGCAAGGTTGGACAGGTTAAATTCTTGTAGGGAAGACCTTTTGGACCACCCAAGGATTACAGAAATTGCAGCAGTGTTTCAGAGGAGATTTTATTCTGAGTTTTTCTTGTTCAGTGACCCATCCTCACTACACACAGGATACTTTTTTGTTCAGTTGACTTGGCCAATTTTATCTTAAGTAATCGTAGTTTATGTGACTGAATTTGTCTTGACCTTTACTGCATTTAGGTAGATGAAATGGTCTTGTTTTTGACTTCTGAAACTATTTGTAGACCTTTGCCTTCACATGTTTGAAATAAATGTGAGGCATTAATTGTAGTCAGACATCCCTGAACCCAATTCACTTGGGAAAATACATCTCAAAGTGTAATTTATCATCCAGGACCTGTCCACTAGTTTGTTACTCCCTAGGAGTAAATTAAGCACTTTGAAAGATGCATTAAACAATTCCTAGCTACTAGGTACCATTTAGGGCTTTCGGGGAATAATGTACTTAATGGTACCTTGGTGACCTCAAAAAAGTTTATGTTGTTTTGAAAGTTCTTAAATTTCTTCCACAAAATAATTTATGCACTAGGAGGTTGGGTATGCTTATAAATATTTTTCAGTTAGGCAACAGCTATTAAATAGAATAAATAAGATAACATTATCCTGCTGATGAAAAAAATCACATGTTTGACAAATGTCTTATCTATCTTATCCATGAAATATATGGATAACTCATAAAACAATTATTTCTTTGGATTTATTTATCTATAAGACTGTCTTGCATTTTATTTTAATTAGCAATGCTTTATAGCTATAAAGATTTCCAGATCCACATCACTGCATTTTTCCGTAGTACAAAGCACATTTAGCCAAAGTCAGAATAATATACTGCTAAATATACTGAAAGTTCTGACAGTAATTTATGTCCTGCTTCCTCCTGTCATTCACAGCAGAGCTGCATCCATATTAAATTAATTGGTTGTTAAGTTTTGATACCTACTACTGCAATCACTTATCTTATTTATTAAGATCCATAAAATTAAGCTTGACCCACTAAGTCAAGTAAAAGTGATAAGCTTTGGATTTTGCTTTCATTTGGGGGATAGAATTACTGCTTAAAAGAAATATAGTATTCATTAATTCTAATATGCAAAGATTTTCACATTTAAATGTCTCTAAAATTTGGCTATGTCTACTAATTGATAGTGTGTCTAACTTTGTTAGCATTTATCTCTCTCTTATTGTCATAAAATGATGGTACATCTTACATTTGATAGCCTATTAGATTTTTGAAATATAATTTTGAAGAGAAGAACTTGGGTGAAAATAGTTCAATAACATGAAAATATTGCCATTAAGAAGGACATAAGTTGATAATGGTTTTATACCCATTTCAGTCATATTGTCCCTCTAAAGATGAGTTTATCACCACTAACAAATTCTGAGCATGTTTGAATGGAGGCAGAAACTGCCATTATATGAAAATAAAATCTGCTTAAATTTTAAGGTAATATATATGCCATAATAAAGCAGTGGACATGTTGGTTTAAATGGTAAGTAAAGCTTATTCTTACTATTCTCCAAATAATGGCTGGTGAAATAGTACTCACCAATGAAACAGGACTTTGGGGAGAAACACTCAGCCAATAACAGTTATGTTTACAACTGACATGGTTTCTTTTGTCATAAGGGACTTGTAAGGGGATATATTTTCCAGAATAACTCTACTCAAATAGTCTCATTTGCATTTACTATGAACATCTTTGGATGGAACACCAAGTTCACATTTCAGAGCCAATGGAGAGAGAGTGTGTGTTAGAGGCATAGGAAAAGCAAAGAAAGGGAGGAAGGGAGGGCAGGTGGAGGAAGAAAGGAAGGAAGGGGAATACATTTTACAGTCAGCTCAGATATAGAAATCTTGACTTTGATGTTATCCTGAATACTAAGGAGATATTTGCCTAAATATTGTACACATTTTCATTAACAAATAATGATAAATGGGACAAATGTGCTTTGTTCAGTAAAATGTGAGGCCTGTTAGAGACTCCTTGCTGTATCATTCCAAAGTCCCAACATACAACTGGGAATTCCATTTCTCATTTACATAATTTCAAAATTCTAGAATGTGATTTCAAGCTCCCTAAATGGGATGCTTTTCAGGAGAGATTCAATTCAAATTTAAACAAGTAGCTAAGTCATAATTAAATTTTCAAATAAAATTTATATAATTGGGTACCATTTGAATTTAATCTATGGAATCCAAAAAATTCACAAACTAACATACAATAAAAAATTTTTGATGCATCTTTCTATCTCTATAGAATAAATTTAATTTTCTCTGTGAAGAGAGGAGTTAAGGTAGGTTATCCATTGCAAGAATGAAAGGTTCTGAGGCTCTTGCACTATTCTTCTCACCATCACAACACAACTTCATGCTGAAGATGAGCCTATTGAATGACCAACGTATGTTCAAACTCTGAACATTTTAATAATATGTAAACACCTATGAATTTGGGGATTACCTTAAATTACTCTTCAGAGTATCTAATTTTTATAATCTTCTTAACTATAGAAATAACACAGTTAACAAAGTCCAAACTTCAGTGGAAATTTAAAAAATAATGTAATTTTTCTTAGGATTTACTTCTGTTGACTATATGGATCTACATGTACTTTGTGAGCATGGCCAGGGTCTGTTGGCAGGCAGCAAAGGCTATTCATTTTGAAAAACATGACAGTTGAACTCATTGGCTCCATATTACCTCTCTTACATTTGGCAAATTACATTCTTCTTTGAGCTTCAGTTTCCATATCTATAAAATAATATCTACCTTTATAGTTATTGATAAGGTTAAATGGTTTGTTGTATGTAAAGCACCTGGTATATAGAGCATGTTCAATCATTGGTTGCTTCCAGTGAGCTCCATAATAACTAGAGAGATATAGTAACTTACCTTTTAGTTGTATGTGACTGGAATCTACTTGATGGTTTACCTCTAATTTCTTTTTTTAAAATATGTTTTTATTTTTTTTTTTTTATTGATTAAGTTATTACAAATGTGTCCTTATCCCCATGTTACCCTCTGTCCCCCGCAGTTGTTTTTATTTATTTTTAGAGAGAGGAAGGGAGAGAGATAGAAGTATCCATGAGAGAGGAATATCATAAATCAGCTGCCACCTTCATGGCCCCTCCTGGGGATTGAGCCCACAACCCGGACATATGCCCTGACTGGGACCTCTTGGTTCCTGGGTTGATGTTCAGCCACTAAGCCATGCCAGCCAGGCTCTAATTTCTTTATAATTTTCATAAGCATTCAATAATCCAACTCAATAAATATCTATCAAATACTATTATTATTTTAGGGGGGTGGAAATTATAAAGTGACTCCATAGCCATGCTCATAGAGCAGGTTGACATGTCAAAAGACATTATCAATTAAAAAAAACCATACAAACCTGTACCCTTATTTTGCAGTCTTAGCAAGCAGTGTGGGACTTCTTTTGACAAAAATGTGATATGACATATAGTGATAGCAGGTATTATTAAACTACAGATGAGAAACATCCAGAAAGATGAGCTTGAAAATATTACCCAAAACACAGGAGCAGCATCCACACAAAGATGTGGAGAAAACTGTGAAAAAATATGTGAACACCCAGAGAACTTGTAAGCTAGCTTGGAGGCAAGAAGACTTAGCATATATGACTGGTGGAAAATAGTTTGGTAGGTTTATAGTTAACCTAAATCCCTGTTATCTTTACTATAGCAGACAGCTAATCAGATGTCTAATTTTGGCTTAGGTCACATATTAGGGTCACTGGTGTTTTAGGATAACAAACTACTATTTCTTGCTAGAACACTTGGGTCCATGAAACCTGGGATGATTTATTTTACTGATAAAGAAATGTGGGATGGCTTTGAAGTAGACAAGAATTTGTGGGTCATTAGGAGCCTCTGATTGCATTCTTTCAGTGGCCCTGTACCCCCCTCTCCATTCTTCATCCTCTCTGCCCTCCAGAAGTACCAAGTCTTCCTCTCATCTTATACAATACAGATGATCCTTCACATCTACTTCCATTATAGCTTCTAACCCAAACAGGCATATTAATAGCTTTTCCAAAAGGCAGTTTTCCTTCATGTAAGAGAAGTCTTGTGCAAACTATTAAGAGAATCCCAGGTACTCTAGTTCAGTACACCAGAATGCATTAGAAATTCTAGTAATTTGCAATTCTTCCTTTCTCTGCTTGCTTTATCATAAAGCTTTAGGGAGGAGAGTATGACGAGCCATTGTAGTTGAGCCATAAATCAGGTGACCATCTATAACCAACTTGTTAATTAATGTCATGATCAGAATATTTAATAACAGCATCCTTGATAACCATATATAATCATTTATCCAGCCTTTTCAAAGATCTCTTCTCTTTTGTTGACAAAAATGTATCCTTAAAAAAAAAACAGTTTGACTTATTTGTTACAAGGTAGAAATTTTTTTACACCTATTCCATGAAGAGTTTAAGAAGACAGGGCAGGAACGTGAATTTTTATACCCCCAAAACTGTTGGTATGAAGACTACCCTCTTTATTTTCGTTCTTTCTTTTTTTTGGACTGTTGGGAAGATGGTGATAAAGGGGTGGCACAGTGGTGGTGAGGGGCTATGTGGATGAGAAAGAGGTGAAGAGATTGAGTGCCTACTATGAGTGGGAAAAGGGAAAAGGGGAAAAGATGCCTAATATGTATAGTCTAAAACCCTTTTAAGGAATTTTCAAAATTTAAGTTTTCTTTAAAGAGCCACTAGATACTGCTGTTTCTTTATATGTTATACACATAGAGATTGGACCACATGAAGCCTCAGCTATTATCTGTGATGTAAATTTTTATGGAAAAAGTTACACACACACACACACACACACACACACACACACACACACACAGGCCAATCCCGTATTTATCTTCACATCTTCCACAACACCAAGCATCAGCATTTTACATATCAGGCACTCAATAAATATATGCTAAAGCCACACGAAGAAGTTGGTTCCCAAGTTAGTGTTAAGTAAGGTGGAAGCATTGTGACAGGTTGGTAAGAGTATGGGACAGGTGGCATGAAAAGCCTCAGCCATGCTCCTGGCTTATGAAACTCAGTGCCTTGGAAACCTTCAGCGAATTCTTTCTCTTCTGTAGGACCAGGTTCCTGCTCTGGATCATAAAAGCATTGACTGGGTCATCTCTCACTGCCCTGTCAACATTCTAAGTCCATCACTCTAACCTGACAGGTTTCCAGGTAGTGTTATTCAGCATGGGTGGATGAAGCATTGTTTAGCCAAAAATTCCATCAGATCTGCTCTGGCGTTTAGATTTTATCTTGTTTCCCATTGTTTGTTGTTTGAAGATGAACAGCTGGGGGCGTTCTCTGAAAGAAGGGTGACAAAGGCACTTGTTTCCCACACACCACCATTGGCTAAATGACTAGAGAAGATAAAGAAGCCCGGGTAATTGCAACACCTGTATATTCAATGCACATTGTGTATTCCAGGCACTGTGCTAGTCGTTTTTTCTTTAGCTAAGAATAATCCTGATAAGTAGGCCTCATTGCCTTAGTTACACAGGTTAAGACAATCCCTCCTAGAAAACACTGCTTGAAATCAGTGTAACAATCACAAGTTAGAGAGCTGGGGGTCAGTTGGGACAGAGGTGGTAACCCCTTGAGTCATAGGAAAAGATACTGTGCAAATTTGCATTCATAAATTTGTATTTGTAAATATGCTGCATCAGTAGTTTGTAGGGCGATTTTTTTTTTAAGAAATTGATATCTGTAAGAGAGAGACTTTAGGAATATTTGAATAGATCTTACTTGCAGAAGTGAAATTTACTAAGAATATCTTTTGTCCTATTTTCAGCTGGTTCTATTGAAATTGGCTCTTTCTTACAAGTAAATGAACTAAAGATTTATTGTCCTCAGAACATGTGGAAATTAGGAAATGGACTAATGGAATCCATTATATCCTCTCAACAATTAGATGAATTGTAGATCAATACAGTATATTAATAGAGTCAAACTGATTTATATAAATATCCCACTGGGACAGCCACAGGAAGATAGCATCAGCCCACTGATCTCAAGTATCTTGAAAAGAACAAAAAAAATCAAACTAGACAAAGGACTCCTTTACCACCTTGTGTTTTTACAATTTTGAGGTGAATAAGTTAGTCTTATTGTTTCATGATCACATATCACTTCAGACTGAAAACTAAAAATCTAATAGTAGCAAAGTGAACAATGTTCTTCTAATAATAAATAAATTCTTTGTCATGCAATCCATAGTCAAACATTTTATTGTTTTCTTCTGTTTTAATTTTAGATAATAATTGTTACTTTAGATATTTTCAGGAGCAAATGACTCTGAAAAAAGGGGCTGATTAAATATGATTAATATAACAGTTGCCCTCCCCTGTGCACATTCTCCATAAACCTCAAAGCCTAACCTCAAAGATAAAAAATAAAATTCCAGAGGAAAATTACTGCAAAGGTACTTTGTGCTAAACTGGCATCAGACATAAAAATAAAATAATGTCTGTAAAGCTCAAGGGATTAATTAGGATTTTAATGTGGTCTTATTTCTAGGAAAGTAGTAGGAATCCTGATTTAAGAAGCCTTGTGTTTCACAAAGTAAAACAAAAACAATGGAGTCAGTCAGTCTATTAAAATGTTCCTGAATTGAAATTTAATGAAAATCTTTAATTAATTTTTATTGGGACCACATTTCATCATTATCAGTGAGAATCATTAGAAAAATAGAGAATGGTATGAACTACCCACATCCCCATTTAAAAAAAAAAAAAAAAAGAAGGTCAAAAGGTAGACTATGGCAGTTCAGCAAGAAAAAGAAAACAAGTTGTAAATTATCTTCTGCAGAAGGACAGAGCGCTCAGCCAGACAGTACAGGTTTTATTTTTTGATTGCTCATGGTATGCCAGCACCCATGTTATGCGTTTAGATTTAGTGAACATAATGTATGGCTGGGCTTTGGGGCCACTCAGCTCTAATTGAAGGGTTAGGACACAAACATTCATGTGCTCCTAAAAGGAAATTGGCGCATTTGCAATAACCTTCCGACCCCCAAAACTTGGAGCTGGGTGCAGAATAAAGAAGTCAGCTTTCATTCTGGAGGAAAGGTAGGGAGAAGCCCAAGCATCCTTTTCCGTTTTCGTTGACAGAATACAGAAATGAAAAGCAAAAAGGAAGCAAGTGTCAGATAAGTCAAAAGCTGTTTCTTATTATCCTGTTTCTTAAGAGGAAAAAATAATGTATAGCAGGTCACATGAGTGTCATATCATTTATTATTAATTTAATTTTGGTTATCATAGTTGCTAGAAGTGCTTCCATTGACATTTGATAACAATCTTTTGTTACTTAAATGCAACTTTAAATTCCTGTGCTGCTTTCCAAGGCTAGGTTTATGTAATTTAATTTTATAGTGCACATTTGAAAGCATCAGATGAAAAATAGCTGACTCATGCTGGTCAATAAGAACGTAGATTTTCCCTTCTCAATTGGTCACACCATTCTAAGACCATCCCAATCAATATATTGAATACTCAGTGATTTGCTCTCATCCATGGTTGAGAATAGAAAGGACTGACAGCACAAATCAAGGGATTCAAACACAAGCTCTTTCTGAAATTGCCCACAAAAGTGGTTATTGTTCATCAAACTGACATTTGAAGATTTCTCTACAGAAGTCTATTCATTTCCACAAATGCCTAACAGCAGACATGATGTTAAAACTAGAAGTAGTATGATGGTTTCCAACTAAGTGATCTATGAAGAATTTCCACATTCTTAAATTTTTTATTTATTTTATTTTTTTCCTTTCTTTATTGTAGAAAGGTATTACATATGTGTCCTTATCCCCTCATTGCCCCCCCCCACCCCACTCATGCCCTTACCCCCTCTGGTGTCTGTGTCCATTGGTTATATATCCCAAGAAATACAAATCAGAAAGGATATATGCACCCCTATGTTCATAGCAGCACACTTTACAATAGCTAAGATTTGGAAACAGCCTAAGTGCCCATCAGCAGATGAGTGGATTAAATTTTTAACAATGACTCAAAATGAAATAGCGAGAGCGGAAAATGTTAAGAAAAAGCAGTAAGTGTTCAGAGGGAATAACACTAACTTTAAGCAGCTTGGCTGCCTAGTTCCCAAGGTTCACTTAGGCAGAATTCTCTGTCTCCTCATTTATTCTAGAACTGATTGTGTTTCTATAAAAAAAAAAAAAAAAAAAAAAAAAAAAAAAAAAAAAAAAAAAAAAAAAACTACACTATTTCAGCTTCCTGACTCAGGTGACTAAATCATATCTCTTCTAATAAATAATTAAAATAGTGCCTAACATATATAACAAGTGTAATGTAAAAGGCCCTGGCAAGTGTTTTGCATGAATTACCTCTTTTAATCACCACAACAGCCTAAAAGCAGGTACAATGATTGCCTCTGTCATTGAGGTGAGGTAAACTATTCCCCAGGGACACAGGTATTAAATAGTGGATCAGAGATACATCCTTAGCTTTTAACTGGTCTCCGGGCCCCCAGGATTAGTCACCTTACTTCCTGGGGTTGGTGTGTGAATATGGTGGCCACTAGCCATATGTGGCGGTTTCAATTTAAATTAAAACGAATTAATAAACTTACAAATTCATTGCCTCAATCACAAGAGCCACATTTCAAGCATTCAATAGCCACTGTACTTCATAGTGCAGATAGAATAATTCTATCCTCGCAGGAAGTTCTACGGGTCAGCACTATCTTAGGAAATGGGTTTTCCTTTGATGACGATAACTTTCTCTTCTATTCCCCACAATATTCTAAACCAACATTAAGTCCACTGAGAATATGTGGGCTGTGATGAATCTTTTCTTCCCAACCTCCACAGGAAAGGGCTACCATCTCTCATCTTGAGAAAATGGTTTCTATCCCATTTCTCAAAGCAAAGCTGTTTTAATGATAAAAAATGATTAGGAATGAAAGTTTTAAATTATTATCAAGTAGAAATGTGAAGGGTACTCTGTGGGAGTCAATATGGACTTTTCACCAAACCATCTGTATGATCTTTGACAGCTGAGAAAGAAAAGCAAGTAAGATTATTATAAAGCATATTTTATGGTGTTGATGTTATTTTGGCATCACATGAAGTACTGATGAAATTTCTCTAGGGAATGCTGCTATGTGCAGTTCTGCAGCGAATGCTACAAGAGGACATTCTAAGTCTGAGAACACATCAGAAAATAATCAAAATGATTCAGTACTAAATCATGACAAAGAATTAGCTAGTCTTGGCCTGAGTCCTATAGACAAAAAGAAGTTGTTAAAGAATAGCATGGAGTTAAATGAGATCCAGAAGGGAGCAGACCAGGTTATTGCCAATGACTTTCTAATAATGGCAAATCAATTTAATGTTAGTAGTGTAAATTATCGATTATTAAATTAAGAATTAAAATGTTAGGTGGTATACCCAAAACCAAAGTTCATGCATGATAAATCAATTTAGGTAGAACTTCAGTTGTACTTTTTGGAGGTGGAAAAAGAAAGCATCCAGAAAGACTGACAGAGCTAAGATAATGATTTCAGCGGCGCTAGGAAAGTATTCGAAAAATGAAATAATCAGTATCATTGGCCAACATATAATCTGTAGTTTTCATTTTTAAAGTGAAGGTGTACTATCTTATAAAATAATACTTCTTAAAAAAAAAAGTTGTCTTTGAATACTGGCACAACTTCATTTTGCACATAAGAAAAAAATCAGAATCTTAAAATTTTCTTATTGAAATAAGCTTTGGGAAGTTCTGTAGTTCATCCTCTAAAGTTCATAGGTTAGGATACTGAGACCCAGAAATGGTCAATAACAACCGAGATTGTTATAAGAAATAAGTGATTCAGCTATGAATGGATTCTAGACCAGTTAGACTCTGAAGTGTAAGCTCTTAACCAACCATTTTTTAAGTGAAAGTCAAATAAAATTAACTTGATTGGAGGCCTGCTTGATAGGTATCCTGTGAGGGACCTAGTACATGGCTAACCAGGAAACCTTTGCCTACTCAGAAAAACATTAGTAATTTATACCATCAATTTTGCATTTTTAAACAGATTTTTTTTTTCAACCGGAACTGAGAGAAGTGTTTCAAATGGGCAACTACATAATGGAAAATAATTTGGTAGCACCTAGGCATTTGGGGGAAGACTTAAAGAACTAAGAACACTTTTCCTGTTATTGATTTTTTTCCCCCCCAATCAGTTTAAAGGGAAGAAGCAGAAAGATAGGAAGGCTCTGCCTAAGTAATAGGAATGATTGCAAAATAGCCTATCATAAAAATTGATGATATAAAGCTTTAATGTTTTCCTGAGCCCCAACTTTATCTTGGGCCACCATAACTGAATCCAAACACTGCATTACTTCTGGTTGATAGATGATGGAAGGCTGGCCAAGAATTGTGGACCCCTATGTCATCTTTGATTCATCTGTGTCACCAGCACCTGCATCACAGCTGTGTGACCTCAACCAATTGATGAAACAAAGAGGAGAGAAAAGAGGAAAAGGTTTGGAGGAGATTTGACTTGGAAATTGCTATGCTTTATTTCTTACCTATAATTCCTTATGTAATCCCATCTGTATGTGTATAGTTCCTAAAATTCATTATTTATCTCACAGATGTTTATATGGCAAAGGTTGTCGATATTCTTGTTTATTCTCTACAAAATATCAGTCTCCTAGGGTATATTTTTAGCTTTCTAGTTTCCATAGATCATATCTGAGCAGACTGGGTGACTAGCAATAATCCAATGATCTCATGATTGGAGCTATGGGAAAATAGCCAGTAGCTGCCTGAGTCACTAGAAATGCCAGTTTTCTCTTGTACCTCAAGAATAACATTGGATATCTTTGTCCAAAGACTTCTCCTTGCTTGTGCAGAGATTCAAGGTGATTTGACTCTCTCAGGTTACCTTCATTAAAACCTACATGGGAATAACTAAGGCATGTTGGGCTTTTAGTTATCAGGACAACTGCCTTTTATAAGGAAGCCATTCTGGGGCCAGCATTGCTTTCTCCTAAGTGAGCGAAAGGGGTGGTCAAGTCAGAGGTCAAGGCCTGTGTTTCCAGCTGAGGGAGCTGTGAAAGCAGCAGAGAGGGCTCCTCAGGTTTTAACACCACAGGCAGCAGAGCCAGGCCAGGTTATTAAATAATAGAGGCCCGGTACACGAAATTCATGCACTCAGAGGTTGGTGGTGGTGGCGGGGGTTCCTCAGCCCAGCATGTGCCCTCTTACAGTCCTGGAGCCCTTGGGGGATGTCTGACTGCCGGCTTAAGGGGAGCGGGCCTAAGCCGGCTGTCAGACATTGGACATCCTTAACGCTGCTGCGGAGGTGGGAGAGGCTCCCGCCAGCACCGCTGTGCTCACCAGCCATGAGCCTGGCTTGTGGCTGAGCAGTGTTCCCCCTGTGGGAGCACACTGACCACCAGGGGGCAGCTCCTGCGTTGAGCGTCTGCCCTCTGGTGGTCAGTGTGCATCATGTGACTGGTCATTCTGCTGTTCAGTTGATTTGCATATTAGCCTTTTATTATATAGGATTCCCAGTGACTTGACCAAATTCAAATTCTTGTTGGCAACATACTATAGCTAACCAATGCAGAGACTTTAGAGAAATTATTTGGCAAACCCTTCTAATTTAGAAAGCTATGTAGTTAAATTAGTCTCTGGGGAGAATTACCAGTTCACTAAAAAAAGCAAAAACTCAACAAAACATTGGAGGACCGTAGGTTAGGGGAAAGAGGGAAGGAAAGGAAGATAGAGAGGAAGGGAGGGAGGAAGGAAGGGAGGGAGGGAGGAAGGAAGGAAGGAAGGAAGGAAGGAAGGAAGGAAGGAAGGGAGGGAGGGAGGAAGGAAGGAGTCAGTGCCCTGTACCTATGGTGTTGTTTTTTCCTACTTACAGGTAAAGTATGCAGACTATTGAAATAGTTTAGCAGGGAATGGTGGTCAATAGATAAGAATACCACTAATGGTATAAGGGCTTCCATATTCAGTTTATAACTTCTTTGCTATACCTCAGTTACCTTGTCTAGGATGTAGAGCTATAACATGCCACTGATGCCTTAGAGAGGGAGGTGTCCATTGCCTGTGTTTGGACACAAGAGGTGGAACAGGCTGTGTCTTCTCCCCTCACCCATCCTATGAGGCACATCCAGCCTCCCACCATCCACAGAGGCTCTACTGCAACCCACTTTTGAGCCTCGCGAGCAGAAGATTCTTTTAGAGGCACAGTTATTTCTAGAGTACAATTATGGGCATAATAATGAAAAAAAGAACTGCTGGATTTTTAAGAAACTTTTTCACTAGTTCCATAAGTACTTTTTCAAGTTGTACTATATGTCGAGCATTTCCCAAGGCACTTGAAAGACTCCAGTGGAAAAAAAATTTTTTTTTCTACTTTCAGGGAGTTTACATTTTAGCTGTAAACAATCTGAACTTTACATCCCTTTGAAGGGCTACAGCTCAAGGGACCTGCTTTGAGTTATGATATAATATTCATTGTATTTAAAACCATTGTCTAATGTCAGAAAAATTTAAAAGGGAAGAAAAACAGAGGAAAATAAAGAGGCACAAGAGAGGGAAGTAAAAAAGTATTAAATAGACTCAAGCTTTTTGTAATTCCACTCTTTAGCAAATTAAGAATAGAAGAAAATGTCAATGTCATGTCATAATAGGCTACTTCAGTTCACTTCTTCATCAATTATCTTAGCAGATTGTGAATAAGAATAAATAGAGAATATATTGTATTTAGTTCCCTTAACTATGACTATTTCAACTTTTAAGAAACATTTTTTCAAACTTAGGTTGATTTTGTCCTAATTTTCATTTATTATTCCAGGTATTGAGTATCTTCTATATTTAAGACACTACGCTAGGTGATTTCCATAGTAGTTAGTTTACGTGTTAAATTGTGGAGGGATTTTTTTTTAGGTTTTTTTTTCCCATCAGCATTTATCTCTCCTATACCCTCTTCCACCTCCACACCTCCACCCCTGCAATCACCACACTGTTGTCCAAGCCCATGAGTTCTCTCTTTTTTTCTTTTTTGCTTAGTCCCTCCACCACCACCCTGAATAATCTCCCCCACCACCAGAACTGTCTCTATTTTGAGTCTGTCTCTATTTTGCTCGGTAGTTCAGTTTGATCGTTAAATTCCACATATGATTGAAATCATACGGTACTTGTCTTACCATAGTTAATATCAGCATTACATAGGTGAGGGAACAGACTAAGTGACCTGCTCAAGATCATTCTCCTAGCCAACGGAGGAGGTAACATTAGCTTTTAATTATTTATTCCTCCAAGCCTGTGTGTCCTAATCTATAAATAAGGAATAATAATAACTATTTTGTAGAAATGTTCTAAGTATTACAAATCACATATGAAAAGTTGCAATGGCAGTGCCTGCCACATAATAGGCTGTCTGTTAGCTGATAGCTATTATATTACATATCTATTATATCAACATGGGACACCTTGTACTAAAAAATGCAGAGAGGACTGTATCAAAACTCCACTATTTGCCCCGTGGGAAACTCAAGGTCTTCCCCAATATTTTTGTAATTATCCAGTGGCTGATATGTCCCCTCTGTGATGTCCTATTTCTAGTAAACTTATTGTTTACTCTATAGCTTGTAGTTGTTCCATTGTTGAAACAGCATAAAATAAATATTAGATATCTCTGTTCTTAAAATATCCTTGGTCATTTCAGCCAAATGGACTCCAGCTCCCACACTTTAAGGACATTCATTTGCTACACATAGTAGGATAGCTCACTCTTCTAACTACTGCCACCTCAAGGCTTAATCCTTAGCCCCAAACAAGTACTGATATATTTTCTCCCGACAACCATTCCTCCTTCAGGAAGACCCTGGATACCAGCTGATAAAATAAGTTTTCACGTAGGGGGTCCCTTGTTTTCACACAATTGGGCTGGATTCTAGCCTGGGCCCTGAGGTTTGCTGGGTGAATCACTGTGGGCAAGTTAGGCTGGCATTTATTCCCTCAGTTGTAAAATATGAAACTTGGACTAAATGATCAGCAAATCTATTTTTTTTTTTGGCTCGGTAATTTTATTCTATTCAGAGCTTTCAGATAATGATTTTACTTATAAATTTTGGCATACGGGGTAGGGTTAGGAATGGATCTTGAGAATATTTCATAACCAATTGCACAATGAAAGAAACTTTATGCATAAGGAAGACTCATCAATTTTGTTTTTGCTGGTTCACCAAAAATGGAACAAAAGCCACATCTCCTTTAGCACTGTCAATCATCATGCACGATATGACCACAGTAATAAAAACAGACTCAAAGGAGATACAATGTTTTGAAAATGATGGAAAAGGGCAGAAATATCATTGTTAGGACAAAATGTGTTATAATAATATTGATGCGATCAGGAAATATTTTCCTATCTAGCCACTGAAATATGGGGAGGCAATTGTTTTGTTATAGTGAAGCATTTGGCAGTGCGTACAGCACCTTGTAGCAATATATTTTTTTTTGGTTAAAAAAGAAATCTATGTTCATTGTAAGAAAATTGTAATATTCAGAGGGATACAAAAAATTAAAAAAATTTTAAAAAAAAACAAGATGGAAATTACTCTATATTACCAGCCAGGAATAACTATTGTTAATATTTTGATTTATTTCTATTGGAACTGATTGGAACCAATGTTATATTCTGACTTATTTTTCTTAACATGGTTGATAATTATATCTTTCCCATCAATCTAATATTGTTTACTGAGGGTTTGAGTCATGGCTAAGGTCATAGTAATCAGAATTAGGGCAGATTGATGACTTAGTTCTTAAAATTAGGATTATGACTGTATTTTCAGAGGAAATAGTAAAGTTGGGCACTTGCTTTCAGAAACTCTGAAGGAGGATAAAATCCATCTCCCTTTTTGAAGATTGTTTACATTTAGAGTAGCTATATCTCTTAGTTGCATGTCAGAGGGAGTTGCTGCCTGAGTGATCTCTTCATAGAAAGTGGTGAGAAGACTTGTTTTTGGGTGGAAGACACATTGAGGTCCAGGAACAAAGCAAGTAGTGGCAATATGGGCGATGGGGAGCGCAGGCACTTGAGGATCTGCTTGGCAAAGGTTCAAACTCTGGCTTTTCACCCTGGCTGGCTGACGGGCCTTACACAAGTTTTCTGCTTTGGGACTCAGTTCCTTAATACGTAATAAGTTTATCTCCTATCTCACTGGGACTCGATAGCAATTAATTGGTTGAATGCATACAAGTCCCTTAGCCTGGAATATAATTTTAAGTGCCAAAGAAATATTAGCTGTGTATTGTTATTGCTGTTGTTACCACCCATTTTTCACAAGTTCCAATAAATCTCATTGGGGTATGATCAGGAAACACTTATTTTTCTCTGGTCACAACTTCTCACTGCTCTTCTTGGTCTCCCTTTTCTACCCCTTAGCAATGTCTTGAGTAAAGGCTATGACTTTCCTGTCCTTTTGGATAACCCAAATTCAAGCCTGGTTAAAACTTCCATCTCAAGTAATTTAGATCTCCTCTTTCACTTTCCCACCACCCGCACTCCCAGCAGCCTTGAGCCAGGACTCTCTCTGCCTCCATGGCAAGTGATGAGCCTGGTTCCACCAACTCTTAACCGCTCCCTCTGCCAGCCCCATCAACCAGGGCTAGGACAAGCAGGCAGAAGAGAAGGGACAAGTGTTTATTATGGTCTCTTTTCTGGCTGCTCCTGTGGAGCTAGTCCTTTTGGTTGTTGCTTCTCCTCTGGGTGGTCATGACTGGCCTCTGTGCCTCATCCCATGTTGGCTCCCTCCTGACATACTGGGAGGGGCATATAGTGCTTCCCCCACAGCACACTTATCTGACATGTTATTCTGGGTCAGTACATCAGTTTGCTAGTGTTGCCATTATCAATTACTACAGACTGATTGGCCAAAACAACAGATATTTACAGTCTCATACTTTTGCAGACTCAGAGTCTGAATTAAGGTGTCAGCAGAGTTGGATTCCTTGGCATGTGAAAGCATCACCATCATCTTTGCCTTTATCTTAACATGGCAGTCTCCCTGTGTGTATGTGTTTATCCAAATTTCCCCTCTTTATAAGGAAACTAGTCATATTGGATTTGGGCCCACCCTAACAACCTCATCTTTACTAATTACATCTGCAACAAATAAAGTTGCATTCTGAAGTACTGGTGGTTAGGACTTCAACATGCATATTGGGAAGACACAATTTAATGGATAATAGTCAACACCAACCATTCCCATGTCACCAGCCCCCTCCCAAGCTCTTGCCTCTATTATAATTCAGGAAATTAGGGAAGCAGGGGATGGGCCCTCCCACCGACTCATGCCTCCTCACACCTGTGTTTCTGGCAGGAGTCAGTACTAGGTTCGATACTGCCCCCACCCACCCCATTAAAGGAGGTGCCTTGTAGACACCCACCTTGAGCTCATCTGCTTTATGATTCTAAGTGACTGAGCCATTGTCATGCCTCGAAGCAGATATTCGGAAGTCTACTGGAAGTCCCCAAACTCGAACTTTTCATAATTAATACCACCTTTTTCAAATCTGGTTGCTCCAAAATGATTTTCATGAAGTAAATATTTTACTGCCCCTCTCCCTAGATCATGTCTACCTGAAAGGTAAGAGAAGTGCACAGAAAGAGTAACCAAAAGCAACCAGGTAGTTCAGTGATGCTTTGGTTAATTTCATCAAAGGCAAGTGCAGGCCTTCGTCTGCTCTGAGCTGCCAAACATGACATATGGGAGTTCTATGATTCATTCTGTGCAGACCCTACTGTGTTTGTTCATTTCTTCATTTTAAAATGAGTTTTCTTTTCCATATATTGTCCCATTATTGTTATCACTTGGAAAATTGGTCCAAGTATAATTAGTTGGCCAGCAAAGCACTGTGACAGGTTTGGGGGCAGAGGCTTGAGAGCCAGACTCACAGCCCCACAGCTCACAGGCCTGCCCAAAAGAACTGCTATCTTCAGGGATAGGCACGACTGATCATATAAGTTACATGTTTTAACTCCAAAAAGGGTAGAGAAGAACAAACCCAATGGAAGTTGTTTTTGTCCCCCTCAGATCCTAGCAGAAATGATATGATAATCCTGGCTAACTTCAACATTTCTCCAAAGCAGTGGTTCTCAGAACATATTCTCTAGATCACCTGGGAATTATTAGAAATGCAAATTCCAGGTCCCACTCCAGACCTACAGAATCAGAACCTCTGGGAAGGGGCCCAGCCAGCTGTGCCTTACAAGGCTCCGAGGTGATTCCCATGCACACACAGGATGGAGAAGCACTGCTCTAAAGCAGAGTGCTTAACCAGGGCCGCACATTCGAACATCTGGGGCCCTGAAACACACACACACACACCAATGATTGTTCTGGCCCTAACCCCTAGCAGTTAGGTCACACTAGCCAGGGTGAGTTCTGAACAGGGGTATTTTTATAAAGCTCCTCAGATGATTCTAGTGAATGACCGGAATTGAGAGCCATGGCTCTAAATCAATGACTCTGCACTGCTCCGTAGAGCTCTTCTGGGGCGGCTGTCAGGTGGGAATGGGCCCAGCTGCCGGGACTTTTGGTCCCTGCCCTCATTCACCTGGAGCAACGGGACATTTATCTGCTTTCCACTCCTGGCGTCAGTGCAATGTTTTGTTTGAACAAAGGTTTCTGCGGCTAAAAAGTACAAACATTAGCTCTCTAAAGGATAATAAATTGTAAAAGCCAAGAGCCCCTTACTTCCTTCTCATTCCATTTGATGGAGAAGGTGAGACAGTAAAATAAATATATGTGGAGCTTATCAGGGAAGAATAGCAGGAGGCTCCTCGTGAGGTTAGAGGAAATCTGAGGTTTTGGAACGGGCTAAAGTGCATGGAAACATTTGTGTGGGAAGTTCAGGAATGCGGTGTGCTGTTCCAACTGCTCAGTGCTTCTCTAATCTGACCCTCTAAAACTCCTCGCTCATTAGAACATAAATTATACTATTACAGATTGAAAACATGTCCACCTTTTGAAAAATAATTCATGGTATGACAGAAAGTAGAGATATTTTTCCTCCCGATTTTAGTTATCCAGCATCAAATCTATGAGCCAAAAAGTGCTCTGGCCAGGGTGACTCAATTGGTTGGAGCATCATCTCCTACAGTAAAAGGCGGTGGGTTCAATTTCTAGTCAGGACACATACCCAAGTTGAGGGTTCCATCCCCAGTTGGGGTGCATATGGTAGGCAACTGATCTCTCTTTCTCTCTCTCTCTCTTTCCCTCCCTCCCTTCCACTCTCTCAATCAATTTTTTAAATATATGATCAAACAATGAAATACAAAATACAGAGATGCTTAAAATAAGATGGCCAGAGAGGGCTACGTAGGCACACACAGCCCACATTGGGATTTGTTGAGGACAAATAAAATGCTGCCATTGAAACTATTTTAGAATTTTAGAATACCTATTTTAAGTATATTTATTTTAATTGAAACAGTTTTTTATATAAAGATGCCAAGAAGGAATAACTATAAATATAACAGGGGAATAGCTTCATTGATCAAGGTAAATCGATATTTTAGAAGGCAATTTGACTCTCTCTCTCTCTCTCTCTCTCTCTCTCTCTCTCTCTCACACACACACACACACACACACACACACACACAACCAATGAAAGGCTCTGCCGACATTCGTGATTAGGGACTTTCAAATATCCACTAGGTCCCTGGAAAAGGAAACCTAACTGAAGAAAAAGTCTAGCATGTCACACGCAGTGACAGTGCTGATGATGGACAAGCGTTCTGAGTAAGCACAGAAACAATGGACAATATTTAAATCTGGAGAGGTATGAACACAAATGCCTGGTGGGTGTCAGAGGTGTCAGTTGGACAGATGGAGAGAAGAATAGGCCTGCAGGGTGGGGACGCAGAGGTAGCTGTCAAAGGTGGCAAAAACAGGAAACTCCAGTGGTGGGATGCATGGTAGAATTGTAATAATAACAGTGATCATCACAGGCACCTCCTTCCTCCCAATCCCCCCCCCCCCCATTGTATAAATAAGGAATTAGGATCTGACAAACACTCCATGAAACACTCATAAAATGCTTTGTCCTTCCAGCTCTCTTTATGTGAAACCCTGGTCTAAAAGCTCAAAAAAAGGGGGCGGGGCAGAAATTCTCCTGGGGGAGAGGAGAGTTCGAGCAAGACTTCCTTTATCGGGGAACAGGGAGTCAGGACTGACAAACAAACAGAAAAAGCGCAACACTTCTTCCATCCTGAATCTTTACTATTGGGAGGTCAGAAACACGGTGGCTCAATTTGAGGGGCTTTTTTCATGGCTTTTAAACTATGTCAGGACAGGAACTTTATTCAGTCATGTAGCCAATATCCCACAGCAAGCGTACGACCTTTTGTTTGAAGAGGAACATGAACATACGTGAAATATGCTATTAATTCTTCAGTGGAAATTCCCAAGGACCGTGTGTGTGTGTGTGTGTGTGTGTGTGTGTGTGTGTGTGTGTTTAATGAAGTTTTGGGTCACACATCATCTATGTATAACCTCCAACCATATTTTCAAACATTATTAGCAGTGGAATGTGTTTACATATTAACACTTGTGACCAAACCACAATTTATAAAGCAGATTAAAGTAGAACTGCAGCGGCCAGTGCAGAGCAGGGAGCTCCGGCTGCTGGGTCTCCATCCCTCACCCAGCACAGTGATGTAAGCGCCCTGCGTGAGGCATTGGAACCTAGCAGAGCACTTTGAAAATCATTGTTCTAATGTTTACATGGCATAGATCGTGAGTACATGTGGACTATGTTTGTAAAATCATTACCAATTGATGGGTAGTTTATAATAGTAACTGTTTACTATGTGAAGCAGTTCACATGTCTATGTACCTGCCTATGAGACAATCCAATCTATTTACCCAGGTAGCATCCCTGGTTCTCAGATTTCTGAGACTTTTGATTTCCATCTACCAGAAATAATGTCCTTCCTAAACTTCCAGAACCTTCCATTTTATTGTAGCTTTAGCATTTTTCCCCTATGGATCTGTTTTCTCTATTTGTTCCCTCTGCTGTTTGGTTCCTAATTTATTAAATGGTGAAATTATGAATCTATGATAGCACCAACAACCCAGGGGTGAAAGACCACAACATTTATATGGCCTGATTCTAAGCGTTTTACTCATTGAATTATCCCAATGACCTTCCACTATAGCTATAGACGAGGAAACTGAAGCTAAAAATAAATAAATAAATAACTCACCCGAGGTCATACAGTTGGTTTGAATTTGAATTCATGGGACCTGGCTACAGAATCATTTGACCTTAACTGCCTCCCAAATATGAAGATGGTGTAGATGCAGAATGTGGGCAAAATTAAAAGAAGTCAACGTAAGGCATTTGAGATAAATTTTCAGGAAAAATTTGGAGAGGCTTTCAGGATGGACAACAACATAGCACACCTGGGAATGTAATGTGGCAACGCCACCTGGAAGGAACTGACAGCTGGGTAAAACGGAGAAGATTCCGAGGGGCCGGAAATAGCTGTCTTCACGTAATGATGGGAATAAGTGAAACGGAGCATCAACCAGTGTGACAAGGGCAGATTGCTGATGAACATCAGGCTCAACAGGAGAAAGGCATAAGGTTTGGGGTTAGTCCAGAACAATTACTTCCACCATGTTAATTTTTATAGATTATGTAATGACAGCCTACATATTTTTAAAAAAATAAAAATGCTAGTTCATTGCTTTCTATAAGATTTCATCAAACTGAATGAACTAAATGAGCAAAATAATTGAATTGGCAGAAATTGAACCACATGTAATTTCTTTAAGAACATAGACAGTACTTAATTATTTCCATATCAACCATGGTGCCGAGAAAAGCATTTTCACATTTTCCATACCAGAATTTCTGTGTTCATATGGAATATATATAGTGGGGTTAATATAGTGATGGATGTTGTACTCTACTAGGAGAATAATATGCAATATGTATTCAATCCTTACTGTGTGTTTGGCTCTATTCTAAGTTCTCTATGCCATTCATCCTCAAAAATATGTTTAATGGAAAGTACTATTACTATTAGAAAATAAGGAAATTGTGACTCAGAAAAAGTATGTAATAGGCTCATGGTGGCACAGTTAAGTGGTGAAGCTGGAACTCAGACTCAAACCGTTTGCCTCTAGAATTGAAGATAATATATTATCCATCATGCCTCAGCAATAGAAAATGTGTGCCTATATATAGAAGCAATACTAATTTAATTGATGCAAATGAAGTGACAATACAGAGCTATGATACATTTCATTTGAGAATCTCAGAACCTAATTCTGCTTTGTCACACACACACCCTCCCTTGTGAGGCTCGGGATCTGCATGAAAGGATCTTTGGTCAGTGATGATGCTTATAACAAGTCCACTAGAAATGAATAATGCCAACTCTAACTATTGTCGTTTGTGCTTTGCAAACTACTTTATCTCATTTTATTGTCACAATCATGAGCTATAGGACAGAGATCATTATTCAGAAACCTAGTCACAGGAGGGACTCATATCTTCGATCTCACAGGTTCCTGCAGTAGAACCAAGACCGGCTGATCCTCAATCTCCAGCCAAAGCTTGCTCCTCAGTTTGATTTACATTGAGTCCCGTTTCTCATTGCATGCCAATATTTATTCAGCTCTGTGCCTGACCCAAGGAAGGTCAGCAGCAAATATAAATTGAAGGAACACAGCTGTTCTGCCTGAATATGCTGATGTTTTGCAGAATCATATATGAGTCTACCACCTAATGATGCCATCATTAATCTAAGTTTATAATTCTGAGAGTGCCATCTAGAAATCACAATACTTTCTAAATGCAGGCTTTTGCACAAACGTGGACATGGGTTGCTGTTTTTTAAAGTTGATTCACCGTGCTGTTCTTAAAAGGATACCTGAATCCAAATACTAACTTCCACACTTACCGTCGGCGGCCTGGCCACTTTAGACCCAAAGTCACTAGGTCTTAGTTTCCTCATCTGTAAATATTATCTAACAAATGTCTGGTTGGGGGGGTATTTGGGACTATTTCATAAAGTATGTATCATGCTTCAAGCAGAACCTAAGATAGTGTAAACAATAAGTGGTAGTTATTATGCCATCATAATCATCCTATATTTTCTCTAAGGTAACATTGGTTGTAAAACTCCACATTATTTTTTTTTTACTTCAAAGGAAGAAAATCACTGCAAAGTCAAGTATATCTTGCCATTGTTTATCATATGCATCATATCTTAATTATATAAAATACATGCATGTGTGTGTATTCAAATAGTTAAATTGCAGTCTCAATCAAGTTTAAGAGTGGAGAGTTTTAGCTAAACGTCCCCAAAGAAAGCTTAAATGCAATTCTCTGTTTAACTAAGAAAAATTCTTTCAACAGAGCAATGAAAATGTTCTGCTGTATGCTTCTCTAGTTAGTATATTTTTAAACCTTTGCATTATTTTTTAATAATGTGTATGTATTCACAGATTTTTAAATAGGCTAGTAATATATATATATATATATATAATCAAATACAAATAAATACCTCTACTATTTCATTTGAAAAAAGTAAAATATATTTTTGTTCATAACCAGATAAATACATTTGCAGATGTTTTTCTGTGAGAAAAAGTGATATCCAGTGAACTTCAGGAACTTGATGCAAATGACAAAGTTCAAACTACTGCCAAAGCCAGCACATGAGGTTTATACATATAGACAGAAGAGATTTCACTATGTTGGTGAGACTTTTATTTCTTGTTTCCCGTTTTCTGTTACTGCTTGGTCAATAGCCATGTACGATTCAGAGTGTTTTTGCTCAATACATGTCTCAAGTCTTCCATCCTTCTCTGCCAACTTTATTCAGAACCAAGCACACCTCTTAACAAAACTTAAATATCTAGAGAACCGAGGAAATCACTGGTGAGCTATGCTAATATCTCTGTGTATATTTGAGGATAACCTAATGCTATCTTGGAACAATGACTTTAAGGATTAAGAATATCATGACTCCAGGGTAACTAAATCAGTCGTGACAGTTGTTCAGAATTTCAAACACTTTCATTCATGCAGTAATTGATCAGATTGAATACATTGATCCAATTCAGGATGTGCTGTTTTGTTGGAAGTGGAGATGATTGATACATCAGCAGTATGTGACTGCTGTGGCTTACCATTTCCAAATGGAGAGCTCATTTAATATGGGCACTTGAAGTGGGTTTAAACTAAATGGAGCTCTTAGAACAGCTCCCAGTAAATGATAATACATTGAAATGTTTTATAAATATATTTGCTTTTTATTAATTTCTCATATTTTAAATTTTACTTCCAAATGTTCTTGCTTTGGAGAATAGAATACAGAGAGACCAGGGTTGTGATTCCTATTGCAATTCAGATTGGGAAGTCAGGGGCTTTTCAAAGGTGAAATTAAAAAGGTGTATTGTAACTCATGGAACCTAGTTTGTAAAATACAATGTTAATTTTTATGTCCCACTAAGAACAAAAAATATATACTGGCAATCAAACTATGATGCACCATTAACTTTAAGACACATTCCAATATCAGAGAAGTTGAAATGTGAAAATATGGATGACTGAGAAATGATAGAATTTGGTAGTTCCTCTGATAAAATGTAGCTATGTTATCTCAGGATCTAGTCAATAAAATCACATATTATGCTGCAGAGAAAACCAGGGGGCTTGATAACTGTGGAGGCACAATGGAGCCCCTCCATTCCTCTGGATGCTTTTAGAATTACCCAGTGGAATAGATCCTTAATTCCATACTCCAGAAACCCAAGGGATCTTCACTGCCCATCCTCCCCTGGCCTGCCAGTGCAAATCCCAGAGCAGAGAAATTCCACCACTTGCAAGAGAGCTATTTGAATGCTCCTTGCCAGTTTTGTGCAAAGGAGAAGGTTCAAGATGGAATTCTAATCCTCATTTGAAGTCAATTGCTGATAGAGGTATTGCAATGGGAGCCCTGAGGATGGAAAAAGTGCTGAACAGTCAGAATGACCACCAACCTATAGGCTCACATATTGTGAGGCAGTATGAGAGGTTTACTCCTCCAAGCCAACTTCACATCTCCCCTCTGCATACCAGCCCCATTTTAATTCATGAAGCCACGTTGTGACAAATATAGTGTATTACTGGGGATCAGGGAGATGGAGGACAAATACCAGAAGCCATGTTCTGAGGGGGTTACTGAGGTAAATCTGGACAGTTAGGCCCAATATTCCAGGGCTAGGTTGACAACCGTGAAAAGCCCCTCAACAAACACAAACCATATATAATGTAATGGAAACAGAACCGTTAAAAAGAGTGATAAAGGAAGCAAATTGAGTTATTTGAATGCATTTTAAAGGTGCAATGTGCATACCTGAGCTCTTCTTGGGTGCTTCTAGTGCATTTGGCAGGGGATTGGCCCTGTTCTTTTACAGGGTGAGACAGGAAGCAATTCACATGATTGTCTTCTTGACCAGATTCTTCTTCTTTACTCCCATTTATAAATGTGCTTTCCCAAGGCAAGAAAATCCCCAGGAGATACACGAAAATAAATTATTCTAAATTTTATAGACATTAGAGATGTGCTGTTTATGCCTAAACATTTTCCTATCTAAGTATCAAGAAGAAAAATACTAAAAAAAATGTGATCTAGTCTTTTATTGACATAGTCTGCTAAGCCTCCATAAACCTTAGTTTAGCAGGAAATCAAAAGGTTGTCCCACACTGTGCAGAATTCTTTGCTATTTATTTTTCTCTTTCTTAAACACTCTTCACTCTTTTTAAAAAAAAAAAAAAAAAAAAGGAATCAATAGAAAAGGTGCAGGAATGGTGTGCCTAATTGTCATGAACATAGCAGCAAATTATAATGAAACCCAACCACAAGTGTGCAAAACTACACCAAACTGTGAAATAACCGAAGCCAAACTGTGAGGCAAAATAAGATTTAGGTTCCTGGTACATTTAATCTTTAAGAAGTATGTGAATAGAGGAACAGGGCAGAAGAAAGTTGCATGCAATTTACTTATTTTTTTTCAATGTACCTTTAAACTATTTTTTATTCATATATATATGTAGTTTATATGCATGGTTCTGCTATTTTTGATAGATGTCAGGAAATTAATTAGGCTTTGGAGTGCGAGGATATCGCATGCAAGTGGAGTGTCTGTCCTTTAACTCAGTGGGTGCTCCACAGAGCAGAACAGCTGCGACAACTTGAAAGGCATTTCTATTGTGCAGTGCTCACGGTGGTCCTGAGAACCGGAACTGAGGGAGGGTCACCAGCGCCCTGCCTTTATGCTGTGCGGGTGCACCTGCCTTTAAGGAAGGAGCCAGTTCTATAAAAAAACAGAAAGCAATGTTCTGCTCATTGCCTTCAATTTCTGTTCATGAAATTAGAGCTATGCATCCACATAAACATGTTTAGCTCTGGTATAAAAATTTCTCCTAAGATAGGAGCAACTCCTTTTGATTTTTAAATCACATGATGAAAGGGACAAGATTTCTTACAAGTCACTAGTGGTAATCCTCCTAAGAAACATTTGTACAGACTAACATGAAACTGATGATTCTCTCTAAGAAGTCGAACCCTCCTGGGGCTTGTTCCACATAAAAGCAATGGCCTTAGCCTTTCAGTATAGAAAATACTCCTTTAAATACTTTGAACTCCTTGCATTCCATGAGCGGCAGCCACTCACTGTCTTGCCACCTTCAAATGTGATGGGTCGTCTGTGCAAGTTTCCTTAAGTTTGACAGGAAACTTCCTGTCTTGGTTCAGGGTTTATTTGTTTGTCTCCTTGTCTTAAAGTTATTGAGCACCTATTGTGTGCCAGGTGCTTTTTCATAACTTGATTTTATTTGATCCTCCCAATCTGGAGATGTATCTATTAATATCACCATTTTTAAAGACAATGAAAAATAAATAAATAAGTAAATAAATAAATAAATAAATAAATACAGGAAGACAAAGTTTCAGGCAGGTTCAATAATTGTTTAGTGACTCCACATATAAATGAGATCATATGGTATTGTCTTCCTCTTTCTGGCTTATTTTGCTTAACACAATACTCTCCAGGTCCATCCAAGCTGTTACAAGACGTAAGAGTTCCTTCATTTTTACAGCCGCATAGTATTCCATTGTGTAATGCTACCACTGCTTTTTTATACACTGCTCTACTGATGGACACTTGGGCTGCTTCCAGATCTTGGCTATTTTAAATAATACTGCTTTGAACATAGGGGTGTGTATAGTCTTTCTGATTGGTGTGTTGGGATTCTTAGGATATACTCCTTAAAGTGAGATTGTTGAGAATTTAATGAACAAAATAAACTGATGAACAAAATTAGAACCAGAGGCATAGATACATGAGACAGACTGACAGAGGTTAGAGGGGAGGGGTGTGGAAATGGGACTAGATGAAAGAAGGTGGAGAGTTTAGCCAAAGAACAGATATGTGTAGCCCAAGGACACAGACAACAGTGTGGTGCTAGCCAGAGGGAGAGGGGGTGGGGACTGGGTGGAGGTGGGTAAAAAGTGGGGGGGGGAGGGAATGGGGGACACCTGTACTAGTGTCAACAATACATTTCAAAAATTTTAAAAATTAAGTGAAAGAATTAGCATTTGGACCCAGTTTTTGTCCAATTTCATAATTTATTCTATTTTCACAAACTACTATCTTTATCAAGAAATGACTAAGTGTTATTTTGTTCAGAAACATAGGGCACAATCATCCTAGGCCAGCCCCCAGTACATTTTTCAGTGCACAAATTTAGAAATAAAAAATGAGAGTGAGAGAGGTATAGAGAAAAATAGGAAGATGGAGTGGATGAGAGAAGAGAGAGAGAGAGAGAGAGAGAGAGAGAGAGAGAGAGAGAGAGAGAGAGAGAGAAAGGGAAATAAAAGGGAGAGGGAAAGATAGATAATGAATAGTAGTGATTGGTTCATTCTAGAGACAAACCAACAGCCAGCCCTGAGAGTTAGCCCCTAGCCAGTACATTTGACAAAGAAAGGCAGAGCCTAAGTATTGAAGATCAGCTGCACAGTTCCCTGGGATACTTGAGGTCTCTAAAGCAATAAATGTCAGGCAAATGCCTCTCTGCTGTTCTTCCACTTAGCAGAGGTTACATTGGTCAGTGGTGTGTTCTGCAGCCCTTCTCAACTTTAATGCTCGTAAGAATCACCTAGGATCTTGTTCAACTGTTGATTCTGTCTCTATAAATCTGGAGCAAGCACCCAAGATTCTGCATTTCTAACAAGCTCCCAAGTGATACTGATGCTGCTGATTCAGGGACCACGTTTTGAGTAGCAGTGGTGTAGAGGAAATCATTAGCCAGGGCTTCAAACAGACCAGTACTAGCATATGAATTAAGGCGAGTGTCTTTACCCCTGAGCTTCTGTTTCCTCATCAGCAATAAATCATAGTAATATTTCATTAGCACTACATGCCAGGCACTGGTTGTAAATGCATTATATAAATTATTTTATGTTTACAACAATTTTATTTTACTATTAATGATGTTGGAAGTGTTAACAAAGAAAGCTTAAATAATCCATACCAAAACCAGGTGGCTAGTGAGTGGCCAAGAGTGAATTTATATCCTAGGCAGCTTCGCTGAGGGGCCCACTCATTACAGCTGCAGCATGGAGGAACACACTGCAGAAGTCTTACTATCATGTTGTGAAGCACCATAGTCAGTACACAATAAATCTGAGTTCCACTTTGCTTCCTTCCCTCCCTTCTCCTACACCAAGGTTGATTGTCTTTAAGCAGAATCTACTGACAAAATTTAGAAATTGATACCACTCTCTGTGGTGTGTTTTTTTCACAATAATCCTCTCATGCAGAACCTTCTTGAGCTGGAGAAAGCCAGCCTTTAGTGCTTAGAGATTTGCATGCATTGCTACTATTGACAAAAGGAATTGCTTTGATCTCTCTTGCATTATTACTTGATCCTTTTGTTTGTTTCCTTTCTAGAGGTGCCAAAAAGTCTTCAATAGATAGAAAACAGCATTTACTACAACTATACCTTGCCTTTAGGAAAATACAAATCTAGGTTTATTGAATATAAAATAGTGGTAGTTCCATTAACCAAGAGATTTGCCAAGGTCTCTTTTAAGTAGTAAGCTCCCTGATGTTTTTAAAATTTTTCATTAAAATTTTGTAATTAAAAGCAACCTTTTAAAGAAGTATAACTACTGAGTTAAAAATTGGAAGCAGAAAAGGCAAATCTATAGAGACAAAAAAACACATTAGTGGTTGCCCGGGGCAAAGGGTGGGATTGGACATTGCCTGTAAATTGAGATGAGGAATCTTTCTGAGGTGATGGAAATACTCTAAATTTGGATAAGTTACAATTGTGTGATTTACTAAAAATCTTTGACTTGTACACTTAAAACAGGTGAATTTTACTTATTTTGTAGAATGTTAAATATACTTCAATTAAGATGTTTTTAAATGGGGGGAAATTGGCAGCAATAGAAAAAATACTTTATATACTCTGGTTTGCACATAAACTATCCTATGAGAAGAATTATATAGGAAAGATGAGTGAATGAAAACTATTTTGTATTCTGTAGTGGCAGAATAGTTTCAAGAAGTAACTTCACATATTTCATATTTAAACTTAATTATTAAGCCATTTCTAAGCATGAAGTTTGTTTCTGTTTGTAATGTCTATGCTGAAGAATGATGTGGTATTTTCTCTAGAGGGGACTTTCTAGAATCCAGAGCTTATATTTCTGGGTACACTTCTCTCACATGCTAGAATTGCTTTTCTTTTTTTTCACAAGAGCTCTGTCTTCTGTCATATCTGTCCCATGGAAAAGTGCACTATGGAAATTCCCATTTTTTTTTTATTGATTCTTTTTTTTTTTTTTTTTTTTACAGAGAGGAAGGGAGAGGGATAGAGAGCCAGAAACATCAATGAGAGAGAAACATTGATCAGCCGCCTCCTGCACGCCCCCCACTGGGGATGTGCCCGCAACCAAGGTACATGCCCTTGACCGGAATCAAACCCGGGACCCTTGAGTCCGCAGGCCGACGCTCTATCCACTGAGCCAAACTGGTTCTGGCTGGAAATTCCCATTTTTTAAAAAAATACATTTTTACTGATTTCAGAGAGGAAGGAGGAGCAAGATAGAGATAGAAACAATGATGAGAGAGAATCATTAATCAGTTGCCTCCTGCATGTCCCCTCCTGGGGATTGAGCCTGCAACCCAGGCATGTGCCCTGATGGGAATCCAATCATGACTTCCTGGTTCATAGGTTGATGCTCAACCACTTAGCAACACCAGCTGGGCCCCATTTTTGTTTACAATTAATCCTGATATGGATGAGTTGGGCTATTATATCATCTAATTGGCCCTATGGAAAAAGATAAAAAATAATGAAGAATTTGTCTTAAGAGTATGGTGTGTGAGGATGAGCAAAGGACTAGCAATATCAGATTTTTAAAAATTAAATTGTTAGTGATTAAAACAGTGTGGTATTGGTATATGGATCAATAGACAAAGCAATGATATAAAATAAAGAATCCAGAAATAAATTTAAATACATAAAAGAATTTAGACTATAAAAGGGGGGAATCTCAATCCATTTGAGAAAATATATATTATTCAATGAATGACAATAAGATAAATGAGTAGTCAAATGAAAAACATAAGTTGAACCTACCTTAGTCAAGTGTAAATTTCTAACAAATCATAGATTTAACTGAAAAGATAAGCCATAAAAGTTAAGGAAAAGCCGTGGAGAAATCACTAGAAACTTGGTGTCGATATAAAGCCTAGCAGCCTTGGAGGTTTGTGAGAAAGGAGGAGATTACTCCTCTGTACACGCCCAGCCTCACCCCCACCAATGAGCCTATATTGTAGACTCTGAAGTCTCTTACTTCAGTTGCAACTTTCCCTGCTTTTGACCCACTCGTCACTAAGACAGAAGGCATGTTAAAAATGCCTGTCTTTGCACTGGCTGGTGTGGCCTAGATGGTTGGAGCAGTCATCCCATGCACCAGCACCAAAGGGTCATGGGTTCGATTCCCAGTCAGGGCACATACCATGTTGCAGGTTCAGTCTTTGGTTGGGTGTGTGTGGGAGGCAACTGATTGGTGTTTCTCTCTCACATTGATGTTTCTCTCTCTCTCCCTCTCCCTTCTTCTCTATTTAAAATCAATTAAAACATATGCTTGAGTGAGGATAAAAAAAATTAAATGCCTGTCCCTAACTTAGTCTTCTGTTCTGTCCATATTTGGGGTAAATACTGATGCCATTCTTTTAATGTTGTTATGTTTGATGACCTTTTATATTTCTTCTCGCATTCTTCCAAGGAGAAGTCTTTCCTTAGATTTTAGAAAATAAACGTACCCTAACATTCATCATCACCATCATGAATACAGGTAAACAAAATATGAATTTGAATACTGTGCTAATTTTCTCGGTCAATATTATTCTTATTCCTCTTTGTTTCCAGAGGAGAATTACCTTCTCACAACAACAACAAAATAATTGTATATCTTAATAAATTGAATCAGAAGACCAAAAAGTGCATCTGGTTGTTCACGTGTTCATGCAAATAGTATTTGTGCAACCATCTGGTTGATGACAACATAGAGTATTTGGTGATAAGATGTGAATAACTATAAGATGAGGTTGTACGTAGAAATTTTCTACCTTTTTTATCTTCTGGAAAATAAAATCCCTGCCGGAATGAACCCTTGTTCCCTTAATGAGTTCACTGAGAGTCACTCTGGCCTGCTGTTGTTTGGTTAGAAGAGCATAAATTGGGATGTTTGAAGGTTCAGAGGCATTTCCTATTGTAATTTTAATGAAGCTGTCCTAGGGTACTAGTCATTACTGGTCAGAACTCATAATGGGATTAGAAAGGTTTCATGAGTGAACCCAAATTGACCAAATTTCCAAAGTTTTTAAATATCGCTAAAGCCACTGATAAAATGTACCTTTTTAAAAGAATAAACATCTAGGCACTAGAGAGAGTTTGAAAATAAGAAAAGCAGGTGCAAAATTAAAATTTTGCACAAGGAGGAAAAGAAGTTATTGGCTTCAAAAGAAGTTACCACACACATTAAAAAGCCCTACAGTTCCCGGTAAATCTAAATTACAGTTGGAAGAGCGCCAGCTAGTTACAGAGACAGAAAAGGTGAAAATCCCCCCAACTACAGAACAATTACTGCTGCCTTAGCTCTCTGCAATCCTTTCCAACTGTATTTCCAAATAAAAGTTCTCTGGTTCTCTATTGGATGCCAATAAATGGTAAAACTGCGACTTGGGAACTTACTGCCCAGCAATGGCCGAGAGCTCATTTACAGAGTGCGGGGAAGGGTACTTTTCTCATGTGACACGAGGGAGAAAGGTTCTCTTTCTTAAAAAAAAGTCCTGCTTATTGGACATTCTGCCCATCACTATCAACATTTTGTCTTTGCTCTGTCGGAAAAGAATAGTAATGACTAGTAGACAAGTTCGGTGATGAAACTACGTAACGAAGTTTCCACGTTCCCTTACGACACTCGGTTTCTTCTTTAGCGGGTTGTAGGGCTTTTGTTTTCTCTCCCCAGAGCACCGCCCTGTGCCCACTGGTAAGTGAGAAGCACGGCCAGAAATCACTGTTCTTTAAAGCTGCACGTGAGCTTACAGATTCTAGCACACCTCCCTCCTTCAGCAGATGTGGGAAATGAAATTTTAGTGTCTCAGCCAGAAGTACACAGCTAGCTAGTGGAAAGAAAGAAGGCTTTAATTTCCAATTAAGTTCTTAATAATAGCTAAGATTGTTAATTCGTTCTTAATAATAACTCCATTTATTGGACACTTTCTTTGAATAACACTGCAGTAAAATTCCCCACACAAATCTCCACATTTTATTTGTGAGCACACACATGTACAACCCTCGAGGCAGTTACTAGCATGAGCCTTCATAGACCAAGGAGGTAAAGGAGAGCAAGTGACATGCCCATGGTCACCCTCATCCTGAGTAAAGGATCAAGGATTTGAATCCAGGCCCTGTGAGAGACAGAGCAATCAAATGGGCAGCATTCCAGGCATCAAGAAATCTAGAAAAAAAGCAAGATATGCTTACTACTAATTATAGTGTAAGTATGCAGGACTATCCCCAGTTGGGACTGTACCCACGACTTTTGCTTCATTAATATTGTGCATACAACAATTCCAGAATCACACAGAGATACTCTGTAGGCAAATGTAAAACCACACAGAATGTAAACTATTTTGCTGTAGTGTCTGCCACAGCCAGATCATTCTTCAGTTAATATGTGAAAATTAGCTTCAGTATCAATTATCTTAAACTGAGAATCCATTATCTTTTATATAAAAGAGCACTAAGAATTTCTTCAAGCCTGAGTTACCTATGAAAGGTTTGGCAAACAGCAGAAAGAATTTGGACTACCTAGAATTTACCTGAGAAATATTAAGTAGTACCATAGAATTCATACTTATAGAGCTAAAGGAACACTCATCTAAAATCACCTTCTTAAGAAACATTAAAAGATTTTTCCATCATATCATTATGATGGTCTGTTCTTTTGAAGAAAAAAATGTTTCTTACTTGGTTTATATATGGGATCCCCAACACTGTTGCTTGCCTAACCAACAGTTGCTTTCTTCCCCCCTCTTTCCATAGAAATATACAGTAGAATCTGAAAATGCCAGTTATTCATTTTCTGAATTCATTTACAGCCAAGAGAAGCCATATGATTTCTGGGTAATAATAAAGGTCAGACAGCAAAGGACTGGTCAATGTTAAAAGATTGGTGAGAAGAATGATTTGAACTTGGTTCAAGGTTGTTTTCATTTTGGTTTACAGGTGATCTAGCAAATAAGTGGTGTAAATGGTTCGCACCGCTAAGTATACAGGAATGTGGGTGTGCAGCTTCCTGGAGCCTATCTAAAATTCAGTGCTGAGTGAAACCCACATAGAATGAAAACCCTCCAGTTCTTAGAAACCAAGAAACGGAAGTCTCAAGTCCTTTAACAGGAATAGACAGGAAATAAGGCTATGTTGGTTATAGAGGCTCTACATACTACTTTGTAAGGCAAATTCCTGCTGTTGTAAATCATGCTGCACTGAATATTGTATATATGTTTTTACATTAGTGTTTATATTTTCTTCACATAAACCCCTAGAAATGGAATTGCTGGTTTGTATGGTAGTTTTGGTTTTTATTTTTGGAAAAACTGCATACTGTATTCCATGGTAGCTGCACCAATTTATAATTCCACCAACAGTGCACAAGGGTTTCCTTTTCTCTACATCCTTGGCAATACTTGTTATTTGTTGTCTTTGATAATAGCCATTCTGACAGGATATCATTTGCAAATCTCATCTCTAATTCAGTACATTGCCTTTTCATTTTGTTGATGACTTCCTTTGAGTTTATTATTCTGTAAAAAAAGTGGTCCAGTTTTATGTTTGTATTTCTCTGTAAAATTTTCCCAACATCATTTATTGAAGAGACTGTCTTTACCCCATTGTACATTCTTGCCTTACTCATAGTAGATTAATTGACCACTTACACATGGATTTATTTCTGGGCTTTCTGTTCTGTTGTATGTGTATGTTTTTGTGACGGTACCATGCTGATTTGATTACTATAGGTTTCTAGTATATTTTGAAATCAGGGACCATGACACCTACAACGTTGTTCTTCTTTCTCAAGATTTCTTGCATTATTTCAGGTCTTTTATGTTTTATGTAATTTCAGGACTATTTTTTAGTTCTGTGAAAAATATTTTGATAGGGATTGCATTAAATCCGTAGATTGCTTTGGTTAGTATGGACATTTTAATGATGAATTCTCCCAATCTATGAGCATGGTATAGCCTTCCATTTATTTATGTCATCTTCAATTCTTTTCATCAGTGTCTTATAGTTTTCAGAGTACAGGATTTTCTCCTACTTGGTTAAAGTTATTCCTACATACACTTGTCCCTTGACCAACACAGAAATTAGGGGCATTGTCAGATTTTGCTAAGTCAAAATCTGCACATAATTTTTGACACTGCCCCGAAACTTAACTAACTTCAGTATCAGCTTGATTTCAGGCATTTGTGGCTTTTCCAGTTTTATTCTTGTAAATTATTTCTAGGTTTATACTGTTACAGTCAGAAAAGATGCTTGATATAATTTTAATCTTCTTGAATTTATTGAAACTTGTTTTGTGATCTAACATTTGATTTGTTCTGGAAAATGTCCCATGTGCACTTAAAAAGAATATGAATTCTGTAGTTTTTTTGTATTAAATATTCTGTATATATGATGTTCAGTGTTCTAATGTGTTGTTTAAAGTCCATGTTTCCTTATTGATTTTCTGTCTGGATAATCAATCCATTGAAGTAAGTGGAGTCTTAAAATCCCCTACTATTATCATAATACTGTCAATTCCTCCCTTTATGTCTGCTAATATTTGCATATATATATATATATATATATATATGCAAAAGTAGGTTTACAGTTGTTATCAGTTTATTCATGTATTGTTATTTATTATTTTATTGTTTTACAGAAAACAACTGTAAACCTACTGCTTCCCACTCCTGTATATTCAGGTGCTCCTATGTTAGATGTATAAATATTTATGAAAATTTTATCATCTACTTGAATTGGCCCTGTTATCATTATTTAATGCCCTTCTTTGTCCTTTGTCATAGTTTTTGTTTTAAAGTGTAGTTTGTCTTATATGAATGTTGCCAACCCAGCTTTAATTTATTTCCACTTGAATGAGGCATCTTTTTTATACCTTCACTTATAGTCTTATTTTTTAAATCCATTCAGCCACCCTCTATATTTTCATTGGAGTATTTAGTACATTTACATTTAAAATAATTATTCATAGGTGATGTAGTTTTCTGTATTCATTGTCATTTTGCTTATTGTTTTCTATGGGCTTTTTTGTGTGTGAGTGTGTGTGTGTGTGTGTGTGTGTGTGTGTGTGTGTGTTGTAGTTTTCTGTTCCTTTCTTCTTTTAATAACTTCTCTTGATGTTTGCTTATTTTCTTTGGGGTTATCTTTTGGTTCCATTCTCTCCATTTTTTGTGCACCTATTCTAGAATTTGGCTTGTGGTTGCATATGTGTGTGTGTGTGTGTGTGTGTGTGTGTGTGTGTGTGTGTGTGTAATGTATATTGGCCCATTTTAAGAGAATAGGCAATTAATTTTGAACATATTCTGAAAATGCTACGTTTTTACTAACTCCACCAGGTTTTAGTTTTTGATCTCATATTTTAGATCTGTTTGTTTTGTGTATTCCCTTACTACAATTTTAGTTATAGTTGATTTTATTATTTTGTCTTTTAATTTTCATACTAGCTTTTTAGGTGGACCATCTATTGCCTTTACTATATATTTTTCTTTACCAGTAAGAATTTTACTTTCATATATTTTATGTCTGGTTATTGTTGGTTTTTTTCTACTTAAAAAAAAAGGTTTTAACCTTTTTTTGTAAATGGTTTAGTAGTGATAAACTCCTTTAGTATTTCCTTATCTGGGAAACTCTTTATCTCTCCTTCAATTCTGAGTAAAACCTTGCCTGGTACAGTATTCTAGGTTTTATGTCTCTCCTTCATGGACGAAATATATCCTGATATTCCCTTCTGGCCTGCCAAGTTCTGCTGAGGAGTCAGCCTTATGTGGTTTCCCTTGTATGTGACTAACTAGCTGTCTTTTTCTTGCTGTCTTCAAGGTCCTCTCTTTAACTTTTGCCATTGCAATTGCATTGTGTCTTTGTACAGTGTGCCGGGCCAGCACAGCCAAGGGGTCGGTGAGCCTGAGGGGGGGCAGCGAAGGATTTAGAAAAAAACAGAGAGAATAAGCTGGATCTAGGTGGATCTCCTGTGCCTGGCTGAGGCCACAGAGAGAGAGCTCCAGACAGCAGCCGAGCCTTTATTTTATAGCCAGAGGTAAACAAGGTAATGGTCACCATAGTTATGATGTTCTTGTGAGTTTCACTTGTTTTGGCAGCACTTGCTGCACCTCCCACAGCCCATTAGCTACCCACATAAGATCTCAGGAGCCTCATAAGGTCAAGCCTAATTATGCTAAGAGGGCTGTGACCTCCAACAGGTCAGTCCAAGCTTAACCCTATAGCCACTCCCTACAGTACAGGTCACCTTGGGTTCCTCTTAACTGAGACTCTGTGTTTTCTGTAACTGTATGTCTTTTCCTTTCACAGATTAAAATATTTTTCAACTTTTATTTCTTCAAACCTGTTTTCTCCCATTCTGTTTCTTCTCCTCCTGGGGCAAATATTAATAAGCTTTATGTTTTCCCAGAGGTGCCATAAACTGTCCTCACTATTTTTAATAGTTTTCCCTTTTTGCTGTCCTGCATGTGTGATTTACACTATTCTATCTTCCAGATTACTAATTTGTTCTTCTGTATCATTTTATCTGTTGTTGATTTCCTCTAGTTTTTTTTTTAATTTTCCATTATTATATAACTCTTTTTTGAAGTTCTCCTTGTGTTTTTCTAATCTCCAGAGTTCAGTGAGCACTTTATGATCATTACTTTGAACTCTTTATTGGATAAATTACATATTTCCATGTCCTTGGTGTTTTGTTCTGGGGTTTTATCTTGTTCTTTCATTTGGAACATGTTTCTTTATCTTCTCATTTTGTTTGACTTTCTGAGTTTGTTTCTATGAAGTAGGCAACACAGTCAGCTCTCCTGATGTTTAAAGAGCAGCCTTTCATAGGAGCAAGTCCTGTGCACACAGGAGTGTTCCAGCAGCTTTGTCAGGCCAGTTCAAGCTGGAGCAGCATAGCTGAGGTGTCCCTGGCATGCAGCACTAAGGTCTCCGTGGCAGAGTGGCTGGGCTGGAGCTGGTGTGAGCCCAGATGCTCTGGAGTGGCCCTGAAGACTGGCTAGAATGCTTGTGTTGAGCTCCCTCTTATTATTCAAGTTGAGAGGAAACATAAGAAAATGGTGCTCGATGGTGCCTCTGAACCAAGAGAGTTCCAGCACTTCTGCATCCTTTTGGCAGATACTTTAGGGTAAGTGGATTTTCTTTACATATAGCCTCCGTGCCCATTAAACTGCTGGTTTCATTTTGTTTTGTTTTGCTATGCCCCATGGCAGGCAGTCTGCATGTCACCCCTCAGTGATTCCCCTCAGTACTGTAAGTCACCACATTGGAGGTGGGTTTCCTTGGTGTGATACCTGTATCTCTTCTACTCTACCCTATGTGGTCCCTCTATTATTGTGTAGAGGTGTTCAATCAGCCTCTGTTCTTATTCAGGAGGAATTGCTCCATATGTAAGTGGATATTTGGTATGTCTATGGGAGGAGGTGAATTCAGGTACTTCCTACACTGCCATCTTGGATCTGGCCCTTAAATGTAACATTTCTTAGGAAATCTAGAACTAGAATTTCTTTTTTCGTTTTTATTATGTTCACCATCTCCTGAATAATTTTTATTTTGGGTTCATGTGCAAAATGACTGGAGAATTGATTTCCACCTAAGTGAAAATAAGAAATGAAGCCTTAGCAAGCATGCCAAACTCGCGGCCAGCAGGCCGTGAGTTTGACATGCTTGCAAGTTTATCAATTTCAAGATTTTACTAGAAGGAGTATCAGGAGAGCTTTGAGAGTGAGGTGGGAGGGTGGTATAGGATATGGGGTAAAATATCTATAAAGAAAAATATATAAAATATATATAAAGAAAAAAAGATGAAGTATTGGTAACTGGTTAAGCAAGCACAATTCAAATTTCTAAAATTTAAGAGAAACATTAAATTTTAAGATTGTTCTTAAAAGCAATCTGCATGTTGAGT
The DNA here is from genome assembly GCF_014108235.1 of Myotis myotis. Taxonomy (NCBI): domain Eukaryota; kingdom Metazoa; phylum Chordata; class Mammalia; order Chiroptera; family Vespertilionidae; genus Myotis; species Myotis myotis. The sequence continues at coordinate 54,374,619 of NW_023416316.1, read as the reverse complement.
AAAAAAGCCCAGATTGAAGATGTCTCTGCTGAAAATAAAAGGTCACATGATTTAGATTTAGTTTACAAAAAATTAGTTTAACAAAGATGGAGGCCACTATGGCACCCCTTCTATCTGGGACCATAGAATATGATATATCTTAGAGACTTCATCTCTCTGGAATCTATTTATTCTGACATCCTGTTTCTTTCCTGACCTGATATGTCAGGGTTAACTTATCCAAAGAAAAGCTGGCCCAAGTCCTCTTTGTGAGCCTTGGCAAGTTTGTAGTCTGTTGGTGGTATGGCTGTAGGCCCAATTCTCTTATAGTGAATGTAGTCAATGACTGTATGTTTTCGGTATGCAGTCTTGTTTATGTATACCAGAGAAAGAACTTCTACATAAAGGAAAAAGCCTTGAAGGTATCTGAGCCTTGCAACTACTGTTAAGTGTGAGGTGGACTACCTTCTTATTACTGCACAAGTTTCTCTCATTTTGTTAATAAAAGCCAGACTCCCATTTCTATAGTTACTTATGGCAATGATGAGTAAGAGGTAGAGAGAACAGATGTGCAGAACTGTAACACCGAATAATAATACTTATCCTTTGGTAATAGTTTTAAATGTTGCTATTAAAAGATAATGGAAAAAGGCTGAAATCTTTTCTGATGTGTTAATTCTTTGTGGCTCAGGTAAGCTGTTTTCCTTAGAGAGCAGCTTAACACTACCATTCTACCATTATGGACTTAAATCAGAAACTCAGCTGCAGAGGGTATCTTCTACAAATTAAGCACGTTTAGCAACTAAAAAATTGAGCCCCATATCCAGATGTTTGACCATATGGTGTCAAACATCTGCATATTCATTCTACGTTGATTCAACAAGCTTTTATTGAAGAATTTGGAAAACTATGTGAACTAACACATTGAGAATATCAGACATGGAAGGAGGCTTAGAGATCATCTAGTTGGTACATTTTAGAGCTGACAGTAGAGTGAAGATAGCACTGTCCAGGGATGGATATAAAGATAAAGTTGGGGACAGTGATAAGGGCCCCAAGAGATAAAGTAATTTTTATTGAATTGTATTCTAGTTATGTTTGTTTTTAAGTAGATAAAGGCATGATGTTTTTAACTTTTAGTAGTTTATTGGCTAAGTCTTTGGGGGTGAAAAATAAAAGACACTGGCCTAAGTTCTCAGAGTCATTAGTTTGCCTCAAAAGGAAGAAATGAAAACCTTTTTCATTTACCATTAAAACTCTACCACTTTCCAAGGACAAACATTCATTCTTACGGTATACACATGAAAAGGATTTAGAGTGCCTAGCCATGGAAAATGTATTAGCTCAGTCCTTGGATATGAATTAATAGGAGAACTTTAAGATTAATGGGACTAGAAATATTGTTGCTTCCCTTGGCATGATCTTTACAGCATCTTCATATTTTTAAAATATAATATGTTGCTATGAATGTACTCTGTCTTATCCCTTCAAATGATTTTGCAAATTCTTAAGATGATTAAAACAACAAAAAATAAGGAATAATCCTTTTCCTGTGCCACACAACTCAAATGATATCTAATGTTGTTCATGTAGATTCTCTTAGAGACTTGTAATGCATAGTATATGGAAGTTATATATAGTAATGCTCTTTAAAATTCCAAGACTGAATCAAAAAATCTAGGGAAATGGAGTCTACTTTTCTGAAATACTATCAGCTGTAATGCTATTCTTTCAATAGCATGTTAATTATTAAAGTTTTCATACAGTCATCAAGTATTTATTGAGGATAAAACTATAAGTCTAGGTATGTAGACCTCTTTGAAGCATGTTACTTTTTCTAACTTAACAGTTTAGATAGAGACACTAGATTCATATTAAAATGATAGAAACCAATAAAAAGCCTAATAAGTTCTAAAGTGTATGTTTTGAACTTCAAAAGTTTAGATTTTGAAGTAAATTAAAACCCATGTTGGCAAATTTTTAGATTCCAAGTTTTTGTGCTTCTCTTAACATAGAGTGCTGTTTATACACAGTATGAGGAATGGCAACGTAGCTGTCTAGGTTAGACTGCTAACATATCTACCTGCACCAATACAATTTTATGTAAATGATGAGTCTCAAGTAAAAATGGTAAGGTTTGTTGTGGCAACTGTAATTGGAAAAGGAACAAGAAAGGGATTGCCATGTGTTTAGCATTGAAAATTGCCAGACATTTTCTGTAACTTTTCTCATTTGGTCTTCATAATACACTTATTGAGACATTACTAAAATTCATAGAAATAAAGTAATTTCCCCAAGATTACACATCCAGTAATTAGAGGGTAAAAATTCAGATCCAGTTACAGTTTCAGTATTCTATTACAGCTAACTCATAGTAAATTTTCATGTATTATGCCGTTCACACATGAGTATTTAAAAATATAATTATCCCATAGTTGAAATGATATTGTGGGACCAAAAGAGATGAGATGAACACAAGTTTAACTTTGCCATTGAGGCAGAGATAATTGTCTCTCAGTCACTTAAATAGAGTGGCCCCTGCTTTGTCATTTATAAAAACAGCTAAGCAGAAAATTTAGGTTGGTCATTTGGGAAATGCATAGCTTCCAAGTCAAATGATTGCTTACTTCTCTTCTGAGATGACAAATTGTAATGACTAAACCTATCCATATGCCAAAGGGATAAACATATTTCAAGCCAAAACCCAAATTCAAAATAATATATTTCTCCTGTATCCATTTGATCATATATAAGTCTGAATAACAAATAAGTGTTTTTTGTCCCATTTTGTATCGCATTTACAAAGTTAGAGATGTAGGAACATATTATTTCAGAAGAAATTCTCAAATCTTCACATATGATAGTCTTCTTCTTACTATTTTAGAATTTAAAATGTTTAAGGTGCCATTTAAAAAAAACAGTTTTAGTTCTTTAATTCTAACAAAACCTACATAAGTTGGGTTGAAAAAAATCAAGGAATTTGTAAAATAAAGACAAGAAGAATAAAAATTGATCATATAAAATTAAGATTGGGAAAATAAGATCTTTAAATGTAAATATCCTTCCTTGGGATGAATGCTCCTATCAACCACTTGTTTACTGTGTCTATATAACAATAAATATTTACTATGGAATTCATTATCACGAGTGCATATCCACCCGTCATTCTTAGTACTCATTCTGTTATTAAAGTAAAATATTTTACTTCTGTTTTGACACTATTTCCCATTTTCAAAACCATTCAAAGGCTTTATAAATGAATACTAAATTCCTGTCTCAGCTTTAGCAAATTTTACCAAAATACCCTGAGTCTAAAATCAAGTAACAAAATCATAATGCAAAAAGGGACCTTAATGAGTCACTTTCCCTTACCTTAGCCTATATCGCCTCATTTTCCTTCACCCAGACCAACCTTCATCTCCTTTATTCAGCTGGTTATCCCATTCCTCCAAGCCATATTCTGAGCCTAGAAAGGCAATGCATTTCTGACTCAATATAGTTGTTTGCTTTGCTAATTCAAAGATGCCTCAAATTTCAGTCTTAACACATTCTTTCTGCTCGTTGGTCTTACAATAATGTAATATATCTATACCTACATCTTAAACTTCAGTAATGGACTACTATTTCTAATCTCAAGAGCTCCCTTTCTAGTTTAACAGGTATTTTTTCCTTTGAATTGAGGAAAGCCCTAACACTGTATTTTTCAAACTGCCTGGAAACATAATTACTATGTGAGTTCTACCCTAACACAGATCTACAGACTCAATTCTTGCAATGTTATGCAGCATAAAGAATTGAGTATTGTGGTAGGCTCTCAGTGTTGTTTCCATTTCCTTCTAACTGTGGGTGGTATTCCCTCATACTTTTATTGTGAAATCTAGTGGGTAGGGTATGGTTAACTACGTGAATTTTAAATGTAATATAGGTCCATTCTGAAGACATGTTCTATTTATTTTGATGCATTTTATTTATACTCTACCTCACTTATTCCCCAGAGTCCCAGAGCCTACAAGGATATGTATCCTATAGCAATACAAGAGTAAAAGTAAGTAAGAAAGATGAAAACAAACCAAGAGTGCTTAGGAGTGAAGTTATGATAAAAATGTAAACCAGAATGACTATTACACTTGCTCCAGGACCATAATTTTGGTTCCATACTTTTTTATGAGCCAAATTTGGGGGAGAGAGAGGAATCTGGTTATTTTAAAAATAATCTATTGTATTTAAAAATTAAATTAAAAGTATTATAAAGAGCTTAAAAGAAACAAGCCATCACTGACACAAAGATTAAAAGTCGGAACCCCATGAAACATAACAATCAGCATTCTCAACAACATCCTTACTCCTAACACATCAAGTTGCAAAAAAACCTGTTTCCGATGCTGGCCCTCAATAAAAGCCAAAGGCATCCCAACAGAATGAATTAAAGTAAAAAGGATGGCAGTAGGTGCCACAGTAGTATGATTGAAGTACATTGAGCTCTGAAATCCATTTTATACAGGTGTACTTTTTAGACTATATAAGGCAGTTTGGCCTTTGACTGCAACAGACAAATGTGAATTGGAGTGCTTCTACAAACACTAGAAAATCAGTGATTTCTGTGTCCTGCAGTTGATTGACATGATTTTGTCTCTTTGTGTTGTTCCCTTTATAAGATCTATAATGTAGGTTTGGAATGTAGGCTTCGTAGAGAGCAGTGTCTACATCTTATAGTGAACACAGCTATATTATGTGTTAAGAAGACACATCCTTGACATTGTTAAGTGTTTTCCAAAGGTCTAGAATTTTAGTCCATAATGTTATATCTTTCAGAGACAGTAATCTAATAGGTCAAAAATATTATCATCTGACAGGCAAAGGCAAGAGGCTCCCAAAGTTCTTGTTAGTATACACAGAAAGAAGGGCAATGTGGTGTTCCTAAAATACTTTAGATGTTACAAGGACGTGTTAAAACACAGGGTGTCTGGGAATGTCTCATTTTTCCTGATGAAATCAACAGAGGTAGGCCAGGAGAGGAGACTCCTTATGGCCTGCAGATATGTAATTTGCACTGTTTCTAATTTGAAAACTGGAATAGATTTTTAATTTATGATTGAAAAGATTGAGTTCACCTTTGAACAGTTTAGGTAAATTAGATTGCCCCCAAGTCACACTTGAAAAGCACCACAACCACCACCATCAGTTTCAATTTGTAAAATGGAGCCAGTGAAATAGACGCTAGGGGCACATTCACACACCTAGCCCTTAAATTATGCATAAATAAGAACCACCAACACCTCCAGCAGGCAAATTAATTTCAAAGTGTGAGGATTTCTATTGAGAATACCGTGTTCAAAAGTTCAACTCAGCCATACCAGCAGGGCTGTGCTAATGAATCAACTCTAAAACCACGACAGAAATGGAAGAGAGATCAGTGTTTTGTTATGGCCAATATTTCTCTGTGTCAGATGCCTGAAATCCACTAAAGTATGCTTGTCTAAAAAAGCTTGGTGCATTTAACTTCCTAATATTAGAAACTATATGTTTAAAGGGTCAAAGAAACCCAAAAGAAGGTAACTAATATAATTCAAATTTAAATTCTTAATTTCCTCTCCTTCTCTAAGAAAACGTATAAGAACATTATAATGGGGAAAATGTCAATTGCATAAAGATTTAGAAGGCAGCAATGGGTCTATGAATTCTCATTAAGTTAGTTCTATAAATCAAACTCTAAGAATAACTGTAAAAAGCAAACCTTGTCTTATCCAGGAACCCCGTGGTATGTATTTAAAACCTCATAAGATTCTATTACTGATGCTATATATTGTGCTAAGTAAGCCCATTTAAAGTATATGCTTTAGCTTCCTTAAGCCAATGATTTTACAAGTTCATGACCATGACAAAATATATTGCTTTTTAGAATAAATATCCTTTATGCCTATCATAAGTACAGTCTACCAATCAAATCACACCAACATTTGTGGGACAAAGTTCTCAGAAACAAAGATTGTGCTTAATGCCTTCAGTGACACCTACTGGTTATGAAGTACACCAAATTCTTGAAGATATTTGAAAATAATAATATCATAGGTCTTGACATAATATCACCCTCAGGTCTTGAAATCACCATCCACCACAAATCCTTTCTTTTCATCAGCTAACTCATTTCAGTAGCTTTTCGGTAACATAAAATATATACAAATAACCTTTTCTTTTTGAGATGAAGGATTTGGCACACAGTAGTTCCTGTTATCTTTGCTGAGTATGACGAATAAATGCCCTTTTTGTGGATAACAGATTGTCACAAATCATTTCATTTACGCTTATGCAAAGCCAGATGTCTGTTCTTAGCCAAGATGTGCAAGAAAGATGGTGCTTCTGACAAACTGAGGAGAAAATGAAGGGCAAGGAAGGTTTCTGCATGAATTGCAGATTTACGGGATGGTCCAACCAGTGTTTTCCCTGCTTTTGAATTCTCATTATTCTCTAGTCTATGTTACACCACGAAGACATTGTTCACATGCTCTTCTTTAGTCATTGCTAATCTATAATAATAAAAGGGTAACATGCTAATTAGACCAGACGTCTTCCGGATGTCATTCTGGACACCCTTCCTGACAAAGCTGGGGCCAGAGGGAAGCCAGCCCGGGTCCTGGGTGCCTGCGGGTGGCTGGAAGAGGGAATCCCGAGTTCTGGGTGCCGGAGGGAAGCCAGTGTCGGCAGCTGGGGGAAGGAAGGCCTACTCTTGCACGAATTTTCATGCATCAGGCCTCTAGTCTATAATAATAAAAGAGTAATATGCTAATTAGACCGGTCGTCCTTCTGGATGACCTTCCAGACAAAGCCACGGCAGCGGGGCCAAGGCAGAGGCCGGCAGAATCCCTGGTCACCATGGCGGGCGGAGCCTGAGGCAGAGGCCCCCAGCTGCCATGGCAGTGGGGCAAAACCCCTTGCACGGATTTTGTGCATCGGGCCTCTAGGGGCCTCTAGTATTATATATAATAGAGTCCATTTGGGGATCATCCTCAAAAAGCTGGGAATATGGCAAACTGGATGCAATGACTTTAATCCTCATAATGACCCTTCAAGTTAGGTACTATTATCTCCATTTCTCAGATGAAGAAACTGACACTCAGATAAGTCAGATGCTTTGCTCAAAGTAATACATCTTGACAACGTTAGGATTCCAATTTCAATCTGTCTTGAGTCCAGACATCTTCTTCCATTATGACACATGTATTTGTTATCAGAAATTTCTTTCTATCTAGACTCTAGCCTTAGTGGCTGTTGGGAATATTCCATCCTCTGTAGGCTGCTCCCATCCTTCCCACAAATTGACAACTTGAGCAAGTGATGCTCCTTCTAGTTGTCAGCACAGTTTCAGAAACATTGTTCTGCATTTTGCCTGAAGGTTAAAGCTACTGGAAGGTGATGGGCCTATTGTAATTTTGTTGACAGTATCCTACTGCCTGGACATCACGCCTGTCTTTGTGGCTTCTTGCTGCTGGAGCAGTGGTTTACCAAGAGAGGCATTAAAAAACTGCCAGTCTGTAAGATCCTCCAGTGATAGATACATGTCACCATATGTCTGTCAAATCCCAGTGTGCAACACCAAGAGTGAGCCCTACCCTAAGGGCTTGGGAGATAATGACCTGTGAGTGTGGTCATCATCGATGATAAGAAATGTAAAGAAATATACCTGTGTGTGAGAGATCTTGCTGAGGGGGAAGATTGTGCCTGTAGGGGGCAGGAGGTATATGAGAAATTGTACTTTATGCTTAATTTTGCTGTGAACCCAAAACTGCTAAAAAAAAAAAAAAACAAAGTTTTTTAATCAGAATAAAAAAAACTGGCAATACCTGGCCCCACCCCAGGCAATTAATTCAGAATCTCTGGGAGTGGACCCTTAAAGTCCCCCAGGTGATTGTAAAGCGCAGACTGCTGTGCATGTCTCCTGTGTGTCTGGAGGGTCTCTGCCCTCAGGGGCTGAGTTTGTCCTAGTCACCAACACTCTGGAGTCATCGCCATGTGATTCCTCAGCTGCAGTCTCCCTTGAATGACGATGCTACTTGTGTGGGTGATATTGTTACGTATACTATGTAAGAATAAATCCATGTCGCTGGAAAGTGACCATAGCAAGTAACATAGCGTGTAACCACCCACCTCACCTCTGAGTCACTGCCCCAGAGCCCCTAACACAGGACTTTCTTGTGTGCCTTCTGAGACTTAGATCGGAGTTGCCAGCCACTCCACTGTGGCTCCAGATTTGGCTCTGGATGCCTAGAGCTCTTACCATCATCCTTCTTCAAGTCTATATCCACGTTTGCTTATAGAGATGGAGCACTTCCTCCAGTGTTTCTCTGCTGACCATTGGAGTCCTAGCTATGCTGCTTCCTCTACTGTTAACCTGGTAAATGTTCATTCTAGCTTTAGCTTTCATGATAATGTCCGTAGGACTCAGTACTAGAGGCATCCCACGACTCTAAGCACGTTCACCATCCACGTGTACCAGCGCCTAGGTATGAGTGAGCATACTTAACTTCCATTTCATTTTACTGGACTGCAAGCCATCCGAGGGCCGACAACACACCTATTCATCTCTACCACCTGGCACTGTGCCTGATAAACCTAGCTAGATATTTAAATCTTGTAAGTGAATAAATTAGCCTTTCCTTTCTGAAATTCTGAAAGATGTTTAGAAAATTAACTACCTACTGCCATCTGTATAATGGGTTTGGGCTGCTTTTTCAATTGTGCCAGTGAAAGTTTCTACTAAGTCATTCCACTTGAACACGCTTTTGAACAATGTCAAATTATGGAAAGTTCCACTGGCTATTTAGTTGCATAAATTATTTGATGTTGTCTAAGCAATCAAATGATTCACCAGAGGGCCATAATATGTCATTTTATTAAGCACTTCATTTAATTTTGGAATAAGGGATAAACTAACTCCAAATAGGAAAAGAGATTCTTAAGGCAGAACATGGCATCTGCCATTAAGGCCCAACGCTACCATTACTTAGCTATTTGAACACCTCCATGTTACTTAATGATCCCAACTACTTTATGGGGTTTATTATTATGTGTTTCTTGTAATAAGATTTATGTGCCATTTACAGGTCAAATCACAATAATGGCAATTATTTAGGTCATTACTATCATTGGCATTTTCTTTACTTCTCCATAAAAAAATTCAAATCATTATTTTTCCTACAACTAATCAATCTACATTGATTTTGAAAAGGTTTGCAACTTGCTGAATTAGCCAATAGTCTTAAAGTATAGTTTTTCATTCCCAAGAATGCATTGTTTAAAAGTAAGTTGGCCACTAAAGCTCAGAAAATATATTGGCGATGTAAGGAAAGCTTTCATAAAGCAAATTGTGTATATTTATCATCTATGTCAATCAACTAATATCCAAAAGGCACCATTATGTTCTGCAGATGTTTTATGAGGAATGGAGGATCTTAGGTTAGCTTAACCACCAAATCTCTATAATTTACTCCGACATCCTAATTCTCAGAGAATTTTGCCTCAGCAGTAGAAAAGAAGGATCAAGTCAGCTCTACTTAATATACAAGAGTTGGACATTGGACCAGATACTCACATATTTAATCTGCCCGCGATTGTTTTGCTGCCCTGAAAGTAGAAGATTGATATGTTGGAATAGGAACGATGCAGCCAGACAGACCAGATGTTTGTTTCTGTCTGTTTGGGGCTGCAATTGTTTAAATACAGTAAGACAAGGTTTAATGAATACTTGCTGTGGTGATGAAAGTTCCTGCAGTGCTTCTAAGGTTGTATTATTTCATCTGAATTTCAGCCTGATGTCAGGGTGCTGGTGGGGTCCCATTATGCCATTTTATAAAACATTTTTTGTGTTGCCTAATTTGGTATACATTTAAATGTATATATGTACACACATAAATGTTTGTGCTTGTTATTTGAGGTATTTCAAGTAAGCTTTAAAACATTGAAACCATCTGATTTGCATTTTTCAACAAGAACCAACATTTGTATTTATTTATGGAAACATTTTTGGCATAAGACTTTCTATTAAATTATAATAAGAAGCTTTCTCTATCACCCTGGGGTATCTGGCAACCAGCCTACCTCCTACCCAGATCAGTCTTCCCCACCTACCCCTGCTTTCACACCCAAAATATGCATAACCTGTAGCTGTAGCCTTGCCTAAAGCTGGTGTTGAGGAGAAATGAAAAGTTGAATTAGGCAATTATGCATGAACATGGCTGTAATTCCCATGATTTCCCAGGTCCCATAGGAATGGACCATCTGTAATTTTCTGTAAAATGGACACAAAAGTATTTTATATTTTAAATCTTAAAATTTATATTTTATATCTTAAAATAACACCCAAGAAAATAATTGAGTACAATTATTCATATGCCCTAAGGCTTGAAGAGCCACACTCCCTGTCAATCTTTGAATTTCCCAATTTAATCTAATTTAGTTTACCAGTCTAAACTGGATCCATTACTGGTCCTCCAAATATAAACTATTATTTAAAAATTGTAATTATCATTAATTACTACCACTAAGGCAATAATAATAATAATAATAATAATAATAGGTGCTTATTTTCTTTCAAGCAATACCATCTACACACTCTATACCTTCATGATTTCATTAATTATCAAAATTCTACTAGGTAAGTTATGATAATGCCCATTTCACAGATGGTGAAGCTGAGAATTCAAGAGATTAAAGTTACTTATTCAAGATTATACAATTAGGAAGTGGCAAAACAGGATATCTCTTTGAACTGTCATATGTGTACTTTAGTAAAGGCATAAATGATTCAAATATTTTATATTTATCAAGGGCTACTAAAGGTGAAAAACAAATTCCCCCGTGACCCAGCAATTTGGCTTTTACGTAAATATGCTCCAGAGGCAATAAAATATGTCCAGGAATGTGTATCACAACATTTATTTTTTAATTGCATTTATTGAGTTGACATTGGTTAATAAAATTATATAGTTTCAATGTACAATTCTATGGTACATCATCTGTATGTTGCATTGTGTGCCCACCAGCCAAAGTCAAATCTTTCATCACTATATGCTTGCACCCCCCCCCCACCCTTCACTACCTCAACCCCATTTCTTTCTAGTAACCACCATACTGGTGTCTCTGTCTAAAAATTCATAACATTTCTTATAATAGTAAATTTGGAAATAACCCAAATCTCTAATATTATAAGCCATGATATAGAAATTTAATCTCAAATAAAAGGAATAAACAAAGTTCTATTTTAAAATGTATATTTAATTAAAAGAACAAGTTGCAGAATAAAATATATGTTAATATATGCAAACCGAGCCTGTATGCTCTAAATTCATGGCAGGGTTACCTTGGGGCAGGACAAGGATTTTCTCCACAGATGGGTGACAAATGATTTCATCTTTATAATGTTGAATCACTTAGGCATATAACAAGTAGCCAAAGCAAATATGACAAAACTATCATCCTTTGTTAATTCTGGATACAGAAGTACTAGACTACGCCCTTTAAAAATAAGGATGAAATTATCCTCTTGTGAATTTCAGATTAAATTTTCATTTTCTTTTGCAGTAGATCCTGCTACTCCTGATGAATGATTTTAGCTTTCATATAAATCAATAAATTTAACTTAATTTTGTTGAGACTTAGTAGCTAAACCTAGAGATAGCTGTAGAAATAGTGAAAATTCATCAGCTTAGAAATTAATATTAATCTTTTTATTCTAGTTTTTGGAAGTTTAATACAATAGGAAAATGAAATATTCTAAACTTATTTTTAGGATCTGTTTTTTTTATATATTTATAGTGATAAAGATTTTCCTGTCTCCTTATTAATAAAACAATAATAATGTATACTGAATTATGACCAAACATTTTACTAATTTTTTACATGCAGTTTATCATTTAATTCTCATAACATTTTATAAAAAGGCACTTTCATTTCAGTCTAAGAGTTGAGGAAATTGTCACATCAATGAAAGAAGGTGCTAATAGCTACTTTATAGATTGGTTGTAAAGGCAGAATTGATGTATATGATGTACTTACACATAATAAGCTAATATTATTGATTTGAAAACAAGGAAAGTGAAGCTTAGAGAGGTAAAATAACTGGACTGGAAGCATGGAGCCAATGGGGATGGCTGTTCCAGGAATCAGGAGGACACAGTGACCGTGCTTAGCCCTGTCAGGAAGATCAGTTTACCTGTTTGCTCTCTTGGTGCATAACAACGAAACAGCAGTTATCATGTATTTGTTTCACAAAGATCCAAATATTTTCTTTAAAAGTGCATGGCACTGGTGAGCTTGAGAGAAGCTAGGCACTCATTGTTGTAAGGAGTTTACATAAACTGTCATGATTTCTTAAGTGGGAAGTTTCACAATCTCTATCAAAACTTATGTCTCAACTCTTCTGGTGGCATCCCTTCTACTTCTCTGCTGTTATTGTATAGACAAGTACACAAGGAGACTCGCTGCATCATTGCTGCAACAAAAAGACTGAACAACATCAGTGATCGTCAATGGGGGATTGTCTTTAAAATATGATGCGTTCATATAACAAAATGCTCTGTAACCCTTGAAAAGAATAAGGCAGACCTGTGACACTGTATTAAATTATCTCTATTATATTTCACTAAATTTAAAAAGAAGGATGAAAAAGAGAGCATATAGCATGCTAGCATTTGCATAAAAAAATCATAAATATGTATGCTTATCTGACTCTAGAAATATACATGGGAAGCTAAGAATAGGGGTTTCCTCTGAGGTGAAGAACCACATAAATAGCAATCAAGGATTGGAGGGAAATGTACATTCAATTCTACCAGTTTTACCACTTCTGGTTTTTACCATGTGCATGCATCAGTTTTGTAAAATATTTTTAAACTAGAAAACAAAAACCCACAAAGTGATTATACATAGCATCACCTATTTAAATACAATCATAGAAATACCCTGTATTTAAAATGAGCCCTACTCTGATATTTCCTTTCCCAAAATAAGGCACAGACTGGGAAAACCGTGGCAAGGAAACCAGTTTGTCTAACAGTGGTTCTCAACCTTCTCGCCCTTTAAATACAGTTCCTCATGTTGTGACCCAACCATAAAATTATTTTCGTTGCTGCTTCATAACTGTAATGTTGCTACTGTTATGAACCGTAATGTAAATATCTGATATACAGGATGTATTTAGGCAACCCCTGTAAAAGGGTCATTCGACCGCCAAAAGGGTCGTGACCCACAGGTTGAGAACCTCTGGTCTAGAAGGAGGCTAAGGGAAGCTGGAGCTCCAGTGACATAGGAAGGAGGAGCAAATGGGGACTTAGCTTTTCCTGTGCAAGAGAAGAGCTCAGTGGGGGAAACATGAACTCTCCCAGAAATTCAATCTCAATCCCAGCCCAGAATCTCTAGAACCTAAAAATGGCAACACATACCATTGCAACTTGCACCTGGAGGGGGGGCGGGGAGCGTGGAAACAGCATCTGGGGAAAGTGAATGTGGTGGAAGTGCCCTCCTGGAGAGCTGCCTCTGGCAGGCTTGAAGCAGGTCATTGCATTTAGTTCTACAGGTGGTTTCCACAAAAATACCAGACATACTTGATAAACCTGTAGCTGAGGGCTCACAAATCAGATGGCTTGAAAGTGGACACCACAGAGCCTTCTTTGCAGCATCAGATATCATGGAGAACAAATAAAAGGCCAATGGACATTTTGTGAGCATCCCTCCATCCTTGAAGTGGAAGTACAGTGATGGGGGTGCAGTGGGTGTGGCGCTGATGTTTTAGGATCCCAGATGGTGTGGGCCAGCCATGCAGGTGCACTTGATGCCGTTGACACCCATGCTGCAGGGCTCAGGGAAGCTGTGGTTTCAGTGATGAAATACTATTCCCTAACATAAAGCATGCAAGACCAATCGTGACTTTTTTTTCTTACTGCTTTTAAATGTGTGACAAAATGAAAAAGTTTAAGAATTTCTAGAGTAGAGGCCAAATAAATCACACCTTAATTTGGAAGCTATTGAGAGAACAGTGGTACATAATGATGGTAGGAGCAACAGGAATTTGGCTATTCCTAGATAGGAGGGGTTCAAGGTACCGTTTATAGCAGCACTGGACTATGCAGTGCTTTTTGCATGTGCATGATGTGCAGTCTACAGAAGCCTGACTGTTTGATAAATCCTACAAACATTTCATTTTGCCACTGTGAGAATAATCCAGTTCCAAAACATACTGAGAGAGAGAGAGCGAGAGAGAGCAAAAGAGAGCGAGAAAGAGCGCGCGCAACTGAACAATGTCTATGCTTAGTGTGTGTGTAGGCACTTTGTAAAAAAAAAAGTAAGCTTAAGTAAATAACTTTAACTTTCCTAATAACAAAATATTTGCTGCTGAAATACATGCCCGTTGACTCTTCTTTCTTTACAAATAATCTAGTTGTTCTTAGTCATTCTCCATCCATTCTTGTGCTTTTGGTAAATGCAATTCCTGTTTCGATTGATTGTTACTTGGGAATTTTGTTGATTTATATTATGTCTCAACTGATGAAAACTTTCCAAGAATTATCCCACATTCTAACTTATTTGAACCACTTGCCAAATTAATTTTACTTATCAAGCCTCTTTGTTTATTCTTTTAAGATGCTATAATGAGAGTCAATCAGATTTAGTCTTTTTCTCAAAGAAATACAGATTGAGTTTTAACAGATGTTCAGATGTTTTAATTTCCAGAGTTTGCAATTCCCACTTGGCTTTAATGAGTTCATTCAGCAATACTGGTTTTTACTAGACACTCTATGTTCTCATGCTTGGTTTTTTAGCTCTAAACCACAAAAGAGTACTAGAAAGGAGAGGCAGTGGGGCAAGTTTATGGTGGGAATGGAATTCTCCCATGCCTGTGGGTTCAGATGCAGGAACAGCCTTAGCTGAGGAGTGGGAAATGAGGTGCAATGATAAATAAGAAAACACCTCAAAAAGTAAACTCTCCACTATGAAATTTAGCAACTTGCCTCTTATCAAACAAATACTAAATCTTCTTTGATATTTGTAACTCTTTTTGATTACAAGTAACTAGAGGCCCAGTGCACGAATGCATGCACGGGTGGGGTCCCTCGGCCTGGCCTGCGGGATCAGGCCAAAACCGGCTCTCCAACATCCCCTGAGCGGTCCCTGATTGCAAGAGGGAGCAGGCCAGGCCAAGGGACCCCACCGGTGAATGATCAAGGCTGGGGAGGGATGCAGGAGGTTGGCCAGCCGGGGAGGGACCGCAGGAGGGCTTCAGGGCATGTCCAGCCCATCTTGGTCAGTCCCGATCGACCAGACAACAGCAGCAAGTTGACCTACCAGTTGGAGTGTCTGCCTCCTGGTGGTCAGTGCACATCATAGCGAGTAGTTGAGTGGCCTTAGCATAGCATTAGCATATTACTCTTTGATTGGTTGAATGGTCTATAGGACACTTAGCATATTAGGCTTTTATTATATAGGATTACAGTTTTTTCTTTACTAGGTATTTGCCTGACAAAATTTTAAATGAAAATAAAAGGGTCAATATTTGCAGATTCTATTCTTAAACTAAATCAGATCAAATCAATTAGAATCTAATTTAAAAGTTCAGATACAATCTTTGTAGTCATCTGTTTCCAAAGATAGGCTCTTCAGGGATAGAATTAATAGTGTTGACTTCCATATGTCAATGACCCAGCAATTATATCAGTTATTCTAATGTTTCAAATGCTTGACACCAAATACATAATCATTCATACAAATCCTATATAATAAAGAGCTAATATGCTAATTAGACCAATCGGCGGAACGACCTTCTGGCATGACCAGTGGGCGGCGGGTGGGGGCCATGGGGCTGCGAGGCAGCCGGGGTTGCAAGGGCCTACTCTTGTACGAATTTTGTGCATCAGGCCTCTAGTATTAAATAAAATTCTTCTATTCTAGGGGATATTGTGCTGAGGAGTCTGTTGTGATGTAATTAACTATGGGAACCAAAATGAAAATTCTTGCTTGGTATAATATGATATAGCTATATAACAGGTGTAAAATACTGGTATTATTGATTGCTATAAGTTGATGTTTTAAGTTTTTTATCTAATATACATTATAATCACTTTATCATGTAGACTTTCAAGCTATTGCTAGGTGTAAAAATCCAAGATTGATAGACTTATAATGAGAAACACAATTGAAAGAACAGAATAATTTTTTTCCAGGTTAAAAGATAAAAGATAGAAAGACATTCCACTCATGTTATAGTCTCTTTATCCTGGTTCAGACATAATTACAAGACATTAATTTGTGGCCTTCTTAATTTATTGATTTTTGCTTTTTTACTCCTCCACCCTCAACTCTGCCTAGTCAAAAAATGACACCTTGAAATGTTGGATAAGCCACTTGTTTCTGAACTCCAGACTGTAGGAAACCAAACACCAAAAAAAGGGCTTTGGGTGATAAAGGACTACTAAGATTTCAGTTACTCAAAGCAATTCATGCTTCAGCAAAATATCAGTTTAATGGCGTTACTTTTCCCACCTAAGTCTATTGTTGTAGATGGCCTCAAGGTAGCCAGGTGAGAGAGATTTTAAAAAATCTAAAATAAAATATTAGCAAAGTAAGTTTAATTTGGATTATTCTGGGAATGAAAGGATGCTTTATTGATAGAAAACATTACAATATAAAAGAATATATTAATAAGTCCAATTTAAAAACACTCCCTCGCTATTTACAGAGTGTTCCCCAAAAAGGTATACAAACTTTGCATACCATTATTAATTCCAATGGGTTAAATCTGAAAATAAAGAAACATCAATTGACCTATCAGCTCTTAAAGTGTGTATATATTTTCTTGAGACACCCTGTATATGTCAAAATACAGAGAATGAAATTCCACAACCCTTCCTGCTAAAAGTCAGAAAATCACAAAGAGAAGTATGCTTTCTGAATGTAATGTAGGGCATTTATCCTATATCAATTGCCAAAATCATAATTGTAATGAAAGCCAAGAGGCATTCTCAATAGTATGAGAAAAATGACAAGGATGTGTGCTGTCCCAGTGTGATGTTTGCTCTCAGTTAAGATCCTGGTGGGAAACAGATGACACACTCAAGCTGGTTAAGAGGGTTAGAGAAACACCAAAGAATTCTGCAGCATCCTAAATTAACAATAGCAGGAAATCGTAACTTCTGACAAGGCCAAGGGGCAAGTAGAGGGACCCATTACCAGAACCTGGAATGGGAGCTATGTGGAGATGACTCTTGTCAGGATTCAACTCAGATAACAACTAAGCAGGGAAGGAGTTGTGGAAATATACACATTCCCTTCACTTTCCTTCCTCTGATTTCCTGCCTCATTGGATGACTGTAACTGGAAGCCAGAAGGCAAGGAGGCCCTACTGAGGTGAGCCTTAAAGACCTATCTCCCCAGGCACAGAGCAGGGTGGGGGCTTGAGAGGGGCCAAGGAGAGAGAGATATTCAGCACACCCAGCCTGCCCATCACAGTAAGGGGTGCATCCAGATACAGATAAAAAATCTGGATACAGAACCTGAGGTTTAATTTCCATATTTACTACATCTTCCTAATCTTGAAAATACTTTCAGATGATTCCAAGGGAAAAAGAATTCCAATCTCAGTGTCAGCAAGCATTATAAAATGCCTAACTACATTCAACACCAAAATCATAAAAAAAAATTGAAATAAACCTTAAAAATGTATAGGTGCTATGTAAGGAAAACATTTTCTGAAGGAATATAAAATATTGCTTGAATAAATTGTCAGGGCAGACATGCTGAGGGTGAGGGCAGGACTGGGGGGAATGAGGAGACAATGGGGGGATAAAGACACATTTGTAATACCTTAATCAATAAAAATTTTAAAAAAAGAATATTGTAAAAATATGTTGTTTCTTCCCAAATCAACTCTAAAATTAACCTAATCTCAAATTCTTCATAGGATTTTTTTCACATTTAAATTTCATGTAAGGCTGCTTTAAAAGAAAACTGGCCAAAACAAAAAGCTAAGATTGGTTTCTAAAGATTATTGAAGAGGGTACTTACCCATTCAGTTGGTGCAAACTTCACGAGGTGCAGCCTGGTAATAGGGATAGAAACCTTAAAAATGTTCATACCCATTGACCCAGTAACTCAATGCTTAGCAATTTATCCTTAGAAGGTAATTAGAGTGCACAGTGATCTATCTAGACAATTAACATTTAATAATATGGAATTTGTTAAGCTATGGAAAAGTCAGGTACTAAGATGCCATGTAGATTCTAAGTACATTTGTTTAAAAATATTGAATAGAATAAAAATACTAAAGTAGAATTTTAAAATATATGGAGGTTTAAAATATTTATGTGGAGTATTTTAATAACCTGTTAATAGTAACAGAGTATTATATAGTAATAGAATAGTGTTATATAATATTAATAGTTAATTGTCTATAAGGAATATATGTATGTATATATAAACTATCTGACTTTCTTCTAAAATTGTCTCTTTTCTTAAGTATGCACAGGAAATGAAGGGGGGGGATACACCAAGATGTTAACATATGGTTCTTTCTGGTGGTTAGTTTTGAATGCTATTACATTTAAATTTTCTTCTTCATATGTCTCTGTATTTCTCAGATTTTCTATGGTAAAGAATTACTTATATAATGTGAAGAATGTGTGTGTGATTTTAAAATATTTAATTTTTAAAGATTAAGTTAAATTGCTATAATTAAAGCTCATTCAGGTGAAAGCATAGGGTAATTGTATCCAGCTAATATCAAATACATATATTTTTAGAGAAGCAGGGAAATAACGTAGATCCTAAAGTGAAGAAAGAATTTATGTTAGTGGAGGAAAATTATGCAGATGACAGAATTTCAACATTTTTCTAAATTAGGTCAGTTCTGTTGACTATCACCTAATGGCAGAGCAGAGTTATTTTAGCAAACAAACTTTTGGAAATGTACAGTTACAATTCCCTCTAATACTTTAAAAAATAATGAATAGCCCTGGCTGGTTTGGCCCTAGCCCAGATTCATGCACTCAGCCTCTAGTATTTTCATAAAGTATGTATTTAAGAACGCGTACATTGAATTTAACAAATGAAACAATGAAGCAAAATACGTAAGTATAAGGAAATATTGCAAATCAATTAGAAAATTATAGATTATTAAACAAATACTGGTGAATGATCTACTTTTAAGCAAATAATGCTAGATAATCACCAAACTTGATTTCAGATGCATTAGAATTATATAGCTAACATATAAAGTCAAAACCAGAAGAAACGATGTAAACATATAATCTTTAAGAAACGGAAGTATTTCTTATAAAAGAAATAGAAAGTCATGAAGGAAACTATAATTAAATTGTACTTAAAACTTGGTCTTTTTTAAACCAGAGATGAAATCTCAAATTTAAACAAGAACTCCATTTATAACAAATCTAATAGATAATGATCCACTATCCTTTATGTATGAAGAATTTCTTCAAAATTATAAGAACCCTAATAATCAAATAGAAACATGAGGGGAAAAGTATAAAATGACAAACCTCATTAACAGTCAAAATGCAGCCCCAGCTGATTTGGCTCAGTGAACAGAGCGTTGGCCCATGGATGGAAGAGTCCCAGGTTCCATTCTGGTCAAAGGGCATGAAGCTCAATTGCAGGCTCTATCCCCGCTCTGGTTGGGACTTGTGTGGGAAGCAACCAATCAATGCATCTCCCTCACATCAATGTTTCTCTCTGTCTCTCCCCTCCCTTCCACTCTCTAAAAACCAATAGAAAAATATCCTCATGTGAGGATTAACAACAACAATAACCATGCCCAGGTCAGGGGTAGTACAAACCTCAACTGTAGAAAGCTGGGAAAGGCCTGTTTAGAATAGACGGTCTGAGGCATGGTTATGCATATAAAGAAGGTTTTATGCCAACAGATACTGTTTTGTTATAACTCTGAAGAATCCATGAAAAGGAATTGGCAAGGAAAGTCAGAAAATCTTAGAGCAGATCAGTATGTTTTTCTCCTTATGTAATTTCTTCGAAATTTGGCAATGCTAAATAAGTCATGGCAATACATTTCTTTGCATAGATTCAATAAGATTGGTGCCTAATAGTGGTTTTATTAACGGAAAACTTTGACTGGAGTATCATGTTTTAAAGAGCCCTGTCTGAGCTCTAAAGACTTAAAGCCAGTAAAAATGCCACGAAGAAAGCCTGGTATCCTACTTGGGAGCCCTGAAGATGGCTGGCGCTGGAGCATCAGTTCCATGCCCTACCATCACTGGCGGTTGGTCAGAGCAGAAGGGGAGCAATAAGGATGCCTCTGCGTCCCTGCGGAACCCCCACACACTCTGGGCCGCAACGAGTAGGAGGGCTACTGAGATGGGCCTTAAAGCCTAGAGCGTGGGCTCAGGTGGAGTTGCTACAGGTGAGGAAATCACCTAACTCAGCAGATACTGCAGGCAGGCCTGATGGCAGCTGGATGGCTTGGCTTCCTGGCCCTACGAGGCACATTAAGATTCAACTATGAGATTCCAGCAAAGGTGGTCGGTTACCATTCTTGTTGTGTTTATGCAAACATCAGGCCAAATTGAATACAGTAGATAAATTAATCTTGACTTGGCTTTTTGATAGCCATAGAGGAATTTTAAGAAGAAAAATCCTATTTCAATAGAAGTTGTTAAAGCTAAAATGGTTTCTTTCCCTTCCACTGGACCATTTGTTAAGCATATAGGGATAGTTCAGTTGATAGTTCTGTGTGCCCAGTACGGGCCTCTAGCAACGGTGGAAGAGAAATGCAGTCCATCTCATGATTGAGCCGGAAGTTCCAAGACAAAGAGGGGAATGAAAGGGCGAGGACTACGCCCTCCATCTTGCCCCAGGGTAAGGGCTATGCCCTCCATCTTACCACATCCTGTGTAACAAGACACCAACTTGCGCCTGGCCAATCGGCAAGGCCCACAGTCCTTTCTCCAACCCCCTATAAAACCTCTCTCCATACAGAGTTCTCTCTCTCTGCCACTTGGCTTGCCATTGTGTCGGTGAGTGTGGTGGATGGGGAGCTCGAGCTAGCTCGAATAAAGACTCTTTGCTTTTGGAAAAAAAAAATTAAATAATCAAAATGCAAATTTAGACAAACATAGGACACATTTTTTCTCATCAAATAGTCAAAGTTAAAAGTATATATTAAATCTATTGTAGCAGATATTAATTTCAAGAGAAAGTATAAATTGCAACTATATTTCTACAAAGAAATTTAGCAATATATATATAAAAATTTTAAGAATGTTCACTTGAATTCTTTCTTGGGTATTAACCATAGGAAATTACTTAAAAAGCATAATGTTTACCCACCTTTACTTATCAGATTAAAAATGAGAAACAATGCATAATATACACAATAGTATAATGGCTAAATACATTTGGATATTTTCACACAAAGGATACTTATCCTATATAATAAAAGCCCTACATGCTAAGTGTCCAGTCGACCGGTTGACCATTCAACCAATCAAAGCATAATATGCTAATGATATGCTAAGGTGCCTCACTATGATGTACACTGACCACCAGGGGGCAGATGCTCCAACCGGTAGGTTAACTTACTGCTGGGGTCCAGCTGATCTGGACTCAGCGAGATGGGCCAGACACACCCTGGAGCCTGCCTGCAGTCCCTCCCTGGCTGGCCAACCTCCCATGTCTCTCCCCAGCCCCAATTGTGCGCTGGTGGGGTCCCTTGGCCTGGCCTGCACCCTCTTGTAATCCGACGCACCTCAGGGGATGTTGGCGAGCCGGGTTCGGCCTGATCCTGCAGGTCAGGCCGAGGGACCCCCACTGGTGCACGACTTCGTGCACTGGGCCTCTAGTAAAGACATAAAATTGGGATTCCAAGAAATTTTGATGAGAACAGCCTCAATATGATACTAAGTTAGAATGCAGACTATAGCACAGGTGACCCCTTTCGTGTACATATGTGTGCTCATGTGACTGAAAAAATTGAAGCTACTAGTCCTTGAGCACTTATTAGATTCCAGGCACTGTTCCAAGTGTTTGACAAGATCTGCCAATTATTAATTTACTGTCTCTCAGCTCCAACTTCACCCTTTTTGTCTGCTCTAAGAAAATGGAACTAGGCCCTTTAAGTATCTTTCTTTTACCAGCTGGAGCACTGTTAAACTTTGTCAGTAGAGGCTGCTGGAGAGACACTGCAGGAGGAGAGGGTTTTACTCCCTGTTTTCCAGCTTTCCCCAGCACTGGTTCCTGCAATGCATGGTGATCAGTTGCTTCCCTTGGCACCTGTCCTTCCCCCACAGGCAGATTTGTAGCAATGAGACAATTCCCTATGAAAATCTCTTATGATCATAGGGCATCTTAGTTTTTCATTCTTTTATTTTTTAATTTATCCTTATTGTTGAAAATATTACAGATTTCTCTTTTGTTCTTTTTTCCCTCCACCCCATACCTGCCTCTCCCAGGCATTCCCCACACTATTGTCTGTGTCCATGGGTTATGCATATATGCATGTAAGTTCCCTGGCTAATCTCTCTCTACCCCCCACCCCCACCTTCCCTTTGAAATTAGTCAGTCTGTTCCATGTTTCTATGTCTCTGGATCTATTTTGTTCATCAGATTCCATATATGAGTGAGATCATGTGATACATGTCTTTCACTGATTGGCTGATTTCGCTCAGCATAATACTCTCCGGGTCCTTTCTTATTAATATTCCCCTGGTAGCCTAGAGGGCAGTTTCCTGGCAAGTTCTGCCAATGTGTCCATGTGTCACCATAGCAAATCCTCTTCCATTCGGTGCGCCACAACCTGGCTCTTTTTAATAAAGTTTGGATGAAGAGAACGGAAGGAGGCTCTAATGAGAATTATGTCATTGAGTGCCCATAAGAACTCCAGGTAATCGACTATCATCTCTATGTTATAAGTGAGAAAGCTGAGGCATCGTATAAGATCATACAGATAAAAATCGAAAGCATAATTTAATCCAAGCACTTTGGTTCCAAAGCATCTACTGGCAACCACGATGCTATACTGATGTCTGAAATATTGAGGGTTTTCACACCCAGAAGATATGGGGAGGGAAAGCAGGCACATGTATATGGTTACTATCTCAAAGTGGTGACCATTACAAGTGTCTTATTTTACTCTGTGTGCTTTCCAAATTTCCTTCAACATGCAAATATTAATTTTATCATCAGAACCGCAAATTTAGGTTAAGAATGAAATTCTGAGGGATCCCTCTCTGGAACAAAGATATTTCACTCTTTACATGAAGCCATACCACCAATACAAAAAGTACACATTCTGAAAGCATTCTGACAACCAAATCTGCACCCTTTCCTGATGTGCAGGTGCAATCAGTATCACTAAAAACACAGTTTCAAGCTTCCGTGAGATCCATGCTTAGAGTCCAAGGCAAGAATAACTATAGCTAAGTTTTAATTTCATAACTACAGTTCCACACAACTAAAAAAAAAAAAATCATTATGGTTATGCCTGGCCTGGCTCCAGTATGTATCATTCCCTGTACTATACAGTTAATATTATTAACAGTGTAGAGCACATTTATAATAAGTTTTCAGGAAACTAAACTATGAACATTATTTCCCAATTTCACATTATGTACAATTATCCATCATTTCTCAAGGAAACTTCTTTTTAACAAAACAAAAAAAATTATTTGTCCTGAGTTCTTTATATCACATGTGATAACTTACTCTCTACTTTTCCGTTGACTGTATTACAATCTGTGACATTTCCTCCTTCTTTTTACTGAAATACAATTTCCTTATGGGAGTGCCTGCCAGTCTGGGAGAATCAATCTTCTGATATGCCTGATATTCTTACCCTGAAATGATTCAGTGTCAACAGAGAAGTGATTATTTTTTACTTATAAGAAAAAATGGAATCTATACTTTTCCTGTATGCTCCTACATACATTCTGACAACATAGCTGGAATCATTATCCCTATGTCAAAAACAAAATATAAGCAGAGGTTTTAAAGAAATTTGCAATCACTTAAGAGAACTTCAGGTCATAGCTCATTGTCATAAAACAGTGGGGATTATTAAAGTTGTATATTAGGTATGTAAAAACTGAGATTTTAGCTTTTTTCTACTCATATTTAGAATATTGTTTTCAACTGTCCCATAGATTATGAAGTTTATTAGAATCTCATATGATCATAGGGGATTTTAATTATTCATTTTTATTAATTTTTTATTTGTACTTTCATCATACATTCAATTATTCAATCAACAAATATTTATTTAGTCATAAATAATGACTGTAGAAGAGAAATACATATTCACTTACTAGATACCTAATACAAACATAATTTGTACGTAACAAATATGAAGACAACATAATAGAACTTTTATAGTACTATCTTCAACCTCCATGCTAAAAATCTGCTCAAATCACTTAGTCATCTGGGGCTGAAAGGATTAGCTTATTTCTTGCTCTATCTGTATTTATTTTCTTTTCCCATTGTTCAGGTTCTGCTTGTGCATTCCTCATTGCTCTTCTCTTTCACAACCTAAACCAGGAAGGATTTCATATGTAATTGCCTTACTACTATTTGCAGGAAACTCTTATTCATTGCATTTGCAATTACTTTATTTTTTAGAGAAAAACTTTATTTCCAATAGATTTGGTGGTATGCGTGCTACAGCAAAAGCTGGTTGTTGTAGTTTCATTTCAAACCTGCATTAATATATAAATTTGGCATTATTGAGGAATGATTCATTTCTGATAGATTCAATCTAACACTATGCCAATTCTTTTAATTTATTGTAGACTCTACTTTAGTACTAGAGGTTAAATTTTCATCACCAAAAAAAAAAAAAAAAATGAGAATAACAGCTATTACAAAGGCAATGAGCTGTAAAATTCATTCCTCAGGGTTGCTTTGAAAACATAGGGATAGGTGGTTAAGAGAAAATCTGGCTTTATCCCAATGTACTATTTAACTGGAATCCTTCAGTCATCATCTATTGTTGCCTTGATTGTTTCTCCTCTTTTTATTTGACCTCAACCGATTAAACACCAGTGTTTCTCAATTCTTCCACTAAGGGCGATTTCATTTCCTACTTCTGTGCACACAGGGTTAGTCAAAATGAGTTTGCCCAAATCGGCCTTGACTGCACTGCCTCTTTCTCCAGTCGACAGGGAACCTATGTTCACTTCACTCTTAGACAACTTTTGCACCTTTGCTGCTTTCTTGTCTCCTGCAGTGTGTGTACCTAAAAGCCTTTCAAGCAGGAAATAGGAGATTTCCAATTCTGTGAAGATCTCAGGTAAATCTCCAACTGCACCAAGTACCTGCCCCATCATTCTAGCAGCCCGGCACAAAGTAGGGTCAATTTTTGTTCCAACTCCCATAAGACCTGGGAGCAGCATACTGAAGGTCATTATATTCAGTAAACAGTGAACCAATTTTTTTTTTTTTTTAAGAAAAAATGTTGTAATCCTCACTCAAGGATATGTTTCTTTTATTGATTTTTTTTAGGGAGTAGGGGATGGAGAGAAATATCGATGTGAGAGAGAAACATAGATCAGTTGCACCATGACCAGGGATCAAACTCACCACCTAAGTATGTGCCCTGCCTGGGAATCGAACCCATTACTTTTAGTGTACTGAACAACACTCCAACCAACTGAGGCACCCGGCCAGGGCAACAGTGAAACAACTTTGTAAAAGATTGAGTTTTCCCTCACTATCTTTGGAAACAAAACCAGGTTAGACTTCTATCTTCTGGCTCACCTTTAATACTCCTTTTAGAATACTACACTGGCTATAATCCCTTAACATCATCGACTTCACAGCCAGCTTTGTTGACATCAATGCAATTATTTTTAATGTATTTTTCAATCATATTAATACAGAGGTTTTGCTTCCTGTGATATGTTTTGTTAGTGACTATACTAGATTCTTGTTACCAATAAAGGCTTTGTTTTTTCATCCTTGAAGTTGTCTCTATTATAGGTGTCTGTATATCTTGCTTTGCCTTCTCGATTGTTCCTTCTTCTGAGGATCTGAGTGTCATATTAGAAGAGTAATTTCTAGATTGGTCCTCAGTAGGAAGGGATTTCTCAAACTCAGAAGCCTGAGTGTCATGATACTTTCTGGGGTAGAGTAAAGGTGGCCCCAATTTGCATCTTCAGCCAGGCCTCCTGGAACATTCCCTCTTGGGAGCCCTGGATAGTCAGATTAAAAGCCCAGCTACCCTGAGATAATCATTCTGGCTGGTGATTCCACAGGTAGATGCTCCGGTCAATAGTCCCATCCACGCTCAGCCTTCCAGTCATCCCTGCCAAGGTGCCACGGCTTCATTTGAAGCCACCTTGGATCCTCCAGACCAGCTTACTCATTGGCTGAACTATACCATGTGACTTCCATTCAAGCCACATGGAACAGAACAATCACCCAGACCAGCCTGAATTCCTTACCTGCAAAGTCATGAGATGTTAGAAAATGGTTGTTCTTTCAGCACATATGTTTTTGGATAGTTTGTTAGGCAGCAATTGGTAACTTGAACTTTCCTCCCTGACTGCAGCAGTTTGCTGGTTTTATTCTTTAAACATTTCATACCCATTTTCATGTCAGCAACACTAATATGGTAGAGATTATAAAATATTATGCTTTTGCCCAGCCAGTGTGACTCAGTGGTTGAGGGTCAACCTTTGAACCAGGAGGTCATGGTTTGACTCCAGATCAGGGTACATGCCTGGGTTGCGGGCTCACTCCTCAGTAGGGGGCATGCAGGAGGGAGCCAATCAATGATTCTCTCTCATCATTGATGTTTCTGTCTCTCTCTTCCACTCCTTTCCTCTCTGAAATCGATAAATATATATATTTAGAAATAATTATGTTTTCTACAGAATAAATTGGGATGCAGAATCATTTATTCATCAGGTGAAATAGGATTTAAAATGTCCAGTTGGCCATTTAATTAAGTGAATTCACAGGTTCAGTTCAACTAGAAAAATATTTCCTGGCAGAAGAAACAGATTCTTCATAGAATGGAATATGAAGGTGCTACCCTTGCTCAGCATTATTTATAAAGAATAAAATGCTAAAACTTTTCTTCAGGGTTAGGGCAGGGGAGGTGAAGGAACATTAGGGAGGCAGAAAAGTTCAAAGTACATTAGGCAATTTATGAGTTTATCAGATAACAAAATTCCTGATTTTTTTCAAGTCCTTTGTTTTTTGTGTGTTTTTCCCTAAGTAAGCAATGTGTTTCATGCCACTGCCATCATCACTATTTCATACTTGCATGTGTAAGATACAATCTTGCCTCCCAAACTGGAGATAAGAAGAAATGTGAAGAGCTGTACTAGATCGTGAGCTATCATTTCTATCTGAATTTGAAAGATGAGAATCCTTATCAAAGAACACAGCTCACAAAGATCTTTGTTCTTCAAAGTAATGATGCCCAAACCAGGCTATGCATCAGAATCGCTTAGAAGGTTTTTCAAAATACTTTTTTCCAAAAATTATGATGTGGGATCTGTGAATATGTATATCTGTATTGGACACGACTCTTTACATGTTAAAAAAAAAAGTATTTTTTTAAAATTAACTCAAAGTGACAAGCAAAAGAGAGAGTTTTTTAATTTACATTACTGAATCGTCTACTCTGTTAGATGTTTCTATTGGGGTATAGTTGCTACTTCTAAATAACCTAAGTAGTTTCAATTCTTTGTTTTTCAATTATTTACTGATTTTCCATAGTGGAAGATGAGAGTATTACCAATCTGTCCCTTGGATGCTTCCCAACACCTCTCCTATACTTTAAAATATTGTTCAAAATTCAGGATTATAAATTCTACAGCTATGTAGATACTTATATTTGAGCCATGTAAGTACATTTTAAAATTTACAGACAGTCCTCGGGTTACGCCAAGTCCGACGTTCATCATTTCGTGGTTACATCGCCATCTCTGATTTATTAAAAAAAAAAAAAAAAAAAGTTCTGTCATTTTGATATATGTACATATGTGCTTTATGGGTTTTTTTATTATTATTTATTTACCACAAGTGAAGATCAGGAATTGTTATCTTTCTTTTAAATGTTTTTTTACTGTTTCACTTCATTACTGCTATGTGTGTGCGCTCCATGTGAGTGACGTAGGTGCTTATGTAGGTGGGTTCCGACTTATGGCGAAAATTGCGTTACATCGCGGCGTAGGAAGGGATCTCCGACGTAACCCCAGGACCTACTGTATATGTAAACTCTCACTGCCTCTTAGAAGTATTAATCTTCTCTCAGTCTGTTCAAATACATTGTCCTGAATGCATTTCATCTTTTTTCATCTGGGCTGTTTGTGCTCTAAGGGATTTCCTTTTGCCTCTCTCTTCTAATCAAGTTCTTGCTTTCTGGCTCCCATATCTTGCTCTTTCTTGATTTACTCCCTTATTTTTGTAAATGGAAGGTAATATTTTGAGACACAGTACAGTTGAAAAGTATTATTAGATACCCTTAGTTGTGATAGCTAACTGAATTTAGGATTATAAATTGGGAATCTTCTCTTGAAATTTGAAGACAAATTGCCTTTGTCTTCTAGCTCCCACAAGAGCTATTGCTCAAGTTCAGTGCCATTGTGATCCTTGATCTTTTATATGAAACATGCTTTTCTCTTTAGAACCTTGTAGGCTCTTATCTTTTCTCCCAAATATATGAAATTTCAATATTATGCGCCATAGTTGGTTTAGATCTATTTTGATCCATTTTGCTGTCAGGGGACTTTATAATCTGAAAACTCATGACCTTTAGTTCTGGGAAATTTTCTTGAATTATTTGTTTGGTGATCCCCTCCCTCTGTTGCTTTTGTTCTCTATCTCTGCATCTCTGATAGATAAAAATTTGGACTTCCCAGACTGATCGTCTGATTTTCTTATCTTTTCTCTATTATTTCCACTCTTTTTTTATTGTTGACAATATTACAGATGCCCCCTATTTTCCACTTTCTGTCTTGTGCCTTATCTCCTGGCAGATTTCAACTTAATCCAAAATTTCTAATGCAGTTTTTCATTTATACCATTGTTTTTAAATTCCAAGACTCTTTTTTTATTTTTCCTTTATTAAAATGTTATTTTTTATGAATGAAATATTTTCTTTTTTTGTCTGAACTTTAAGGGGTAGGGGATTTTTTGTTCTGTTTGTATTTTACATTTCCCTCTCCCTACATGGTTTCTACAAAGTTATCCTGTGTGTTTAGGTTTCTCACTTGCATGTTTGAAGCTTTCCTCAAACTCCTGATGTTCTTTAAGTCTCCAGTGCTAGATATCATCACCAATCACCAAAATCTTGTTTTCCCTCTCCATTGAAGTGCAGTAGATGGCCTCCAGTGACAGCTGCGTACATCACTCCATCCCTGTCTACCCCACCCCCCCTTAAATATGGGATTAGCAGAGTGCAGCAGAAGTGGTACCAATCACCGGCATAGGCCTTAAGAAGCCTGACAACTTCCATTTTAATTCTCTTGTGTTGTTCTCACTACCATATAAGGAAGCACACCAGGACTACTGAATAATGGATTAGCCCATGAAGGAGAAACAAGGTACTCTGATCAACAGCTGACATCAACTGTCATTTTGGGAAAGAGATGATACCTTGGCTGTTTCAGCCTCTACTGAGTTCTTGGTTGAATGCAGCCACCTCAGTGATTCTGGCTGACACCACAGAGAGCTAAAGAATCACCATGTCGAGCTTAGCCCATCTTTAGAATCATGAAAAGGAATACTTCAATACATACTGTATTAATCACTAAGCTTGGGGGTAATAGATAACGGAAGGAGGGGATATTATCTAGTCCCACTTTATGACATTAGGCTTAGCCTCATGGCATGCTTTAGCCAATGACATGTTCACGGAAGTGATGTCCGTCATGTCTGAGCTTTAAAAGTCAGTGCATGGTTTGCCATGCTCCTTCCTTTCTGCAAAAAGCCAGCGATAGAGGCTGTTCTCCAGAAGCCTAGATCTGCAATTGAAGCT
Organism: Myotis myotis; assembly: GCF_014108235.1. Classification (NCBI taxonomy): domain Eukaryota; kingdom Metazoa; phylum Chordata; class Mammalia; order Chiroptera; family Vespertilionidae; genus Myotis; species Myotis myotis. The sequence continues at coordinate 54,344,642 of NW_023416316.1, read as the reverse complement.
GATTTTGAGCAGAACACGGCATTTCTATATGCCACTGAGATTGGGAGGTTGTTTGTTATCCCAGCACAACCTGCAAGGTAATCTCCCTTTCAGAGTCTATTTCCTGGGGAAACTAACTTACAATAGTCTTTAAATTTCTTATTATTGAAAATATTTTAGGGAGGACCTAATATCAATATCTTTAGGAATTTATCTGGGATTGGTTGGATTCCCCAATAAAGAATTTTCTAATGTCATGCTTAAGAGTATAGGTCAGGCTGTTAGAGCTCTGGGAGCAGAATTGAGGAGAAGACTGTTGGATATTGACAATAACTTTCTCAGCCTTCCCTTCTGTATCCCTATTTTCAGTCCAGTATTCTGGCCCTCAACTGTGCCCAATTTTCTCCAGGCCAAAGACCTTTGGTTTTACTGTCCACAAAGAATAAACTGTCTTCTGCTGTGATGGGGAAGAGGCAACAAACTAGTCATATGGAATGAGTTAGGGAGGATCTGGGAGCCTATTTCTACTTAAAGGTACTTTTAGTCACTACAATTTTTTCACTATTCCTAAGTCTACAATGCAAATCAAGTAGTTTTTCAGCTTTCCACCTCTTTTCAACTTCCAGATTTTTGTTCTTGTGATCTCTTGTCTTTGTGTATTCATGACTTCCAAATATGGTGACAAATATCCCCTCCCATAACATCTGACTTTATGCCATGTGACTGCCACTCTTCACCAATGCCTATGATGTACCAAATGTTAAACATTTTGAATAGACACCAGCTCAATCTATTCAACCTCAATCAGTTGCTGATTCTGGACCATGGTGCTATGTAATTTTCCTTTACTGGAAGGAAATGGAGCCATTTCGAATGGTTCACAAAGGCATCCTTTCTGGTGGCTGCCTAGAGAAGAAATAGCACTATTGCTACTGAAGGATTTTACTGGACCAGCTTTTAGAAACATCACTGTGATTCTGAAAAAAACCATCTATTAACCAAAAGATACCTTGGTGCTTTCAACTCAAGACTAGCTAGTATATTGTGTAGCTGCTTTTCACCTCTGATCATTGCATATTAGATCTGAATTCAAAGGATATAGATGCATGACTGAAAATAAAATAGAACCAAATCATACTCTCCATCAGATAGTTGGCATCTAAAAAATATTTTGTGTTTGTTTAGCCCCCAATTTATTGTATCAGAAGTTTTGCTGTGTTTACTATGGTAAAGCTGGAGCAGTTGTTGTAAGATTATCTTAGCGCAATAGTAAAAGTATTTTAATGTGTTGTAATTGCAAAGTCCTCTTAGGAATTGCTTTAAAAAAAATCTCAAAAATGATAACATTGTAATCCCCAGTTCTACATTAAGGACAATATTCTTCCCAAGATACTAATGCATAAAGTAGAAGAGTAATAATAGGTACTTGAAAATGTGTACTCAGGGAAGAATAGAACCTTTTAAAATTACTTACAAATGGAAATCCAAGCACAAGGATTGCCAAAATACATTTCATCACAACTAAAACTAATTTTCTATTTTTGCAAATATAATTACACTAATGTCAAATGAATTCCAAGTGGTAAACTTAAGATAAACTTTCCTAATTTCACATTCACATAATGCCATGGATGGTTCTTCATGAACTATTTCTTTAACTCAGTAGTTTTCAAACTTTCTGATAGAGATGGAGCCTGTCTTCAAATAAAACCTTAGCCAAAAGACTAATTGATACAAAACCAATAAAAAATAAGCTTTCTCTAGTTGAAGTGATGAGGGAAGGACCCAGAGTCCTACACAACAGATTCTCTGACTCCTCATTCTGCTAATCAGTTTTCTCAGAGAGTTTCATGAAGCACTTCTGAGAAATTACTAACACTTTTGAAATGCTTAATACCACTGATATCTCATTTATAAGGTGTTTATAATATGCTAGAGGCCTGGTGCACAAAAATTCATGCATGGTGGGGGGTCCCTCAGCCTGGCCTGCACCTCTCAATTCCAGGACCCCTTGGGGATGTCCAGTGGCTGGTTTAGGCCCAATCCTGTGGGAATTGGCCTAAACCGGCCATCAGACATCCCTCTCACAATTCGAAACCACTGGCTCCTAACCGCTCACCTGCCTGCCTGCCTGATCACTCCTAACCACTCTGCTTGCCTGCCTGGTCGCCCCTAACTGCCCTCCCCTGCTGGCCTGGTCAACCCTAACTGCCCTCCCCTGCTGGCCTGATCACCCCTAACCGCCTCTGCCTCAGCCCCTGCCACTATGGCTTTGTCCGGAAGGATGTCCGGATGGATGCCAGAAGATATCCAGTCTAATTAGCATATTACCCTTTTATTAGTATAGATAAGGATGGGCAAAATTAGGTTTAAAGTTGTGAGTACACAAAACATAGGGTTTATTTTTGTGTTATTATTTAATTATTGTACTATTATGTATTATTATGATGACTCTACTTTTGCCCACCCCTGTATAAAATTATTTAATGATTCTGAAAGAAGGAGAACCCTAAACATTGTAATACAGACAACCAGTTTATTCTCTCACTTAATATAACCATCTAGAGGCAGGCAAGCAGACCAAAATAAGTATGAGAACTCCACAATATTCAACAGTGACCTAAGCCTCTTCTATCTTTCTTCTCTGCCATCCTTGGTATAGGCTACCATCTTCAAGGTAATCACATGGTCCAAGATGGCTGCTACATATCCCTCTGTCTTCCTTTATTCTAACAATAGAAAGGAGGAAGGGGTGTTGTGGGGGGGGGAGTTCATGCTAGCCACCTATCACCCTCTAAGGAGCCTTCCCATAAATTCCTCCCAATAATTATAGATCCTTGACCAGAATTTAGACACCTGGTCACAGCTAGTTGCAATATACTTTCTACATATCAAGTATGGAGTTTGATTTTACCTAACTTTCACACTATTAAGTCATGCTGCTACTGTTTCATGGATGCTGACCAAAGAAAAGAGACTCCTGGGTCTTTATTAATCATTAGAGTCCCAGTGCATGAATTCATGCATAGGTAGGATCCCTCTGGGTGGCTTGCAGAGATCAGGCCAAAACCTGCAGTTCAACACCACCTGCAGCTCCTACCTGCTGCTCCCACTCATCTCAGCCCCACTGTGCCTGCTGTGGGCTCGCACCTGATCAGTCCCAACTGGGAGAGGCTCACGCTGCCACAGCAGCACTCACCAGCCATGAGCCCTGCATCTGACACCCTCCCAAGGGGAGTGGCCTGTGGGATTGGGCTGAAACTGGCTCTCCGACATCCCCCAAGGGGTTCCGGATTGCAAGAGGATGCAGGCCAGGCTGAGGGACTCCACCGGTGCACGATCGGGCCAGGGAGGTGCCGTGGGAGGGCTCCAGGGCGTGTCTGGCCCATCTGACTCAGTCCCGATCAGCCAGACCCCAGCAGCAAGCTAACCTACAGGTTGGAGCATCTGCCCCCTGGTGGTCAGTGCACGTCATAGTGAGCAGTTGAGCAGCCTTAGCATATTATTAGCATATTATGCTTTGATTGGTTGTTTGGTTGTTCTGCCGTTTGGTCTATTTGCATATTACCCTTTTATTATATAGGATGGTACAGAATATTTGTATAGATTGCCTTGCCCCTTAAGTTCCATGGAAATGATGCTCTGGACTAGGTAAAGGCCTGCACATACAATGGGTTGCATTGCAAGAGAAGAGCACTGAGTTTGAGGTAACCCAATATTTTATAGCAAGTGGTTAGTAAACCTGCTCTTGATCCTGCTTGATGCAAAAAAAAAAAAAAAAAAAAAAAAAAACCCTGACAAATGACCTGGGTCAGGAGCATTCTTGGCAAACCCAGCAAGGACATGTAGGCATGCTTAGGGTCCATGGTGGATTGCCTTTCCCAAAATGGATAGTCACCCTGAAAAATTCAGGGTTCTGTCACTAAGGAAGGAGGAACGAATGAAATTGTATATAAAATAGTAGTATCAGTCACATAAGCTTTCTATATGTTCTGATATTTCTATTTTATATATTAATTTTAACAAAGCTTTAAATAGCCCAGTATATGCTAAAGTGTTAAAATAGGTGCGTGATTATAATCTAGCTATATGGTTAGGTTGCAACTGGAACTTGGATACTTAGAGTAGGTATGTGGAAAATACTCCTTCCCTAAAGAGCATTTATTTGATTCACGAGGTCTGATTTGGAGCAAGAAGAAGAAAATTTTGTTTGTTTATTTTTTCTTTATTTGTGGGAAGGGATTTTTTTTTTATTATGTGTTTGAGGTGAGCAGAGAATAAATGAGCATCCTTGAGAATTGGGATAGTACCTCTTCATGTACTCAGCCTCACTACTTGGTTGAAAATCGCTATTAGAGAGATAAAAATAACCTCAAGGATTTGTGTTCCTCAAAGGTTTTCTTAGACAGTGGTAACCACCATACTTTACATCCTTGTTACACAGAGTGGAATAGTATTCGAACACTCTTGGGAAAGTAGGTGAAACTGCTTATGACTAAGAAAACCGACTCAGGACCTCTTTATGCCCCAACCCTGCCCAGCCACCCAGAGTGCTGAAGCGATAAATCTCTCATCATGTATGGTATAGCTTCAGGTGGGCCAAGTGCATTAACAGTACTGGGAAGAGGACCTAGGATGAAGGCCATCTTTCCTTCCCACACTGCGCAGCCATGCAAGGCACCCTGAGTGTTCAGGTGGCCACAGCAGAGACTATGCCCAGCAGATCAGCATTCCCACAGACAGCACCATAAGCCTAAGGAGTGCCTAGGAGCATGAAAAGAAGTGCTAAATAAAGACTGTAATGATTCTGTCTCTGTACACAGAAAACTCACCCACAGACTGGCAACAATTCAAAATTATGAGAGGCTGCAGTCCTGCATAGGTAGATGGGTTCTAAGAGGCATTATAGATCTGATATTGCTGATTGTATGGTAACATGTACTTGAAGACTGGTGATGTGTCAGAAACCTATCACAGATCCCTTATTTGTGTCACTGCAAGGACTGAATCAATAATATTTTACATTACATGTTAGAATTTACATGTGCTTAGGTTTTCATATGTCTGAGAAAACTGTAAGTTCTACTTACTTGCACCAACAGACATATATATGTATGTATGTTCTAGGGGAAGTATTTTAGACTTCAAACCTAGCTCTTATTTAGACATCTTATTAGGACTTTCTAATGAGAACTGAAGTACCTTGATAATCTGCCATAACATGCAAAAGCTTAACTTAGAAGAACCATAGATTCAAACTCAATTTGCCTTTCACGTGAAATTTCTATAGAAACATTGGCTATTAGACAGATTTAAGATGTTGCAAAATAAAGAGTGTGAGCTTTGTAATTGTCACCTTAGGGCTTTTAATATTAAGTTGATCGTTAAGAATCTGAAATATGGTTATTCTATTCAACAAAGTAATTCTGCTGCAAAGAACAAACTCTGATTTGCAAATTATTAAGTTGCCCATAAATACAACATACTAAGCCCAAAAAATCACCAATGGTAGAGATCAGAAATTATACAAACTCCTCAGAGAAAACATAAAGTTCCACTTTTGCACATTGCAATTATACATTTTCATAAAGGAAATTATCTAAATTGTTCCCATTATTTTAAATCAGTTTCCCAGCATTACTCGGTTTAATTGTATATGAACTAAGAGGAGCAATTCTATTTCTTCAAATAGGTGTTTTTTTTAACCCATGATGTAGGTAATAACAACTACATGCTAGAGTTGTTGAAGAATTATAGATGTCATCTATGATCTTCTAGCTCCTTATTTTCTCAGTAAGATTGGCTCAAGTCCCCAATTTCATAATATATTAATGTGCAAAGCCCTCTTGAGAATTTCTGCAAATTTCTGAGTGGCATTTGATCCTGTCGTCACCCCTGTCTTCCAATTCCTGCTTATACTGTATATACCTGTGACTCTTCCACATCATGACAGTCCATCTGTGAAAACTGTCCCCTTTCACAGTCTGCACTTACTCACACACACAGCACACAACATTTGTGGCTGTAGGTGCACTAAAGTTCTGTAGTTAGGTGAGGATGGAGAAGAAGATGTTATCACGTAAGGCAAGAAAGTCAAAAAGAACATTAGCCATCCTTGGAATGCCAACAACAGGGAAATTTCTGCTCTTTGCTACCCTACATTTTCCTCCCATTTAATACCATCAGATTGATTCTTTTTTTCCTTCTCTATTCTGATCTCTTCCCTTCACCTCCCTCCCTGAAGTAATGGGGAGGTCTCAGAAAAGGAGGTCTTTGTGTCCTCTTGAGAACCTCAATTGCTATCAGTCATCCCATTCCACACAGGCCTCTCTATGTCCAAGTTCTGGAAACATCTCCCTTCGTTATCCTCTTCAGATCTAGGAGTTATGAATGCTCCATCATTACGAACCCTTGAGTACTACACTGTCCCCCAAGGCATCCCTACTCTTGGCCTACTGTTTATTTTTAATGCCATCTGTTTCCTGCTGGAGCCATGACTGACACATATGTCAAACACATTTCAGTTTCAGGCCTTCCCTTTGGCTGGTCTCTCAGCCTGGATATCCTTATGTTAGTCAGGACCCTGCTCAATGTGACTTCATCCAAAATGTCTACCAGGCCACGCTATCAAAACAGGAACCTCACGCGCCCCTACATTTCCTTTCTTCTTGCTTTTCTTCATTGCACTTACTACCACCTGACTTTTTAAAAAATTATTTTCCTTTATCTATTTCGCCACACAACCATCCAAACACCTCAATTTGCCTGGGATTTCTCCAGTGTTAGAACTGAAATTCCTGTGTCAGGAGAAACCCTCCATCCCATCAAACAGGGACAGTTGCTTATCCTACCTAACAGTAGGATGAAAGCTCTGTGAGAGCGAGGCTGATTTTATGTTCCACTGTTGTATGTATCCTCAGCAATTAGAACAGTGCCTAGCACTTGGTAGTAGCAAAATAAGTATTTGTTGAATGAATGAATGGGTGTGCAAGATCACAGGAAAAGTGTGGTGGGAAGTAATCACCAATAAAGAACTAAAAAGCCCCTAGAAGCCAGCACAATCCTCATTTTGTACAAAGGGCACATGTTAGTGGGTATATCAGGGTCCAGGCAGAAAAACAGAACCTATGCCATCTAGTGTAGTAAAAGCAATTTAGTATGAGAAATGAGCTACAAAGGCATTAGAAAAGCATTAAAACCAAAGAGGGAATGGCGAGACTTCCTATATATTAACTACATCCGTCTGCCTCTAGTGCCTTTAAGATGAAGGGACAAAGGGTTAAGGCAGGTTAACCAGAGCTCAAGAGCAGTATGAATAGAGGTCTCTGTATTCATTCAGAGGGAGCAGGAATCTCCAAGGAGACAGGCACTGCTAGAGGCTGCCCTATGCAAAGAGAAAGAGGGCAAAACTGGTTTCTTCCTGTCCTTCCATTGAAGAATCGAGCTGGATGCCAGTTGACCAAGGGTCCTGAAAAATGTTGTTTGCAAAGATAGGTAAGAGATACATCTCTTGTGGTTCCATACAAATATTAGGATTGTGTGTTCTATTTTCATGAAAATTCCGTTGTAATTTCAATAGGAATTAGTTGCACTGAATAGGTGGGTTGCTCTGGATAGTCAGATATTTGAACAATATTAATTCTTCCAATCCATAAGCAAGGAATGTCTTCCCATTTATTTTTTTTTCTTTGTATAGGTCTTTTATCTCCTTGGTTAAATTTACTTCTATATATTTTCTTCTTTTTTTGCAATTGCAAATGAGATTATTTTCTTAATTTCTTTTTCGATAGTTCATTATTTGTGCATAGAACCGCAACTGATTTTTATATATGGATTTTTGTATCCTGAAACTTTACTAAATTTATTAGTTCTAACAGATTTTTTTTGTGTGTGAAGTCTTTAGGGTTTTCTAAATATCATATCTTGTCATCTACAAGTAGTGACAGTTTTACTTCTTCCTTTCTGATGTAGATGTCTTTTCTTATTCTTAACTAGTTGCTCTGGCGAAGACTTCCAATACCATTTTGAAAAAAGTGGTGAGAGCAGGTATCCTTGCCTTGTGTCTGATCTTAGAGGAAAAGCTTTCAGCTTTTCAACATTGAGTATTATGTTAACTATGGGCTTGTTATATATGGCCTTTATTATGTTGAGGTATTTTCCATTTATACCCACTTCAATGAGAGTTTTTATCATAAATAGATATTGAATTTGGTTAATGCTTTTTCTGCATGATCAGTTGAGTTTTATGCTTCATTTTGTTAATGTGGTCTATCACACTGATTGACTTATAGATGTTGAACCCGTTTAAAATCCTTGGAATAAATCACACTTGATCAAGGTGTATGATCCTTTTAATGTGTTGTTGAATTTGGTTTGCAAATACACACACACACACACACACACACACACAGATATAGATATAGATATAGATATAGATATAGAGATAGATATAGATATAGATATAGATATAGATATAGATATAGAGATAGATATAGATATAGATATAGATATTTTTTAAGCCTCACCCAAGGATATTTTTCCCATTGATTTTCAGACAGAGTAGCAAAGAGGAAGGTGGCAGGGGGCAGGGAGGGAGGGAGAGAAACTTAGATGTGAAAGAGACACATCAATTGGTTGCCTTCTGCATGGGCTGACCGGGGCCTGGGATCGAACTCAGGACCCTTTGGTCAGCAGGCAACGCTCTAGCCATTGAGCAAAACTGGCAAGGGCTGGTTTGCTAACATTTTGTTGAGGACTTTTTGCACCTGTGTTCATCACGGATATTGGTTTGCAATGTTCTTTTCTTGCGGTGTCCTTTTCTGGTTTTGGAATCAGGGCAATGCTGACCTTGTAAAATGAGTTTAGAAATGCTCCCTCCTCTTCTATTTTTTGGAAGAGTTTGAGGAGGATTGGCATTAAATCTTCTTTACATGGTCAGTAGAATTCACCGGGGAAACCATCTGGTCCTGGGCTTTTGCTTACTGGGAGTTGTTTTGTGTTGTTTTCCTTACTGCATTACTGAATTATTATAAAAGGATGTAACTCGGGAACTATTGGGAGGTTTTTGATTATTAATGTAATGTTCCCACTGGTAGTTAATCTGTTTAGAATTTCTATTTCTTCATGACACAATCTTAGTCCATTTCTCTTGAAATAAACTCAAATATAAAAGTGTCTCCTTTCTTTGTGTCATTTTAAGTTAGGGTAACTATTCCATTCACCACACATTCAGGACTAACTGACAGATAAATGCAAAGTGTGTTCACTGGGTGCTATTTGTAGCAATTGGCTTTGTCTCTGACCTACCCTTGCTCTGCTCCAGTTTCTTCAACACTCCAGTTTCTGTACTGATCCTGATACCCAACTATCTTTCCTGTTTGTTACTTTGCTTCTGACTTTGGACTTGCTTTTCCAGGCTTGATTCGGCCACGCCATAATTTCCTTCCACTTTGATGAGCTAACTGTGCCCTAATCTTGCTGTACTCTACTCAGCACTGGACTTTATGCACTGTATCCTTTTATATGGAGAGAAGGGAAAGTACGCAAAACCTACTTGAAATATTGCAGTTTCACTTGAAAAAGAACTACAGAATTAAGAAAATATCTGGAAAATCAATTTGTTTAAGCAAAGTCCACAAAGATATAGGCAAGGATGATGATGTTGGAACAGTCTTTCAAAAATAATGTCTAGAAAGTTAGGCAATTTTCATAGACCTATAAAAGGCCAGAACTGTTTTTGTCTTTGTTTTTCTGGGACAGCTGTAAAAGGGTCACCTTAGTTCCAGAGCACCCTGTAGGATCTGCCGAGGGCTTTGTCGCGGACCTATAACATTCAACCACTTCCTTTGCCTAGTTCTTCTTTTGCAACCCTCTCACCCAGATATTAACCCCAAGAGCATTCCCCAATAAACCTCAAACTTCCCAGGGAATCTAAGTGATGAAAAATGTTGATAAAGTAAGTACAACCAAAAAGTCAAGATATGAAGATACAATTATTTCGATAAAGAAATAGCTTATTTCTGTGTGCAGGTTTTGACGAAAACTTCCTCTAAAAAAAATAATAATAATCAATACCAAAGCAGAGAATAATAAAAAAAATTACCAAAAAAAATTATTTTTTTACAGAAAGGAGGTTGGGAAGAAATAATCAGAGAAGAAGAATTACCTTAAGAGCTAATAAAATTTCAGGAAGAAGACATCTGAAACTGTTCATTGGATCTAATCTAGTGCAATAGTTGGCTGGGTAAAATGGCCACAGAGCAATTAAATAAATGTAATTTGATGGGTGGGTCATGGTTAGGGTTTTTCTATGATCCCATATTATTCTGCTGAGAAGTTGGATGTGGAAGAAAAACACTGCATGCAAGATGTGAAAAGAAGCAAAAAGATATCTAGAGAAACAAATCAATAGTACATCAAGTTGGAGGAATTAAGCGAAAAAAAAGAAACTACAGCCAATTTTACTAGTTCTCTCTGTTTTCAATGAGGGGGAAAATTGTTCCAGAATTTAATTCTGGAAGTGGGTACAACCAGTTCACACCAAAATATATGTATGCGCAGAATGGTCCAGACAATATTGAAATACCCCACGAAGGCATGTAGGATGCTGGTGATGGTTGGAGTGGCATTGATGTGGGTTATGGAGTAAGGGAGGCGATAGTGGAAATGGCAGAGGTGGTGTTGGTAGTATAGGAGCTGTAATGGGAAAGTCTTTACAGTCCTCATTGTAAGTAGCATTTATAGGCATTGAGAGATATGTCAGTGGGGACCCTATGAAGCCCTGAAGTCAGAGATAATAGGGAATTGGAACTGGACAGTTTGATAAACTAGATATAGATTCTGAACACATGATAAGGGAAAACCAGACTTTGGGGTAAACTGTTATGAACATGGCCATAGAGAGGGAATGATATTCCTGGACATTTTTGTGTGTATATCACACACACACACACACACACACACACACACACACACACACCCCGTTTGTAATCAACTCTCTGTAGCATGCTCACTCCTTCCCCTCTGTGCCCCCAAATTCTAAGTCGGGGCCTGTATAAAGGCTTGAAACACATAGCGCTTGACCTGAAAAAGAAGGGAGAATGAAGACCTTGTCCTGAACAGATCATTCCATCTGCCTTTTTGGTCTTTAAGATTTCTAACGATCATTTTCTTCCCCACCTTAAAATTCCGCAGTAGCTCCTTCATGCCCTTAGAAAAATGTTACGAAGGGTCCTGTAATCACGGATTATAGCAGCAGATCCACATGGCTGTCATCATGCACGTCTGCCTCTCTTTGGAATGTGATTGCCCTGGGAGCAGGCGCTGCCTAGTCTTGTCTCTGTGAGGATCTCATACCAGATACTTAATTATCATTTATTAAAGAATGAGTGGCAGTCATTCTCTTACCCCTGCTGTGTTTAAGGTTATTGATTACATAGTAAAAGTGAAACAACAGAGTAGAACAGTGGTTCTCAACCTTCCTAATGCCACGACCCTTTAATACAGTTCCTCATGTTGTGGTGACCCCCAATTTCATTGTTACAAATTGAACATAATTAAAGCAGAGTGATTAATCACAAAACAATATGTAATTAAATATGTGTTTTCCGATGGTCTTAGGCGACCCCTGTGAAAGGGTTGTTCGACCCCCAAAGGGTCGAGACCCACAGGTTGAGAACCGCTGGAGTAGAGGGTGAAAATGTGCCTTAAATAAAATAAGGCACAGGACACTTCTTTTGTTTTCAGTCACCTGGTAGCAGACTTTTCTGGGCTCTACATTCCCCTGGTCTTTGGAATGAATACAGAGAAGATGTTCCTCAGTCTTGTTCCTCTTTCTTCCCTCCCACGTTTACCTGATGTGTTTATGTAAAAAAAATCTTTAGCATTAATTCAGTGAATCTGCGTGCTACATATATATAATTATCACATAGCATAAACCTTTTATATATTACTACATATATATCAAGTTAACCCCTTTTTAAATTTTATACTAAATATACTAAATATTATACCAAATATTTATGTAAGCTCAGTCTTCACATGTCATGTATATATGACCTAACTGCAAAATAAGATAAAAGAAAAAAGTCTCAAAATTTAATGAATATTAAATATAAACAAGCTCATACTTGTTGAATAAACCATAGCACGTTTTTTCAATAATTGAGATATTTCATAAAGACCAGGGCATGTATCACTGAGATGAAGAGCCAAATTCAGAGGATATTATTGAGGCAAAGCCCTCTAAAGTAGAAACTCAAGTATTCCCTTGAAATAATGTTACTGGTTATGTAAGTTTGCTCTTGTCAAATTTTTTACTGTCCTTTTCAATTCTGCAATCTCATTATTGAACTAAGATTACTAATAATGAACCATGTTCATTCAATTTATATACTTCTAAAATAAAACATGTCTATGTTCACCTCATCCTCTTGCAGCAAAGATAAGACCTTTCAGATGGTAATTATTCAGTCTATGGATAATTTGAATCTTTCACTTTGCATATATATATATATTCAATTTCAGCAATCATTATTACAATGGGAAGATTAATAACTAATAGTAGGAAGAAATAGACTTTAAAAGGTATGGATAATAACATAATGCAGCACATACTTTTAAAGTGTTTTACTTGCCTATTCTCCTCTTCACTACTCTTTTTCATCCAGTTTCCAGCTTCCTCTAAGTCAGCAGCATTTTGAAAGTCTAACTGATAAAGCAGATCTGAGAATTCACTTACCACCCTATCATGACTTAACTTGCAAAGTGACCTCTGGCTGACTGATTATATTTTTAAAGAGAACTTTGGGAAAGAACCACATCTCAAAAACCACTACTCTTTTAAGTATTCACTTCGAAATGATAGATTCCATAAAATCTGCAATTGTTGCTATGTGTAAGAAAAGATGCAAATACATTCAGATTCTATTAAAAGAAAATTCTGTTTGGATTATGTTTTGGATTATCTAAACTTCTGGATTTCCATAAGGGAAAGTATATAATTAAGGAATTATTCTATTAGGTGAGAAAGAAATAGTAGTGAGAGGGCACGTTATTTTTTTTTTTTTTACCTTTTTATTATAATTTGCAGTCAGTAGTATTTTGTATTAGTTTCAGGTGTATTGTATAAAACATTCCCTCTGATATTTCAAGCACCCACCTGGCACCATACGTAGTTATCACAATCTTATTGACTATATTCCCTATGCAGTACTTTATAACCCTGTGACTATTTTGTAACTGTTAATTTGTTAATCCTGTCACCCTTTTCACCCAGACAATCAGGGGGTTGGGACACCGCAGCCTGTCACACACAGAGCCGCAGGGCAATCAGGGGGTTGGGGAGCTCCCCCCTATCAGGCACAGAGCAGGGCTAATCAGGGGGTTGGGACGCCTTCCCCTGTCACTAACAGAGCAGGGCCAATAGGGAGGTTGTGGCCCCACCCCCTGTCATACACAGAGCCGCAGGGCAATCAGGGGGTTTGGGCGCTGCCCCCTGTCATGCTGATCCCAGTGCCGGGAGGCATATTACCCTTTTACTATGTAGGACAGAGGCCTGGTGCACGTGTGGGGGCCAGCTGGTTTGCCATGAAGGGTGTCCTGGATCAGGGTGGTGGTCCCCACTGGGGTGCCTGGCCAGCCTGGATGAGGGGATGATGGCTGTTTGCAGCTGGTCACACATCCTTCAGGGTGGGGGTCCCCACTGGGGTGCCTGGCCAGTCTGGGTGAGGGGCTGAGGGCTGTTTTCAGGCTGGTGGGTGACTGAAGCTCCCAACCGCTCCTTTATTTATTTATTTATTTTTTATTCTGGGCCAGGCTTAGCTCTCAGGCTTGGCTCCAGCTCTTAGGCCTCCGCTGCTGAAGCAGGTTTCTGGCCTTGGTTTACCTTCTGTATTTGAAACAATGTTGCGATCCTGCTGGCTGAAGCCCAGGACTAAAGCAGGTTTCTGGGGTTTTGTTTAGCTTCTATATTTGTTACAATGTTGCTGAGAGGCTGGCAACGCAGGCGGGGAAGCTTGGCTTCCTCCATCACTGAAGCAAGCAAGCCTCCCTGTTCGCATCAGCTGCCTGGCTGCCGGCTGCCACCTTGGTTGGCAGTTAATTTGCATATTGCACTGATTAGCCAATGGGAAGGGTAGTGGTCGTACGCTAATTACCATGTTTCTCTTTTATTAGATAGGATAGAGAGTTGGTTTAGTTCCTTTTTTTTCATATATCTGTCCAATTTTCTCAACACCATTTATTGGTGTTAGGAAAACACCATTTTCTCCAATGTATGTTCTTGCCTTCTTCGTAAAATATTGTTTGAACATTTTAGTGTGGGTTAATTTCTGGGTTCTCTTTTCTGTTCCATTGATCTATGAGTCTGTTTTATGACATTACCATGCTGTGTTGATTTGTCTAGGTTTGTAGTATAGTTTGACATTAGGTAGTATGATACCTTGAACTTTGTTCTTCTTTCTTAAGATTGCTGTAGCTATTCAGGTTCTTTTGTGGTTTCATAGAAATTTTGGATTATTAGTTCTACTTCTGTGAAATACTCATTTGATATTTTGATAGGACTTTTGTTGAATCCATAGTTTGCTTTGGGTAGTATGGACATTTTAGTAATGTTAATTCTTCCTATCCATGAGTACAGTATGTACTTCCATTTATTTCTATTTTTTCAATTTCTTTCTTCAATCTATAATAATAAAAGCATAATATGCAAATCGACCAAACAGCAGAACAACCATTCAGACACCATTCCCTCCTTTTTTGCAGTGATCAATCGTGGAGCCCTGGCTGGGTGGGCAGGGCCTACCTCTTTGGGGAAATCCATCAAGGAGCCCCGGATGGGTGGGATCGATTGCGGAGCTCCTGGACTGTGAGAGGGCACAGGCCAGGCTGAGGGACCCCCTCCCCCAGTGCACAAATTCTGTGTGCGGAGCCTCTAGTATCTTATAATTGTTCAGATCTTTTACCTCATTGGTTAAATGTATTCCTAGGTATTATTTTATGCAATTGTAAATGAGATTGTTTTCTTAGTTTCTCTTTCTGATAGTTTATTATTGGTGCATAAAAATGTAACTGATTTCTGAATATTTTTTATTCTGCTACTTTGCTGAATTCATTGCTCAGTTCTAGTAGTTTATTTTTGGTGTTTTGGGGTTTTTTTTAGTGGAATCTTTAGTGTTCGCTCTATATAATATTGTGTCATCTGCAAATAATGAGAGTTTTACTTCTTCCTTTCCAATTTTCATGTCTTCTGATTCTTCTTCTTGTCTGATTGCTGTGGCTAGGTCTTCCAATACTACGTTGAATAAGAGTAGTGAAAGTGCACATCACTCTCTTGTTCCTGATCTTAAGGAAAATGATTTAGTTACAAAGCTATAATAATTATAACATGATATGGACATCAGAGATGTAGGCACTATAATATGTGACTTTAATATAAGATAACGGAGTCATTAGCAGTGTCAATTTGTTGTCCTGAAGCTTTGGTGAAATCCTACATCTCTGACCTCAGGGATATTCGATTCACATATTCTAAATAGGAGTACTAACCACATCCCCATGGCACTTACGAAGAAATGCAAAATTGATCCTGACACCCATCACCTATCATCAACTTCCCGGCTACGATAAAAAAAAAAAAGAGTAGGAATTCAAAGAAGGGCTTTCAGAGTGAGGCTTTCTTGAAAGAAAACTGCACACTTGGTCGAGGGCGTTTCTCCTTCACCCCTCAGAGTGGGCAGAGCCTTGCTCTTCACCATCTTCCCAGACAAGTGAGGGGAGCTTTTAAGAGAATCACTCACCAAATCTAATGTGTCTGACAGTGGATCAGCATTTCACTTCTCAGGCGGTGTGCTTGCTGAACTGTCTGTAAAGCCAAGCCCTTGCCTGGTGCCACTATTGAGACAGTGTGGTGAGAAAATCTTATGGGAACTTGACCCGGGTCTTCTGGAGTTTGGGGAGCACGGAGACTACTGTCTGACGCTCCCCTGGAGAAGTCTGAGTGTGAGGGCTGTGATAATGCCTGTGACCACAGGCGCCAGACCACTCTGCAGATTTGGGTGGAGCTAAGTTGCTGAGTTTCTCTGTGGTTCCATATAGGCAACTTGGAATGTAGTGAGTCTAGACTATTACCATTTCGAAAGGGATTCCCAAAAGAACTTACTGCCTGGATGAGTGAACCCTGGAAAGAGGTAATGTGGGGAAATCATGAGTTGAAGTGGAATTTAGCAAGATCAGTAGGAATGTATCTCGTCCCTATAATGGGCAGATGTCCAAGGAGCCAGCTGGAGGAGTCTCCAAAGCACTCACTGAATTACCCCATGAGAGAAGGAGTTAACCTTTGGCTATCTGCCATGGAAAACAGTTTTCAACATCCAGCCAAGTGAAAAGATACTTTTGTTCCTTTTCATCTCCTTCCCAACTTCTTACCCTTACCTTGGATGATCCAGAAAGAGCAGTGAGTGAATGGAGAGGAGGTAATGAATAAATCCCACAATATCCAGCTAAACCTGGGAGCAAAGAAGAGCTAATTTAAATTGAATCCTAATTAAATGTTTAAAATTTTGTTTGGATATGAATTTTTCATACTTGAAAATATGAGCTATTTGTACTCCAAATTCGCTTTAAAAGCATTGAGGGTCATGGTAGCTTTAAAATATGTCTGTGCTCTGGCCAATGTGGCTCAGTTGGTTGGGCATTGTCCCGTGTACCGAAAGGTTGCCAGTACAATTCCAGGTCAGGGCACATGCCCAGGTTGCAGGCTTGATCCCCAGTAGGTGGTGTGCAGGAGGCAGTTGATGATGTTTCACTCTCACATCCATGTTTCTTTCACTCTCCCTCTTTATCTTTCTCTAAAATAAATAAAATATATCTACAAATTCTTTGATACTCCTCGAGTCAAGAGATAAACTCCTTGTATGTGGCGAGCATTTGTGATTGCCGTGATAAATGAAGTATAGCAGAAGCTGCACAAAGTGACTTCCAAGGCCGAATCAGATAAGGAATGCAGCTGGCCCGCTGGCTTCTCTGGGGCACTTGGTCTAGGAGCCTGTACCTACTAAGTAAGAAGTTCAGCTATTCTGAGGCTGTCGTGTGCAGAGGCCACAGGCAGGTGTCATACTGAGAAACAGACAAAGAGACAGAGAGAGGGGGGGGCTCATGGACTATTTGGCTGCAACTAGGGAGAGGCAAGTGAGGGGATGGTGGCATTCACCTTGGGTGCAAAATTTAAGGCGGGGGGGTGGGCACACAAAAAACACCCAATAATCAAGATAAATAATATTTTAGTGCAATATTTTTAAAAAGATCTAAACAAATATAAATGATGAATAAAGTATTAGCATTGTAAATAAAGACAGGATCAGTATTCCTGATTGTTCCTTTCATTTCTAACTCCAGAATGGCTTGGCAAGACACTGTTACTCATACGATTGACTGGAATGGATACAAGGCAACTTTCTGGGGGGATGGACATATTCGACACCTTGGATTGTTTGATGTCTACCCGAACATATATAATTGTCAAAAATCATTGAACTGTATCCTTAAGATCCGTACACTTTATTGTTTGTATTTACACAATTCTCTATATGTGTATATGTTTTTAGAACAGGCATGTGATCCAATTCAGTCTAAGGAATATTGGAGGAATGTTGCAAGAGGTTCGGGGAATGGAAATTTACTTTTTAAAGGAGAGCAACTGCGAAGGATGGACTGTGGAGGAGCATTCTGTGTGAATGCCAGAGCTGGGACTTCCGCGGTATCTGTTTGCTGTCCTGAAAAGGAAGTGAATGCATGGAGATGGGCAGAGCTGAGAGATATGGGCAGAGACGGAGCCCTCACTGAACTATGCATGATCACTGCGTTTACTCTGCACCTTTTTAGTTACATACACCAGCATCCTTTTTTCATTTTATAACTCAATTTGGGTTGATTTTAAATTACAGATTCAGAGAGACACACCGAGAAAGCAATACACAGAATCAGTAAGGCAATAGGAGCTAGGAGTGAGCAGAAGTCATGAGATAAACAAATGGAGTGTAGACAGCGCTGCAGGCAGTCCCTCCCACCACCAGGCATGCATTTACAGGGTGAAGGACAGCAAATGACATAAGACAAGATCTCTGCTCTCCTGGAGCTCACCTTCTAGCGGGGGGCGGGGACAGGAAGAAGGACAGCACTAATTTTAGAAAGTGATGAATACTATAAAGGGAATAATACAAGGTAAGGTGATGTGGAGGAGGCTATCGCTTTTGCCGGAGAGCCGGAGAAGAATTCTCTACAGAGGCGACGCTTGGGCAGTGACCCGGGTGAGGAGACGCTAACCATCTGAAGCTCTGAAGAAAAACTTTCTAGGTAGAGATATAGCGGCACAGTCCTGGAAGACAGAAAGCAGAGGAAAGTGTGGAAACTCCCTAAAAACTTCACTGTGCGTATAAATCATCTGGAGAGCTGTTTACAGTGAAGTTCCTGATTCAGGATTCCGGGGTAAGGTCTGAAATTCTGCATTTCTAACAAGCTCCCAGCCAGTGCTCACGTGTCTGGTTTGTGCCCCATACTTGAGAACAAGGCATTGGAGAATTGCTCCCCAAAGTGTCGTCTCCAACCTGGCCCACAAAGAAATGAAAAGTTTAAAGATCTGTATAGCCATTTAACATTGATGCAGTAGCCAAACATGTAATCATCCTTCTAGTAATTCATTTTAAGTTCATTGGTCAGTGATAACCTTGAAAGTAAAAACTCCCCCACAGTGTGAGAGGCACTGTCCTAGGTCCTAGAGTACTGCAGCTGGAGGGAGCTCACCTACCTACGAAAACTGCAAAGAAGCTGGGAACATTGAAATACCAGGTACAACGGAGAGTGGAAATAAAAACATGTTAGGCACAAAACATGGGGATTGGAACAATCGACATTTCCATAGCAACCACTATCACCTACACCCATTCAGACAGACATATACATATATACACTCACACAAATACACACACACACACACACACACACACACACACAGAGGGAAAAGAGGGAGGGAGGGAGAGAGAGATTCAAAACTCCTAGAAACCAGGCATCTGTTTCTCAGACAAACACCCAGATATGTGCTCTTTAATTACATCAAATAGAAGTGAGCACAGCCTTCCTCATTCTGAACTTTAGAGGCTCCTGAGTGCAATGCTGCTCTCTCCACAGTAAAGCACATGAGTCAACGAGCCTTTCAGTGTGGACATTAAGGATCATCCGACTTTCAAGGAACCAATGAAAACAAACATGGTTAGAGACAGAAGGAAAGCGAGATAAATAGGACCAGGGCCACACTGAGTCATAATTGTGGTGGAATTACAAAGACCAAGAAAGCCTGGCCTCTAGAGGTGCATCCGCTGGAATGACCTCCCATTACTCCCTGTGTGCTTGTGATAGAACACATTTCTCTCCGTGTTCCACCTATGGAAAGGGTTGCTAGCTATTCTTTAACAAACTCCCACTAACTGAGGCCATCTCAGTGTGTTCCTTGAGACTTAAAAGCACCTGTCTAGCCAGCTCACTATGGGTGGCTTAATATGTGTATTGTACGAGTTTGGATTATTTTAGTTGAATATAACAGAAAACCCAATTCAAACTAGTTTAAGAACTAAAGGAGATTTATTGGTTCATGGAAATGGAAATAAAAGGGATGGGTGGACTTCAGGTAATCTGTGATCCAGTGAAACAGAGGTGATCTCAAACACTCAGTTTTTTTCCTCTGTTATTTTTCTCATCTCAAAAGTAGGGGTATTACCAAAAAGATACTATACAACTGGAGCAAGTTTAAGATAGATAGATAGATAGATAGATAGATAGATAGATAGATAGATAGATAGATATAGATAGAGATAGATATATAGATATATAGATATATGGTGTGTATATATAGTGTATATTTGTATATAATATATCTTAATTGATTTCAAAGAGAAAGGGAGAGGGAGAGAGAGATAGAAAAATCAATGATGAGAATCATTGATTGGCAGCTTCCTGCACGGCCCCCACTGGTGATCGAGCCTGCAACCCCGGCATGTGCCCTGACTGGTAATCGAACTGGGACCTCCTGGTTAGATGCTCAACCACGGAGCCACATCAGCCAGGCTAGAGCAAGTTCTTTCCATTATCATCACTGCTGATTTTTCTTGACTTTTGTTTGGGCAACTGACTTATACCTTCATAGCATGAATGACCCCAAAGAAAAGTTTTGTAGGAGAGAGATTCCAAAATGTCATTCTAGCTAGCTTACATGAACTTTAGTCAGGGAGTCTGGAACAGTGTTTGGATGTGTTCCAGCCAAAAGGTAACCTGGTCCCAATGCTCCCTCCCACGATTTCCTCACTGCACTAGAATTCTCTGTGTACAAAAGCTAAGGAATTTAAGGTCGGATGGTCATGACCTCCTAGTGCCTTATCTTTCTCCCTTAGAGAGATGAGACCCAATCAGACACAAGGAAGGTTTCAGGGCTTCTATTCTTCTATAAACAGTTTGTTATATGAATAGAAACAGATAGCTCTACATGTTCTCAAGTGAGATATAATTTTACATTTTTCTCATGCCTGAGATTCTTTTTTAGCCATTCCCTCCTCCTAATAGCTTTCTGCTAGACACATATATTCATTATCCTAACGTTCTCCTCTTTATTCTTCATCTTCTTCTGTTTTAAGTCTTGTCTGTTTTCAGTAGGTAAAAAACAAAGTTAAAAATGGTTTTAAATGGTCCATTTTCCTTACATTGAACAAACTGAAAAAAAAAGAGAAACATCCTAACTCCTTTCTTTAATTTGATAAAGTAGAGGCCAATTGGAACAACCAGACAGAATATAAAAATCTTTTTGCAAATTATAATAAAGTAGGCTGCATAGGTGTTATATATATGCAGTTGATAACAAACATGCCATCTAGCTTGCACTTAAAAGAAGCATTCATAAGAGTCATGGCTGGTGAAATGTATGGAAATAGACCATTGCCCCATAATTAGAATCCCCCAAAGTCACTTGTACTTTGCTGACCCTGGAGCCCTGCAGTGACATGACCCATGAGAGACTGCCTGTTGCCCACCTCTAAGTCAGCCATTGTTAGAGCAGAACAAAGACGGTGTGCTTGTGGGGCAACTAGAATGGTTCTCTGTATCTTTATGGCTCAAATGGAATTCCCAGGATCTGTCTTTTCAGCAAACATTAAAGGTTTGAGTAGACAACTTGGGCCTTTCACCAGTTTCAAAGCTGTAGAGGAGCTACAAATGTAAAGTAATATTATGTACTTGATTTATGCTTGTATTTGTTAAATCATAATAAAAAAAAATTTAAACCAATCCTGGAACTCCTTCCCCCCCTTTTCTTTTTTTTTTTTCTTACAAAAATGATCTGAGCATTATTCCAATTTAAGAAGGAAAAAAAGAATTTTTGTGGAGGACGCCTCACTAGAGATAAAGATGGAATGCAGACAACATTCCTAGTTCCTTCATCTTCAGATCCAGAGGCTATGATTGACACTTAATAGAAAGAATTGTTAATCTACATAAATGGGGTGAGTGTCAACAGAAAATAGCAGCCCTACTTTATGTGCTTTAGACTTTGGCTTTCTCTATAAAACTTTACTTCTGGGAAATCTCAGACCCTCAGGGTTAGAACAAGCACAGGAGGATAGAGCACTGACTATATGGGTTAACTTCCAAAGGGGGAGCTGCTGCATGGATGCATCCTCCAGGGCAGGATAATTTTGTGGAGGAACTAATGCAAACAGAGTAGCTTATTGTCCTCCAATTTACTACTCTTCAAAGAAGGATTCCCTTTGCTAAAGGAGACCAAAGCAATAATCTCATTTACATACTTGCAGTAAACCAGGGAATTTCCTTCAACTTGCCTCTAATTCAACGTTATGAGCACTTCCATTTGTCATTTCCCAAATCTGGTCCTTCTCAAATGCAAAAGAAAGAGGTGCATGAACAGTGATGGCAAACCTATGACATGCGTGTCAGAGGTGACACACGAACTCATTTTTTTGGTTGATTTTTCTTTGTTAAATGGCATTTAAATATATAAAATAAATATCAAAAATATCCATCTTTGTTTTACTATGGTTGCAAATATCAGAAAATTTCTATATTGACACGGCACCAGAGTTAAGTTAGGGTTTTTCAAAATGCTGACACGCTGAGCTCAAAAGGTTCGCCATCACTGTGCTAGGAGAAATATAGGGGGACAATTGCTTCACAGCTATTAAAGGTATTCTCAGGGTCCTCCAAAGTAAAATGGCATATATTTCTCGTAGCAGCTAGCACTTCATGCTATTTCCTTTGCATTTAAGAATGACCAGATTTGGAAAATGGACAAATGGAAGCACTCTGCTATTCAAATAATAGCAATGCATTGGGATTTCTAAGGATTAAGAGGATCCTCTCCGATGGGATGCCTTGAGATAATGACTGTTATACATGAAAACTATACATAGACAAATTGTTTGTTATTGCAGGCACATATATATATTCATCCCATGCCAGTTAAAAACTAATTGGGTGTTAAATTGTGGAGTTTATAGTCTGGGGGGGGGGGGAAGGAGATATACAATTACAAAGTAGGATGACTACTGTGACGCAAAAGTATAGGATACAATGAGAATGTATCACAATGGGTCTAAGCTAGTGTGTGGGAGATATGGAGTAATGTCCATGGCAGTGCCATTCACTGAGACACTGAACTGTGAAAGATGAACAGAAACATCTTGGTTCCTGAGATGGTTCCATTTTGGATAATCTAGGTTTGAGATAGGCAAACAGGGATGTCAAATAAACACTCGAATATATGGTGAAGTCTTTATTGAAGATAAAATTTTGGCATCCTTGACCAAGAGATGGTAAGCTAGAAGTGAAAATAAAAAAGAAGGTTTATCACATAAGGAATTCCCTAACTTAAAGGTTAAGAAGCCCTGGCTGGTGTGGCTCAGTTGGTGGGAGTGTCGTCCCATGCACCAAAAGGTTGTGGGTTCGATTCCCTGTTGGGTGCATATGGGATGCAACTTATCAATGTTTCTCTCTTACATCAGTGTTTTTTCTTCTTCTCTCTCTCTTTCTTTCTCTCTCTCTTTCTCTCTCTCTCTTCCTCTCTCTCAAAAATCAATTAAAACAAACATGTCCTCAGGTGAGGATTAAAAAAAAAAAGTTAGGTAGAGGAGGTTAGTTGGCAAAGAAGATTGAAGAGTGAATGACCTGATGACAGAGGCAGCTCTGCTGTGAAGCTAAGGAAGCTTAAGGTTCTGGGTCCTTCTCTGGCCTTGAAGGAGCCCTACACACATGTTTACATGGTCATATATTTTTGTAACATTTTCAAAAGAAAGATATTTTTCTTTCTTTTTTTTTTTTCTCAAAGCAAAGCCCCAAATTGTATAAGCCTCAGGTCCCACACATCTGCTCTTGAGTAACAGGAAAGAGCAAAAATAAAAATATGATTATGTGGAACTGGGGTGGGGGCAGGACTTCTGAGGAGGATGTTCAACTAACCAATATGGGTGCTTCTGAGAAAGATGAGCAGAGAAACATTGGATTTAGGTAGTGGGTGTTCATCACTGCAGTGATTTGGGTAGGAAGCCAGATGGAGTTGGTCGATTTCAAGAAACGGAACCATAAAGAAGAGGGGAGAAAGGCTGGTAGCAGGAGAGAAGTGAACTGGGGAGGAAGGCCCCCCCCTCCCTCAAAATTTGATCTTAAGTGCTTTGCTATTTGAAGAGGAGGAATCATTTGGAATTTCTAAGCAAAACGGAACCCTCTCCAAATGCTTTGAGATAACTCTATGGCAAAAACACAAAAGTTATGTAGAGGAAAAGTGTCTTAACACGGCAGGGGGAGCTTGGGAATTCGGATGGAAAGGATAGAGATGTGTTGAAGATACAAGGGGAAAGGTAAGCTCAGATGAGTTTTCCCTTCATCCTCACTTCACTTTCATTTGCAAAGGACCCAGAGGAGATGAATGCCCAGAGACTCGGAAGAAATCTAGTCAGTGTCTTATTTCCTCAGTGGGCAAATCTACACTGATCGTGTTTGTTAAAGCACAAGGGGCTTTGGGTTGATGGCAGTCCCCACCCAGGGTGCTGAGCTCACATTACTCAACTCGCAATCATTTGCAGGGAAACAGTCTGTTTAGCAGCTTTCAGAAAACATCCAGTCAAAAGCCCCAAATCAGCCTGGCCAGCATGGCTCAGTGGTTGAGTGTGGACCTGTGAACCTGGAGGTCACAGTTTGATTCCTCATCAGGGCACATGCCTGGGTTGCTGGCTCATTCCCCAGTAGGGGGCGTGCAGAAGGCAGCTGGTCAATAATTCTCTCTCATCACTGATGTTTCTATCTCTCTCTCTCTCCCTCTCCCACCTTCTCTGAAATCAATAAATATATCTTTTTTTAAAAAAAGCCCAGATCAGTTTCCCTCCAAAGCCTTGTATATTTGTTTTAAACTGTGTTTCCTTTTAAATATTTGGTGAATATTGGAGAAATGCGAGGCGGTTTTTTTTGTTTGTTTGTTTGTTTGTTTTTGTAGACAAAACAACAAATTTACATGTCTGCCAAAGAAAATAGAACTTTTATTCAGGATATTAAAGGGAATTATTTTGTTGTTGTTGTTTGTTTTTTTAGAGAGAGAGAGAGGAAGGGAGAGCAATAGAAACATGGATGAGACAGAAACATCATCACATTTTCCATTGATGCCTTTTGCACACTCCCTACTAGGGATCAAGCTCCCAACCCAGGCATGTGCCCTGACAGGGAATGGAATGTGGACCTCTTGGTGCATGGGTTGAGGCTTAACCACTGAATCACACCAGATGGGCTAAAAGAATATTTAAATATTTTAAATTAGAGGCCTGGTGCATGACATTTGTGCACTGGGGAGGGGGGGTCCCTCAGCCCTGCCTGTGCCCTTTCACAGTCCTGGACCCCTTGGAGGATGTCCGACTGACGGCTTAGGCCCGCTCTCTGCAGGGATCCTTAGCACTGCCACGAAGGCAGGCCGTTGTGCTGGCCAGCCTTCCGCCTGGCTTGTGGCTGAGTGGCACTCCCCTTGTGGGAGCACACTGACCATCAGGGGGCAGCTCCTGTGTTGAGCTCTGCCCCCTGGCAGTCAGTGCACATCACAGCAACTGGGTGTTCCTCCATTTGGTTGATTTGCATATTACCCTTTTATTATATAGGATTGGACTTCTGAGTATTTGTTGATGTATAGTCTAATATCAGATTTATGTATTGAGAAAGGGAGCAATTTCTTCCTGGGAAAAGATTACTGGGAATCAGGAATTCAGGGTATAAAAAAAGACAATCTTTTTTATTTTTATGCTTTTTAAAGAATTTACTTATTTAAATTTATTGGGGTAACATTGGTTAATAAAATTATATAGGTTTTAGGTGCACAATTCTATAATACATCATCTGTACACTGTATTGTGTGTTCACCACCCCAAGTCAAACTCCCTCCATCAGCATTTATTCCCCCTTTAAGGAAAGACAAATCTTCAGTGGCACAAAATGGAAATAAATGCTTTTCCTAGCACCATGCAATTCTGAACTCTTCCTCCATGTTTATTGTTTCTGTCTTTTAATGAGAACATGTCTAACAATTCACACTGATTTGCTAAAAGTAACGTATAAAGTGCAATTATTTGCTCTCCTTGGCCGCAGGCCTCCTCATTAAAGTGCTTCTCATCACATTTTACCGCTTTCGTAAGCTTCCCACGCAGAAAGCATCCACAGGACAGTCCACATAGTAAAACTTTAAGTCCCTGGAACTAGAAATAGAGGTTGCCAGTTCCCACAGATTGCGAGATTGACAAATTAAAATACAGGACTCCAGCTAAATTCTCATTTCAATCAACGAAAAACATGTTTTATACACGTATGCCCCAAACATTACCTGGGACATACGTGTCTAAACTCCCTATTGGACACTCCCATGTAGCCGGGCGCCGGGGTCTCCCCTGGCCGCCTCCCGGGGCCCGTCCCCCCCCTCCCAGGCCTCAGAGCCCGGGAGCTGGTTTAAAACTCGGGCCGCAGGCCGGGCCGCGCCCCCTGATTGGCCGCCGCGCGCCCGCCCCGCCGCCCGCGGGCGTCACGCAGCCCGAGCCGCTGGGGCCCCGCCGCCACCGCAGCCGCCGCCGCCGCCTCCGCAGCCTCGCTCGGCGCAAGTGCGGCGCGCGCTGGGGGAGGGGGCGCGGCGCGGCGCAGCGCGGTTGGCGCGGGGCCCGGCGCGCGGCCGGATGAAGTTTCTCGGTCGCGCGTGACCGTGTCTGCGCGCTTATCTGCAGCTCCTCCCCGGGCCGTTACTTCGCCAGAGAAGAGGGAGAACGTGGGCGCGGCGAGGCACTCGGCGTCCCCGGCGGCTCCCCAGCCCTCCGCCCCTGGGCGCCGCCGCCGCCGCGAGCCGGGTAAGCGGCGCCGGGCTGGGGCCGCGAGGGCGGAGCGCTCGCCCGCGCCTCGTGCGCGCGCCGGTCGGGGGTGCGCGGGGTGCGCGGGCTCCGGGCGCGGGGCGGGCGGGGGCCGCAGCGCTAGCCCCACCCCGCGAGGCCCGGGAAGCCGCTGCTCCAATGGCTCTTTAAAAGGATGAGGTCTGGAAGTTTCTTTCCTCTGCTCCTGGCCCCTGAGCCACAGTCCCGGGTCCTTCTCTCCTCCCTCCCCCATCCTTACTTTAAGTGGCTTGAAAGTTTTTTTCGTTTCCTTCGCCCGGAGGGGCACAGTGCCAAGAACGGGGGACCCGGGCCTGGCGCGCGGGCCGGTCGCAGGAGCCTGTTGCTCTCCGCCGCTGTGGACGCGTCCCAGGCTGATCGCCCCGGGCGGCCACCGTTATGCGGTGCCGGGCCATGCGGGGTGGGTAGAGGGTGGGGGGAAATGTCCCCACACTGGGGTCTCACGCCCCGCCGGCGGGGGACCCAGACCGCGCCGCTGATTGGTACCCCCTGTCCTTGGCGTCTGTGCCTTTTCGTCTGCTGCCCACGTTGGTGCCAGCGTTTTGCTTCACACCCTCCTCTCCCCCACCCCTCTACCCCGTCCCTGGCGCTGTTGGGGGGTGCGGGGCGGGGGGGCTGCTTTTATCTGCGATTTCCCAGACCCGGGATGCCGGATGCTCCGGGGGAAGCGCGGTTAGGGAGACGCCTTGTGTCTTGGGGAGTTGCGTGTGTGGAGGCGGTGGTGATGGAGTACATTTTGGCCGGCGTTCTTTGCAGAGGCACAAAGGCTAGTTTATTTCCTGCAGATCCCTTGGAAATTGAAGCTGGGGCTGCAGAGAAGAAGGAGGGGCCTGCGAGGGCGGGAGGTGGGCGCCGCTGGTCGGGGGCGAGGCGAGTTGGGAACGTGAGACATCTCGGGCCCTCTCCGCGGGCGGGGCTGCTGAAGTTGCGCTGCTGGGAAGGAACCCGGGCGGGGGCGCTGTGTGCCTTGGGTGGGGAGGGTTGGGGTGGCGACTAGGGTTTCAGGGGTAGCAGCAGATAAGATGACCATGGCTTTGCCAGGCCTGAAGGAAACCCCTCCGTGTTGTTTTGATGTTGAGAGGGGGAAGAATGTGAAAAGTGGCCGATCTATGGTCCAGCGTTGATGGACAGCTGTGGTGTAAACATCCTTCTGTGTTTTGGGTAGGCATTACTCATTTAGGATACATTTTACAGAATAAATAACACCTGATCTGAAAAACGAACCAGGGGATGGTTTGGTGCAGGTGTTTATAATGAACTTTTTTTTTCTTTTAAGGTTGAATCATCTACAGTTGTAATATATGCATTTAGTGCCTGGTAGAATTTAAGTAAACAATTGTATTTAAAAACCCTAGAGTTCCTTGGCTTGAACTTCTAATGCAATGCAGAGAGAGAGCTCTGGATGGATGCACCTGTGCTTCGCCTGAGGGAGGGGTGGGGAGGGCGTAATCTTGTCTGGGATGCCTAGATACACTGCTCCTTAGTGGAGTACTTTACAGATGCGCGTTTCTGTCTAGATTGGGCTCTATCCCTGCTCAGACTTCACATTAGGTTCAAACAAAACAAGCAGAGGGTCTGTAGACTTAAGGGCCATAGGCCAAGTTGGCCTCCTGCACTGGTTTTTGCCTCTAAGGTTTGGGAGCTAGGGATGGCTTGTACATTTTTAAGTGGTTGAAAGACAAAATCAAAAGACTGTTTCTCATGTGAAAATTATATGAAAATCAAATGTGTGTCCATATTTAAGTTTGGTTGGAGCACAGCCACACTTAATCCTGTTGTCGGTGTCTCATTCTTGCGGTGCATGGCTGCTTTAACATTTAATGGCAGAGTTGAGTTGCATAGCTAAGACAGAGGTGTATACCCTTCAAAGTCTGAAATATTTACTATGTGGCTCTGTAAGGAAAAATATTGCTTAAATACTCCCTTTTGTGATAGGTGCATTGTTTAATTTTATTGCCTTTCAGGTCCTGTTTTTGGTGCCCCTTGAACTGGCAGACTCCCCCCCTCCAAAATTAAACTAATTATAAATCAATGTGTTGGATTTTCTCATTTCCAAGTTTTATTCTCAACTTTTTGGTATCTTTCTCTGTTGGAATCTAGGGTAAACTGGAGTTTCTAATGAGCAGACATTGTGTATTTACATATTTTAACTTTAATATAGATGGCCATATTTCAAGGCTTTCTGCAATGGGTTCTAGTAACTTCTAGCCGTTCTGTTACCTGAGTAGGTTTGAGGACTATAGTTTTATTTATTTAGGTTAAGAGAGCAAGGGGTTAGAGCATGTCATGGGTTCTTTTCAGAGGACAAGGCAAAGCTAGTGTGAACTCTTCCCTACTCCTCTTTTCTTCCTCATTTGCTAAAACTAACAAAAAACTGATAAAATTTATCTCCAACATACTAATAATAGGTCAATCATATGGGTACCATACCTCTTACTTGGGTTCCTTTTTTTTTCCTTTGCTTTTCCCAATATTTCTTCTCCTCTTTTTTGTTTCTGGTTTTTCTTCTCTCCTTAACACATATCCTCCTTTTATCTCCTAGGCCTGGCTGTTGTGGCTTGGGAAAAGAGAGATGTCAGTCAGTTTTTATTGTTCTCCAAATCCTATCATGTAGACATTGCTCCGTTTGGCCCTTAAAGATGTCTTTCCATTTTAGATACCTTTTAACTGCACATATACTGTGAGGGAGTAGAGGCCTGTTCCAGAGTTTATTATAGCTCAGCAAGGTGGGTGTGCTCAGGACATGTTCATGGGAATCCTTGAAGTGTAATTTTGTCTTGATGCAGGACTTTCGTCTTTAGCTGCTGGCGGGGAGGCTGTGCTTTACAAATAAAGAAGTGAGCCCATTGTCTAGAGGTAAGATTAAGGGATTTAGAAGCTGGCATGTGAAAACGAATGTACCTGGAAGATAACTGTCTGAGTTAAAGGCAGATTATGCTCTCCAGATTACATCCCAAGTCTGACATCATAGACTTGACTCTTTTAGGTTGACTTGCAGGTTGGCTCCATTTTGTATATTTATAACATGCGCAGAGAACTCTGTGACTTTCATAAGATATCTTGAGCCCATAACAGAGTTCTTAAAGTTGATGTGTTGGACTGGAAATGTCCTCATATATGCTGGAGCAAACAACACATATGCCAGTGACAGGTCCTGTACTTTAATGTAAAGAAGCAGAGAGCTTCCCATAGATTCAGAACTGCTTGATGGTGCCTGTGAATGACTGTATCTTACATCATGACTAGAGGCCCAGTGCATGAAAATTCCTGCACTTGGGCGGGGGGCAGGGGCGGCGGGGGGCGTTCCTCAGCCCAGCCCACGCCCTCTCGCAGTCCAGGCGCCCTTGGGGGATGTCCAATTGATGGTTTAGGCCCGCTCCCCATGGGCCCTAAGCCGCAGTCGTCTCCCTTTGTGGGAGGCGACTGGTGAGCAGATCAGGGGACAGCGCTGGTGGCAAGCGGCTGGCCCTGCCCCCCCATCACCCCTCTACCGCCAGTCGCCACCACCCACTGATCGCTGTCCACTGATCACTGTCCACCGATCACCGTCCCCTCCCTCTGCCCACTGGCAGGTACCTTGGCTGGCCTGGCACCGCCCGCTTGCCAGCCTCCACCTCCCACCGAATGGTCATTCTGCTGTTCGGTCGATTTGCATATTAGGCTTTTATTATTTAGGATTTTATTTCCCAATCAGTTATATCTGCTTGAAAAACACACTTTTCCTAAAATAGGCATTAGTTTGATATAGTTACATTGTCACATACATCATTAACCCCATACTTACCAGAAGAAAGGTATTATTTTGTCTCTTATAAACTAGTGTCATTCATAGGAGAGCATCCATATAAATACAGTTGGGAAATTATATTTAGTATAGTAAAGTTGGTATACTGTGATTAAATAATTATAATTATAGGGCAAGTAACAATGAGATGAAAAACTACTTCTAGATAAAGGAAACTGATGTTAAGTAATCCATTGCCTTCCTGTGAAATATTTCCCATGAAGGTCCGAGGTAGTTACTCATTTAGTAGATAGTAGTAGATGGAATTGGAGGCATATTGTATTGGGCTAGACACTAGGGAGAACACGAAATCAATATACTGCTATAGTTTATGATCTTAATTGGAAAAATACACAGAGAAAAGAATAAAAGGTTCTATGTTTAATAAAAGTTACAGGGATTCAAATAAATGAGACATCGGCATAGGATTGCTTGCTGACTACTTGTAGACGGCCACCTTCTCCCTTGTCGTCACATGGGCTACCATCTGTGAAAGCCTGTGTCCTAATCTCTTAAGAGGACACCAGTCATACTGGGTTAGGGACCACCCCAGTGACCTCATTTAACCTTTCTTCTTTAAAGACCCTATCTCCAAATACGGTCATATTCTGAGGTACTGGTTAGGATTTCAACATACAAATTTGGGGACATAGGTCAGCCCAGAAAAGAGTTCTTAAAGAGACTGCAAGGCTCTCATAGACTAGGCTGTATACTGGTGAGAGCGTGAAGAATGGACTGGTTCAGGGTAAGGGAGGGGGTCCTGTGGGGGCTGTTGTGGTAGTATAACTAAGTATTATTGTGTAATTTGATGTTTGTGAATAAAGGAAACTGCTATTTGAGGACAAGGTATTTTAGCTTTGGCCTGAGGCCACTTGTTTTCTTTATCCTGGTGTTTACTGGGAAATTGGCATTCGCTTTTGTACAGAGAGCCTTCATTTTCTTTTTAAATGTGTCATAAAATATTTTCATAATAGTTTTGGAGTCTGATTAAGCAGCATTTTTTTATTCTTTAAATTACCTTCATCTAAAAACTATGTATATATCTGCCGGAAGCCGGTCCATCCTTGCTGCTTGACACAGTCGCTGCAGGAAAGAAACATCTGCACAGCATATGTTTCAAGGGACCTGGCGTATATAGCATACTGTTCTTAATATGTTTGCTCCCCTTAGCGCTGTGTGTTTTAACCAAGGTCACCTCTCCAAGAAAGGTTGTTTCCCCAGGTAGGAATTTTTCCCTGAAGTCAGGGAGGGGATGCCTCTCCTAGAAAGGTTGTTTCCCCAGGTAGGAATTTTTCCCTGAAGTCAGGGAGGGGATGAAACTCCTTAACTAAGTGCCAGGCGGGTAGTTAATCACTACAAACAATCATGCTTAAGCTACATAATCTTTACTCCCTGGAATGGAGATAAGAAACGCCCTAACCTTTGTAATAGAAATTGACAGGATTAAAATCAACTGGTATAAATACGGATGTAACAAGACAATAAACAGCAGAACTTCGCTGGAGATCCAGACCAGAACTTGGCTGGAGATCCTGGCTGGAGATCCTGGCTAGGCTGCTGATCAACTGAACACTGTCTCCGTGTCCTTCCTTCTTCGCCGACTCCGTCTACACCTTTGGGGACCCCTGGACCTGCTGGGGTTGGACTCCGGCATATATCCTCTGCATATTTTGTGGGCAAATATTTGGCATAATCTTTTTTTCCCCAGAAACCTTCGCATTTCGGAAAGATAAAAGATTTTAAAAGTAATAATATGTTTGCTGTATCACAAAATAATGAAAATGTTTTTAAGTGTTGAAATTATAATTATTTATAATGTTAAAGCAATTCTTTAGAATAGAGGACTGTTAAAGCAATTCCTCCAAATTTGGCCAGCTGAGTTTAAAAAAAAAACGGTAAAAGGAGACTTAAAGTTCTTACTCTTTTTTTTTTTTTTTCTGCGTGTGGTGGTGAAATTTGTTTGGTCTAGGAATACATATTTTTATCCTCCTTTTAGCTTGATTTATATTTGTGAAAACAGCACTCATTGTTATTTCCTTGTAAACAACTCCACCTCCAGATCTAAGGTGATATAAATAAATGCATGAGGGGAACGTGAAAAAGGAAACACTCGTAAGAAGGGGAAAAACAGAAATATTAGCAACACACACACCGAAGAGAGGGAGAGAGAGAGAGAGAGAGAGAGAGAGAGAGAGAGAGATCTTGAGGAAAAACCTATTTAGATTGTGTTGATGACTTAATGTTGATCATTTGAGTTTGTTTTGAGACAGTTTACTGTTTAGTGCTTATATCTTAAAATTAGAGTAAAACATGTAAGATAGTGATTTCTTCTGGTAACTTTTTTATGATAAAAAATAAAAAAGCATATTTTTAAAATATGTATGTGGAAGACATAGACTAGCTAAGAGAAGGAAAAAAAAATTTACCTGTAATTCTATCACCTAGGTGCAACCTCCTTCCCCCCAAAGAAAACACAAGTTTGTGAACTGAGGATGCTAAATTATTTTGATATAACAAACGGGTAAGTAGAGATGTTGATCAACAGATTTCACTGATTGCTCATTTTCTCAGTGAGGACATGGGATCTGAGATTGTTAAACATCCGTATCTTCTTTAATAGCATCTATTTGAACCAATGTCTCTTGACTGTGAGGAGGTTAACTACCATGTGGCACACAGGACACCAGTGGAGAATGCATGTTTAAATCTTGATTTCTGCTTACAGTTATTTGTTACCTGGACCTATAGTTAATCCTAGAATAGCTTTATCTTATGGAATTGGGTGGGCCCCTGGCATGCCTTGTATCAGGGAACTGGATGTAGAAATGGTCATGGAAATCTGTCATTTCTGGACATCAGTGACCTAACAAAACCACGAGGATAGAATCATGAAGTTAAAAAATTATTCCACAACTTAAAAGATACTATCTGATCTATACCAGGTATGCCCAGCTTTTCTTAAATATTGCTAGGCCCCCTTAGCAGGTCCTGTTTGTCTAAGGTATTACTGGATAACGTTCACGCTGCTTTAGGTTAATGTTCCCCTCGCTGTGTCCCACTTCTCCCAGCCTCCCCTGAGTATTTAATTTTAATTAGTCAAAGTGTGAAATCTGCCTCTGGGAGACATTTATTTCCCACTGCAGGACCTGGGGAGGCCTCAACTCTAGGATTCAGTGGAGTTGGAGTTCTGCCTTTCCTCCCACCCCACCCACTTCCTTCCACATTCACGGTTCTGCTGGGAGTAGTTAGTTATTCTCTTCCCACTTAGAAAAGTACAGCACAGAATGCCTCTTTATTCTGATAGAATCTGCTGACTATATATGTTGGGTCAGGCTGAGTCACAAAGTACTTTTAGATCTGTTCTGAGGTAGGAAAACAAAAGAAGAAACACCCCCCGGGCCTGGATTATTGGTCCCTAGCCAGCTCCATTAAGTTCAGTGGACATTGGTTGGGTGCTGAACCAGGACATTCAGGTTCCACCCTTTCTCAGAGGAAGGATTGTTTAATTGCGGCATACTTTACAACTGACATGGTGAACTACACAAATTGAAAGTGTATAATTTGTTGAATTTTGAGAAACCATCCCCACAGTCAAGACAGTGGACATAAGCTTTGCTCCTGCCCCTGTGTAATCCTTCCCAGCCTCCCCTTCTGACTATCTCCCATCACCAAGTAAACACTGACTTGCTTTCTCTCCCTATAGATTAGTTCACATTCTCTAGACTAGAGCTTTAATAAATGGATCTTACCGTATATTCTTTTTGTTAGACTTCTTTTACTCTGTATTTTGGGATTTATCCAGGTTGCCTGTATTAATAATTCATTATTATTTATTGCTGAGTACTAGATCATTGTATAGATATACCATTCAGGAATATTTAAATAGTTTAGGATTCTTTTATGCTTTGTACATTGTCTTGTAGAGTGTTTTTCTTGGTTTAAACTGCGTGTGTCACACTTTTGTGTTTGACAGTATTCATAAACAAAATTTAAGTGCCCTTATTTGTTACTTGAAGTTTGAAACTATGTAAATCATACTTTTAAAAAACCTACCAGTAAGTTTAAAATGAAGAGATGTAAAGTTTTCTAATTTTTAAAGCTACCAAGTGATTACTTTTTTTTAAAAGTCACATGAGCACCACAGCTTTTGCATCCTATCTTGTGAAGAGTATAAGCACAGCATGGTCTGTTTCCTAAGGGAGCCGAAGCTCTGTTTTCCAGACTGCTTGCCTAATGCTCTGACTTGCTAATTTTTTGCACTTCTTTATTTTTGATTGCTTTATCACCACTTGTGACAAATTTATGTGACAACCATATAGTGAATTGGTTAACAAAGGAGTAATTTGGTGCCTAAATTATCCAAATAATTTTCATGTAGTATATGTTTACGGCTAAGACCATCAAACATACTAAGAGTTGAAGTGGGGATAATCATCATTGTGTGCATACACAATATTCTGGCAGAAATTATTCAGACTTTTTGCCACTTTAAGCATTTATATGTCTGCCTGTACTTTTTGATCAGTTAATTGAAATTAAGTGGCAAAACCCCAAAACAACACCATTTTAGGCAGACGTGCTCTCTGGATTACCAAAAAAAGTAAAAATTGGTTTATAATCTTATTAACATTTAGTCCTTTGAGTAGCATAGTAAAATACAGCTAATGAATGTTGTTAAACAGTGGATGAGTTAATTAAGAAGCAAATAGTCATGTTTTTTGAAAGAGAATAAAACCTTTTAAAATGTGTTCAGAGAGAAAATACCAGTTGTCAAGATGGCTCTAGTGAGTCCTATGGAATTACATATGGTAACTAAATCGTTGTAACCTATTATATTTATTTATCTGTGAATCAGTAATTAGGGAATTGAATTGGGCCATGCTAATTTATCTTGTATGGCTAGGATTCTAGGGCTCATGTTCAGGTAGGTTCATATTAATTTGTGTTTTTTTTAATATATTTTTTTATGTATCTGAACTACTTGGAATCTTGCCAGTATGCTGTAAACTGTGTAAACTCTCACTCCTTTTGCTGACTAGTTTTTCTTTGCCTTTGCACCGAAGGTGGTCCAGGCTTTATTATATTGTTTCCTGTTTGTGAATGTGTGCACTTTGTTCCAGTCTTTCAGGTGCATTCATTCTTGACATAAAAACAAATGGAATATCAGGCAAAAAACAGACAAAGAAGAATTTTAATCTCAACAAATTCCTCATGTTATTGCAGCAAAATAGCTATACATAAGTTCCTCTTCTCCCCCCTTCTATCATCTCGTCAGTTACAAGAATAATCAACCACAGAAATACAAAATCGCCATTCAAATATGTAATGCATGGCATAACATTAAGAGACAGATATTATAATTGCAGACATAATAATCCATCAAGTTCTTCCTAAAAATAACAACTTAAAAGTTTGCCTGGACTCTGGATTCATCAGTTTGCATATGGTTGGACCTGGCCTGTAATTCCTCATGTATATTTCACATTTAACTTGTTTATTTTTACTGTTGACTATTACAGATGTCCCCATTACCCCCTCTGCCTCAGTGTATTCTCAGCAATGTAGACTACCACTGACTAACAAGATTCTCAGCTGATTCAGACAGTGACACCTCTTCGCTGACGGAGGAATACAAGGTTTTCTCTAGTAATTCTTTAGTACAGATCATGAAAAACACTGATTTTATTACTGTGGACATTTTTTCTTGAGTATATGCGTGTTATCCAAAGTTGAATGTTCTGATTGAGTATGGAAGGGAATAAGAGAGGATTATGCCCAGTTTTATATTTTTTTTTATAGTATTCCCCTCCATATACAGAGAGAGACTTTAATCTTGAAACTTGCTGGTATGTTTTTTATTCTACTAGGATTTTTAACTTACCTTACAGATAATTGTGTGAAGTCTGTTTAAGATACTTTATCTTCTCCTATATTTAATTTGACCTTATTAAGGTTATTTTCCGTAAGTAATTTGTTTTCATGTTGGTATAGGAAGCAAAGTGATGTCAAGTAAGCCTTATTTAGTATCAGCTAAATAAAACACGATTGCTGGCCTAGTATGTTGAGTGCTTGTGAGTGTGATATTTGGTGTGATGAAGCATGAAGGGTCTTTATTTCTTATTGATTCTACCACTGAAATAATTCTAAAATATAATATATATTTTTAATGTTCATGTTGGCCAATGTTCCATCCTCCCTCCATTCTCCCCTCTTGTTCATCTCTATGACTTCTTATCGATAAATCAAATCTGCTTTAACTTCAGCAACACCTAGAACAGCGGTTCTCAACCTGTGGATCGCGACCCCTTTGGTGGTTGAACGACCCTTTCACAGGGGTCGCCTAAGACCATCCTGAATATCAGATATTTACATTACGATTCATAACAGTAGCAACATTACAGTTAGGAAGTAGCAACGAAAATAATTTTATGGTTGGGTCACAACATGAGGAACTGTATTTAAAGGGCCAGAAGGTTGAGAACCACTGACCTAGAGGCTAGTGATTTACTTTTTTTCTATGTCTGAATTCTTTTCACCTTACATTCACAGATGTAATTGATTCACTCTTTCAACAAATATTTATCAAGTGCCTACTCTGGGCCAGCCAATATTACTGGTTCTGGGAATAATAACCTTGTGAGGAAAAAAAAAATAAAAGGAACCGTCAACAACAAAACAAAAATTACTGCCCTCGTGGCACTTTAATTCTGCCGATTCCTATTTTACAAAGGTATTTCAAGATCAATATGTCGGAAAGGAATGTATTTCCACTCCTTCCTCTAAAAACAGATGACATTTCTATTTCCGTGGTTTTTCTTTAACCTAAGGATGTCCCAATGTTTCTAGTTTCCCAGATTAAAAACTTAGTGAGTCAATCTCTGTTGCTGTCTCTCACTCATTCCACCTGCCCCCAACATACTTCTAGGGGTTATTGAATCTTTTTATTCCCTCTAATGAGTGTATCTCCTGTCTTTTTCCTTGCCACTGCCTTATTCTAGGCTTACCTTATTTTTGATAGGGCTGTTTTAACAGCCTAACATATGGTTGTACTATCATTAGTTCTTTTGTCTCTTTGGTGAATTGTTTGTCCTTTGGCCAGACTTGTTTTTCCAGAAAATAAATTTTAGTAATCTCTCCTCCACTCCCCATTGTATCTACTCACTATGCCTGTCTGCAGGGCAGAGTCCCAAGGAGATATGGAAACATGGCTTTTCTAGCTCCTGTCTAGTTTGGTGGCCTAGTACTATAGAACCACTGTCATTACATTAAAACCACAGTCATGTGTTCGTTACGATTTCATTGCCTTAGCAGACAGCCTTCCCTTAGCAAGAGATGCTTTTACTACTCATGGTTCTAATTGTTCATCCTTCAGGATGATTCACATGTCACATTTCCTCCAAATTCTTTCTGACTCATGGTGCCGGCATTGGATTCCTCTGTCCTCACACAGAATTCAGTGCATCATGTTGCAGTGTAATTACTGTTTTCCACTAAATCGAGAGCTCAGAAGTTAGGTGCTGTCCTTATTCTGCTTTGCCATATGCTTCAGATATAGATATGTACAGATTTGGAGCGGGTGGAGTTTATAGAATGTGGGGTGGACCTCTTACATAAAAAGTAACAAAATTATGAATTCAAAATCAAATTAAAAGTGCATGTTCATTTAAATGAGAGTGGAAGGATCCTGTGCCCGATGCCTAGGGCAATGTGTTTAGTTAAAACTTGCGGAAATAATACAGTGGGGTTTTTGAATATGTTATAGAAATAGGATATTTATGTAATTTTTTTGGCTGTTGATTTCCTTTTTTAAAAAAATGTGTTTTTCATTGATTATTAGAGAGGAAGGGAGAAGGATAGAGAGAGAGAAACGCCGATGAGAGAGGAACATCATCAATCAGCTTTTCCTGAACACGCCCCACTGGTGATCAAGCCTGGAACCAGGGCATGCACCCTGACTGGGAGTGGAACCAGAGACCTCTTGGTTCCTGGGTCTAAGCTCAACCACTGAGCGGCAGGAGCAGAGCAGCTATTGATTTTCTTAAAGCTAGGAAACCGTCGTTAGCCATCCTGTTGCCAATGCTGTTGTTAATAATAATGCCCAGTGCCTCAACAGCATTTCTCACTTTCTGAGCAAGATCAGATTTCACTTGGGTGGGAAATGATTCAGTCCTTCCTGTGCATCTGTAACCGCAGTTGACACCCTGCTCCAGCTCCTGTTACCCTGGTGAATGCTAAGGGATTTTCTGAGCGCTTTCTAAGTTATCTTGCTGCCACTCCATCTTTCTATCTCTTCTCTCTTTTAGCTTCCTCACCTCATTTTTTCTTTCTCCTTTCCTCCCCTGTATGTTTATCTGGGTCTTGCTCTACAGCAAACTTACTGCCTCCCCATCTGTCTTTTCTAGTAGATAACACTTTTAAGTAAGTGTCAGTTCTTTGGCAAACTGAATTTTGGAGTTTGCAATTACTGACTTCATTTCTACCTCTTTGAACCATTGTAGGGCGTGACTTTGAAGTTCCTCATTAGAACAAAAACTATGTGTAGTTTCTAGCAATGGGAAAGGAGATGTCTAAAGCCACCTGCTTTGTTTACTGCAGGGGGAAAAAATGGTGCAATTTACAAGTCAGTCCCAGTCCAGAAATGATGGAATTTTATGTGTTTTAAGGAGTTACCTATTTAATAAACATGGTTAATCTGATAGCAAATTCGAAATGGCAAAACAGAGATATTAGTGTCCAGAGGTTAATAGAAGTCAAAATGACGATAGCAATAGCTTCTGTATGCCGATTATTTCCAGGCACTTTGCGTATGTTATTGCTAATGCCCACTTTACAATAGCCTCTTAGAGAAGTTAAGTGACTTGCCCAGGATCTCACAACTAGCAAAACAGTAGTGTGTTCTTTTGTTTTAATTCTCAACTAGAGGCCCAGTGCACATTAGTTCACAGGTGGGGTCCTGTCCGGCGATCAGGGCCGATTGGAGCCATCTTGCCCAGTCTTGATCAGGGCTGACTGGGGCCAGCCAGCCTTGGGGAGGGACCGCAGGAGGTTGGCTGGCTACAGGAGGTGGGCTGTGGGAGTGCACTGACCACCAGGAGGCAGCTCCTGATTTGAGCTTCTGCCCCCTGGTGGTCAGTGCGTGTCATAGCTACCGGCCAGTCATCTAGTCCTCCACTCATCACAGTCGCTTGGGCATATATATATGTTACAGTTTACATTTAATATTACTTTGTATTAGGTTCAGGTGTACAGCATAGGGGTTATTAGACAATCATGTACTTTACAAACTGTTCCCCTTGATAGTCCACGTACCCACCTGATATTCCACGTACCCACCTTACATCGTTATTACAGTATTACTATAGTCCTTATGCTGTACTTCCCTGTATCTTGTGGCTACCAATTTGTACTTCTTAATCCCTTCACTGTTTCCCCAGTCCCCAACCCCCTTGTTTCTGTTTTGTTTATTCATTTTGCTCCTTAGGTGCCACACATAAGTGGATTCATATGGTGTTTATCTTTCTCTGACAGACTTATTCACTTGAAGTGATATTCTCTAGGTCCAGCCAAGCTGTCACAAATGGTAAGGTTATATTCTTTTTTTGTGACTGAGTATTACTCCCTTGTATGTATGTACCACACCTTTTTCTTATCTACTGTCCCATTTCTGGGCAGACAAGACACATTTCGCTGGCTGTGGCCTTCATCTGGCAGCCTCAGACCAAACAGACTCCACCTGACCTGACTGAATGAGATGAGGGCTTTCTCCCTCGTCCCCAGTGAGCAGAGCCCCACTCACAGAAGCTGGCTGTGTGGGCTGGGCTGGCACAGGGCCTGGGCAGAGTTCACTGCTGGAGGACCACCTCTGTGGTTTGCCTTCTGAGGCCTGCCCACAGCCACAAGCCTGTGCTCTGACCTTCTGGCACCTTCCATGAGATCCCTTGTAAGGTCCCTTCTCACCCAAGATCAAGTGGGTCCTGCTGTTGCAGTTGAGAACTTCCCCTGCATAGAGCACGTTCATGGTGGTCCCTGTGATTGGCTGAGCCTCCCTAGATCTGCTTTCCTGACTAAGAGGAGCTCTGTGTTTGCAGGGAGAGGGAGCAGGCCAGAATGTGCAGGCCCACACCCTGCAGTGTCCTGGATGGCAGGGCCAGGCTGCTCAGCTCGGTTGAGCTATGGAGCAGGGTGGGGCTTATGTGGGCTCGGGGCAGGGTGGGGGGGGACATGGGCCAGGGCACAGGCAGGATGAACCGGACCTTCCAGGTGGTGGGTCACTCTCAGCTATCTTCATCTCCTTCACTTCCAGCCCCTCCTTCTGCCTCCCTCCCTGAGGTCTCAACCCCAGGTCTCGGCACCCTTGCTTTCCCAAACAAGGCCCAAAGTGGACAAATGACCTCAGATATAGAGAACTGCCGCAACATCTTAAAATTGAGTTTACCTTAGACCGAGAATCTCCACTTCTGGAGACCCGTCCTCAATAAAGACTTATGGATGCAGATGTTCCCTTCAGGACAGAGGTGGGAGTGAAAAGTTGGAAGTGGCTCATGTTCCACAGCAGGGGCTTTGGAAATTCTGATATGGGGGTCACAGAAAATGCCAAGGAGGGAGAGGACTAACCAGCGGTGTCCACATCTAGGGAAATGAGGTTGCAGAAGGGTGCATGCCTGGAAACCCTCCCCTCCCCATCCACACATACACATGTGCACATGCACAGGCACCCACACATGCACACATGGGCACAGAAACATAGGTGCACACACAGGACTGGAACGGTGAGCAGCCCTGTCAGGGCTCTCCTCCCTGGAAGCACTTGGTTCTTTACTTGATTCTGAATTACTTTATAATTGACTATGTACTATAATAAACCTTTATTTTTCTTGTCATAAATGTTTTAAAAATTGAAAACTATATGAGGCTGACCCCATTAAGTGGAATTTGCTCCAGTAGGGTTTGGTGCTGACCAAAATCTGATGGTGTGCTTTTTTAAGAGCATTTTATAAAGCAGGCTGGGAACTGTGAAAGCATAGCTGTCTGGGACTAGTTAATCTGAAGGTAAATACCTTTTTGCTCTTCTGCTTTTTTTTTTTTACTAATCCTCACATGACGATATTTTTTTCCATTGATTTCTAGAGAGAGCGGAAGGGGGGGGAGGAGAGAGACTGAGTAAGAGAGAGGGAGGGAAAGAAAAAAAGAAATAAAGAGAAACATCGATGTGCGAGAGATACACCAATTGGTTGCCTTCTGCACAACACATGCTTGGTCTTGACTGGGAATTGAACCCTTGACGCTTCGTCCCATTGGCTGATGCTCCAACCACTTAGCAAACCAGCCAGGGCTTGCTTTTCTTTAATATTCTTATTAGAGTCTAGAGCTATGATTTGGTGGAAGGGACTTGCCTTGATGTCAGTCAGACTTGGGTTGGCTTTAAATGTTTGCTCTGTTAAAAAACTTCATGAATGTAAGGGTAAACACTTTATCTCTCTGAGCCTCAATATTCTTACTTGAAATTGGGTGTATCTAATACAAAGTTGTTAGGTTTCAGGGAAATGCATGTGTGCAAACCACATGCTCTGTTTAAGGAGATATGAAAGCTTTTCAAACAATAAAATTAATGGTGGCTGCTTGCCTAAAAATCTCACTTACAGAACCATTTTATACTTTGGAGAAGTTATTATTACAGTAGATGCAATAGCAATCAGTTCTTAAATGCAGTGTTATTAGTTGTTACTGAATAGCAGTTTCTAAAAGTGTCAAATAAATGACTGCTTTCATTTGAGTGTTCCAACCAAGCCTACATTTTAGACATCCAAGGGTGAATATATATTTGAAAACTGTTACCTCTTGAAGGGAGTATTTGGTGATAAATTTTGTAACTGAGGAATAAAATTGTTGTTGGTTCTTATTTTTTGTTTTTAATCAGCAAAATGGCATGGAAATTTAAACAGTTTGTTACTTAGGGAATCTACTCAGGATACACACCCAATGTGATTGAGTAAGGCTTTTAAGCCTATAATTTCTTCTCTGCCTGCAAATTTTCTTAGAGCTGAATTAGATTATTTTTGGCTGAAACTTTCAGGTACTTGTTGATGTTTTATTACATAGACTTTCAGTACCTCCACATAATAATGGCTGTAGAAATATGGTTGCTTAATAAAATGCCCAGATTATGTGACCTTGAGAAAGTCATCTCTTTGACCTTGTATTTCCACATCTGTGAAATGTCGTGTTAGCAAGTTATGCTTTAGAATGAGTAAAAGCTCACAAAATTTTCTTTTGTCTTCAGATAAGTGAAATTATTAAGCATTAACAATTTATTAAGCATTAATACTTAATTAAGCATTAATAATTTCAGATCAATTTGAAATGACTTCTTCTGGATGAATTTAAGAGTTCTAAATTGCTCCATGAAAAGTATTGCAGAGTGCGGTCAGAGAGAGAGAGAGAGAGAGAGAGAGAGAGAGAGAGAGGTCATTCATGAGCCCTTCTCAGTACACGTGTGGTGCTTCTCAGAGCAAAGAGCTAACACTAAACCTCCTGGGGGTACAGACCACTGGTCCCCACAGGCATTGTACAGGAAAGGGAAGCAGCCAAGGTAGATGCCGCTCCAATATGCTGTTTTCTTCCCAGAGGATTTCCCGTTAGAAATTTGAGCCTGTCTTTTTCTAAGTAAGGTTTGAAACTTGATCTTTATTCCTGTCCACATTCAGCAAAGGGAAATTATGAAAGGCACAAAATGAATTTAGGAGGCACTGATTGATGGGGAAGGATAAAAATATCTAATTATGTGTAGTTCTTACAGCTCGGTGATACTAAGTAGGCGATATGACAGACGGCACTCTTCATAATTTTTGTAGAAAAGATTTCAGAATGGGAGAAACAGTTTGGAGCATTAATAGGGAAATGGGGGTGGGGGTGGGTGGGTAGTAGAGTTACTTTAAAAGTTATGGGGGAAAGCCCTAGGAACTGATCTTTGGTGAAGGGCATGAACGTGAGGTAGTTGGGTGGGGAAACAAGTTGAAGGTTATAATATTTTGTTCTACCTTCCCACCTCCCAATTCCATAGGTTTGTCTGTATTAGGAAAGTGGTTCCTGTTCACTGTACCTTAGGAGAGTGATTTTCATCCGGTGTGATGCAAGAATTTTGAAAACATTCAATACTAACTGTTTAGTCATGGCACTGACCTCTTTTCCCTTTGATTGTCAAATAAAAAAAAAATGACAGCAGCCAACACAACAATAGCTGTTTGGTGTGAATGAATCAAAATTATACCTAATTTTTTTTTGTCAGATCAGCAAAAAATTTAAAATATTTTATTTTAGTGCTGTAGAATTTTAGTAATTTATGTGTGCCATGAGATTAAAAAAAAAAAAGGTTGAAAATCGCTGTTTTAGGACTTGACCCTGAGGAATCATTCAAGTCACAACTGACAAATCCACGTATTGTCCTGCCCCACTATCAACATGAAGACCTCACAAACTCAGTGGAAGTGATCTTTGGTGAAGGGCATGAACGTAAGGCAGCTGGGGAGAGGAAATAAGTTGGGAGGGGGCCTGAGGAACGACAGAGGTCTTCTGTACGGTTACCTCCTTCAGCAACTGGCAAGTCCTAGCACAGGGCAGCTGCCAGCCTGTGGGTCTCATGGGGACACGGTGAGTGTCCCTGCTTTTCCTAAGCACTGTGGGCAGGGCCTCCCTGGGCCCTCTGGAGAACTGCCCCCTTCCAGGCGGCAAAAGGGCAGGCGGCAG
Organism: Myotis myotis; assembly: GCF_014108235.1. NCBI lineage: Eukaryota > Metazoa > Chordata > Mammalia > Chiroptera > Vespertilionidae > Myotis > Myotis myotis. The sequence continues at coordinate 54,300,683 of NW_023416316.1, read as the reverse complement.
GGACCCACAGTAATTTCTCCGGAGAATTTGTTGGCGTTGGAGGACCGGCACCTGGAATTCTGGGGCAGGGAGTTAATCCCTGTGCGCAGTTTTTGTTTCCCCAAGAGTAGAAGGCGGCTGGAATGAGTGTTCTATGGGCCCCCAGCGGCCTGCTGTTGTTTGCCTGCAAGGACAGCCCCTGAAGGAATCCTCTGCATGATTCTGCCTAAGAAGCATGCGGGCCTGTCGGGTCTTGGTGTTTAGCACTGAAAATGTGGTAACAACAGGGGCAAACGGCCCAAGAAACCTAAATTCCCCTGAGTTTAACTCGGGAGTGAGAGAGCACAGGAGTCTACATCTTCGGTCTCAGAGGCATCTAAACTAAATCTTTTCTCTGAGTCATCATGTTTAGTGTGAATTAACAGTTGAGGGCCCCTGTCCTGTAAGGCTGTATTAAGAGTGAACATTATAGATAGAAAACATGTAAAAGGGTGTCCAGAGAGAAAATATTGGAATCTATAGTTATCTAACATGTATCTGTGTATTCATTTTGCTTGTTTTTTGTTTTATTTTTTTTTTAATTCTAGATGAGGGTGGAGGAGGAAGGAAATAAATAGAAATAGATCATAGAATAGATTTGTGTACTGTATTAAAAAAATGAAAGTTCAGTCTTTCAAGTAGGCAGCTGATTAATAATAGCAGCCGAGATTTTAATTGCAGAGTACATGCTAGTACAACTAATTTGTCATCTAACCATACCTCAGTGAGCTTTAGCATGCCAGTGAGCTACATGTTTTGGGGGACTAATTCTAAGATTGACTTCATGGTTGGGTGTGAGCAATAAATAAGGGAGCTTAAGTCAAAAGCATCCCAAAATAGAATTAGTTATCCTGGAAGTGACTGTGAATCTGGTAAAATGTCTTTATAAAGCTATTTGTGCTTTAAGGAATCTGCAATTAAGGTAAGAACATGTATACTTTTAGAAAAGACAATGAACCTTTCACCTCAGGCCAACAATCTCAAAAATGAAAGGAAGTAACTTTCAAAACCGAAATAATTTAATGAACATGTTTGTTAGTATACATACATTTGTTGTGTAACTATGGCTATAATAAAATATTTTAACTTCTGTGTTATATATATTTTTCTTTGCAACAGGTTTGGTTGTCCGTAGTAGGAAATTCCTAGGAAAGGAATGAGCTAATATTATTTTTACCAAAATTTGGTTAGCGTACGTGGATTATTGGTCAAAGTAATGATTTTGATTTATATATGTCAGCACACTGTAGATTAATATGCTGCTTTCTCATATAAGAGCAGCGATTTTCAACTGATGTGTCACAAGGGGCACACTGGTGTGCCACAAGAATTTTTAAAACATGCAGTGCCTGACTATTTTAGTCAGGGGCACTGAAGTCTTTTCTCTTAAATTGTGAAATTAAAAAAAATAATAACAGCTAACACAGCAATAGCCGTCCAGTGTCAGTGAATCAAAAGTATACCTTTTTTTTTTGTCATATTGGCAAAAGAAACATTTTTTGATGTGCTGCAGAATTTTAGTAATTAGTTTATATGTGCCATGAGATGAAAAAAAGTTGAAAAATCTCTGTAATAGAGTATTTTCCTAATTTTTATTATGAAAAATGGCAAATGTAGATTTTAATATGTCAAAATTTTAAAAAACACGAAAAAACAGATATGGAATTTATAAACCAGGAGGGAAAAAGATGAAATAAAGACTCAGATAATCTACGAGAGGTGGGGAACAGAAAAAAAAAAGTAATATTAAAAGTAATATTAAAATGTAGATTTTAATATTTATCTGTGGCATATATTATTTTACACATTTTACAAATATACTTAAATGATATCAAAATATAGTTATTTTGCAAATCTCAGTTTCATTTTTGAACAATTTTTTTAAAAGATGGAGTCTTTTTTAAAAAAATAAATTTTTATTGATTTCAGAGAGGAATGGAGAGGGAGAGAGAGAGAAACATCAGTGATGAGAGAATCATTGATCTGCTGCCTCCTGCATGCTCCCCACCGGGGACTGAGCCTGCAATTCAGGCATGTGCCCTTAACCGGAATCGAACCAGGGACCCTTCAGTCCATAGGCCAATGCTCTACCCACTGAGCCAAACCAATGAGTGAGTCCGACCCATTAGTATTTATTGTGAATACAGAAATCTAGATTTATTTCAGCCGCCTTGTTTTTGTGTTTACTGTTACTTTTTTTTTCCTGCTCCCCACCTCTCGTAGATTATCTGAGTCTTTATTTCATCTTTTTCCCTCCTGGTTTATAAATTCCATATCTGTTTTTTCCTGTTTTTTAAATTTTTGACACACATATTTGGCTTTTGTTTCTAGTGGAGCTTGCAGTGAAACTATTACTTCTAGCCTCCCATGTCTGGAATATTTTGGCTAAAAATACCATTATTTAAAATGTTGTTCTCAGTTACTGTGGTTTCATTTATAGAATGAAACCTTATCAGTTGGGTCTAGCCTTGCTATTTCAATAGTGGGTGAATGCTTTGTTTAGTTGAAACCTGATGGCTTTTCTCAGGCACTGATCAAAACGGAATACTTCATAGTATTTTATTCATCTGCCATAATAGCGGCTACCCCATGCCTTGTTTTTCTGATGAAATTAAGGATGCTTCATTATCTCAGTGGTCCTCTCATAGTTATCTTTGCTTGTAGGTCCTTCAGGTCTTGATTGGAAGTAGAGTGTTCACATGGAGGAAGGGTACTTCTTAAGCGGGAGTGCTTGGGGGGATTGCTTTGTGTGGGATGTGATGGTATGGTGCTGTACCAAAGCAGGTTGTTTGAAAGGAAGGAAGAGCCTCACACTAATTACCTGTTGCCAAATGGAGTTCATTGTAAGAATTGGTGACAGTGACTGCATCTTAGGGACCAGTCTGTTTCCATCCTGTTGACTGTGTTGGGTCTCCCAAGCTGTGTTCTTCTGTCTCGTATCAACTGACTTGTTTTGTTCTCTCATAACTCAGGCTGGCATGTGCCTCTTCCTCCTTTACTCATCCTCCTTCAATCTTTTCAACTCTGGCTCCACTAGTTTATTCTCTGAATGTTTCTCTTCTTAAGTTCCCAGAAGAGACTCTAGCCCAGTGGTCAGCAAACTCATTAGTCAACAGAGCCAAATATCAACAGTACAACGATTGAAATTTCTTTTGAGAGCCAAATTTTTTAAACTTAAACTATATAGGTAGGTACATTGTTATTAACTTAATTAGGGTGCTCCTAAGGCTTAGGAAGAGCCACACTCAAGGGGCCAAAGAGCCGCATGTGGCTTGCGAGCTGCAGTTTGCCAACCACGGCTCTAGCCCATTCTACCTTTCAGATCAGCACTTAAGATTGTCTTCCTTTGGGCCGAAACCGGTTTGGCTCAGTGGATAGAGCATCGGCCTGCGGACTGAAGGGTCCCAGGTTCGATTCCGGTCAAGGGCATGTACCTGGGTTGCAGGCACATCCCCAGTGGGAGATGTGCAGGAGGCAGCTGATCGATGTTTCTCTCTCATCGATGTTTCTAACTCTCTATCTCTCTCCCTTCCTCTCTGTAAAAAAATCAATAAAATATATTTAAAAAAAAAAAAAGATTGTCTTCCTTTGGGTAAGGAGCCCAACCCTTGTTCCACTGGCTCTGGTTGGAGGAGAGGGGCATAGCATAGTGTGTGATAGTGTATTTCTTGGAGCAGGGGCTGTGGGAAAGTTGAAATCTACAGGGTAGGGGCAAAAGCAGGTTTATAGTTCATGGGAAATAATACAGTAACTAATAATACAAGAATAAACTTTGTGCGTTGCATATTCACAGCTGTAAACCTACTTTTGCCCTTACCTGTTCAATTTGGGTTGCCATAGCAGATACCATAGACTGTGTGGCTTAAATAACAGACATTTATTTCCTCATGGTTCTGGAGGTTGGAAAGTCTGCCATCAGATTTGGCAGGGTTTGCTTTCTGGGAGAACTGTCTGGCTTGTGGATAGTCACTGGGTCCTCACTTGGCCTATCTTTGGTGTTTGCATGTGGAGAGACAGGGGAGGAAGGAGGAAGGGAGGGTAGAATGATATCTCTTTCTTTCCTTATAAGGTCTTAGAAGTCTTATCTCCAAATACAATCACATGGAAGGTTAGAGCTTCAACATGTGAGTTTTGGGGGCATACAATTCAATTCATAGCAGCATTATAAGGTACTATAATTCAGCCTTTGAAACTCTTGATAAGGACAGATTTTATTTCTAAAACAGTCATGCCATTGACCTGCTAGTCTTTATATATTCTTTATCTAGGCGATTGGTATTACCATCCAATCAGCAACTTAAGCAGGAGAGCTGGAATTCATGCTGGACTCATCCTCATTACATCCACATCGTCAGGTCCTGTTACTTGTAGCTCTTAATTAATTCTTAAAGTTGTCTCCCATGTTTATTTAATTTTCACTTTCATCTCCATTTTAAAAAATTGTCTCTTCCCTGACATTATTTTTTGTCAGTTTCTCTTGCTTCTTACAAGTCTTCCACACCATTTTCAGGGTGGCCTTTCTGAAACAAAACAACTCACTGTACCAAAATAAACTTCAAAATTAAACATTTAAGCTGGTTAAGAATGATATGCAGGGCCCTCAGTCATTTGGTCTGTACCCACCTCTCCAGCCTCATCACCTCTGCCTCTGTCCTTCCTTTTCCTTCAGCCCCAGACCCGGTGTATGAAACTCCTTGCAGTTCTCAGAAGGTACTGTGCACCCTGGTCTATAGGAGGGAAGCGCTTTCATTATTCCTTCTGTCCCTAGTCCTACCTGTTCTTCAGGACCCTGTGCAGGGGTCTCAGAAGCTGTTTCTTTCTGGGTTTGGTGTCCTTGTTTTCTTGTGTCTGTTTACTAGTTTTTCCTTTAGTCACTTGGCCTATGAGTTCCCAGACCGTGTCCTCAATTCTCTAATTCTTCCACCCAACAACATGTCATTCATGCAGGTAGCCCGTGTATTGTTGAATAGGAGTAACAGAATTTGAGGTCTTTTTTAACCCTGTGACCCCTCCATCCCCTTCCGCATTTTCACTTTGGGCAGGTCTGATTTATCTTTCCATTTTATAAAGGAGGGCAAGGCTGTTAAACAGTATTTAAAGTGTGTTGTAAAGGCAAGGTTCCTTGATACTTGCTTGTCTTTGATGTGCATGTGTGTGTGTGTGTGGGGGGGGGAGCAGGGGGTGGTGTAAAATGAGTTAATAAATTCTGTTATTGAAGGAATTCAAAAAATTCATAAATGTTAACTTGAAAATAAAAATATTGTTCATGAATGTTTATTCAATCAAGCCTATAAGAACGAGGGAGACCGAAGGACTTGTATACATGCATATAAGCATAACCAAGACACTGGGGTGTAGGGGAGGCCGGGGGAAGGTCAAGGGGAGCAAAAAAAAGGAGACATATGTAATACTCTTTGTAATACTTTAAGCAATAAAACAAAATTTTTAAAAAAAAGAACGAGGGAGAAGTTCAGAACAAATGCTAAATGGCTGAGTGTTTTCTGTTGGATGACTGCGTGATGCTGGTGGGTAGTGGGTGGGTAGTGGGTCATTTCTATGCTTTTGGAGCAATAGTTCATCAGTCGCATTATACTAGAATATGAATTTTGACTGAAAGTGTTAAGTTTTGTTGTCATGGCCAATTGACTTTATGACAAACTGCCTGCAAATGACTACAGCCTTGCCTTTGCCTGCTAACTTCAGGTGGTGCCGGTGCAGCTATGAATGGGACAAATGCTGAATTTAAATGCAGTAACAGATGCTGAGCAACTTTGACAAGCCGCAACCATTGCAGCAAGCTTTGAATGTTGTATTCCTTTTACAGTCAGAATTGTTTAAGAAAACTAGAAAATTGTGTGCATTTGGGACAGTTTCTCTTAGTAGAGTTATTTTTAGCCTAAAACATTTTCACTTGTTAGTTGCCATATAATCTGCATTGGGCAGAATGGTTTGTTTTATGTCTCAAGCACTGATTGTCTACTACATAAAAGCTGTGCGTACACATTACCAGTACAACTTTTTGAAAAGTAAAATGATTAGTTAGTTATTAAGTTTCTGTTTATCAGTAAAACCAAATATTCTATTGGATTTTTATCCTCTGCTGAAACTGGTGTAACCGGCCCATCGTTGGAGAATCCTGTGGTCTCACAGCTAAAGTCTCCAGAGATTTCTAAAGGATTTGGCAGTTCTGTCATTATGTTAAAGTTTTGCAGGAATCATAAAGGCCTTAAAAATGATTTTGAAAATTTGAGGTTTATTCTAAGGTAATATATTGATAAGCAGGGTTTCTGGGTAAAATAATGGATGCCCAGTTAAATTTGCATTTTATTTATTTTTATTTATTTAAATCTGTGTTGTTTGTTTTTGTATACCTTTGTTTTTGTTTTGTTTTTTATTGTCTAAAGTTTTACATATGTCTTCTTTTCCCCCAATTGACCTCCCCCCCCCCCCCCGCCATTCCCACTCTGGGCAAGCCCCCACTGCCCCAGTGCCTGTGTCCATTGGTTATGCTAATATGCATGCATACAAGTCCTTTGGTTGCTCTCTAACACCCCTCCCCCCACCATTTGTCTCTGGATCTATTCTTGTTCATCAAATTATATTGATCATTATATTCCACATATATTTTTAAATATATTTTACTAGAGGCCCAGTGCACGAATTCGTGCACGGGTGGGGTCCGGCGGGCCCGGCCCCAATCGGGGCGGATCAGGGCCAGGCCTGTTGGGAGGAGGAGATGGCAGGAGGTTGGCTGGCCGCCTGCCCTGATCAGGGCCTGATCCGGGCTGGGCCAGCTCGGGGAAGGGGCCTTGGACTATTGGCCGGAGGGCCCCACCCCCGATAGGGGTATGGGGCCAATTGGGGGTGGATCTGGCCTTGGGGAGAGTTTGTGGGACGGCCAGCCCTGCCCCCCAATCGGGCGGGTTCACTGGCCTCAGTGGGCATCATAGTGACCAGTTGTTTCAGTTGTTTCAGCGTTCCGGTCGCTGGCTTCTTATATGTATAGAATTGATTTCAGAGAGAAGGGGAGAAGGGGAGAGAGAGAGAGTTAGAAACATCAATGATGAGAGAGAATCATTGATCAGCTGCCTCCTGCATGCAGCCCAGGCATGTGCCCTTGACTGGAATTGAATCTGGGACCCTTCAGTCTGCAGGCCAATGCTCTATCCACTGAGCCAAACCAGCTAGGGCTAAATTTGAAGTTTAGATAATCAACAACTTAGTGTTTAGTATAAATATGCCCCAAGTATTGCATGGGATATACTTATACCGCAATTTTTTAAATGTATCTGAAGTTCAAATTTAGCTAGGAAAGAGGAATAAGAATGGTAAGGTGAATTTTCTTCCTATCAAGAGGCAAGATATTGGAGAAATTAAATTGTTAATTAACTCTGGGGCCAAATTGCCTGGGCTGAAATCCTGGCTCCATCACTTCTAGTAGTATGTCCTTGGGCAAGTTAGTTAACCTTCCTCTGCTTCAGTTTTCTCAAGTGAGTGGATGAGGTGAGGGCTAAAGGACTTAATTGTGTAATACGCTTTGAACAGGGCCCAGCTTGTGGTTGGTGCTGTGTTTGCTGCTATTATTACTTCTACTTTAGCATTAGTGTTGACTACTTTGTTATTGTGTCCACATGTCATTTCTTCTCTTTACTGCCCCTGATTCATCATCCTCACTGGTCACATGAATTGCCCTAAAGAAAAAAACCCTCAGAACTTGGCATTCTTCCGACATGTATTGTATCTTTTTAAAGTCTTACCCTCTGACTATGACCCACTGTTACCACTCAGACACCCTTCTACTTCCATATAGTGTTGAGATGGGTAATGAGGGAAGGGTGATAGGGGGCTGGTGAAAGGGTGAGAAGGAGGAGTTGTGTCTACAGTTTGATGGGAGTAGACTCCAGCTCTGCATCTCAAAAATTCTGTGATTACAAATGAGTTTCTTTATACTTAGAACTGAATCCTTGGGATAGGGATATAGGACATAGAAAGGAACACGTTTTTTAAAATCTCTTGTCTCTACCATGGTTAATAATGGTGAAATCTGGAAAACCACCAAAAAAAAGTCACACATTTATTTTAGGGACATCAGAACAGATCGGACAAGCTGAAATTAATTTTCTATCCCTGAAATCCAGAGGGGTGGCGCTCTCATCTGAGCGCTAATATCAGTGACTTGCAGCTTGAGCCTTTAAAAAAAAACCCACGAAACTATGATAAATTTTTTTCTGAAAAAAGGAAGTAATTCTTTTTTCACATAATTGACTTTAGATGAACTCTTGGATGGCAGTGTTTTTCTCAGTTGGGAACTGACTTCTCTTTCTCTGTAGACTCCTTCTCCATCAGTGGGCCTCTAAATTCATAGGGTGCCTCCCCCTCCACCTCAGGCCAATACTGCCTAGCTTTCTGAAGTTAATATTTTATAAGGGAAATAGAATAGAACCAAATTTTATTGAGTATACCAAGATGTAGATATAATAATAAATTAACACCTATGTATATAATTTTACCCTTTCCAAACTTTATGAATACCATTCATGTGAATTAGAGATTTTCAAGTTCAGAAAAGATAGATAAGCAACTTAAGCACATGCAGTAAGTGGTCAGGCTGAAATCATCAGACTCCCTAATCCAGGCTCTTTCATTGCTACCATGCTTCCTATGGGTGAGTTAATTAAATATACTTATGTGGGCTTCTTATATTGGGGTATCTGTACTTATACTTTTTAATTGTCAGACATTAATAACTTTTTTGAGGGGTGGGGAACCTAATTGTATGCTATTTTATGAAGGAATGTTATAGTCTCCTTGTCAGTAAGAATAAAAAATATGACTAGTGTATTTTTAAGATCTTGCTGTATTTTCCCATGAAATCAGGCAATCAGTGCCTGATATTGGACTGCTCATCTACATGGGCTCAGCATTGATCCTGAATATATATTTCATAGTTACACTTTATGTAGTGATCTGGAAATTGGTGTATTTTATCTCATTTACTCACAATGAGTAAATGTGTTTTCTAGGAAACTGAGGTTCGGACGCTAGGCCTCTTGAGCAAGCCCACACCACTATTCAACTCCAGGCTGGAGCTAATGCCTTCTTGTTGTGGCACTTATTTATTTATTTATTTATTTATTTTTGTCCTTGCCCAAGGATATCTTTCCATTGATCTCCAGAGAAAGTGAAATGAAATGAAAAGCAGGGAGGATGAAGTGTGTGTGTGTGGGGGGGGGGGGGGCGGGGGGCGGCTGGAGAGAGAGAGAGAGAGAGAGAGAGAGAGAGGGAAAAGAAAAGAGAAGAGAAGAGAAGAGAAGAGAAGAGAAGAGAAGAGAAGAGAAGAGAGAGAAAGAGAAAGAAAGGGACATTATTGATTGGTTGCCTCCTGCACGTGCTCTGACGGGCCAGGGATTGAACCTGCAACTGAGGTACATGCCCTAGACCAGGAATTGAACCTGAGACCCTTCAGTCTGCAGGCCAACACTCTAACCCAGGGGTCCTCAAACTACGGCCTGCGGGCCACATGCAAATACAAATATTGTATTTGTTCCCGTTTTGTTTTTTCCTTCAAAATAAGATATGTGCAGTGTGCATAGTAATTTGTTCATAGTTTTTTTTTAAACTATAGTCCAGCCCTCCAACGGTCTGAGGGACAGTGAACTGGCCCCCTGTTTAAAAAGTTTGTGGACCCCTGCTCTAACCACTTAGAAAACCTGCCAGGGTGAGGGCACATTTTAAAACAGGTGCCAGTGGTTGAGCTATTTGTTTGAAATGGAGTTGATGTTTTAAATAGTATATTCTAAATTGAGGTAAGGAAAGTCAGTAAGTACTGTTTGCTGTTATTACACAGCTAATTTCAGGCATTGATGGTCTATGCGTGTGTTCATATACATCACATACTTCCATTCCTTCTAAATGCATTTTCTCTTAAAGAAATAACACTTTTGTTCCTTCTCAGGGAGATTCATTTTCTCCACTGAAGGAATTATTGACTAAGTTTCCTGTAAGACAGAGGGTACCTGTATCTATGGAGACATTGTGCAAAATTGTTGGACAGCAAAGATTAAAGATGGGTTGATGATGTGGGCGTTGTCAGTGGAGATCTGAATTCATACTTAAAACTTTCTAGATAAGCATTGTCACCGAAAGATGAGATCTGTGTTAATTGAAGGAGTTGAGAAGTTTTTTTATTGTTTTTGATGAGAAGGAAGAGAATATTATAGTCAGGAGGGTATTTTGAAAACCTTTGAAGAATCTTCTTTTATTTAACACTCTTGTACTCAGTTTTTCATCTCTGCTTTCATGTAATTATATTCCAGTGACTCACATTCTGCTTGAGTGTCACAGTTCATTTCTACTTGGGATATATGGACTTGCCTCCCCAGTTAAGACTGAGTATTCAAGGCCAGGGTCACCTCTACTTTTTATGTTGTCATTTTTTTGCCCACAGAATTTCTCATGCAGAGTCTAGTAAGCTTACTCTGTAGGTAAGGATTTTTAAAGGAATCCAAGATTTTTGTGTGCTGTGTTGAAGAGATCTTAAGGAAAGATTTGGATACGTCTGTCATCTTCTTTAAAAGATATTTCATACATTTTGCCTTATTTTGCAAGTATTACCTGCAAATAAAAGATAATTTTGAATTAGTCCTAAAATGATCACTTTTTTGGCCTATTAGGAAATTGTCTTTTAAGTCAACAAGATTTTAATGGTCAAAGGAATTACAATAGCATCAAGTGCTTTTTATAATATACTTGGGGCCCATTGCACGAATTTGTGCACCTTGAGAGGAACTTTGGGCCTCGAGGCTGCAGTGGGCACAGGGGTGGGTCTCGGCCCATCCTGCCACGGCCCACAGTCCCATCTCTGCTGGCAGCCCTGCTCCTGCACTGCCGCTCCTACATGCTGACAGCACCAGCCCGCTTGCACCTGCTTACAGCGCAGGGCGATTGGGGCCGGCACCAGCAGTGGGTGCGAGCGGGGCCAGCACCGTCAGCAGGTGTGAGTGGTTGCTGCTGCCCCGATTGCCCCTCAGGAGCAGGGAGAAGTGGAGAAGCCCACAGGGGTGATTGGGGCTGGCAGCCACCGCTCGCACCCACAGACAGCGCTGAGTGATCGGGACCGGCACCGGGCACTGGCAGCAGTTGCAAGTGGCAGCTCCAGCGCCGGCAGTGGGTGCGAGCGGGGCCGGCGCCGGCAGCAGGTGCAAGCGCCGGGTGGGACTGTGGCACACAGGAGGGAGCAAAGAATTTTCAGTAACCACCAGAGGTTCACCCCCAATGACAGTGACCAGCACCCTACCGTGGTCTGGCGCCCCCGCTCACCTGCTCCACCATCCTGCCGCAGCCAACGCCCGCCATGTTCCATGCTCTGCTGCCTGCTGCCTATGCCCGCCATGTTCCACGCTCGCCCCCTGATGTTCAGTGAATGTCATAGCGACCGGTTGTTTGGTTGTTCAGTTGTCCGGCCGTTCTATTTGCTGATAAAAATAACCATTTCATTCTATTTCTTTTTTCCCTAGAGTTCTGTTTTGGTTGCTGTATAGAGAACACTGAACTTCGAAAATAAAATGTTAGAAACGATAGGTAAGATCTATTCCTTTCTATTTTTATAAAAATTGAAACTCATTCCACTAGGATCTTTGAAAAACAGTATATTCTATATAACAGAATTCTATCTTTCGTAACTTAGTTTTTAAAAGTCTTTATCTTCTAGCATGATAGTAGGTAATGTGTTTCTATATTTGGAAAATTTTATCTGAAGTGTTACAAAACATTTATAAGCAAAAGTTAAAAGCACATGAGATGTTTTACTAATTATGGGTTTTATGCTTAATGTAAACCCACTTCTCATGTATGAACCTAATGTTGGCTCATGTTTATTTCTGAATAGCACCAGAAAGTTTAACAGTATTTTTAATACTGAAAAAGATAATTTCCAATGCCATATTTTTACTTTATAGCAGGTAAAATACTACTGAGTGCTTGCTTTTAAGTTGCTAAAGATAAGTAACAAAAACGTAGGCTGACAAGCTTCAGTGATGATAGAAGGCAGTTTAATTTCTACATGAGATCATTTAAGTTGAAATATTCAGATTTCCCCAGATCATGGGTTAATTTTTTTATACTGTTGTTTAGCTGTAGAGAAGCTGGTTTGTGGAACTAGTTTTGGGGTGTGTCAGGTATGGTACACCCAGTTGCTGTTGTCCCTCCTCTGACACCACAGTCCGCCCCTACTGCAGGGAACCCCTCAAGTGTGAGTGTGGAAAGGTATCTGGATTTCTGTCTGGCACCTTGATGAGTGCTGCTGGTGTCCTGACAGCTGTGTGTGTTGAGGGGTAGGGTGGGAGTGGGTGGTAGAAAAAGAAGGAACTGTTTTTCTGATCATGGGAATCATTACTGTGACTTTTGTTCCTAGTGCTGTGCCAGTAATGAAAATGCATGGAGCACAGTGCACGATACACACCCCTTATCATAAAAAAAGAAAATGCACCCATTTGATACTAAAGTCCCACATGATAAAGACTGCTCTCCACACAGGAAACCTCCTCACAAGAAAGTGGAGAGCAATTAAATTAAATTATTTCTTTCTAATTTTTATTCTGCAAGTTGTTACTAAATTGCACACCTTCCAAGAAGTGACAGAGGAATTAGTACTAGATTTTTATTCAGAGATACCATAGGAAATATGACCCAGAATAAAGTTCTCATGTGTCTTTTTATCATTATTTGCTTTTAAAATTCTGCATATGAGTAAATATTGTTTGTTTAAATTTGTATATGTTTGTAAACTCACAGTCAACATTAATTCGTGTTTTAATTTCCAATTTCTGTTTAATTCCACCTTTAATATTATACATAAAAAGTGTTTCTGGTGATAATGGATATATAATAATGCAATAATGCATATGTAAATTTGCTATTTAAATTTTTGGAAAAACAGTTGAAGTATTAAAAAGTGGTGCTTTTGAAGAGATATGCATTATTGTGATATATTTTCAAGTAAATTCTCAAGTATAGAAAGCTTTGCTCTTAAGATATGAAATTGTCATATTTTGGATGTTATAACATTATCCACATTCATTTATTTGTGAGTTAGTTATATTTCTGTTTTTTCTTATGTGTAAATGAAATTTTTAAAGGTGAAAATGTCAGCATTTGCAAGATCCAAGAGCATTTAGTCTTCAGTAGTTTTTATTAAAAAGTTCAAATAGCTGGCTTTAGAACTCAAATATACTTTATCCGAATTAGTTTCTGTACTTTACAATTAGCTGCGTGTAGCCTATACTCTAACTCCTGCTTCCCAACAGACTCTTAGGAGAGACCTCAAGGTCTGAGGGACATGTTTATAGTGACACATTTCAGTCCCTCTTTTTTTTTCTGAGTCAGTTTTATGGTCTCAAAAGGAACAGTTTTAGGATGTCTGTGAGCATGGGTTGATGTGCGCGTGTGTTTTGATCCTGTTATTGACGGGTGCTGCTCTTTGGTGTAGACAAAAACCGGGCCCTGCAGGCAGCAGAGCGCTTGCAAGCCAAGTTGCGAGAGCGTGGGGATGTGGCAAACGAAGACAAGCTGAACCTTCTGAAGTCGGTCTTGCAAAGCCCACTCTTCAGTCAGATTCTGAACCTCCAGACCTCTGTACAGCAGCTGAAAGACCAGGTAGGACATCCTTCACCCAAAGCAGGCGTCCACGGGATGGCACAGATCTTAGGAAAGGCTTGTGTGGTTCTGGAAAGCTGATTTTTGTATGTGTTAATGAATAGTTAATGAAGTCATTTAAACCTCCAAATGAGACACTCAGATTCACTGTGGCTTTCCCCCCCTAGTTATTTTTGTAAAGGCTGTTGCTGTATACTGTAGATGATATGACATTGTGTTGAAAGCTGTGTGAATGCTAAAGAATGAGCCCCTACAGGAGGAGGGGGTAATAGAATATGTTTAGGGTGGATGGCTGTAGACTTGGTTCCCATCATCACCACAGCTCATTGTTCCTGTGGTCTTGCTCTTTCAGATTCAGACATTCAGTACACTCACAAGATTTCAGATAAGCCTGGATTTGCATGTGTAATCGTGTGTGAGGAAGGGAAATCACCTCTATTTTGACAGTAAAAGGAATAATTACATTGTCATCAGTTAGAGGAATTGCAGTTCTCACTTCTTAAAGAAGTGTAAGTAGCAATTCCTTTCGTGACAGCATCAGATGGTGACAAACACTGGAACTTCTAAATGTAACAACACAGTATTTTTTTTCTGTAAAAATTATGAGCATTAAAAAGTCCTAGCATTTATATTAAAACCGAAACATATCACAATGACAGAATGAAAATTGAAGTCAGCTGTTCTTTGAATTTACTTATTTTAATTGCCATTTCTCAGGGTTTAAAGAATATATTTTTAAAATTGTTATTATCCTCACAAGGCTTAAAGTCAGTCAATGCCTCCATTCCAAGCTAACTCCCATTCTAATATTTTTCACATTACTTTAATGGTAATGGGTGACTTGCTAGCAATCATTCTGCCTTAAAAGGTGAAAAATGAAACTTGAAGACTAGTTTTATAATTCAGTGAAAGTTCAGCTCCAGTGAAAAAAAAAAACCCACAAAAAAACTAAAAAGAATGTGCCAAATGCAAAAAGAACCAATAGTAGCGATAGAGAAGGAATTTGTTTAATGTCATGAAAGTTCTTAATCTATATATTTTGGTAGCCAAAACATCAGGAAGAATATTTAAAAATCTTTTTCTCTAGTGAGTTTCTATGTAGTGATTTTTAAAGTCATTATCATGAATTAAGAAGAAGGTATGTGTTTGTTATACTCAGTCGTATTTGTCCCCTTTGCAAGTTATTGTAAAGATTGGTTTTAGGTGCTCGTTTTCAGAATGGATGGGCGAGGTTTTGGAGAACCAATATCCTGAATGTAGGTGTGATTATGATGTGGAAAACTACCTGGTTATTATTCAGAGTGTGTGAAGTTGAGCAGATGTCTTCTCCCTTTATTGTAGTACGAAGGTATGATTAGAATGAGAGGAAAAGTTGAAACAAAAAGTACTAGTAAGTATGTCAGGAAATACTACAAGCCCAATGAGATAACTGTCAAAATACCCCTTCTAGTCATCTCATGTAAGCGGAATAGTGTTTGTACTTACCAGGGCTATGGAAGGGAGGGAAAAAGAGGCCTATTTGTTGTGGAGCTTGTTTTACCATTTCCAGGTAGAAGTAGGATATGGGCCCCACATGATTCAGCTGCATCCTCCTTGGGAATGTATGGCACACAGTACTAGATGCTGATACATTTCAGAACTAAGTAAGCTGTGAGGTTGGTGAATTCTATAGGCATGTCTTATGTGCCTTTGGACTTTTGGCTCTTTGTTCACCTGTCCAAGTACTGTAAGGGGCCAAGGAGGACCATGTGGCCGACACCCTGTTTATCACAACAGCTTAGAGAGATTAGACTAGAACTAGAATTCATCCTTTCATAACCCTTTTTTAACTCTGCAACCTGTCTCACATCATCCACTCTCCCCCAAAGGCAGGTGCTTAGCTGATAAAAGTTTAACTTCTGTTAAAACCGCTGATAAGTTCTCAGTTGTTTTGAATTGTCACTTTAGTCTCCATTCTTTACTAATTCAACTTCATTTGTTTATTGAACCAGATTTTGTTTTCTTGTATGACTAGAGTAACATTTCAAAAATTTCTATTATTTTTTGTTTTAAAGTTTAAACAAAAATATTCTAAACTTTATGTTAGATTTAAATTTTCCATATAGTTTTCCAACTAGTAATTTGTTAATATTTGTAGTTTAATTAGTGCATCAAAGGAATGAAGTTTTTTTGTGCTTTGAAATCAGTAGCTACACAGATCTGATCAATGGCTAGCTTTTGTTTAGGCTGGTCCTAAATTATCTTTTCAGGGGTATCTTTTTATATGCACAATAGGTGCAAGTGACTATCACCATCTTTTTTAGTATTGGTATATTGGATCCCTCTGATTTTTCTTCACCATAATTCTCCTGTCTTTTCAAAAATCAAAGGAAGTGAATAATTCAAAAGCTTAAGGTAAATGCAGCATATTGGAGAACATGATCGTATTGTTGCTTTACCGACAGATGCTGACATGCCATGTTGAATTAAGCCTAGTATTTCTTCCCCTCAGATCCTCCTCATTACTTCTATTCAATAATGTTTAATTTTTCTAATTTGCTCTTCAGTATTAAGACTGCCCTTAGATATCAAACTGTTTCCCTTTGGCAAATTAAGCACTTGGCAGGTGTGTAACTGAGAGGGCAAAGAAAGCCATGCCCTGCAGGGATGTGCTATTTAAATATTGTCAGAAATATTCACAGGTCTGAGAGTATAATTGATGCCTCTGTTTAACTCTGCCACACTGTGTATTGTTCTCACCGCCAGCTAAAAGGATGTGTGCTATTAAACCTGAATAATCGCTAATGGCTCCAGTTTATTTCCTACTGCATGATTCCTGTTAAGTGAAGAGAAGGAGAAAAGAGAAATGGGACTGTGTGTCAGTGATCTGTCAAGTACAAATTCTGCTGTCGTGTCCTCCCTGTCACCTAGCCATCATAGCTAAGAACTGCGGAGCTCAATGTGTATTCATGACAAAAATCCAGCCATATCGGGGCAAATAAACACATTAGCAGTTTGATAATAGGAATTTGTCAGCCATGAGAAAATTGGATTTGCATATTTATTCTATGATGTTTCTCCCGTCCAGTATAGGTGCATGTTACTTTCTTGATGAATTAATTGCTTTGCCATATGAATTGACCACAGGCACGAAATCAAACATCTTTTACCCTGAGTTATTTGTAAGAAAACTGTGGATTAAAATTATTAATTTTTAAAAATTTTATTTATTAAGTTTATTGGGGTGACATTGGTCAACATGAACATATAGGTTTCAGGTGTGAGTTTCTGTGTTACAAGATCTGTATACTGCACCATGTGCCCACCACCCAAAGTCAAATCTTCTCCTGTTACCTTATATTAGGACCCCATCTCCCTCCACCCCCTTCCCTCTGGCAACCACCACACTGTTGTTTGTGATCATGAGTTTCAGTTTTATATCCCACATATTATTTCACTTAGCATGACGTTCTCACGGTCCATCCATGTTCATAGAAATTTGGGACTAATATTTTAAAGTTTATATTGCTGAGTTTTTCTTTTTTAAGTTATGGCAACAGAGACCAACAGTAAGATTGAAGAAATGATGTGGGTAATTCATGTTACAAGAGCTGCTGATGTGGGAACCAAGCTCCGAGGCTCTGAATATTTTAGAGGACTCTCCTTGTAATGATTTTCAGGATTTTTTGGAGAGTAACACTCTCTTTTTTGTTTTTGGTCTTGTTGTTTGATATTTCCAGGCTTCTGGTTCATTCAGCTTTCTCCCAGAAAAGTCTTGGCTCCTATACATATCATCTAGAATTAGATGCATAATGCATATATACACAAAATTAAACCAGATTTTTCTAAATTTTTCCTTGAAAATTTTGACATCACTTGAAAAAGCTAGAGAGATACTGACTTAACATCAAATCAAGTTGGAAATTACTCTTTTGTGTTAGTGAACATTATTATATTCTTTTTCATTTTTATGCTTTTTAAACATACAATTTTATTTATTTCAGAGAGGGAGGGAGAAAGGGAGCTAGAGAGAGAGAGAGAGAGAGAGAGAGAGAGAGAGAGAGAGAGAGAGAGAGAGAGAGAAAGAGAAACATCAGTGATGAGAGAAAATCATTGGTTGGCTGCCTCCCGAACGTCCCTACTGGGGATCGAGCTCACAACACAGCCATGTGCCCTGACCAGGAATCGAACTGTGACCTCCTGGTTCATAGGTTGACACTCAACCACTGAACCACACCAGCTAGGCTCATTTTTATTCCTGAAATATGATCTTCATGGTATGAATTTTTGGTTTGCATTTCTGTTTCTAAGTTTTTCCTCAGTTTGGTTTCTAAGATTTACCTGCTTGGTTTATATTTCTTTGTTTCCAAGTTTTACTGTTCACATTCCAAAAACAAATTTGACAAAACTTCTGATGGCAAAACATGTTGCCTAACAGGTGATGCAAAGATAAATCTACACAAAGATCAAATAAAAATATCAGAGAAGTAGATATTTCTAGGACCTTGGTTTACTAAAATTGAGTATATCTTTTAATTTCCATTTCCCAGGGGCAAAGACAAAACAAAATGAAACGAAAAAGCTGGAGAATTATTTATTGCTTGGTGTGAGACCTCATTCAGTGAACCAAATTTTCCCTTGACAGTGGAAGGGTTATCTCAGGGATGCTTTATAAAAGAAGGCTCATAATCACTTATTAATAAACCTTTACTGAACACCTGAAATAAATAAACTATAGTGAATAAATAAGATGGAGGTTCTTGTTGTCCAGACAGGAAAACAGAACATATGTATATTCTTATGTAATCAAATAGAAAAACAAGAAGGCAGGTGGTATGAGAGGAACGGATTGCTAACTTTGACTTGAAGTTCGCACTGGAGATAGCATGTAAGATGGACCTTGAAGAGAGATTAGGAGTTTTCTGCAGAGATGGGAGAAATTATTTAGGTGGTGGGAACAATGTTTACATGGGAATAGAGCAGTTCTCAGCTGGGTGTGATTTGACATTCTCCCTTCCTAGGGGACATTTGGCAATGTCCGGAGACATTTTTGGTTGTCCTAATTTGGAGATGAGGACGGCATGCCGCTGGCATGGTGAACACCCACCCTCGCTGCACATAACAACCCTCCTAAACAGAACGGTCGAGTCTATAAAGTGTTCAGGACTGAGGTTGCCAAACTGTGAAATAGTCACATGCAGACTTGTATTATCAGAGAAATTGAATATATGCAGGTTATTGCCAAGAGAGGAAACTTTCCAGCCAGATTGTGAAGGATTCTGTAATTTAAGGTTTTGTCTTTTAAACCATCTTTGCTCTTTTGCATTCAGCTTTCTGTGTCAAACTTCATTGTATCAAGTTGAAATTGTATTAATTCTATCTTCTGACCGTTCCATTAGATACAATATTTTAACAATCGCATTTCTTTTATTTCTCTAAATTTAAAAAAAAATGTAGTAAAAGACACATAATATAAAATTAAGGTCAGAGTTTTAATAACAGTTTGATAGATAAGAGCTTCAATTATAATTGTAAAATACATCAGTTGGTCTCCTAAGAGATGATTCTTTCATCTTTCTAAGAATGAAATACACTAAGAATACACACTAAGATTACATCACATTCTAATTTATAAAAGTGATGGCTTTTCTGCCAGAATGTGCATGAGGGAATGTACACCCTGTTTTGTTTTCTCTGGTACTTTGTCTTCAAACAGGAGCAACTTTTAGGGAACCTTGAAAAATAGGTAGTCCGTGTGTGTTTCAGAGAATCACTTTCAGATACGTGATACCAGCGAGGGTGCTGGATGGAACTCACTGTTCTGGGGCATGCCTGCAGGGCCACCATTCTACAGGCACATGTGTGTAAGACTTCTCAATCCAGCTCATGGCCAGAGTGTTGTGGTATCTGCTACGTTTAAGCCGTAGCATCAGTGGTTCTGATAATTTCTTACATTTAGCTTTTTACAATTGATGGAGAGATGAGAATTTTGATAGCTGAGCCTTTTGTTGCTCTGTCTTTGACTTTGGAAATCACAAAGATACTGTTTTGTGCCATTCGTGTCTCCAAGGGCAGAAGTGCCTGTTTCCTCAGCTTTATTTTACTCCTTATGTAAATGACAGAAACATGCCCCCTCTCTCTGTGGTTTCTAAGTGGAGACGGAAATGAAGCTGATTCATCCGTAGGCTTGCAGTGACTCCTGTCTCTCAAAATGTGTAAGTTAAATTATGACTTGGTGTCGGTAAGGGGAGGGGGACAGAAAGAAAGAAGATATGGCCCTGGCTTGTTTGGTTCAGTGGATAGAGCGTCGGCCTTCAGACAGAAGGGTCCTGGATTCGATTCCGGTCAAGGGCACATGCCTGGGTTGTGGGCCTAATGCCCAGTAGGGGGCGTGCAGGAGGCAGCCGATCAGTGATTCTCTCTCTCATCATTGATGTTTCTTTCTCTCTTTCCCTCTCCTTTCCTCTCTGAAATCAATAAAAATATATTAGAGAAAAGAAAGAAAATAAGCCTTTACCCCATTAACAGGAATTATCTAAAAACCGGAGTAGAATTCGTCCCAGTTCATACAGCTTGTGAGAATGAAAAGAGGTTTTCCTTATCCCTGAAATGGTTTTACTTTTATGGGAGATCATTGCAGCCACGTACCAGAAAAGTGTCTGTGTCTTGAGACTCTGAAGTACATGGTCTAAGAGAAGTTTAAAGAAAAGAAGTGATTCTTATGTTTCTACATTTACCATAAAGTTTATTTACTGTAGGAATTTCAAATACTTTATTTTTGGTACAATAACAGCTTTTAAATGTTTGTTCCTTTAACTAAACGTTTGCAAATATAGAGCCTTTGAAAGGACTGAAATTCTTGTTTTATGCTGGGCAAGAGGCACTGTTCAAGCTTTTTATACAGTGCTGGATTAAAATGCAACACCATCTTGCCATTGGGTATGCATGTGTGTCTAAAACAGCAAATGGTGTTAATTGTGTGGTGTTTTTGTGACAAAGTTAAATGCTCTTTGGAGGGAAAAAATGTGAAATTTACTGGGTATAACCTAAACGAGTTTTTTTTTAACCCAAGAATTTAAGAATAGTCAGCTTACCTTTGAAGCTATTGCAACAATAACAGTTACCTTTATGAAGCCCTCATGTACTATGGACTTTGTCTCATTTAACCAGTCCATCTGCTCAGAAGTAGATGGGGGTTATCTCTATTTTGTCCAGCGAGGAAAATGGGGTTTAAAGATGTTATGTATTACAGTCCCACGACTATTTGTAACTACCAGTTTGTACATCTTAATTCCTTCAGTTCTTTTCACCATCTCACCAACCTCCCTCACATCTAGCAACCATTAAAATGTTCTCTGCATCTAAAAAAAGAAAAAGAAAAAGAAGGAAAGATGTTATGTAACTTAATCTGGACCACAAAATTATTCATTGGTCGACTTAGAAGAATATAAGTCTGTCTGATCCTAAAGCCAATGCTTTTTACTTTTAATTACATTATTTCTAAACTCTTACTTCTCTAATATAAAGGAACAAATAAGTTGGGGGGAGGGGGGACTGTTAATAGCATTCCTAAAGAGAATTGCACTTAAACGAAACATTTTATAAGCTCAAATTTATTAAGATTGTCATTTGTCTTAAATTTTGCCCCCACATTTTAACCAGAGGGCCTTTAAAATATAAACTAAAACTTTCATTCAGGTTTTATTTATAATTATGCTCAACTTTAAAGTAAATGAAAATAGTGGAATGGAGAGGCAATATGGCAAAGTAATATTAGTCTTCATGTGTTCATTTTCATATACAGGGGTTTACAGTGGTGATTACACAAAACAAAATTAATGAAAGCTGTTGTAATTATCACAACCTGGGTGTCTTTTTCTGTATGAACTGTAAAACTACTTTTGCACACCCTTGTATGTATTTATACTTGCCTGTAAGGTTTTGTTTTATTTTTATTTTTCTGTAAGCAGATTGTGAACAGCGAATCCATTTTGTCTTCTGAAAATGTAGGACTGATAGAAAAAACACTGCAAAAATTCTAACATGTCGTTTGCCTAAATTTTCATTTTTCTGAATTACTGTTTTTCTTGACATTTAAATTAGATTAACTTCATTTTGATATCTTCTCCCCTTTGATGTAGAAATTTTGTATGTCAGCATTTTTTGATAAGAACATTATTTTTTCTTAAGCTACATTCTTTACATTTTTTCCCTTGGCAGTTTTGCTAAGAAAGCACAGAAGTGTTGAGATTTAAATAAAGAAAAGACATTCTGCAAATACCCGTCAACACACATGCCTAGGCTGGGTGTGCGTGCTGTGCTCCGCTTGCCGTTTGTTCAGCATGCAGAGCAGTGTAGGAATGGATTGTAGTTCAGGTTTGCTTGGAGTCCACTTACTGGGAATAAAAACCATGCCATTTCCATCTTTGAATACCTTCTACCTAACATGATACTTGACTCACTCAACAAATGATTGCTTAATTAATGAGTACATGAATATTTTTAAATACTCACAACTGTTGTACATTAATAATGTATCCTTCCTTATTAGAGAACTAATTTTTAACATAAATAAATTAACCAAATAAATGAAGTTGCATTGAAAATTCGGAGTTTTTCTCATAGTAACCATATTGATAAGATGTTCTCTTTCTCCTCCTCATCATAGCAATTAGCAGGTATTAAGTTCTTACTGTGAACTATTCTCTACAGTTACCTTTTCATCATTACAACAATATTATGAAGTAGATGATATTATTTTCCTCACTTTACAGATGGGGAAACAGAGGCACAGAAGTTAAGTGGTCAAGCTAGTATTTGAAGGCAGGCAGGCTGGCTTGAGAACCCAGGTCTTAATCATGAAGCTGTGTCATGGTCTGTTTCGCTGTCCTCATAAATGTCTTAATGAACATATTTTAATGATTTCCTTGTGATTTCCTTGATAAGCAAGGGTTTATTTCTTAACATGAAAATGCACATGTTGTGTGTGTGTGTGTGTGTGTGTGTGTGTGTGTATCTCTTCATTGACCCTCTTTTTTTCCCTTCTTTAGTTGTAAAGTGGGAACTAAATAACATGGATCTAGCAACTCTGATGCTTACCAAGCACTTAATACATATTAGTTCTCTTCTTATTCCTTTTCCTCCTATTTGAAATTTAATTGTCTAAGGCAGTAGTTCTCAAACATTTCAGTCTCATGACCTGATTTTATTCTTAAAAGTTACTAGGGACCACAGTGCGCTTTTGTTTATGTTTTTTATACATCAGTATTTATGAGGTTAGAAATTAAAATTGAGAAATATTTTAAATTATTTATTAATAATTTTAAACTAGCTGTAATAAACCCATGATATTTAAAAACTAGTGGCCCAATGAACGAATTCGTGCACCCATGGCCGAAGGTGGGTGCGCAGCCCCGCGAGGAATTGGGCTCCCTCCTCTCTGGTTCTGGGGTGCGTCACCTGAGAACTGCAGCTGCCAAGTTACCACAGCTCGGCATCTCCTGTGTTGAGTGTCTGCCCCCTGGTGGTCAGTGTGCATTATATGTACTGGCTGGTCAGGCAGTCAGATGGTCAGCAGGTCACTTAGCCTTTTATATATGTAGATTAGTGAGAAGAGTGGCATTGCTTTACATGTTTGCACATCTCTTTATTGTAACTTAATAGAAAATAACTGGATTCTCATATCTGCTTATGCATTTGATCTGTTTGGATTTGTGATCTTACTTAGTTGATACATTTAGAGAAAATCTGATGTCACACAGATATTTAGCTCTGAAAAGCTGTAATATAGCCTTTTTAGAAACTTGTGGATATCTTTTTTTGATAGGGCTACCGAGCTCTTCTTGGTAGTTTCTCAAAGTTTAGTTACAATGTAGAATCTGAAACCAAATCAATGAAAATTTTGTATTTATTTAAGTCTGTTTCTCTTGCTCTTTGAATATTTTATTTTATTTTAAGTATATTTTTATTAATTTTAGAGAGGAAGAGAGAGAAACATCAATGATGAGAGTCATTGATCGGTTGCCTCCTGCACGCCCCCCAAGTGGGAATCAAGCTGGCAACCAGAGCATGTGCCCTGACCACGAATAGAACTGTGACCTCCTGGTTCATATGTTGATGCTCAATCACTGAGCAACACTGGCCGGGTCGAATATATCAAACCTATGCATAATTTTGTATCATACTGGTCATCTGGAAAATGTGAAAGGTAGAAAACTTACGCTTCATTGTATAATACAAAAAAAAAATTACACTTGGAGCTACTCATCTTATCAACAAAGTCTTTAAGTTATGGAAAGTTGTCATGCTTAAGGTGGCAAATACAAGTTTTCCAAAATTCTAATTATCACTTGAAAGCTCAAATTTTATTATGACCACAATTGCTGTCAGTTGTTTTCCTTGAAGTGACAGGCTTCCTTCCTTCATTTTCAAAAAATTATCTGCCATATAGCTAAGTAATCACTTTCTGATATTCAGTAATTTTTTTAAGTAATAATGGTGCTCATGAAAAAATTATAGCTAGTTCAGGTTGCAACTCAAGTAATAGTGGTTTTCCGCTAGACAATAATTTTAATTTTTATGCAGTACAAGTACTTTAAAAAGATATACTATACACCAAGCATGTCAAACTCATGGCCTGCGGGCCACATGCCTCGTTTATTTGGCCTTGGTTAGCCTTTGAGTTTGACATGCTTGCTGTACACACAAGTCAAGATTTTAAAAGATTAATAATTTTACTATTCCATCAAGAACTTTTTCTAGTGATTCAGTGGGTGGGGAAATAGACTGTTGCTCCTGATGAGAGGAGATGAGAAGAATTTGCTGTCATTTTCCTTTTTCATCCTACCACAGATTCCTAGTGATGCGAATAAAAAATAAAGGTATTATTAAAATAATCAAATCCTGTGACAAAAAAAACACTGTTTTTGAAATTAGGGAAATCTAATTGGAATCTTAGTGGAAAGTCGGGGGATAGATTAAAGATCTTGTTATATTTTACTTCATTATTGGACCTAATTTTTTTTTTAAATATATTTTATTGATTTTTTACAGAGAGGAAGGGAGAGAGACAGAGAGTTAGAAACATCGATGAGAGAGAAACATCGATCAGCTGCCTCCCGCACATCTCCCACTGGGGATATGCCCGCAACCCAGGCACATGCCCTTGACCGGAATCGAACCCGGGACCTTTCAGTCCACAGGCCGACACTCTATCCACTGAGCCAAACCGGTTTCGGCAACCTAACTTTTTTTAAGTGGTAAACTTCAAAAGATTTTTATAACAATGCATAATGAAAATAGTTTAAAACAAAACTGTGACTGTTTTAATTTCAAGTTATTTTCTAGTCTTTATCAAAGTGTTCATATATGTTTTAGGAAATTGGTGGTCTGATCCTTTTATGTAGAATATTTCTAAATAGTTTAGTTAAATTTAGACCTTTAAAAATTACTTTACAAAATATACATGGAGTACTCTTCATTATGCTGTCTGAGGCCAACATTTTAGTGAGTATGCATTTTAATCGATATATTTTATGATGTAATTTTAAGAATGAATAAAATCTTTATAGATGCAGTTTTGTGTGAAAATTAGAACATTATAAAATAGCATAACCTGCTACTTGGCCTTTTACTTAGGTTGATGACATTGTATAACAGTACAAAGTCTTGTACTTGATCTTGTCACTTAATAAGCTAATGCAATCAGCATTGGCTTGGGTAGGATGGTAATCATCCATATATAGTTGTCTAAATACCGAAAGGGAGAAGACAAGAATCTTACTTACTCTTTAATACATTTTCTTCTTCAGGTTTGAGTGTTCTTGGCTTTCCATCTTGAGTTTCATGGTTCATAGTTTATCCTTTTTAGCACAGGGAGATTTTAAGACAAATATGGCACTGAAACTCTGTACTTTATATATAGGGACAAGACAGAAAATTTGCATTTTGATTACTTAGAATGACTATTCATTTTAAAACAGTTTTTATTTAGGCTAAACATTCTTGGGTTAAAAAATTATTCTCTAAATTCAATCTCCTTACCTTTTAAATTGATCAGCTAATGATAGTCAACAGCTACTTTAAAATATCTGCAAATTATAATGTGGTTTTTAGACCACTATCGGCTTTGCTACTCAGTAATCATATCTAGTAAAAGAAAGGTGGGTGAATTAATCCTGATGGAGTAATTTTATAGGATATTTAACATATTAGTGGTTATAGAAAGCATTTATTTGCCTCTTTAATTGCTTTCTCTTCAACTAGAGCCTAATGTCTTAAATATTTGAGGTGCTCACTAAGTATTTGAATGAATGAAAGGAAGGTCTTATAGAAAATGTAAAATTATGCTTATTTCATTTGAAAATGCCCCTCACCCCTATATAACTTGCTGCTACATTTTGTATCTTGTTTAGTTCAGGAGCTATGAGCGACTTTATGTCCAAAATAGTCTCATCACATTAAGCTAATCCCCTTTGAACATGCAACTCCATTTCTTTGATTAGCTTTAAAAATAAGGATCATTAAATCAAAGTGCCACCATCAATTATTGTGCTAGGGTTTTTGCCTGTTCAATAATGCATCAGAGTTGTGCTCTAATCAGTATTTCACTGAAAGATTTATGTAAAAGGAGGCCTCCTTTGGTTGCAAACTTGAAATGCAGTTCTATTATGTATAAAAAATATTTTTTCCTGTGATAGCTAGGATTTTAGGTGCTGTATGTCATTGAATACCCTCCACATCCTATCCATCTTTGCATTTCATACTTGGGATCAGTTCCAGAGAGTGTTTTACAGCATTTTTGTAAATTCACTTTTTTTTTGTTTATTTGTTTTGAGAAAAAAAAAAAGGACAAGGTGCAGATTTTAAAAAGTTTCCCTTTCTATGAGGTACACCTGTTTTGTCAGATTCCCCAGAGAGTGCCTATTTCTTATTTCTCATTATATTAAGGAATTATTAAAAAAGTGGGAAGTCGAGCTAGCAGTACATGTTTATAATTTTTTTTGAAGTCTGTGAAGTTAGGGTTGCCAAAGAAGTGGTCATTTTTCTTCCTTCAAGATAATATACATTTTGGCTTTCCAATGATAGAAATGTAATGCCCATCAAATGTCCATAGTGCTTGGATCATTTTATTCTTGTTGCTATACTGAGCATTGAAAGTTGCAGTAACGGAACCGCAAGTAAATTCCTTTTGATCCTAAGCAGTCATCTTTGTAGACAATACTTTGGAAAGATTGATGTTGGCCATTTAAATAGAACTAAACACATTAACTTCCTTTTCAATTAACAACCCAGGAAAGATAGATGAAACTTAAGAAGACAATATTTCAATATTTTTGTAGTAGATTTCGTTATGTGACTCTGCATACTTGAAGAATTTAGTTAAGATTAAGTACTTAGATCATGTTAATATAATCAAAATATTTAAGTCATTGATTTTTTGGTATTTTTGGTATGATATTAATTTTATAGAGTAGGTATTATTATTGGGGGAAAAACATAAAAAGCAGTTTATAATTTTGAAATCTCTCAATTATGTCAGCCTAGTCCCAGCGTGTAAAAGTATAAGATAACATAATGGTTATTTTTTTCTTCTTGTAATTTGATCTGCAGATAAATGATTACCAGTTTCAAAAATGTATAATTGTTGGGGGTAAAACACATTTGCTGACGATTCATGTTGATTTGCGTACCTGTTAAAGGATTTATTCTGGGAATGGAAATCAGCCCATTAAATTCATAAGAAGCCTGAGGAGGGTCATCCATCACAGTAATAGAGGAAGCTCCATATTCAGATAGACATGTACTTTCTATAGTTTCCTTTATTTAGGGTGAGTGCCTGGTAATTGAACTGTAAATTCAGTGTCGTAAAAGGTTTAGCTTGATATGTAGAGGCTATTTCTACTTTTTTAAAGAGAAGTAGTTTTATGTCATTCATTGGGGTGTCCAGGTTCTGTATTCTGGTTGTATCAGTTATTTTGCAAACTTAAAAAACAAATGTTTAAAAAACGTGTACAGTAAAGGGGAAAATTATATAGCTCAAGGATTTTTTAGAAATCAAATATACACATATAACCCTTCACCTAAATAACAATATAGACAGTTACCAACACTCCTAAGACTGCTGGTGTCCCCTCAGTCAGTCCTAACCTTCTCCCTAAAAGGAATCACTATTTTTGTGTAGCCTATTTGAGATATAATTAATATATAACATCGTGTAAGTTTAAGATATAGAACATGATATTTGACATACATATGTATTGTGAAATGAATGCCACAATTGGGTGAGTTATCCATAAACTTACATAATTACTGTGTGTGTGTGTGTGTGTGTGTGTGGTGAAAACATTTAAGATCTACTCTCTTAGCAGTTTTCAAGTTTACAATACCGAATCATTAACTATAGTCACCATGATGTATAGATCCTGTAACTTATTCATCCTATAACTGGAGGTTTGTACCTTTGACCACCATCTCTCCCTTTCTTCCTGCCCCAAACCTCTGGCAACCCCCAATCTGCTCTCTCTTTCTATGAGATAGCTTTTTTAGATTCCAGATAAAAGTCAGATAATACCCTGTTTTGACTTTTATCCCACAAATAAGTATTTGAATTTTATATAAATGCAGTCTGTACACACACATACACACACACAGGCCAGATTATTATGACTACCTGACGTTTGTAGGCAAATTACCTATAATTTCGTGCTGAAGTTGCTAGAGGGCCAGTCCATTATAAATAGGGAAGCAGGGTGTTTACCACGACAGTAGAAGTGATTTTTTTTCTGAAGATATGGGTAAACAACGCGATTTAACAACCTTTGAAGGTGGGATATGTATACGTATACGTATACGTATACATGCACACACACATATACATATATATATGTTTATACACACACATGTATATGTATATGTATATGTATACACACACACACACACACACACACACATACACATACATACATACTGAGTGGGCAGATTATTATGACCACCTGACGTTTGTAGGCAAATTAACTGTACACTGCATCACATGGGATATGGAAGCCTAAGGCCTGTTCAAACACCTTTGCTGTCTGCAGTTACCAAGATAAAACGTCTCCAATTTGCCCAGGAACACAAGGATTGGACAGTCGAGCATTGGAAAAAAGTCAGATGGTCTGATGAATCACGTTTCCAGTTGCATCATGCAGATGGCAGAGTGAGAATTTGGCGGAAACAGCATGAAAGCATGCACCCTACATGCATGAGTACAACCCTTCAAGCTGCTGGGGGCAGTGTTATGGTTTGGGGCATGTTTTCCTGGCATGATTTGGGCCCTTTAATTTGTGTGGAACAACCTCTGAATAGCACAACACACCTAAGTATCGTTGCTGATCAAGTTCATCCTACCATGTTGATGGCGTATCCCAATGGAGATGGCTTCTTCCAACAAGACAATGCGCCATGCCACGGTGCTCGTATTGTGCAGGAGTGGTTTCAAGAACATGAGGGAGACTTTACCTTGCTTAGGTGGCCCCCACCATCACCAGATCTCAATCCAATTGAGCATTTGTGGGACGAAGTTAAAAGAGCCATCAGGCAGCTGGTTCTACAACCATCAAATCTCACAGAACTGGACAGTGCTGTTCATCAGGCATGGTGTCAGATTCCTTGCATCACCTTTCAACATCTTGTGGAGTCAATGCCAAGAAGAATCGCCGCAGTATTGAAGGCAAAAGGTGGCCCAACGAAGTACTAATGGGGTGGTCATAATAATCTGGCCACTCAGTGTGTGTGTGTGTGTATGTGTGTGTGTGTGTGTGTATCACATTCAAAGGCTGTCATATCTTCAGAAAAGTATCACTTCTGTAGTGGTAAACAACCTGCTTCCCTATTTATAATGGTCTGGCCCTCTAGGAACTTCAGCGCGAAATTATAGCTAATTTGCCTACAAACGTCAGGTGATCATAATAGTCTGGCCACTCAGTATATTTATACATATACATATACATATACATATACATATACATATACATATACATATACATATACATATTGTGCCTGGCTTATTTTTCTTACTATTTTGTCTGTGACATTCACTTACATTATATATAGCTGAAGTTCTTTTCCATTTTTCATTGTATGAATATACTAGAATATATTTGTCCTTTCTTTTGTTGATTGTAATTTTGTTGTCTCCAGTTTGGGGCTATTGTAAATGAAATTGCCATGCACATGTCATTTGATGTTCATAAGTGTTCATTTCTCTTGGATATTTACTTAAGAGTGAAATTTCTATTTCCTAAGGTATACATTCAGCATTTATAGATTCTGTCAAACTGTTTTTCCAGGTAGTTGTAGGTCTATACTCTCACTCTAATTATGAATATCTCATTGCTGCACATCATTGCTTACACTTGGCACACCACTTTTAAATTCCTTTTTCCCCAATTTTAGCTACTCTGGGCTTATGTTGTAATATCATATTGTTTTAATTAGCATTTTCCTGAAAACTCAATATGTTGTGTACCTTTTCATATGCTTATTGGTCATTTGGATATCCTTTGTGGAGTTCCTGCTTCTTTTGCCTACTTTTCTATTGGTTTGTCAGTCATTTTTTTGGATCGATCTATAAATTTTTACATATAGGTTGTCCCCCAGAAATGTAAACGCACTTTGAATGATTATAAAATCAGAATTTATTAACATACAGTTGATTTTCAAAATTTAAAAGAATCTAAATAAATGATTTTTTTTGTCAACCCCCGTTTTCAAACTGATGACCATTCTGGTCCAGGCACTGCCGATAACGTGAAGCGATGGAATTGCAAACATCATGAATCATTTTATTCCATTTTGGTGTGCCCTCAATTTGTCAATTGTTGCCAGTTTTGTACTGTAAACTTTATCTTTTAAGTATCCCCACAAAAAAGTCTAGTGGATAAATTTTCTTTGTTCAAAGCTTAGTCTGGCTTTACCCATGATTTCAAATCAGTTTAACTCTGAAAAGGAGTGAAAATTAAGCGAGTTATCCACTATTACAGTGTGTATTTTTTGGGGGACACCTTACATTTTTGGTGTTGCCATTTAGTTGTAATCATTGTCTTTTTAATGTCTCTTGGATTTAGTGTGTTAACATTCTTGTTAACATTCTTGTTCAGTATTTTTGTATCAATAATTTTTCCTGTCTAGTAATGTCCTTCTTAGGTTTTTTCAAGGTTAAATTGGTCTCAAAAGTTTAAAGCAGTTACTTCTTTTTCTTGCCAATGAAAGGGTTTAGAAAATTGATGTTAATTTTTTAAGTATGTGTGGGAAGATTTTTAATAATGGCCTCAAATTTGTTAATAGATACAAAATTATTGACATTCTTTTAAAATATAGTTTTATTAATTTCAGAGAAGGGAGAGGGGGAGAGAGATTAGAAACATCAATGGTAACAGTAATTGATTGGCTGCCTCCTGCAGGTCCCTCATTGGGGATCGAGCCCACAACCCAGGCATGTGCCCTAACTGGGAATCAAACCCATGACTTCCTGATTCATAGGTAGATGCTGAATCACTGAGCTGAGCTGGCTGGGCAAAAATTATTGACATTTTTCTAAATTTGGTTTTTAAGGTATTAGTTTATTTCATAACTTTTTTCCCCAGAAAGATTGCTATAGACTGTATCTTTGGTAAGCAGCATGTATTTGGCTTTTTTTTTTTATATATATGACTTATTTTTTTTTAAATATATTTTATTGATTTTTTTACAGAGAGGAAGGGAGAGAGAGATAGAGTTAGAAACATCGATCAGCTGCCTCCTGCACATCTCCTACTGGGGATATGCCTGCAACCCAGGTACATGCCCTTGACCAGAATCGAACCTGGGACCTTTCTGTCCGCAGGCCGCCGCCCTATCCACTGAGCCAAACCGGTTTCAGCATGTATTTGGCTTTTATTGTGTATACCTATAGAGCAGTGATTCCCAAAGTGGGCGCTACCGCCCCCTGGTGGGCGCTGCAGCGATCCAGGGGGGGCGTGATGGCCACAGGTGCATTTGTTTTAACTTTTTTTGTATTACCTTTCTATTCTGAGTTCAATAAATAGTTTCATAATTTCAAACTTCAATGTTTCTAATTTACACCTTTCTTTACTATATTTTACGAAAAAGGTAGAAACATTAATACATATATCTTTCTGTTTAATTGCTATTAAAATTAAAAAAAAAATTAATTTCCAGGGGGCGCTGAGTAATATTTTTTTCTGGAAAGGGGGCGGTAGGCTGCCGGGGTCCAACCCCAGCAGATCCAGGGGTCCCCAAAGGCGTGGATGGAGTCGGCGAAGAAGGAATGACACGGAGACAGCGTTCAGTTGATCAGCAGCCTAGCCAGGATCTCTAGCCAGGATCTCCAGCCAAGTTCTTCAGGATCTCCAGCGAAGTTCTGGTTAGGATCTCCAGCCAGGTTCTGTGTCCATGTTCTCTTGCTAGGTTCTCCAGCCAGGTTCCCCAGGTTCCCCAGCCAGGTTCGGTCACCAGATTCTGTAGCCAGGTTCTTCAGCCAGGTTCTGGCTAGGTTCTCCAGCCAGGTTCAGTCACCAGGTTCTAGTCAGGTTCTCTTGCCATGTTCTATAGTCAGGTTCAGTCCAGGATCTTTTGCCATGTTCTCTCGCTAGGTTCTGTCTCTAGGTTCTGTTGCCAGTTTCTGTCCAGGATCTTTTGCCATGTTCTCTCCAGTGAAGTTCTTCTGTCTCTAGGTTCTGTGTAGGTTCTGTCTTCTAAGTTCTGTCTTCTAAGTTCTGTGTGTTGCTGTCTTGTTACATCTGTATTTATACCAGTTGATTCAATCCTATCAATCTCTATTACAAAGGTTAGGGTGTTTCTTATCTCCATTCCAGGGAGTAAAGATTATGTAGCTTAAGCATGATTGTTCATAGTTAAAGTGATTAATTACCTGCCTGGCACTTAGTTAAGAGGTTTTATTCCCTCCCTAACTTCAGGGGAAAATCCCTACCTGGGGAAACAACCTTTCTCAGAGACCTTGGTTAAAACACATAGTGCCAAGAAGGTGAGCAAACATATTAAGAACAGTATGCCATATATGCCAGGTCCGTTGAAACAGCAAGCATGGACCGGCTCCCGGCAGTAGGCCAAATAAGTTTGGGAACCACTGTATAGAGTCTAATTAGGTCCCTCTTTTTATTCCCAAATTTGGAAATTTATGCCTTGTGCAGGTTTTTTTGTTTTTTTTTTGTTTGTTTGTTTTTTTGATCAGTGTTGCTAGGAATTTATTTTATTCATCTTTTCTTCTTTCTAAAGACCAACTTTTGACGTTGTGGAATTTCTTTAATGTATTGTTTTCTATTTTCTTGAATTTTGGTCTAACGTTATTTTCTTTTTCAAGTTTGGTGTACTGTTCAGCTCACTGATTTTTTTGTCTTTCATTTCTTCTGTTAGTCTATTTATTTTATAAGTCTATAAATTTCTTTCTAAGCATTGCTTTAACTGCACCCCATAATTTTGATGTGTTGTATCTTTATTATTATCATTCAGTTTCAAATGTTTTATTTTTTTTAATTATAATTTCTTGAAATATATTATCCAATTGACTAAGATTTTTTTCTTGTTATTTGTTTTTGATTTCTAGCTTAATTCTTCTGTAATAGAGAACTTCTGTATGCTATCAGTTCATTGAGATTTGATGATAGGTACTTTAGGAATACCTGTAGTCTACTTTGATAAATATTTCTTTTGTATTTGAAAAGAATGTGCATTGAGCAGTTGTTGAGTGCAGTGTTCTATATTGGTCAATTAGGTCAATTTTATTTAGAATGTTGTTCATATCTTCTAGATCAGGGGTGGGCAAACTTTTTGACTCGAGGGCTACAATGGGTTCTTAAACTGGACCGGAGGGCCGGAACAAAAGCATGGATGGAGTGTTTGTGTGAACTAATATAAATGCAAAGTAAAGATCATTACATAAAAGGGTACGGTCTTTTTTTTTTTTTTTTTTTTTTAGTTTTATTCATTTCAAAGGGGCCGGATCCGGCCTGCGGGCCGTAGTTTGCCCACGGCTGTTCTAGATCCTTACTAATTTTTTCTATTCCATTAGTTACTGAGAGAGAGGTGTTTAATCTCTACTTATGATTGTGGTTTTGGCTATTTCTCATTTGGATTCTGAGTCCTTTTGACCTATGTGTTTTGAGGTTATATTTTTACATTACTGAGGTTTTATCTTCTTACTGAATTGAACCTTTATCTCTGTGATTTGTCCCTCTTGATCACCATGCTTATGGCCTTAAAGACTGCATGTCTGATATTAGTTTAGCTTTACCAAGGTTATTCTGGTTAATGTATGTATGGTATATCTTTTCTCTGTCTTTCCATTGTTCTCTTTATCTTTTTTCTTTATTATTAACTTATATCTTTGGTAAGCAGCATGTATTTGGCTTTTATTGTATTCTATAATTTGACAGATTTTTACTTTACATAGTTAACCCCTTTACATTTAATATAATTATTGATAATTTTTCATTTTATTTGCCATTTTCTGTTTTCTTTGTGTTTTACCCATTCAGTTTTGTCTTCTTTTCTGTTACCTTTTTATTTCATCTCCTTTCTATATTGGTATGTTATTTTTCCTTAATTTTATTATTCTCTTAGTAGTTACTCTAAAGATTACAGTAAATATCCTTGAACTATTTGAGTCAACTTTTAAAAACTTTTTATTTTGCAATAATTCTAGATTCACAGTAAGTTTTTAATATAGTATAGAGAGGTTCTGTATATATGTCTCCAAGTTTCTTCCAGTGGTTACATCTTAATATTTATAGTAAAGTATTAAAAGCAGGAAACTGATATTGGTATAATGTGCACTAATGATTTCCATTTGTGTCATTTTTATTACTTGCATAGGTTGTGTGGCCACCACCACAATCTAGATATATATCTATTCCATCACCACAAAGATCTTGCTTATGCTACCCTGTGATCGTCATGCCCAGCTCCCTCCCCACACCATCCCTATTTGTTGGCGAGCATTTCTTTCCCTGTAATTTAATAATTTCAAGAATGTTATAAAAATACTAGAGGCCCAATGCATGAAATTCATGCAAGAGTAGGCCTTCCTTCCCCTGGCTGCTGGTACCGGCTTCCCTCTGGCACCCAGGACCTGGGCTTCCCTCTGGCTGTAGACAGGCACCTGGACCCAGGCTTCCCTCGTAGCCCCGGCTTTTTCCGGAAGGTTGTCTGGAAGGACGTCTGGTCTAATTAGCATATCATGCTTTTATTATCCTATATTATAAAGAGGTAATATGCAAATTAACCCTCACAAGATGGCTGCCTACAACCAGGCCAGCAGGGGGGTTAGCAAGGGATGACCACATGACTGAGCAGCAGGCTGCATGGGGCAACCGGGCCGGTGGGGAGGCTGTGAGGGGCAACCAGGCTGGCGGGGCGGGGGGGGGAGTTGGGGGCAACCAGTCCAGCACGGGGGGCATTGGGAGTGACGAGGCCGGCAGGGGGGCAGTTTGGGGTGACCAGGCTGGCAAGATAGGCAGTAAGAGGCACCCAGGCCGGCGGGGGGTGGGGGCAGTTAGGGGCAACCAGGCCAGCAGTGGGGGTACGGTTGGGGGTGACCAGGCCAGCAGGGGGGGACAATTGGGGGCAATTAGGCTGGCGGGGGGGGGGCAGTGAGGAGCGACTAGGCCGGCATGGGGGCAGTCAGGGGTGACCAGGCTGGCGGGGGGGTACAGTAAGGGGTTACCAGGCCGGTGGGGGGACAGTTAGGAGTGACCAGGCCAGCAGGGAGGGGGCAGTTGGGGATGACCTGGCTGTCAGCGGGGGGGCAATTAGGGGCGACCAGGCCGGCAGTGGGGGCAGTTAGGGGTGATCAGACCGGCACGTAGAGGCAGTGAGGGGTGATCAGGTCAGCGCGGGGGAATGGGGGCAGTTAGGGGTGACCAGGCAGGCAGGCAGGTGAGTGATCAGGAGCCAGCAGTCCAGAATTGTGAGAGGGATGTCAGTCGGACATCCCCCAAAGGGTCCCGGATTGGAGAGGGTGCAGGCGGGGCTGAGGGGACCCCCCTTCCCCGTGCATGAGTTTCATGCACCCAGCCTCTAGTTATAGATAATCGTAATGTATATGATCTTTTGAGATTACCCAAGTTGTTGTGTATATTAATAGTTTTTCTTTTTATTGCTGAGTGTAATTCCATATTATTCAGTGGTTTGGATGTACCTATGGAGGTACATTTTGTTTCCACTTTCTTACTATTATAGATAAAGCCTGCTTTTGCATGGACATAATTTTTTAATCTCTCTACAGTAAATGTCCAGGAGTATAATTACTGTGCTACATGGTAAATGCATGTTTAGTACTTTTTTTAGAAACTGACAAACTGTTTTTCAGAGGGGCTCTAACATTTTACCTTTCTACCAGCAATGTCTGAGCAATCCATTTTCTACACATCCTCATCAGCATTTGGTGTTGCCACTGTTTTTTATTTAATCATTTTGAAATGTGTATAGAGATACTAGAGGCCTGGTGCACGAATTTGTGCACAGGTGGGGTCTCTCAGCCTGGCCAGTGATCAGGGCCGATCGGTCGGGGGAGGGGGCCCGGCCAGGGGGATGGACCATGGGAGGTTGGCCGGCTGCAGGAGGTTGGCTGTGGGAGTGCACTGATCACCAAGGAGCAGATGCTCAATGCAGGAGTTGCCCCCTGGTGGTCAGTGCATGTCATAGCAACCAGTTGACCTGTCGACAGGTCCTTCAGTGGCTTAGGCTTTTACACACACACACACACACACATTCTTTATGCTTTTCATTTGCATTTATCTAATGGGTAATTATACTGAACATTTTTTATATTCTTATTTGAAATCCATATATGCACATTGCTGAAGTGTTTTTATTGATTTTCTAATTGGAAATATGTATTTAAGTATTACGTTTTGAGTTTTCTTTATATAGGCCAAATATGAGTCATTTGTCAGATATCTGTACCCTTAATTTACTTTATTTTTACTTTAATTAGTATTATCACTACTTCCTGGAAATTGCAAGGAACTTAATTCACTTAAGCCCCATTTCTCTACTCCTGTGTTTTGTGTGATTATCCTGCAGTACTTTAAGTCTACATGTATTTAAAACTCAGTAAGTTTAGATTGTTTATTGTTTTAAGCAATTTCTATTGATTTACTCCCATTTTTAAATTCTTTTGGTGCTCTTCAGTCTTTTCTACATAAAGGAAATTTCACCAGGGATCATTTTCTTCCTGCCTAATAATTTATTTATTTTATTTTATTTTTTTGTTATTTTTTTGTACAAATCTGAGACAACACGATACTTTGTGTGTGACGTGTAGAGGGAGGAGGTGTTCTGAAAGCACTAGATTGTCAAGTATTTTTGTTCTTCTTCTAAATTGTTAAATGTTGTCTTCTTTCATTGATTCACTTAACACAATGGGCACTAGTAGTTTTATTTCTAGCTTTATCCAGTGGCAGATAAGTTTCTATTGAACCAGTACAAAAAATGTTTTACAAAGTGTCATACTTTAAAAAGATATTAGCTTGTAAGAACATGTAATAAATAACTTCAAAAGGCAATGGGTATTTAATTTTAAGGCATGCCTTTAACATTTATGTAAAACACTGTGTAATATGAAAACAAGAGAATGCTCATGATCTGCCTGCAGTGCGTTAAGTCAATTGTTACTTTTCTTTTTCTTGGAAGATAAAGTGCTTTTTGCTGTAGTGGCTTTTAAGATTTTTCCTCTGTTATGGCTTTCAGCTGTTTTGCTGTGATAGCCGTGTTAGCTTTTAAGATCATCTCTGCCTTGTGTGATCTCTTCATGCTCTTGTTGTGATCTCTTCTCTTGGGTGTAGGCTGGGCCTATTGAGTTGCTTCTAATGCATAGAATATAGCAGGAGTGATGTGTTCTTTTTTTTATATATTTAAAGTTTTTTAAACATTTTTTAATCCTTACCCAAGGATATTGTTTAAGGAGAGAAAGGTAGACAGATAGAAACTTCCAAGTGAGAAAGAAACATCAATCCATTGCCTCCACTATTTGCATGACCTGACAGGGATTGATCCTGCAACTTTTGATGTACAGGATGACGCTCCAACCAACTGAGCAACCTGGCCAGGGCTAAAACTAATTTTTTAAAAAATAATTCTTTATATAAATCTTTTAATTGCTCATATAGAAGGGTTACTCTGATAGAGCTATTCCCACAGGGTGAGCTTAATTGTATATAGAACTAAAGGTGATTTTTGTTTTCTTGGGATACTACTACAAGCAGAAGGAACTCTCTCTCAGCACACATGCTCCAAATTAGCGACTTTCTAGGTCAGTGGTTCTCAACCTGTGGGTCGCGACCCCTTTGGCGGTCAAACGACCCTTTCACAGGGGTTGCCTAAGACCATCCTGCATATCAGATATTTACATTGCGATTCATAACAGTAGCAACATTACAGTTATGAAGTAGCAACGAAAATAATATTATGGTTGGGTCACAACATGAGGAACTGTATTTAAAGGGCCAGAAGGTTGAGAACCACTGTCTAGGTGAAAGGATTCTGTCCATTTCTTCTGTATGACATACTGACTTTTGTCCAGAGCATTAAACACTTGTTTATTCAGATATTTTATTTTTTTGTGCTTCTGCATCGCTTATCAAGTAAGTGTGTATTTATCAAAAACTATAACTATTTAGGTTAGTTATAAATATTTTTACAATTCTTTGGCTTTATAATCTATACTAGGGGCCCAGTGCATGAATTCGTGCATCTTGAAAGGAACTGTGGGCCACAAGGCTGCAGTGGGCACAGGGGTGGGTCTCAGCCCATCCTCCACGTCCTTGCCCGTCCCCTCCCAACATGGCCCTTGGTTCCCTGTCTGACAGCAGCCCTGCTCCTGCTGCCACCACTCCCATGTGCTGACAGGCGCTGGCCACATTCACACCCGCTGATGGTGCTGAGCGATTGGGACCAGCGCCGGGCACTGCTAGCGGGGATGAGCAGTGGCTCCAGGGATGGCTGCAGGTGCGAGCGGGGCTGGTGCCAGCAGTGGGTGCAAGCAGCGGCTCTGGTGTTGGCAGCGGGTGTGAGAGGCGGCTGCCGGCCCTGATCGCCCCTCAGGAGCAGGGGGAAGTGGAGAATCCCTGAGGGGCAGTCAGGCCAGCAGCCGCCGTTCACATCCGCTGACAGAGCCGAGTGATCAGGGTCAATGCCAGGCACCAGCAGTGGGTGTCAGTGGTGGCTCCCACACTGGCAACAGGTGCAATCAGGGCTGGCGCCAGCAGCAGGTGCGAATGCTGGGCAGACTGCGGCACACGGGAGCAAAGAATTTTCAGTAACCACCAGAGGCTTTTCCGATAACAGCCTCGGCACCCCACCTTGGTCTGGCGCCCCCACTCACCTGCTCCATCATGCCGCTGCTGCTGATGCCCGCCGTGTTCCATGCTCTGCCACCTGGTGGTCAACACACGTCATAGCGACCGATTGTTCGGTTGTTCTGATGTTCAGTCTATTTGCATATTAGCCTTTTATTATATACGATTATATAGGATATCTAAAAGCCTAAGCAACCGAATGACCGGTAGACCAGTCATTATGATGTGCACTGATCACCATGTTCCATACATGCCCCCTTGTGGTTAATGCACATCATAGCGACCGATTGTTCGGTTGTTCTGATGTTCAGTCTATTTGCATATTAGCCTTTTATTATATACAATTATATAGGATATCTAAAAGCCTAAGCAACCGAATGACCGATAGACCAGTCATTATGATGTGCACTGATCACCATGTTCCATACACGCCCCCTTGTGGTTAATGCACATCATAGCGACTGATTGTTCGGTTGTTCTGATGTTCAGTCTATTTGCATATTAGCCTTTTATTATATAGGATTATACAGGATATCTAAAAGCTGGTCACCAGGGGCAGACACTCAATGCAGGAGCTGCTCCCTGGTGGTCAGTGTGCTCCCATAGGGGAAATGCTGCTCAGCCAGAAGCCGGGATCACAACTGGCGAGCACAGCAGCGGTGGCCGGAGCCTGTCCTGCCTCCGTGGCAGTGCTAAGGAAGGAGCAGCAAGCCGAGCGGTAAGGAGCAGCAAGTAGGCGGGCGGGAAGGAGTGAGGGGTTCTGGACTGCGAGAGGGCACAGGCCAGGCTAAGGTACACACACACACACACACACACACACACACACAGTGCATGAATTTCATGCACCGGGCCTCTAGTATAATATATAAACTTATGACAAAAATTTATGAAAATTTATTTAAATTGTTTTGAAAAACTACATAGATGAATGGATAAAACTATTCCTGGTGAATTGGTTGTCTTTGACTAAACTATTAAACATTGAGTGAAAGAGTTCTTAAAAATTTAAGTTTCTTTAATGAAGTTATTTCCCAAGTGTTCAAATTCCTGCTCTGTGTTCAGAGGCTGAATTTGAAAATAATGCCTTATTATATGAGTTTGATTTATGCAAGAAAGAAGGGGGAGCCCTCCCATTATTAAGATATTTGTGAATGAATATACATATGTTTTAAGTTAAAATAAAGTGCTTACGTTATATATTTGTCCTTTGTTATTATTTCTGCTTCATCTGACCTTTTAGAATAATAACCAAGTACTGATTTTAACTGCATCTTACAAGAGGGCTTCTCCTAGACATCTAAATACTAAGAAGGTGTTTCATTTAAGAAGAATTTGACAAATTTTTAATTGAATACTTCACATAATCTTTATTTGAATTATATTTTAGGTATTAGAACTAATTAAAACTTATTAATTAATTTATATGTTTATTTACTAAGAACATAAAAGGCCTGTTTAGACTGAAATATTCAGCCAGACGTTAGAGAACACATAGTTATTTGGTATCTATTGCTCATTTACTAACAACTTCCATAAATTATACAGATTGTTTATCTATATGTAAAAATCACCATAGTTGTGTTTCCTTCTGTTTATTTAATATTCTAAAAAGCAAGGTGGGAGTCAGGTTATTTTTATTAAACATTTTTCATTCATAAACATATGAACAAGTTTATCAAGGAGAATAAAATCCGTTCTCATTTCTCAAGGAGAGTAGTTCAGAAAGCTGTTTTAATAAAGTCATAGAAAAATCTGAAGGAGACTTTGTGCTTTTTTTATGGGCATAAACTTGAAAATTTAAAAACAAGCCTTTTGTATGATAACATAATTAAATTAGAGTTTTTACATGTGTGATGCCTTTAATATTTGCTTTTCGGTTTTTTTAAATTCACAAGATTTATTGTTGGCTTGTATTTTTTTGTTAAGCCTCACCTTGGATATTTTTCCATTGATTTTTCAAATTCTTTATTGTATTAAATGCCTCCTTTCCGCCCCCCCCCCATGGACCCCTTCTAGCCCACCCCTACTCCCCACCCCAGGCTTTCACCGCCCTAGTATCTGTGTCCATGGGTTATGCATATGTGCATACAAGTTATTTGGTTGATCTCTTCCCACCCACCCACCCACTCACCTCTGCCTTCCCTCTGAGATTCCACAGTGTGTTACATGCTCCTGTGTCTCTGGATCTGTTTTGTTCATCAGTTTATGTGTTAATTAGATTCCATGAACAATATGAGTGAGATCCTGTGATACTTGTCTTTCTCTGACTGGTTTATTTCACTAGTGTAATGCTGTATGTGAACTTCAAGGGCCAGGAGAAGACAGGAGGAGTCATTGACGTTGGCTAAACCTCTCACATATTTGGAGAAAACACTGATATTTAACACTTTTACACATTTTCATGTAATAATAGACTTGCTCTGGTGCTGTAGCTTTGCCCTTGGGGTGCCCTCCCACCTTGTCTTACATGGATCCGAGCTGATGCTTCATCAGTTACCTTCACGTGGGTACACTCTGCTCTTGGAATGTGATTTGTTAATTCTGGCTTACCATAGTAGAAACCCAAATATTGTTCCTATAAAATGCCCCATAGGCCTTAGGTCTGGGTGTGTTGGATCCTCAGCATGTCAAAAATTTCATTATGCCATCTGCTTCAACCTGAGCCGTGTATCTTCTGCTGGCAGGCTTTATTGAAGTGCCGGGCTCAGGATAAAAAAATAAGCAGGTTTGGCATAAGAAGCTTGCTTTTGAAAAAATAATAATTGATCATGTGCCTGCTCTAGATTTAAAATACCCATTTGAAAGTATTCCCAGAAGCCTCATCTAAGCACATTGATCTCTTTTTCATCTGTGGTTGAAGATAGCAATTATTATGGTTGAATAATTGGTAACTTTGGTAAGTTGTTGAGTTTTCTGTTTTGTTTTTAAGGCACAGATTGGTGATACATTGTGAAATATTTTGATTACTTCTGTTAGTGGAAGCTCTTTACCTAATATCCTATTTGCAGAAATGATATCTTAAATGACTTTTTCTATATATATATAATACAAATATGGTAAGAATGCCATGATGAAAAAAAGCTAACTTATACGGTGTCTGCTATATATAGTGTGAGACTTTGCTAATTTTCTCATCTGTAAAATGAAAATAAAGTTATTTGGAGGCTTGTTGGGGAGATGATATTAGAGTAGGTCCTTATAAAATGAATAGACATGTATTCTGCAAATGTTTGTTGAATGCCAACTCTGTGCTAGGCACTCTTCTAGATAATGAGGATGTAATTCAGAAAAAAAATAGATTCCTCCACTGGAGAATTCCACATTCTATCTAGTCTGTCTTGACTGAGATGAAAGCTCCATGGCAACAGGGTACATGCTGGGTGGCAATAAGAACCATGAAGGAAAATACTTGAGGGAAGGATGTACCTGACTGGTAAAGGGGGCAGCTTGGCAGTTTGAGGAAAGGTGAAGTGGTCAGTATAGCTGGAGCTATGGGGACACAGTGCAAGGGGATGAGTTCAGAGAGTGATCCTGAAACACAATTGGTATCACCTTGCTGATAAATAATTACAGGTATAAAGTTAGATTCCAGACACCCTGTGGAAATATGAAATCAGGATTGGCTGTTTGCACTCTTCTGTCAATTATTTAGTTTTAACTTGGGGCTCCTTATAGCAGGTACACAAAAGTAATTAGAGAATACTTTTCCAAAATGGAATTATTTTTGTTGTTGTTTACATTATATCATTGTATCTGGAATTTGCCAGTTTGTGAAGTTTAAAGTCCTCCAGATTGGCAACTCTGCCCAAGACTTCTGAGAGCAACAGCAAAGGAGTTCAACTCAAATACTGAGTTAGAGGAAAGAATCACCACAGCACAGAACCAATTGCAAGTTTAGGAGGTTTGTTCCCAAAACGTCCCTCCAACATTTAACTGGAAGGACCAAAGAACTTACTGGGCTACTAAACTCATGGGTGTGGTCTATTTTACGGAAAGATTGCAGGTCAAATATTAGCTAAAGGAAGAGACACATAGCTCGGTCTGGTAGGATTTCAAACCAAAGCTTTTATTTTTCTTAGGAGATATCTTTCCCCGAATCAATGCATGGCAGTATGCATGGAGTATTGCCATCCAGCAAGCTCACCTGAGCTCTGTGTTCAGAGTTTTTATTTGAACACTAGAGGCCCAGTGCATGAAATCGTTCACGGAGGGGGGGGGTTCCCTCCGCCCAACCTGCACCCACTCCAATTGGGGACCCCTCGGGGGATGTCCAACCACTGGTTTAGGCCCGATCCCTCTCACAATCTGGGACCGCTGGCTCCTAACCACTCACCTGCCTGCCTGCCTTATTGCCCCTAACTGCCTCTGCCTACCTGCCTGATCACCCCTAACTGCCCTCCCCTGCCGGTCTGATCTCGTCCCAACTACCCTCCTCTGCTGGCCAATTTGGTTC
Source organism: Myotis myotis (assembly GCF_014108235.1). Lineage (NCBI taxonomy): Eukaryota > Metazoa > Chordata > Mammalia > Chiroptera > Vespertilionidae > Myotis > Myotis myotis. Next base: position 54,257,222 of record NW_023416316.1, on the reverse strand, counting down.
TGATTGGTCAGTTTCTATCCCAGTCAGAGTCAAAAGCTCCGCCTCTTAGGCAGCCATTGGCTCCTCACAGTTGACCCAGATTTGGTTCTGATTGGTCAGTTTCTATGCCAGTCAGTGTCTCTGGGCCTATCAACGGGGCCTGATCAGAAAGGCGAGGCTGATCAGCTCCGGTGGAGACTTGGAGAGAAATGGAGGCAAGGCTGTTGGCCAGGTCAGGAGAGAAAGAGAGGCAAGTTCTGATCAACGGCTGCTACAGAGGCTACGGATCAGACCCTGCCTCTCTCTCTCTCTGCAGGCCTCTCTCTGGGTGTGATCTGCAGCCCCCTAGGCAGTCAGTGCTGGGTCAGGGCGTCCACAGTGGCCCCAGTTAGTGCTGGGTCGGCAGGGCAACCCAGCACTGACTTCCGGTCTGGTGGAGCCTTAGGTCGTAACCAGTTGTTATGACCCTGGCTCTTTATTATACAGATCACTTCATAGGTATGATTCATTGACTGACTGCACCAGTGGCTGAACATAGTCTCAGAATTTGAGTTGATATCTTGTGACCTTGACGCCTACCATGAATAACAAAGATGCTCCTATTGTCTGGGAAATCCCAGGGGTTTAGAATTTAATTCCTAGGTGCCACAGACAAGAGCCAGACTGCTCTTTGGGGAAGACCAAATTCTTTGCTACATACATTGTTATAAAAATTCACACAATATGGAAAGGAAATGGCCTCCTGGAGTCCCATCTCTCTGGAATAACTAGTGTTAGTATTGCTTGTTTGTTTTATATTATTCCAATGTTTAATAAAGTTCATTGAATCATATTATATTGTAGCTTTTTTTTTTACTTTAAAGTGTATAAGGTGTGTATGTTTTTGCATGTGCTTTAACGAGTACCCTGAAGTTGAACACTGGATATAAATTTAAAAATATTTTGTTATCTAATAAATAGTGATGCATTGCACATCTACACAGTTTTTTGCATGTTATTTTAATTTTTCACATTGAAATAAATTTTTGAAATATAATTGCTTAATTGAAAGGCAAGACCAGTTTGAAATTTGGTTTGTACTTCATTATTATCTCTTTTGGGATGTTTCCTATTTAATTGTTTATGGGATGTTGAAATTGTTAATGACTTTCATATTAATCTTAGGTAAACATTGCAACTTCAGCAATTTCAAATGTAGAATGTGCCCATATTCCACATCTCAGCCCGGCTGTCATTAGTACTCTGCAAAATGAATCATTGTTATCGTCCCAAAACAATGGGAATCTGGAAGTACTTACAGCTGCAGGTACTCCACACATCAATGGGAAAACTGCTTGTGATGAATTTGATCAACTGATCAAAAATATGGCCCAGGTAAGAACATTTTTTCTTTTTAATTGTGATAGAGTGTATAATATCTTAAAAGAATGTAATCAAGTCCTGGATAATTTGAAGAATATTTATATGTTCATCTTATGTAACATGTTAAATATACATTAAATATATATGTATTAAATGTAGTATTAAATATATTATTATTTATTAAGACATTGATAACATCTGAAAAAAATTGGAATGAAAATGAAGTAGATTTTGTTTGGATGGCTCAGAGATTTTTCTATTCCATTTCTTTAAATTATCACATTTTCAACTGAGTGTTATGTTTTATGTTCTAGAAATAGTCTCCAGTATAAATAAAATGTCTCATTCTAGGTGATGAGGGATCAAGGTTATTTTAGAAAAAAAAAGAATTTATTGAGTTTTTTTAAACAAAGGAATGCCACTAATAAGATGACTACAAGTGCAAGGATTAGCTTTTAATTTTATTTCTTGCTTTGCTTCCTGGACAGGGTCGCCATGTAGAAGTCTTTGAGCTCCTCAAACCTCCCTGTGGAGGCCTCGGGTTCAGTGTTGTGGGACTGAGGAGTGACAACCGGGGAGAACTGGGAATATTTGTGCAGGAGATCCAAGAGGGCAGTGTGGCTCACAGGTGAGACTGGCAGGCTGCTGGTCTGGGTTTGATACCATATTCGGGAGGTGTTGATCACCCTGGGAGAGTGTAGAGAAGCAAAATGAATGGAAACAAACAGGAATCCAAAAATAATGATAATAACCAGTTTTTTAGACGTCATTGGCATTGCTTTGATAAAATGTTAGTCCTTTTGAAAGAAGAGTAGCTTTTCAATATAGTTATAACTTAATCACTTTTTAGTAAGGAAAGAAAAATTTGATGAGGACATCTTCTGAATGTTAGTAAATGGACTCTTCTGATTATATTTTAAAATTATTATTTAGAAAACTATCCATGTGGCCCATGATAATTTAAAAGATTTTATTAATATACTCAAAGCAAGAAGTAAATTATATGCCTCCTCGCTTTTATTTGTAGAAGATAGGCACATCCAAGTTTTAATGAAAAGGTTAGGTCGCTGAAAGAAGAGGGCTCTACAATGGGGGGAGTTCATTAGATACACTGGAGCCAAAGTCTATGCTTTTAAAAGTCAAAGTCCCAGAAAAAGCTACCTAATTGTGGATTTAGAAAATAGAGTTAAAGTAATCTGATGCTGTACGCCAGAAAAGCTGTCATTGTCTTGGGAGCCATCAGGTATCTTTTACCTCCTTTCTCATTCTTGATAGAGATGGAAGATTGAAGGAAACTGACCAAATCCTTGCCATCAATGGACAGGCACTTGATCAGACGATCACACATCAGCAGGCCATCAGCATCCTGCAGAAAGCCAAGGACACTGTGCAGCTCATTATTGCCAGAGGCTCGTTGCCTCAGCTCATCAGTCCCATGGTTTCCCGCTCCCCATCCGCAGCCAGCACAATTTCCGCTCACTCTAATCCGGTGTGTATGTAAGATTTTCACAAGGAATAGGACTCATTTTCTACTTCTTTTTTATAGGTTTCTAGATGACTATTTTACATTTTCCTTAGGTTCTTTGTATTTCTTGAGTTTTTGCCTTTTTATTCTTTTATCTCTCCCTCGCCCGGAATAGTTGTTATTTAATTTTGATAAGTTTCTGGCTTCTAAAACTATTTTTACAATATTTTGTATAGTTTCCTTTTTTATTTGGTAACATCTCTCAAATGAAAATGAATCAGACCTTTTACAAAATTGACTCTATCTGCCGACAGATATAATCTTGAGTTTGCTTTGTAATTTGTCAATTATACTTTGTATTATTGTTATAGTTAGCTGTCTATGATGACGTTAAGAAGTAATCTAAATTTGGAATCTTGCAAGGCAGGATAATGCAGAAAACATTTTTAATACATAAAAGTTTTTTCCTTGATCTTTCCTTTTTAAAGAAAAAGTTCTACAAAAGGTCTCCCAAATCAATGCCTATCTTTACCTGGTTAAATGTGGTCACTGTGATGATGTGTTTATAATTTCAAGATTGATTATGCAGTAACTATCTTTTGAAACGAACATGTAACTAAACAAAAGAGACATGTCTTACGACTCATTTTTATGTTTGAACTCAATTATTTAATATTACTCATAAAATAACTTTCACAGAAATCTCAACTGTAATGAAAATTTTAGTTTTTCCTAAATATGTTCAGATTCTTACAGGAGCTTTATTTTCAGGTTCACTGGCAGCATGTGGAAACTATTGAATTGGTGAATGATGGATCTGGTCTGGGATTTGGCATTGTCGGAGGAAAAGCAACTGGTGTAATAGTAAAAACCATTCTGCCGGGAGGAGTGGCTGATCAAGTAAGCTACTCCCAACAGGTGTTCATGCTGTTTTATTAAATAGCATGGCTTCATCTTTTACATTATCTGCCAGAAAGAAGAAACTGTGGCCTTAGATAATATCAAAGAAGCTGAGTTAGACTCTTCTGTTTTGCTGGGCTGTCCCTAAATTGTTTTTTTTAAAACTTGGGGAGAAATACCATTGAAAGGGGAAGATTGATCTTGAGTTAAAGGAATAGACCACCAGACTAAAGCCCAAGTTATGGTTTTGATCATTGTAGAGATAGCAGTTCTTTATTTTATGATCGTAAATCAAATTTATAAACCTAGTCAACTGTTTTATGGCCACAAGATTCTATTGAAAAAAGAACAGTGCTGTAGTAGGAAAAAGCACAAGGTTCATCTTGTCCTTTTAGGGATGCGTCACTGGTGTCGTCTTTGTCTATGAAACCTGGCCTGTTTTTGTCACTGGGAGTTATACATTAAAGAATTGCCATTTATGCTAGAATTGCCATGTTGGAATCTATGTGGCAAAATTTTAGTTGATTATTATAATTTATGTCTTCTTAGACAAGTTCAACTAATGTAAGTATATTTGTGCTTTGTAACTTTTCATAATGATGTTTGCTTTTATAGTTGTATTTGAACTTAGGAGTCATGTTCATCTATTTGTCATATTCATATGTGAAAGTCAGATTTATTGGCAGAGATATTGACAGTAACACAATAGTTTGACATTTTTAAAAATATTAGCCAATATCTAGCAGTATCTGGTGAAATCCCTTTAGTTGACAGACTTGTGATAAATAAGTTTTATCTTCAGTGTAGAGCCGCACTGTTCAATACTGTGGGTAATTGCCAGATGTCACTTTTTAAATTCAAATTTAAATTAATTAAAATAAACAAAGTTACAAGTTTAGTTCCTCATTTGGTCTGGCTACATTTCATGTGCTCTATAGCTGCAGGTTGCTTGTAGCTGCCGTATTGGACAATACAGAACATTTTCATTCTTGCACAAAATCCTAGTGGCCACTGTATAGAGGCTTATAAGACTGCTTGCCACTCCCCATCTATCTGAATTTTTATCTCACCATGATACCATCTGCAAATGAATTCTTTAGAAATATTTATAACTAAATGGCAAGGCAGAAAATTGTGGTGTCATTGCTTTCTTGTGGTTCATACTATATTTTGTGTAATATATATTTGTATAGTGACTTATACTATATCTTTGTTTAATGGCATTTTCTTCCTCTATCCCTCAAAAAATTCACAAAGAGGCTTAATATTTTCTTGTATCTAGTAGGTAGAAATCAAATTGAAAAGCTTATATCGACTATCAATTTAAGGAATATTTGTGAATTTTAGTTACTTATATCACATTGAGTGATATTAGGCTGCTTCAAAAATGTAGTTAAAAAAACAGTTAAAATCACAGCCACATGTGTAGTGTCCTATGATTGATATTTCGTATCATTGATTTTTTATTCCCTTTCCCTCATTTAGGACTTCTCTGATGAGGTAATAAAAACAAAGCCTGATAAACCAATCTCTTTTTATTCAGCATGGGCGATTGTGCAGTGGAGACCACATTCTAAAGATCGGTGACACAGATCTAGCAGGGATGAGCAGTGAGCAAGTAGCACAAGTCCTCAGGCAGTGTGGAAACAGAGTTAAACTGATGATTGCAAGAGGTGCCCTAGAAGAACCGGCAGCACCCACCTCTCTGGGCATCACCGTGTCCTCATCCCCATCCTCTACACCAGAGATGCGGGTAAGTAGGTGAAAGTTCATGGGGTAAGTCATAGACAATAGCACCTAAATGATAGGATGTTTGTTTTGAAACTAGATTTATTAATATTTATATGTTAGGGATATATGCAAAACCGATTGACACGGACAAGAGTGCGGTGAAGGCCTTAGGGTGGGGCGGCAGGTGTGCGCTAGAAGGGGGTCAGTGGGGAGACAAAAGGGATATTTGTAATACTTTGAACAATAAAGATACATTTTTTTAAAAATGAAACAAAATTCAAATATAGAAATGTTTCGGCACAAATAATATGTTATTAATTATGAATAATGTGTAACAGATGAAAAATAGATTGCTTAAAAATTCTAGATGACTATTTTACATTTTTCTCTAAGCAGTACATTTATGAGAATAATGTTCTGTAATACAGAAAAGTATTAAGGAATTATTTGTTACAAATACCGGAAATGTTGGATACTTTTTCTTACATTGAAGGCCCTCAGTAGGGTGTGGTGAATAAAGCTTATTAACACCTTTTAATATTGTTTTATGGCATATCATACAACTGTTATCAGATTTATAATGAGAAGTCACTATTCTTCAGCCAGTTATTATAAATTTTTAAATAAAAGTTATGTTTTTGAGATTGTAACAAAAGCTTTACCCATATGCATAACCTCCCATCTATGTTTGTAACAATATAACAAGAGCTTAAAAATTTCATAATTTTTCAAATGTGGTGATTATCACAAATACTTCAGATCACAGTATGACTGTAGTGCATAAAAAATTCAACAAAACCATTTTATCTAGAAATCATATATTTAAGGAGAGAATTACACTCAGTTTTTAGATTAGCTTTATAGCAAATGTAAATTCTACATTTTTCTCTAATAGTTCTAAAAACATCTGATTTTTTCTATTGAAGTTTTTGTTCTAACCAGTTGCTTCGAATTCTTTTTTTAGTATCCTAACCTCTTCCACAGACCCTTTTAAACTTTATTAGAACACTTGAAATTTCCATGATTCTCTTGTTTTCAAGATTGAGTTTGGTTGCTATTTTTTGCAGAAAGAAAGAAAGCTTGTTTATGAAAGTATTTAAGTGGCATTCTTTTGTGGTAAACAAAAACATTTTATTCAGCATATATAAATGAATGCAATACCGAGACCCACTTCATGTAATTGAAAGCTTAGAAAAATATCTATTCTGTGCATATCATCATTTCTGAAGCTTGTGCCCCTTTTAAAACCATTCGATAGTCAAATTGCCACCCTCTAAAATAGCACTCGCATAAGTCTTATTAAAAATAGAAAACACATTTGTTTCCATTGAAGCAGATTTCATCCTGTCATTTTCTTGTAATTATCTAAACTTTAAACTTTTTGCTAAGTTTGCACAGATAATTATGTGCAGTGAGGAAAACTAAATGGAACTTTACAATAAAATTATATCTCGTTTAGGTGAATTATCAGTGAGATACAATCAGAGTTTACTTAAAAAAAATCAGAAAACATCACCAGCTAGCCCCAACCAGCATGTCTATTCAAACCGATAGCCTGAATTCTGTCCTGATCTTCTTAGGGTTATTTGTAAAATGCTGACACCCCTTTAGTATATAATGCCAATAGCTTAATGAGAACTTATTGCACTAATCCACTAATGCTTAATTCAGGGACTCTTGCCCTTCAGGCCAACATAGAATTAATAGCAGTGCTGCATGTTAAAGAAACCTGTGTTCTGCTATCATTGCAGGAAGTAAGGGAATCATAGCAGAAAGGCAGACTTTCCTTACAGGTAGCTTTTAAAATTAGAGTATGAATTTACAAAACAAATACAGGGACCATTTTAAATGGTTCATGGGTACATTTCACTGATTTAAAAAAAAAAATAATCATCAGCCCTAGCCAGTCTGGCTCTGTGGATAGAGTGTCGGTCTGTGGACTGGAGGGTCCTGGGTTCGATTTTGGTCAAGGGCACATGCCTGGGTTGTGGGCTCGGTCCCCAGTAGGGGGTGTGCAGGAGGCAGCCAGTCAGTGATTCTCTCTCATCATTAATGTTTCTCTCCTTCTCCCTTCCTCTCTGATATCAGTAAAAATATATTTTAAATAGTAATCATCAGTATTTTAATAATATTTCTGAAGGATAGAGGAAGTCATACTTATGGTGTTAGAATCAACTGTCAACTTGGCATAGTAACAGTAGCAAAGTGTCCTGAGAGGACACAGTGGCCCCTGCATTCCCCTGGGGCTTTACATACTGCAGAGCACTTAAGAGCCGGGGTTCTGCAACCAGCCTGTCTGCATTTGAATTCTGCCTCTGCTAGAATTCTTACTGTTTGTCCTTGGAAAGGTCTGTGTTCCTCAGTTTCCCCAGAGAAAAGCTGACAGTGATTGTGCCTACCGCAGTAAATGTGAGCTGGACTGTTGTCCTTATTCCTGATAGACATTTGAAAGTTAGAAAAATTCAATAGCAAAGCCAGATTTGAACTTGATCTGAATTCAAAATGTGAGTTCTTTCAACCTCCTAAATCCTTAACACATGCAGATGATTATCTTGGAGAATGGAATTTGATCCTAAGAAACTATTTGATTTCTGAAGTTTTGTTTACACAAACAGCATTGTATTTCTGTGATAGGGGGTGTGTTCAGGTTTTCTGCTGACATTCCCTTGTGGCACAAATATGATGCTCAGTGCACGTTAACAAGACTGAAGGAGTAATCAATCACACAGTGAGCCTCCAGCAGAGTTCTCTGACGCCTAATTACACCTTATTCCAAAATAAAGATGCGGCTTTTTGAGTTACCTTGTTTGTTTACATGTTTATTTTTCTGGGTATTTACTTATCTACTTTATTTTAGGTTGATGCTTCCACTCAGAAAAGTGAAGACAGTGAGACATTTGATGTGGAACTCACTAAAAATGTCCAGGGATTGGGAATTACCATTGCTGGTTACATTGGAGATAAAAAACTAGGTAGTTTTAAACATTGATATGTTTTTTTAACTTGACAATTGCCTCTAATGTAATTACCTTATGCGTTATTGAATCATATTTATATATTTTTATATTATTGGATAAACAGATTGAAAACTTTTCTAGGAACAACTTAATGTATGTGATTGTGATTTTGTATTTATGAGACAAAACCATTGTCTCATCCTCTGGCCTAAGTTTCTACTACTGGTTTTGTTTGTGTGGCTTGCTGATGTATATTCCCTCAAAATTAGGACTGTATATTTGGATACTAGAGGATGGATATTATTTAGTTGAGTGATTTTCATAAATAATAAAAAACACACAACTATTTCCAATCTTAGAACCTTCAGGAATCTTTGTAAAGAGCATTACGAAGAGCAGCGCTGTGGAACATGATGGCAGAATCCAAATTGGAGACCAAATTATAGCAGTGAGTAGCACATTTAATTTTGCTTTGTTTAATTGTCATCGTTGAGAAGTGCATTCTCCTCCTTTACTCAGTTTTGAGAACTACATTTAGCTTGATACTAATTTAAGCTTGCTTTGTTAATTTGACTCTCATTACAATGATCGGTTTTATTATTTTTTGGAATTAAGAGCATTCAATAGAAGCTTTACCGATTTCACCTCTCAAGGTGGGACTTCATTTGTGAATGATTTATGACATATCAGATTTCTGGTTATAACATTAATATAATAGTTATACATTGGTTACTAGTACATTCATATCATAGTTAGACTGTAGTTGCAGACACCCAGGTAAAGACCAGTTGTCATAGCCTCTGGTTTGCTTGCATCTGAATTTGGGATGTTTGCATTTTCTTCCTTAGGTTAGCAGAACGACACTGTTATTGTTGACTCCATCACCAAGGCTACTTTTAGCTCTAAGACTATACAAGAATACAGAAAAGATACAACCTCTCTAATTAATCAACCCACCATTCTTACTGTAGTAACATCACTAGGCTTTGAGCACATGGCTGTTCAAGGCAGTGTACAAAAGGATCTAACTTCCAGTTCAGTGTTCGCTGGAAACGGGACTACCTAACTCCTTCTGAGAACACAAACCCCAAAGACCCTGCAAAGAGGGCTTCCTGGTTAAAAACTTCAGGAAAAACTGCAGGCGATATACTCTCTTAGGGATTCACAATGGACATGGAAAAAAAATCAAAGACTGAGAAGTTCTGCAGAAGAGAAACTTGTTTAACTCTTTTACATAAGTATTTCCTAAACTTCTTTAATATGGTTTCTTTCTATCTTCAAACACATGTTAATATCCTTTGGAAGACATTTTGAGGAATTCCAGTTTATTTTAATACTGGAGGCCCAGTGCACGGATTAGTGCACATTGAAAGGAAATTAATTAGAAGGTGGCCAGTGGGGCGAGACTAGGTGAGATGGGCTGGACACGCCCTGGAGCCAACTTCCCGCAGTCCCTCCCCAGCCTGCTGCACCTGGGGTGACACCGGGGCTCGAAGGGTATCTGCAGAGTGAGCAGGGTCCCTACAGCACGTGGGGTCCCTCAGCCTGGCCTGCGGGGATCGGGCCAAAACCAGTAGTCCGACATTCCCTGGGGCGTCCTAGAGTGTGAGAGGGCACTCTGCAAAGATGCTGTTGCTCAGTGGCTCCTGTGTTGAGCATCTGCCCCCTGGTGGTAAGAGCGCATCATACCTAATGGCCAGTCACTTAGCCATATATATATATATATATATATATATACACACACACACACAAGAGGCCCGGTGCACAAAAATTTGTGCACTTGGGGGAGAAGGGGGGGGTCCCTCAGCCCGGCCTGTGCCCTCTTGCAGTCTGGGACCCCTCGGGAGATAACGACTTGCTGGCTTAGGCCTGATCCCGGGTGGCAGAGGGCAGGCCCAATCCCTAGGTGCAGCCCCTAGTCGGGCTCAGAGCAGGGCTGATTGGGGAGTTGGGGCACCACCCCCTGTCATGCAGAGAGCAGGGTGGATCGGGAGGTTGCGATGCCACCCTCAGTCATGCTCAGGGTAGGGCCGATTGTGGGGTTGGGGCACCGCCCCCTGTCACACTCAAGGCAGGGTCGATGGGGAGGTTGCGACGCCACCCCCTGTCACGCACAGAGCAGGACCAATCAGGCGGTTGGGGCACTGCCCCCTGTCACTCACAGAGCAGGGCCCATCAGGGGGGTTGGGGCTCCGTACCCTGTCACTCACAGAGCAGGGTCGAACAGGGGGTTGGGGATCTCCCCCCTGTCACGCACAGAGCAGGGCCGATCAGGGGGTTGGGAAGCTCACCCCTGTCATGCACAGAGCAGGGCCCATCAGGGAGTTGGGGCGCCGCGCCCTGTCACACTCAGGGCAGGGCCGATGGGGAGGTTTTGGCTCTACCCCATCACACACAGAGCAGGGCCTGTGGGGGGAGGGAGGGTTGGGGCCCCGCCCTCTATCACCCACAGAGCAGGGCTGATTAGGGGGCTGGGCCGCTGCCACGGTCACACTCAGGGCAGGGCCAATGATGAGATTATGGCTCTACCCCGTCACACACAGAGCAGGGCCCATGGGGGGGGTTGGGGCGCTGCACCCTGTCACACACAGAGCAGGGCCGATCAGGGGGTTGGGGAGCTCCCCCCTATCAGGCACAGAGCAGGGCTGATCAGGGGGTTGGGGTGCCTTCCCCTGTCACGAACAGAGCAGGGCGGATGGCCCCGCCCCCTGTCACACACACAGCCTCAGGGTGATCAGGGGGTTTGGACGCTGCCCCCTGTCACGCTGATCCCGGTGCTGGGAGGCATATTACCCTTTTACTATATAGGATAGAGGCCTGGTGCATGGGTGGGGGCCGGCTGGTTTGCCCTGAAGGGTGTCCTGGATCAGGGTGGGGGTCCCCACTGGAGTGCCTGGCCAGCCTGGATGAGGGGATGATGGCTGTTTGCAGCTGGTCACACACCCTTCAGGGTGGGGGTCCCCACTGGGGTGCCTGGCCAGTCTGGGTGAGGGGCTGAGGGCTGTTTTCAGGCTGGCAGGTGACTGAAGCTCCCAACTGCTCTTTTTTTTCTTTTTTTTATTCTGGGCCAGCTTTAGCTCTGAGGCTTGGCTCCAGCTCTTAGGCCTCGGCTGCTGAAAGCAGGTATCTGGTTTGTTTGGGTTCTATAATCGAAACACTGTTTCAACTCCAGCTCTGAGATCCCGGCTGGCTGAAAGCAGGTTTCTGGGGTTTTGTTTAGCTTCTATATTTGTAACAATGTTTCAAACTGCAAGCTCAGAGGCCGGCAGCGGCAGGTGGGGAACGTTGGCTTCTTCCGTCACTGAAGCAAGCAAGCCTCATGTTTGCTTCAAGCTGCCTGGCTGCCGGCCGCCATCTTGGCTGACAGTTAATTTGCATATCGCCCTGATTAACCAATGGGAAGAGTAGCGGATGTACGGCTAATTACCATGCTTCTCTTTTATTAGATAGGATGTGTTTGTTTAATCTTAATTAAGTATCTGTGGTTTCCTTGGGAATGTAAGAAAGTAGAATGTTAGGATAGAATAGTTCTTGGTCATAGCAGCATTATTCACAATAGCTAAGATAAGGAAGTAATGTTGGTGTCCTTCGATGGATGAATAGATAAACAAAATGTGATGTATATACAATGGAAAATTAATGATACAAAGAAGGAAATTCTGCCACATCCTACAACATGGATGAACCTTGAGGACATTATGCTAAGTAAAATAAGCCAATCATAAAAGGACAAGTACTATATGATTCCACTTACATGAAGTGCCTAGAGTAGTTAAAATCATACAATCAGAAGGCAGATTGGTCGTTTTGAGGGATTGGGTGGAGGGGGAAATGAGCAGCTGCTGTTTAATGGGTACAGAGTTTCACCTTGCTGGATGAAAACATCTGGAGATCTAGTGTATGACAGTGTGAATATACTTAACACTCCTGAACTTTATGTATAGTTAGAAAAGTTTAAGACAGGGGTGGGCAAACTTTTTGACTCGAGGGCCACAATGGGTTCTTAAACTGGACCGGAGGGCCAGAACAAAAGCGTGGATGGAGTGTTTGTGTGAACTAATATAAATTCAAAGTAAACATCATTACATAAAAGGGTACGGTCTTTTTTTTTTTTTTTTTTTAGTTTTATTCATTTCAAACGGGCCGGATCCGGCCCGCGGGCCGTAGTTTGCCCACGGCTGGGTTAAGATGATAAGTTTTATGTTATGTGTTTTCTACCATAATTTAACAGGAAAGGTAGAGGTGTCCTTTATCTGTTGCCATTTGCTCCTGTATTCAGCTCCCTGAGTTATGGTGCTTAGTTCTGTAAAACTCCTAACTGCACCTGTTCACCTCTTAATCGACTATAAAGATTGGATGTGCTCGCCTCTGAGCTGGCTGGTTCCTGTAAAGAGCCTTCCCATGGTATCTCCATTTTAACCTACACTGAAAATTAACTACTTTAAGTGTGTTTTTTTTTTTGTTTTTGAGTAAAGGAAAGGAGAGTGAATACAGATTCTAAATACATATTTGATACTGAATTCAAAATTGAAAACACAGCTACGTTTTTTCCCCCTAAGCTGTATAATTTAACTCATTAGAAAGTTTTTAAAAATTCTCTTGAGATACAACTCACATGACATCCAATTTACCCATTTAAAGTGTATAATTCAGTAGTTTTTGGGTACTCACAATTGTGTATCAATTACCACAATCAATTTTAGTATATTTTCATTATCCAATAAAGAAACCCCCATATACACTAGGAGTTACTCCCCAATTCCCCCATCATCTCAATGCTAGACAACTACTGATCTAATTTCTGTGCAGATTTGCCTGTTCTGGACATTTCATGTAAATGGAATCATATAATAAGTGGTAATTTGTGATTAGCTTTTTTTGCTTAGCATAATGTTTTCAAGGTTCATCCAAGTTGTAGCATATAAAAAGAAATTCTTCATTTCTGAATGATAATCCACTGTATGGGTATACCACATTTTATTTATCCATTCATCAATTGATGAGCATCTAGGTTGCTTCCTCTTTTGGGGGGATAATGCCTCTGTGAACTTTCATGTGTAAGTTTTGTATAGATGTATGTTTTCATTTCTTGGGCATATGTTTAAGTTTTAGTAAGCTGCTTTCACCTACAAAATTGCAATACGGAAATGTCTCTTGTAGAGTTTTTAGGAAAACCATATGAGTCATTTATTTTAAATACCTAGTGTAATACTTTGCACCTAAGTGCAATTTGATAAATTAAGCAGATATTTATTAAGAGCCTGAAATGAAGCCCTTACACATTTGAAAGAGTCTCGTAGTAGCTTCCCTCCTTCTTGTCATTCTTTTCATTCTTCTACTAGAGGCCCGGTGCATGAAAATTCGTGCACTCAGGGGGATCCCTCAGCCAGGCCTGCACCTTCCCACAATCCAGGACCCCTCGGGTAGGTTCACTAGGCCTGGCCTGAGATAAGGGCCTATTGGGGCTTTTTTTCCCCCTGCTGCAAGCAGCTGGCCCCACCCCTGCCACTGCCACTGCTTGCCATCTGTGCAGCGCTGCCCGCCTCCCACTTCCGCTGCCACCGGTGGCCTCCCTCTGCAGTTGACAGGTGTGGGGTGCGATGACTTGGCTGGCCTGGGCCTCCCTCTGCCGGGTGATCGCTGGCCAGCTGCACACCTGCCACCGTGGCCTGGGTCTCCCTCTTTCTTTGCTGGGGGGTGGGGCCAGCCCTGCAAGGGGCCATCTGCCTACCTGATTGCCCCTAACCACTTGCCTGCCTACTTGATCACCCTTAACTGCTTGCTTGGGGGGGCCTGCCCGGCGAGGGGCCGTCTGCCTACCTGATTGCCCCTAACTGCTGGCCTGCCTACCTGATCACCCCTAACCACTGGTCTGCCTGCCTGATCACCCCTAACCGCTGATCTGCCTGCCTGATTACCCCTATCCACTCTGCCTGCCTGCCTGATTGCCCCTAACCGCATGCTTGGGGGCAGAGCCAGCCCGGGGAGGGGCCGTCTGCCTATCTGATTCCCCTAACCATTGGCCTGCCTACCTGATCTCCCCTAACTACTTGGCTGTCTACCTGATCACCGGTATTCGCTGGTCTGCCTGCCTGATCGCCCCTAACCACTCTGCTTGCCTGCCTGATTGCCCCTAACTACTTGCTTAGGGCCGGGGCCAGCCCGGCGAGGGGCCGTGGTGGTTCTGGTCTCTGGTTGTTCAGGTCGTTATGCTTATGGTGGCTGGCCTTTTATTATATAAGATAAGTGGAACCTTAAATATAATTTTGCTTAGGCAAGGTCAGTGATAAAGGAAATTGTTGATCCAAAAGTGGAAGCAGCCTTCTTGTGAAATCTTTTTTCTTTTAATAAAATCACTTGTCTTCATTATCATCAATGTTCCGATTTTTGACTTTAAGCAGTATTTTTAGAAGCACCTTAAATGCTTAGGGAACATCATGAAATGCTTTGATTATGCCTTAATTTAGTGCAAAATATCACCATCTTGTGGACTTTTGAGATAGTGGTAGTCAAGTTCTTCACCCCAGTTGTGTTTTCACAACTGCATTTGTTTTTCTCAATGTCTGTTAACATTTTCTAGCTGTCTGGTAACAGCTATTTTGAGCTATACATTATTTTCATTTTATAATTGTTGAGGTGGTGAGAAGAGTAAGAAATCATTTCTTAATGTTTTGAGGAATTATTATTTTATAACATTAAAACTTTTTTGTAGGATTCCTGTTTCACAGATTGTGCTCTAGGGTTTCACTATGATCATACAGGGCAAAAGAATAGAGTAAATGAACACATTTCCCCCCCACTTTACTAGTATATATAGTATGTAAGAATTATATGATAAAAGGACTCTATTTTTAAAGTTGGCCAAACTTGTCATTAAATAAAAACATATACACTCATTTTTTTTAGGTTGATATACAGAGAACTTGGCTAAAAGCAGTATGAGGTAATAATTAATCAAAATATTATTAAACAAGCATGTGAATATGGAAAGATGTCAGATGTTGCCTATGATGTTCTGTGACTTTTTATACATATAGGTATAGGCTGTGTTGGAGGCGGGCGTGGCCAGCTAATTGAGTGTGCTAAGAAACTGGGATTTTTGAATTGTTCCAGCTAGTATTTCTCCCTATAACTGTTCCTGTTAATTGATATATCTGTACTGTGAGAATGTTAGATCTCTTCTTGAGATAGCACAAAGGCATTTTCTGAACTGCAGTCTTGTCTGTGGCACCACTGGATCTGAAGCCACGGCTTAACGCCCTTCCTTCGATAATGAGGGACCAGAGCTGGCCTGGGGCCTGGTTTAGGCTTTGGGGACCTTGTCTCATAGGAATGATGGGTTTAATTATATGGAACAGAAACTGCTCCCATGAAAGCTCGGGATTTTCATGTTTATTAATCACTTCTTCACTCTGCTACTAATAATAACAGTTGATGAGTATCTTCCTGGTCCAGAGTGGCATGCACTGTAAATTTGGGAAGTACCATTATTCCCATATGACAGATGGAGATACTGAGTAATTTGAACTGAATTCTGAAATGGAAAGTCCATGATTATTCCATTATAGCAATTTCTTTGGTGCTACTACCATCTCTGACATTTGTTTTCCTGGGAGATCCTAGTGGAGATATTTGACTTAACTTTACATAGAAAATAGTGGATTTTTCATCTAACTTTGGCCCCTTGTTTCTCAGCAGTTTGTTCCGTAGATTCTTTCTTTTGGGTACCATCGTTCCGAGGGGTACTGGGTCTTTCCATGGGAGTGGCATTCCTCTGGTCTATTTTCCAACAAAGCCAGGTTGTTGAGCAGTTCCCAACATAACAGCACTTTTCTCTTGCTTCACAGTCAAAGCCTTTTTCTTATTCTTCTGGCGGAATTACACACAGTCCCCTGCATCCTTCCCTCCTTGAGGTGACACAGCTCTTCTGAATTGAGGTCAAGGAAGAACCATCTAAGTGGGTGTGGTAGGGATTCAGAACTCTTCTCTCTTTAAAACAAAAACAGGCCTCTTAAATTTTCCCTTATTTTAACAACGCACCTCTTTCATGTCCTAAATGTACACAATGTTTATTTCTTAACCACTTGAATTTAAATTTATTCTTGGTGGCCCCTCTCACAACTTAGTTTAGCACAGGGTATAAATAAGAGTAGCATCTCAACCACAATTTCATTTTCACATACATGACACTGAGTACAAAGCTTTCAGTTCATCATTTCTTTACCACAAATTCTCTGGAGAGCCTGCTTACTCTGCTTCCTAGATGCTGAGGAGTGGAAACAAATATTTTTAATGGTATGAATCCTGGGCCCCACCCTCTAACTGTTAGCTCATAATTTCTAGAAATGAGACCCCATAATCTGTATTAAGCAAAACAAACAAAACCCTCCTGAGTGATTCTAGTGATTGTAAACTAGTACTGGTCCCCAAACAGGCGTCAGCCCATTCCCTGCTAGGGGAATCCTCACTCCCCATTCTTCTCACACTAACAGGCGGTAAATACGCATTTGGTGAATCGGTAATACAAATATCCATTCAATTTTTAACATGTCTTGTTCTTACCAGGTAGATGGTACAAACCTTCAGGGTTTTACCAACCAACAAGCAGTAGAGGTGCTGAGACACACAGGACAGACTGTGCACCTGACACTGATGAGGAGAGGAACGAAACAGGAAGCTGAGCTCCCGGCAAGGGAGGACGTCACAAAAGATGTGGTTTTATCTCCTGCTGATGCCAGCATAAGCAAAGGTAATGCCAAGTTATCTGGTTTTCAGTTACACCCTTATATCATTTCATGTTTTTTTCTAATTCTAAAGTTATTTAAAAAATAGTATTTAGTCTTCACTATTTAGTATGAACCAAGTAAAAAGCAAATTTAATAAAGTTGGGATGAATTGGAGCAAGAATGTGTTCATTAACTGTAGAACGGACTTAAGAATAAAGCAGATTACTTCCTGTCCTATTTATTCAGTCACCATTTCCGAAACATACACAGTCATTTACCTTGCTGTGCCTCCTTACTTTTTCAGTGTCCTCATCATGTTTTCTCCTTAGGCAGAACCTATCTGCCTGGATTATGCATTTGAGCCCCAGGATGTTTCTGACTCCTCAGCCTTTCCTTGAAGGAATGGATTTTAATTTCCCATTTAGAAATGTCGTTGATAACCTGCTTACCCATGAGTATTTCTGGGAAACACTGGCATCCCTATGTAGCTCACTGGGCTCAAGGTTTACTGGTAGAAGTCGGGCTGTTGGTTGGAAAGTGCTGCTTCATTTCTCAAACTGCTAACCATTCTAGTATTTATGTCATAAACTACTTATTACAGTATGAGGAGACAGGGAGGCAAATCACAGGGGAAATTTATTACTTCTTTCTCCCATTAACAAGAAAACGTTCCTTTAAGAATAAGTAGTTATTGAAGAGTTTCCCTACCTAAACAATTTCTTATTTGGGGATTCAAATATATACAGTGGGGTGTGAAAAATTCAAATGCTTCTATAACAGATATAACTACTAACATATTCTTTTCTTTAAGAAAATTATGAAAAAGATGAAGATTCTTTATGTTTGAGGAGAAACACCAGCATATTACCCATTGAGGAAGAAGGTAAACACCTGGAGCAGGTTGTTTTGTTCTTTATATGCTTTATAGATAACTGACTTTTATAAATGTGCATGAGCCTCTATGGACATATTGTAAATTACAGAAGAACACTTTCAAAAAAGAGATCTTTTAAATCCTTATTTATATATATGATTAATTGCTCTAGTAGATTGAAATAGTTCATTGATAGCTGGCATATTTTCTTACTGACTCGATCTTCTACATTTTTTTAAACTAGAACCCTTTGGGACTCAATCAGTAAATACATGGTTTTTATTTCAACCCCCGTATTTCTATACAGCCAACATATGTCTATCTTAATGAACAAGCAAACATAAAATTATAAAGCATATTTAAAATAAATACCAGGGAATCTGTAAAGCTGTAAAGCTACTAGGAATGAAACTGTCCAATTTGGGAGGCTTTTTCGTCTCCATTTTTTAAAACTTTAATATTGGGAAACTTTAATATTGGGAAATTGGTTCTGAAAGGAATATTAGAGAGAAATTAGATTTCTTTCACTTATAAACCTGGGATCCATGAAGCTGCTTAAACATTTTTTAGAGTAACATTGTTTTAATATGTAATTATGCCTGAGTGTTGTGGTGATCTTTTTAGCCTGGGAGCTATGTGCCTCCCTTCTCTGTCAGGTTGCTCTCGGTAGTTTAGTAACTTAAATCCACTGAGCAAAGAACGAGACTGCTCTCCCTTCATTTGAATCCCATCCTGCACGAAATAATTTTATTGAAGCTTTGTAGTTCTTTAGAATACCTACTGCTCCATTATTAAATTATTTTTTGCTGACATTTTTTATTGACCTTTATTATTTTAAAGCAGTGTTTGTGTTTGCAAAGATATACCTGCAGTGAGATGTGTAAGATTCACTGGTGTTAATTGCATTCTGCCATTTTTACACTAATTGGTGAAGAAATTATTTAGGCTAAAGTGTAAGTTATTATCAGGAGTAGGGAGAAAGGACAAAAATGAGATAGTAAGTGAGGATGGATGTGGGCATTGTCTGGAAGCTCAGACCACGTAGTTGGCTTTGTGTGCAAGGATAGATGGGTGAGGCTCTAGACTGAGAATCAAGGCCCCCAAATTCCTTTGGAAAAATGTGTGTTCTGATGCATCTATGCTAGTGGTTGGTCCCTAGACAAGGGAGTAAGTTGCCACCTCCAAAGAAATTTGACTCATTGTGTGAGCCTGGATAAGTCACAGTCACTTGACTCTCAGTAAGGTCAGAGGACTGGACTTCATGATTTTTAAAATCTGTCTGACATATTGACTTGGGGCAGTTAGGGAAGGAGGAGAATGGGGGATTGTGCATGTGGGTTGTATGAAGAAAGATCTCACATTTGTTAGTAGCCAGAATACAGATTCCCCACTTTTTGCATTCAGAAGCCCATCCTGTTTGAATCACTACCCAGCTCTGTATGGACAGCAGAATCAGAGAAAGGGGGGTGAGTGAGGAGGTAGGGCTCTGAGCTGACTCCTCTTTCCAACCCTTAACAAGTTGAAAGAATCTGTGTTCATCCCTGCGTGGTGATTCTCTCTGGACTGAATTGAATTTTGGAAAGAACACACTCATTTGGGTGGGCTAGTCTGAAGCTGGGGGGAAATATATATATATATATAATTGTTTTCAATTTCTCAAAGAGAAACCGATTCATTTTATTAATTCAAGGCATAACATGTGCAGAATAGACCTAGAGTGAAAGCTTATTAATTCCGTTAAATAGGAGGCAGTTGAGAAATCTGATTTTTACAACACTCTTTACATTTGAAATTTGAATGCTAACAAGGATATTAAAATTTTTTTTAACATTTTTTTTAATATATTTTATTGATTTTTTACAGAGAGGAAGGGAGAGAGATAGAGAGTCAGAAACATCGATGAGAGAGAAACATCGATCAGCTGCCTCCTGCACATCTCCCACTGGGAATATGCCCGCAACCCAGGCACATGCCCTTGACCGGAATCGAACCTGGGACCCTTCAGTCCACAGGCCGACGCTCTATCCACCGAGCCAAACCGGTTTCGGCAAGGATATTAAAATTTTAACTTAGAGTGTGCCTTGTAGAGATTTTTTTAAAAGACAACCTTCATGAGGATGAACTATGATGAAATATGGAAATATTTGAATATGACTTGCAAATTCTTTTCAACCATTTTCTTACTTTAGCTAAATATTTTAATTCAATAGTGTTTACATAATTTGTTTAGTGAATTTCTTTCCAATTTTTTTTTCTTTTTACCAATTAGTGCAATTCCAATTATGGGGTTTTATTTTAATGTGCACTCTGTTTCTCAAGTTTTTCTTATTTTTATACTCATTGTACATGGAGTTGCATATATTCTTTGTTAATTTCTTCTGTCTGTTTTTGTTAAGGTGTGGCTTGGTTCTTCTTTACTCTGTAGAACCAATTGAAAATGAAGTAGATAAACTAACATAAAAGGCAGCATGGTTTTTGACTGTAGAGACACAAAAGACCACCAAGTGAAACCTGGAGGGACTCGGGGCTCTGGTTCTTTTAAATACATGTCAGATAATATATGGATACTTTATTGGAAATGTGGTCAAGATTTAAAAGACTTCTCAGAAAAGAAAGTAGTGTTTGAACGTGCAGATGTTAGGGTTCTAAATATGTAGAGAAGTAGAGTATCTATTGGGTGATGAGTCAGACTTTGTATGATAGACAGGTTCTGATCTCCCCTGGTACAGAATGTTAAAATAAGGATAATTTTTGTGGTTTGTCACTGACTTAATTGTGTTGACTCTTTTAGGGTATCCCTTGCTGTTGGCTGAAATAGAAGAAATGGAAGATGCACAGCAACGGGAAGCTGCCCTGCTGAAAAAGTGGCAAAGGATTATGGGAATTAATTATGAAATAGCGGTAGGTTACCTTACCCTCCCCAACTTCCTCACTTGTAACTGTATTTGATGAAGAAGTTCATGAGAGCAATGAAAGTGTTGGTCATACAGAGTCTTTGAGAAATAGCAAATGTCCAGCGTTTTTTTTTTTTAAGAGATCTAAGTGTGCTGACTCAGGTATTTAAAAAATTCAATTTGGAGAAAGTTTGATTGTAACCAGGGAACTGAAATAAATGGCATTGAAGTTTTAGAACTCATAAATCATCAATATTTTAGTATTCCTGGTGGTAGTATATCTTATATAGATACTAGGAAGGTTGTTTTTCTGATTATTAAACTTGGGATTCATAGAAAGAATCAGAAAACAATGACAGTGTTCACTTAAAGATAAAAATGAATCATGACCTATATACAAAATTGTAAAAGTACTTTTTCCTATTATCACTCTCATGTATTTATTTTCCTTAAGAGGTGTGTACTTCTGTCCGCTTTTTTCATATCACTTACGCCATATTGAATGTTTTATGTTTATTAATAGTTTGCATAGCTAGGATAGCAATTATCATTTGCTTCCTAAAAAGAGGTTTAACAAGGGTGACACACATTACCAGCCTTTAGATGTGCACCTGCAAATTTCAGGGATTTCAAAAGGAAAATGTAATACTAGATTAGTTTGAATTTCTCTTATTGCTTATAATATTCAAGTAACTCTAGATTAGAAGAGATAAAAGACAGCAGATTTCATATATTATTAATAACTAACATTTATTGAGCACTTTGTGCCAAGCAGTATTCATTGAATACTCATGACAATGATCTTTTTTTTAAATACTCAAGATGTTTAACTGTCAGTTAAGAAATGAGTAAGTACAGCTGTTATTACCATTTTAAATTGCACTGAGGAAAAAATACAATAAAGTGCAGCTTCACTGTTGTTAATTTAACATGAAAAGAAAGTTGAGATGTTCCATCTATGAGGAAGCTGGCTTGCATAACTGAGACTGCACCTCTTCTGCTGGTAACTGAATAGTGAAGGGAACCTTTTGACTAGGCAAGTGTTGACTAGTCAGATGTCAGACCTGAGGCTGGGACCTTTTAATGGCCTTTGTGCACATCTCACTCCCAATCTGTCAAGGACACAAGTGTGCTGTAAGTAAAAAAGAATTAAGCTATTTACTGGCTCTCAACAAAAGTAAATTAGACATAGATCTGACTTTAAATATTCGGCGACATAGTTATACAGCATAGATGTAATCATTGTGGGGAGTGGTGCAGCAGAAAGGAGGATTGATGGGCCTTGTGAGTGGGGTCCTGGAAGACTTTTAAAGACCAGTGTTGTCCCTCAAAACCACATAAGTGAGAAGTGTGGGCTCTAGGTTCAGACAGCTGAGGTTCAAAGCTCTTTTCTAGCTGTGTGACTGTGGTTAAGGTAACCTCTCTGGGAAACGAGGATAGAAACTATATCTATTCCTGAGAAGAAAATGAGATTATCTGTGTAGTGGGGTTAGCACAGTCCCTGGCACAAAGTAAGCGCTAAGTGGGTGTCTTTCCTATACTGTTGTTTGAGCTCAGGTGTTGGTTTTATCTGTAGCAGTTTACACTACCTTCCATCCTTATCAGTGTCTATAGGCACAGCAAAGCATCTGAGGTTCTTGCATCTCGCTGCTTCCTTTTGGTTTCTGTTGGTTCATGAAACTGACAGATAATCAGTACTCTTTCAAAGGAAAAGCTTTGCTACTTTATAATGTTTTTGAACTTTTGCGAGAAACTTGATCTGCTTTGAGCAAACATCTATATATATATCCATATATATAAAAGGCTAAGCGACCATCCAACCAGCCTGTAGGTATGACACAGACTGACCACCAGGGGACAGACACTCAATGCAGGAGCTGCTGAGCTGCAGTGACTTGGCAGTGGCGGTTCTGGGGTGATGCACCCTGGAACCAGGGGGGAGGGGGCCCAATTCCTCACAGGCCCACACAATTGCACCTTTGGCTGAGGGTTTTATTGTTGCTGGAGCACCGTCGGCCCAAATCTGGTTTACTGCACACTTGCGTTTGCATTCCACACCCTGTACAACAGCAACTTTGCAGAGTGCTCTCTGGTACTCTGGGATCCCTCAGGGGATGTCAGAGAACAGGTTTTGGCCCAATACCCGCAGGCCAGGCCGAGGGACCCCACCTGCCAGAAGGACCCTGCTCACTCAGCAGAAGCTCTTTGAGCCCCGGCGCTACCCCAGGTGCGACCAGTGGGGGAAGAAACCAAGGGAGGTTGGCTCCAGGGCATGTCCAGCCCATCTCGCCCAGTCCCCTCACCATCAGCCACCCTCTAATTAATTTCCTTTCAATGTGCACAAATCCATGCACCGAGCCACTAATAAAATACATATTTGAGAATTAAAAAATAAAAGATATTAGAACTGTGATGATTTTTATGTTTTTAGGTGGCCCATGTGAGCAAGTTCAGTGAGAGCAGTGGTTTGGGGATAAGTCTGGAAGCAACAGTGGGACATCATTTTATCCGATCTGTTCTACCGGAAGGTCCTGTTGGACACAGTGGGAAGCTTTTCAGTGGAGATGAGCTATTGGAGGTAAGAGCTATGCCATTTTACCCTCCCTCCCCAAAGAGAATTCTTAAAAGGCTGCAGGAGGTTTCATGGTGAATAATTAAGTTCTTATTTAAATTTCCCCTCTAAAGGATACTCAAGGGAGATCTACAAATAAAATTCCACCCAAAGCAGAAATTTCAAATCTATATTTGGACTAATTTTCAGATGTATTCCATGCTGAGTTTGTTTTAATTAAAGAGAACTATAAAAACTTCTTTAAAATTTTTAAAACATTTATTCAATTTGTAGAATATGTAATAACATTTACATATTTCAAAATCACAAAGAATGCAAAAGCTTTACAATAAAAAGCCTTTTTCCTATTCCAATTCACCCAGTTCCTATCTCCCTTCCTTAGTTAACTAATTACATTTGTGTCTGGGCAACCTTCTGGATATCTTTAAGCATAAATACGAAATATGAATGTATTCTTTTGCCTCGCTTTTATAAAAAGCATGCTAGTGCATAATATGTGCCATTTTCCATTTTGACATTTTCACTTAATAATAATATAAAATGTAAATTTTTAAAATAATCCCTTTTCCCATTCTTCCTTTGGGGAAGTTTTTATTAACTCTTCCTTCCAAACTACTACTCTGGGAGATCAAACATGGATGCAAGCTAGTGATTTTTCTGAGTGCTGCAGAAGGTCCAAATCCAACAGACTCTAACCTTGTGTGTAAAACATTTTGAATAGTATTGTTAGGAGTCTAATTACAGTTCTGAGTACAGGAGAACTGTGGTAATAGTAAAATTTATATTTACTTAATGAAAAATTGTTCTCTAAAGAATATTCATGCTGTGAAATGTTCTTTCTTGGACAACTTCTCTTTTTCCTCAGGTGAATGGCATAACATTGCTTGGGGAAAATCACCAAGATGTGGTGAACATTTTAAAAGAGTTGCCTATAGAAGTGACCATGGTGTGCTGTCGTCGCACTGTGCCACCCACCACCCAGTCAGAATTGGATGGCCTGGACCTATGTGACATTGAACTAACAGAAAAGGTATTGGATAATGGATATGAGACTAATCTGAATATATAATGGAAAGGCTAAATGGTGTTTGAAATTTTTTTAGGCCTGTTTTCTTTTATTTGGTGTTTGGTTTCCTTACATTGTGCCATGGCTTATAAGATAAACCTCGGAGTCAGACAGACCTGGGTTTGAATCAGGCTTGGCATTTCCTAGCCTCTGGGACCTTGGGCAAGTCATTTCACTTTTCTGAATCTCAGTTTTTTCCTCTGTGCAATGTAAGTCATGTTGCCTGTCTTGGAGCATTACTCTACAGCTAAAATAAGGTCTTATATGGATATTTTATTTCATTGCCCATGATATGCTTATATAATTTATTCATACTACTAGTATGAAGTCCCCATTCATGGAGCAGAAAATTGAAGTACATAAATAGTGAGTATATACTGTCTATGTGGTGAGTGATACTTTTATGTAACCTACTGAGCTCAGGGCCTGGCACACAGTTACTGCTCAGGGAATGGTTAAAATATGGATGGACACATCGTTTCTGCATGTGTTGGTCTTATTTGCACACTATCAATAACTTTAAAAAATGAGAAATTTGAACTCGTAATACTACGTCAGATAATACTCTGTGACATCCAGAAATTCCCATTTTTCTGTTTGCTCATTCTTTTCCATTCAGATCATAATGTCAAGAAATGGAGCTCATTGGCCTTTCCAAAGATTCACAGTAGATATCTGAAGTTATGAATTGGACTTTGTATATTTGCAATCTAATTGAAATCCCTTTTAAGATATAATTAGAGATGATGTTAGGATTTGATTTACATTATACTGAGGGAATCAGTAAAATGAGATAATTTTGAAAACTTTGAAGAATAAAGTGTATAGTTTAATATTCACATGGGTGATTAGAACAGGGTAGAATAATAAACGTAAGTCCAAATTGTAGTTATGTAGTACCCCACATAACCATACACATTTTTATGTGATATAAATGTGATTAGTACAATAAAACAAGTGGACAGACTTGCATCCATGGTCCTAGGCTATTCAATAATTGAATAAAAGTGAAGAGAGTGTGCAAACTAGAATTTAATGTATTCTTCTAGATTAACAGCTGAATTAATCTAGAGTCACTTTAATGTATTTTTATCAAAGAAGCTAACAGTTTGAGCCTCTGTTTCTGTACCAGATGATTTATCATCGTTACCTCATTTAATCTTCAGAAATGTATGAGATGGGTAGTTATGAAGCCCAGGTTAAGAATATTGCTCAAGGCAGCATATGAGAAATCCTAGAGACAATTTTCAAGCCCCAGCCCTTCTGACTTCCAATCTTGTCTGGCAACTGAGCACGTTAATTTATTAATGAAAGAATCTTGTGAACAAGACGGGTGCATAAAACATGGAACTTTTACATTGAGCCATTTCTTCATGAGTTTTTATTTATCATAATTACTTTTTATCAAAATAGCTTACTGTTTTTCTTCTGTCTAGGGAGGTGATTCAGACACTGATGAAATAAGTGCAAATCACCCACAGTCATGCTCTGAGATGTAACTGTTGTATTTATATATATTTTGTTAATCCTCACAGGAGGATATTTTTCCATTGATTTTTTTAGAGGGAATAGGGGTGAGAGAGAGAGAGAGAGAGAGAGAGAGAGAGAGAGAGAGAGAGAGAGAGAGAAGCATCTATGTGAGAGAGACACATTGATTAGGAGCCTCCTGCTTCTGCCCCGACTGGGGCCAGAGATCAAACTTGCAACCTGGGTACATGCCCTTGATCAAGAATTGAACCTGAGACACCGGTGAACAGGTTGAACTCTAACCACTTGGAAACACTGGCCTGTGCCCTTTGAATATTTTTATGTAAGATCTTTAAACCATACTTTTTTAAAAAATATATTTTTATTGATTTCAGAGAGGAAAGGAGAGGGAGAGAGATGTAGAAATATCAATGATGAGAGAGAATCATTGATCAGCTGCCTCTGGCAATGCAGGCATGTGTCCTGACTGGGATTCCAACCATGACCTCCTAGTTCATAGGTCTACGCTCAATCATTGAGCCATGACAGCCTGGTGCATACTTTTTTTTTTAATCTCAGAGGGAAGAGGGGGGT
Source organism: Myotis myotis (assembly GCF_014108235.1). Lineage (NCBI taxonomy): Eukaryota > Metazoa > Chordata > Mammalia > Chiroptera > Vespertilionidae > Myotis > Myotis myotis. The sequence continues at coordinate 54,230,635 of NW_023416316.1, read as the reverse complement.
AGGTAATTAACCAAAAAACTTATATGCATAACCCACGGACACATACAATATTGCAGTAGGCCTGGGGGGTAGAGTGAGTGCGGGGTGGAGGAGGTCAGGGGGGAAAAAGAGGGGGAGATCTCCAATACTTTAAAAAATATATATATAAATTTCCAAAAGAACCATATAATTTTAACGCCTGTCATAAGTTAGGCATTTCTTCTTGCCTAATAACTTTCAGTAACTATGACCTTAATTCCTAAGGGTTTCCTGATAAGCTGTTGCTACCCTTATTTGAGAGTACTTTTTTCTGGAAAGACACTGAGAATCTCACTTTTTCCTGTAGTGCTGTTATGTGTATCCTCTCACCTAGTGCCTCTGAAATAAGAGCTGTCTGGTCTGTCACCAGCCTCATGTAGATCTTGGCGAGTTCATCGGGTCTTCTGAGACCGAGGAGCCTGCGCTGGAGATGCCCGATGTGGGTCGGGATCCAGGGAAGGTTCACGGACCTTTGGCCATGTGGGAGGCGGACGTTCAGCACATTGAGCTGGAGAAAGGCAGCAAAGGACTTGGCTTTAGCATTTTAGATTATCAGGTAAATCTGACTTTTAACAGTTTTTAAAAATTAAAGATGATATATACAAAGACATGTTGATAGAGAAAAGGCAGATAATATTTTAGTCATCAAAGGCATTTTCTTATTCCTAGGAAAACCTTCAAAATAGTAATTTATATGATTCATTGATTATCTTAAAGGATTTTTTTAAAATATTGAATTCCTTGAGCTCTTTTATATTGTAACTCTTGAGGAATTTCGTAGAAATATCATTTTGTTTTGTTGTTTTGGACATTGGGGAGTATGTCCAAACTATTTTTATTTCCATGCACTTAATCAATGGTTCATATTTTAATGTTAAGACAGAAAGTATTAGATATTTATTGTGTCTGAAGTGAATAAGAGATTTATAATTGGCTATATTATAAATTCCAGCATTCCTATCCTTTGACTAAATTTATGAATAAGCTTAAATTGGTCAAATGTGACTGCATCCTTACCTTGCATTGTGTTCTGTAGTGTGAGTAGCTGAGGGAATGCTGCAGCCCGTTGGATAGACACAGCTGTTGCTCCTCATTAATTAATACTGAGCCAGTTGCCATCTCCGATGACTCCTCTGGGTTGTGTCGTTCACAGGGCCTGATTCTGGAGCCTTGTGCTGATACTAACGTTGCTGTATATCTTACACTGCATCACCAAATTCTGTACGGCCTCTCTTTACACTTCCTTATTTCAAGAGAGAGGCCCTACCTTTAGTATACTCACAACTACTGATGCTCCAGAGCCGTTATTCCCTATTAAACAAACGCTGGTGTTAATAATTCATATATCTGACATCTGTCTACCCTCAGATGATAGTTACAACATTTGACAAACGTTAAAATTATTTTCAACTTACCTGTGTACAATTTGAAAGGTCGACTCAGGAATGATGCCAAGAGAGGGAGCTTGTTTAGGGTGATTTCTTCCTAAACTCTAGAAGGGAACCTTTGCCCAGATAATTCATTAGAAGGGTTGATGAACTTTTTTAAAGACACCCATCCATTACAGTTCAGGGGGAGCAGCCTGTGCACATATTTCCCAGTGTAAAATGGAGCTGCCTGTTCTGTCCTTTTTCCTTCTGTCAGGACCCTGTGGATCCAGCCAGCACTGTGATCGTAATTCGTTCTTTGGTTCCTGGTGGTGTTGCTGAAAAGGATGGACGCCTTCTTCCTGGGGATCGCCTCATGTTTGTCAATGACGTGAACCTGGAGAGCAGCAGTCTCGAGGAAGCTGTGCAGGCCCTGAAGGGGGCCCCGTCAGGCACGGTGAAAATAGGAGTTGCCAAGCCTTTACCCGTAAGAATTTGGATTTTACTGATTCTTTTCAATATTTCCAAATAAAATGGCTTCTGCGCTTATTTTTAGCTTCACATGTTCTTATGATGAATCATGACTTTTGGTACTTTTTATAAACACAATTGTTACTGGCTTTTGAGAATAAAAATTTAATGTTGAGTAAGATTTTTTTAAAGGAAATAAAACAGGAAGTTCAGAAATAAATGGGTAACATTGTTTTGTGCTTCATTTTTCACCTTTTGTATTTGATCATAATGTCATGATAATACAGAATGAAATATTTTCAAAGAAATAATGCCTTAAAATATCCATACCAATACAGTAGAGTATTAGAGAAATTATCAGCATTAACAACTAGCAGCAGAATGTGTAATTTGGGTGGGATAAAGTAGACTCTCTGTAGAGTGGCTTGAGGTCCTACATTCTGTCAATTTCAACACAGTTGTTGTCTAATTACTGCAAAGCAAGAAATTGAACTTTCCAAAGTGGATTCATCAGCGTGTGGCTTCCTGAGGGATGGAAGAGCCCTCATGTCATTAATTATTGCAATATTAAAAATAACTAATGACATGCTTACATAATGCCAATACGTTTAGTAGGTAAAGTGATTGCAACACAGCACTTACCAGTAAGACTGAGTTGCAGTGAAATCTGAGAGACATTCTCACTCTTTGGGAGTTTTTTTGTTTGTTTGTTTGTTTTTCAGTGTATAAATGTATTCTTAAGTGAAAGGGCAAATACTCCTCCTAAGAAACCACAGACACATGGATATATTTGCATAAACATCAAGGAAAAATTTGTTGACTGAAATAGTAAGCTTTCTTATTGTTTTAAATGTTAATTACATTTTTTTTTGTTCTTCACTTTTTATTCCACAAAGAATTAGAAACCTATGAAAATATATTTATAAAAACAGAAAGAGGGAGAGGAAGGGAGGGAGGAAGAATATGTTAATGTAACCTGAAATCAAACCAGAATTGTAGAAATTACAACAGAAGACCGATATGAGGGGGGATATAAAAATGAAGATAAGCCATTGGGACTCTGCATATACAGGGTGCGGCAAAAGTGGGCTTACAGTTCTTCATATGGAAAATAATATAATCAATAAATAATAGTACAAGAAGAAACTCTGTGTTTCACATACTCATGACTCAAACCTACTTTTGCTCCACCCTGTATGTTAAGATTGACCATACATTTGGTTCTAGTCTTATTGTTCAATAAAGAAAATGGCAAACATTAATTCCATATATGTTTTTACTGCTCTTAGGAGGATCCATGCCAGTTATTAAAAAGCATACTGTTTTTCCCTAGCTAGTTCCAAAATAAATTTCTTTCATGAGAATGTTAACTATTTCAAATTCCATATGCATTGCAATAATATGAAAAATATCTTTTTATAAAGAGAAGTGTACTACCTACTAACTCATATTTGTGGAACAAGAAGAGAAACTTTTTTTCCTAAAACACTTTGGTATGTAATTGATGATACGAGGTGATGTAGGCATGACAGTTATCTAAGTACTAGAGGTCCGGTACATGAAATTCATGCACTGGGGGGGGGGGGGGGGCGTCCCTCAACCTGGCCTATGCCCTCTCGCAGTCCTGGATCCTGTGGGGGATGTCCATGGAGAGTGGGCCTAACCCAGCAGTCGGACATCCCTCTCACAGTTTAGGAGCCCTTGCTCCTTATCACCTGCCTGCTTGGTGCTCCTTACTACTTGGCTCGCTGCTCCTTAGCACTGCTGTGGAGATGGGAGAGTCTCCTACCACCACGGCTGCGCTCACCAGCCTTTAGCCCAGCTTCTGGCTAAGTGGGGCTCCCCCTGTGGGAACTCACTGACCACCAGAGGCAGCTCCTGCATCAAGCGTCTGCCCCCTTATGGTCAGTGCACATCATAGCGACCGGTCATTCGCATTTTGGTCGATTTGCATATTAGCCTTTTATTGTATAGGCTATTAGCCTATTTTCTCTGAGGTTGGAATAAAGATGTTAGGTTTCCTGTCAGTGTGTTAAAAGTTGCCTTATTTCTATATTAAGAACTTGTTTAGCCAGAATATTTGTCACATAAAAATGACCAGATGATTACTTTAATATAAAATATTTGTTATATTATTGATTTTGATCATCTTTTATGAGAAGGATGAAAAAACTTAGTTGAAAAGGATTCTTATCTAACAGATGGTGTTGGTATTCAAATAAACTCATTGTATCTTAACAAATACAAATGTTAAATATGAATATTTATCATATTTTATGCTCATCGTTCTATGTTAAAGTCATGTGGTATCATATGAAAACTTTCCCATTTTTTTCTCTCCTCCTTTAACTTTTTCTCCCGCTCCCTCTCCCCTCTTCCCTCTCCTTCCATTCTCTTTTCTTTTCATGATCGCATCCTCACTCGCTGGACTTCATTCTCCCTGCAGCTTTCGCCAGAAGAAGGTTATGTTTCTGCCAAGGAGGATTCCTTCCTCTACCCCCCACACTCCTTCCAGGAGGAAGGGCTGGCTGACAAAGCCCTCTTCAGGGCTGACTTGGCTCTGGTTAGTGGCCACAGCTTTTCAAGCTTTCTTTAAAAAATCTTATGTCTTATTTTATCTTGCAAAATATTCTAAAGTCTTACTGTATTCTTTGTTCATTATATTTGTGAAACGGAACATTTTCTCAACTCCAATAGTTCTAATAATTCAAAATGGGAAGAAAAACAAACCTATGTGAAAACTATTTGTTGGATTCGTGGAAAATTTATTTAGCAAGGCATTATGTCAACAGGTAGAATTAATCTGTACATCATACCAAATGTTGTCGGAGCACTTATTTACTCTCATTTCATACTGAGTCTTCCTAGGCATTCGTTTACTGTTTCAGTATTTAGCCAGAAATCAGCATTTTGCCTGCCTTTTAAGGAGATAACAGGTCTATACTAGAGGCCCAGTGCATGGAATTCATGCACGCGTTGGGGGGGGGGGGTTGGGGGGGACCCTCAGCCCGGCCTATACCCTCTCATAGTCTCGGAGCCCTCAGGGGAAGTCCAACTGACAGCTTAGGCCTGCTGAGCTAAGCTGGCAGTCGGACATCCTTAGTGCTGCTGTGCAAGCGGGAGGGGCTCCCGCCATGGCTGCTGCACTCGCCAGCTGTGAACCCGGCTCAGGGCTTCTGGCTGAGCAGTGCTCTCCTTATGGGAGTACACTGACCACCAGGGTACAGCTCCTGCGTTGAGTGTCTGTGCCCTGGTTGTCAGTGCACATCATAGCGACCGGTCATTCCGCCGTTCAGTCAATTTGCATATTTGCCTTTTATTATATAGGACTAGAGGCCTGGTGTACGAAATTCGTGCACAGAGGGGTTGTCCCTCAGCCCAGCCTTCACCCTCTCCAATCTGGGACCCCTCAAGGGATGTCCGACTGCCTGTTTAGGGGATCGGGCCTAAACGGGCAGTCGGACATCCCTCTCACAATCCAGGACTGCTGGCTTCCAACCGCTTGCCTGCCTGCCTGCCTGATTGCCCCTAACCACTCCCCTGCCAGCCTGATCGATGCCTAATTGCTCCCCTGCTGGCCCAGTTGCCCCTAACTATCCTCCCCTGCCATCCTGGTCTCCCCCAGCTGCCCTCCCTTGCAGGCCTGATCGCCCCCACTGCCCTCCCCTGCAGGCCTGGTCCCTCCCAACTGCCCTCCCCTGCTGGCCATCTTGTGTCCACATGGGGGCGACCATCTTGTGTGTTGGAGTGATGGTCAATTTGCATATTACTCTTTTGTTAGATAGGATTATGTTAACACTTAAAAACTAGATAGTTTAGAACTCTATGAACTACATAAAGTATTATGGTATAAATATGTCAAGTAGTCTTCAGCCATAGAAAATTCTTTTGAAATGTGGTAAGTCAGAAATGTATCATTGTCTCTAAAAGAGCCCCAAGAAATACATTTTTTTCTAGAGTTGACACAGCTTCCTTGAATCTCCTTAAATGAATACCAAAGAGAAGATTAGTTCCATTTTCCCGTGAGCTCAACATCTTATGGTAGGAAGTGTCCTGGGCCTTCTCCCTAACTAGCTGTATAATCTTCTACTGGTCACTCAACTTTTCTGAACCCTGGCATTTTTATTTCTACAATAATTAGATGAATTGATTGTTAGGATCTTTTTTTATTATAATTTATGGCCCAAGGCTTAGTTAATACTATCTTTGTAGATAGCAAATGTTAAAGATTTAATGTTTGGATTATGGTACATAATGTACATTCATAAAGGATAAATCTCCACATAGATACTCACTAGTGATTTTGAACATGTATTGAAGAAATGTTATTAGAGAAGTTTATTTTGAAATTGCTCATCTTTATTCCTCTCATGTTTTTTGCAAGAATATGACCTGTTGTAATGTTTTAGTGCAACTTCTCCTGGCTAAATGTGTAAGTTGAAATCACAAAGAAATAGAACATACCAGGTTTTACCATTAAAGCAGAAAAGGGTGGTAGTATTGTATAAGGGTAGTATTTATGTCAGTTCTACCTGTTCTTAGATGTAACAGTGAGTGAATTGTAAGGAGAGCTTCAGAGTTATCATGCCTTGAATCTTTCACTTGGTTCTGCCACAGAAGATAGTAATAGGATTTTTAGTTAATACGTAGTGAAATTTGCTACCTCACTCTATGTGAGTTTTCCAACTATAGCCATTTATAACTAATAGTTTTACCATAACTAGATCATAATTAGGCACCTTGTTTGCCAGTGTAATTTCAGCATGAAATGCCAGATTTTTCTCTTTGGTTTCTGATGATCACCATCAAGTTCTGGGTCTGTTGACTGGTTTTTAAGTCTACTTAAAGGCATTTTAAACACAATATATCGTCTTGGTGTGATTTATGAATACAGGATTGCCTCGCAGTTCTGTTGAAGAAGTTTATTTTAGTTGAATAGGAAAAGAGCTGACCTCATTCATTTTATTATGAAATTCTAAGATTTGGGCAGGTATTATTTTAAAATAATGTGAACTTGGAAAAAAGCAAATATTTCCCTTAATTTATGACATTTCTAAACTTAGAATTGATCCAGGTTCTTTATTGATTGTTACCTTTAGTCCCTTATTGATGGAATAAAAATAGCCTTTGACACCAGCAGGCTCAGCTGCAGGTGAGCAGTTCATCCTTGTACTCTTGCATTAGCCTCTGAGGGGTTGAAGAGGTCATGTAGAAAATGGCATAGACAAAGGAATGATACCAGGGACCTTTTGGTTTCAAGTGGAGACTTTGTAATAGAACAGAATTTCCAACTGACATTATTGTTTTTATCCCTAGGTGGACACAAACGATGCTGACTTAGCCGATGAATCTGCATTTGAGTCTCACTACTCTCCCGATGACAGTATCTACTCTACTCCAGCCTCTATTTTATCTCTTCACAGCAGTGCTTGTAGTGATCGCCTGAACTATGGTCCCTCCCTTCCACCTTCTCCTCCCAAGGTACACAGGGAATGCCAACTCGTTTATGGGAGAACCTTGTGTGTAACTTTCCAGAGGTCACTGTTTATGCGGAGTTGAGTTGTAGGAGTAGCAAGTCAGATACGTTCTATTTCTCAAGTCATGGATTCATTACCAGATTGAAGTTCAGTTTCATTTAGGTGGTATTGATTGGGTCAGATATGACTCCCAGGGACTGTTTAATTCTAGGGTCTGTTATGCAGAGTGATGAACACAGAGGTTCAAAGCTGTGATTAGGATTTTCTTGTTAAAATGAAAAAAATTAATGAAAATTATTTCTCAAATTGTGTTTTTAACTGTGTCTCCGTTGGAAAAAAATTACAGTTATTTTATCATGATTTCATAACTGACTTCCATGCAAAGTTGGATAGTAAAATATTTCTTGCATTAATTTGATATTTACTAGCTAAGTTAAACTTAATGCTGTCATAGGATTTTATATAAAATGAGACCAAAGAATGCACAAAAATCATCGTGAATAGCAAAATATGTTTAAGTCACTGGATATGATTGAAGAATCTGGTTGCTATTTGACATATCTGTCCATTTCTATATTAGAAATAGATTATTGGTATAAATTCTCCAACTTTGTTTATTTTCTTAGTGACATGATCTATAAAACCTATCCAATCTTTTGGGTGTTAAATGGTATCTTACTATTTAATTTGGGGTTCCCGATTACTAGTGAGGTTGAATACTTTTTCATATATTGGCCATTCGGGTTTCACTTCTATCAGTGGCCTCTAAGTTTATAATGGGTTGCTTATCTTTCTATTGATTTGTTGGCATTGTTTATATTTTCTAGACATTGATATACAAAGCAGTTCAGTGTATTTTTATGAGTATGTGTATGTGTTAAAAAAACTAAGAATTTGTAGGAATCGTACCTTTCAACTTCAGGAAAGAAGTTATTCTTAAAAAAGGAATCATGGAATTTAGCTTAATACACTTCATTGTTGTAAGTAGAAACAGAGATTGAAGAAAATATGGCAAAATGTTAAGATCTGTTAAATTTTGGCAAAGCTTTTATATGTGGATATATGTCTTTAATTTTCTATGTTGGAAATATACCACCAATAACAATTAAGATAAAAAGACTGGACAATAATTCTTTCTTAATTATGTGAAATATATATTTTCCACATACGTTCAGTGGGAAAGGAATTTGAACCTATGGGTAAGTTGGAAAGTAGTGTTTTCCTAGGTCTAGCACAGTTTTCCTCTTTTCCTGAATTAACAAGTATTTTTTGGCCAGAACAATCAAAGCATTTTCTTTTATGTTCAAGGTACACCTGTTATTCTTGCAAATGATGCTGGGCAGTCTCTTTGAATTGGTTTGCAAGGTACAATCTTGAATGGAGCATCTGCTCCTCTCTCACCACACCTGAGCCTGCCTCTGTGACAGCGTCCTGTCTGGACCCTGTTCAGCCTTTCCTGGCCTCAGGGCTGGAAGCTGAGTTCATCTCCTAATGGAATCTTCTAATCCACAGCATAGCACAATTCTTGCCAGTGGGACAGATTGCATTGTTTAACTTTGTAATTGTTACTTAAAGGGATTACACAATCTGCATACTGAGAAGCATATATTTTACAGGGCAAATGCTGGCTGTATGCAGCACAACATATTGGCTTCCTGAAGTCTGTTTGCCTCCTATTTTTTTTTTCATTTCCCAAGCAGTTTACTCTTTTGTTGAAGCAAATTTTGGCAAGCTGGCTTATCAACTGAAATATTTAAACTGCAAAACAACAAAGAAGGCATTAATGAGGGTGTTTTAAAACAAATTGTGAAACCCCTGTGTGCTTTTAGTTTCCTTTGAGAGTAGCACTGTTCTTAGGAAGTGGTGAATCTCTGCAACGTTTTTGTTTGTTTTGTTTTGATTTTGTTTTTGTTTTCTGTGGCATCTTTTTAGCATGTAGATATTTACTAGAAAATTGCGTGTAAATAAATAAAAAGTTAGTTGATGCACTCATCTTTTTGTCCCTGCACTAAATTTACTTTCAAAAGACAGAATAGTAATTTGTTATGGCATATCAAATTGACCGTTTTTCGTAAAGAAATTGAGCTCAGATTGGGACTTTTTAATTGATAAAATAAGATTGTATAGTATATGATAACTGATGTGAAGAAGGATGAAATAGGGTGTGAAGGTCTCAGTGACTCCTCAGGTTTTTGACATTGCTAAATATGTAGTAAGTCTTATAGCCTTAAGTCATGTCTGGAAGCACACAGGTAATTTTATGTGTCCATTCGTTGGTGAGAGGACTCATCTCCGTGGTCAGGTGTGCTGGGAGTGGTAAGAACTGGTTCCCCAGAGCAGGAACCCACCCTGAAGGGAGGACTTCCTCATGCAGAGCCCTCGGAGCCGTGCAGCAGCTTAGACCCCAGAGGACCTCAGCCCCAGGCAGAGTGAGCTCCTCTGTACAGCACTCTCCCCCCTGGGAGTCTCTTCTGCTGTCTTTTCCTTTTAAATGAGTGGTGCCTCCTTAATTTGATTAGTAATCATATCAGGACTTAAGGGAAATAACCATCACTCAAAAATCTGAAAAATATAGCTGCTTCCAGGGCATTTGGATTAATACAAGTAGGCTATTGAAATGTGGATTTTAAAGGCAGAAAGCCAGGGGGATTTTTCCTTTCTTACTGTTCTAGGTTTTAATTGTTTGATTAATCTTTATATCCCCTTTTCCTCATCACCTTCAAAGATATAACAAATGCAGAGAGAATTGTTTTCAAACTTAAATGCTTCTAGACCAGGGGTGGGCAAACTTTTTGACTCGAGCGAGGGCCACAATGGGTTTTAAACTGGACCGGAGGGCCGGAACAAAAGCATGGATGGAGTGTTTGTGTGAACTAATATAAATGCAAAGTAAACATCATTACGGGTACGGTCTTTTTTTTTTTTTTTTTTTTAGTGTTATTCATTTCAAACGGGCTGGATCCGGCCTGCGGGCCGTAGTTTGCCCACGGCTGTTCTAGACTTTTGTTTAAAAGCTCAACATATTTTGGGGGAGAGGATGTTTTCATTTATTTTTTTTTTCCTATTTTGGCTTAAAAATACACCCAATAAAAATATAATTGCTATGTAATGAGTCTCCCCTTCACCTAATCCTCACCTGCAGGCCCTACCGTCCCTTGTGCACACACTTCTCGCTCTTGCTCCAGGCATGAAATGATTACTAGTTGGTACATGTCCTTCATTTCTGAACATCAGTCCCCTAGGATATGCTGTTGATTCTGGTGCACAGTGAAGTTGGTGTTTGTCAAGATAGAAACTGCTTTTTGCACCTCCTACACCAAACACATCTCATGGATCCTGTGATATATTAAAAAAAAAAATTCCCAAATCTTCACTTATTGTCATTCTATAGCCTAGAATATTGCTATCTTTATATCCCTGTTTAAAATATGTGTATTGTTTGGAGGAGAGGATTAGTGTCAAAAACTAATTAAATCACTCTAGTCAAGATGATGAGAATGGTTGTGGAAATCCTAGTGACAGAACTGCACGTTTTCAAAATATAAAAGATGTTGCCTTTTTGCTTAGGAGAGCCAGTGTATAAACAATAAAGGACGTATACCCGATCTCAGAAAGAGTGGGAAACAAGGTGAGTTGGAGCAGCTATGCTTATGATATATTTTCCAAAAGTCTTAAGAACACTTCAGTGGCAGACTGCTTATTAGAAAAAAGCAGGTTGTGTCCAGTGAATGTTTAAACATTTAGCCAGCCTATGTAAAATATATTATCTGGGTAAATACTGTGCCCTAGTACAACCTTAGCTTATTCACTACATTTAAGAAATAGACCTGTTTCAAGTAAATTTGACATTTTTATTTAACCTTTCCCCATTCCCCCCCCCCCCCACGAAAACAAGACTATATCAAGTGGAGGCACATGTTAGATGGATTTTTGATATCTCAACTTCATTTAGATACCAAGTTGCAGTTATTTTTGGACATACATGAGGGTTCTTCTTGTTTTTCTTTTAGATCCATAAGACTTTTAAAAATAAAACTCGGTTGTTCAGCAACCAGAAACATTTCTTCAGTAGGCTTATGTTGTCTGCTGTGTTGATTAGCTCTTTCTTTTCTGTGTGTCTGTGTTAACTCCTTCATGAATAATGCATGGAAATTTGTTACTCAATTTACAGTAAACCCCAGCTAAGGAGGGCAACTTGATCTCTTTTTCTGATGAAAAGTGGTTTTTGTTGTTAGGTTTATTTAGGGCGTGGGAGAGATGACTTACTGCTAGTTATCATGATAAATTTAGAATACAGAAGCTAACCAATTGCTTTAGTAAGTACACTGCTATTTTTAATAAGACTGAAGGCTAAAATAATCAAAGTTGGGTGGAGGGGCTAACAGGTTATTGATGAGGCTCTAGGAGTACAGAGAAGAATATTTTTCTATCATTTTTTCCTGAGGATTCTAAAGATATTATTTGCTTGTTTGATATTTCCATTTTTCTCAGTTCTTTGTACCATGAATATGTTAATTCCAGAGAGAGAAAAACTTTTTATTGAGGGAGAGGAAAGATAATTGTGTTGGAGCAATTGATTACCTGCTTAGAAAAATGAAAAGAGACTCCATACCTCACACCACACCCTGAAATAAATCCTAGATGGTTCAAAACTGAATCTGAAAACAAAGCAATTATAAAATAGAAGAAAAGTACTAGAAAGAATTTTGTTTACTTTGTGCAGAGGAAGGACTTATTAAGCAATATGTAAAACCCAAAAGCAAACAACAAATTGACAAATTTAATTGTATAAAGAATTTCTTTAGCCGAAACCGGTTTAGCTCAGTGGATAGAGCATCGGCCTGCGGACTGAAAGGTCCCAGGTTCGATTCCGGTCAAGGGCATGCACCTGGGTTGCGGGCACATTCCCAGTGGGAGATGTGCAGGAGGCAGCTGATCAATGTTTCTCTCTCATCGATGTTTCTAACTCTCTATCCCTCTCTCTTCCTCTCTCTAAAAAATCAAAAAATATGTTTAAAAAAAGAAATTTGTTAAAAAATACATAAAGAATTCTTGATTACATATAGAATTTAACTCCTGCATGTACAGATCATACAAACTTAGAAGTAACGAGCTGGGGAAAGATTTCTAGTGTATATCACAAAGACTATATTCAGAATATATCCATGGCCACAGGAAGTGAATACCATGTGCTAGAATCCTTGGTAAAGTATATAAAGAGAGAGTTCACAGGAGGCATACAAATGGCATGTCCTCACCTGTTGTCAGGGGTGCACTTAGTAAAGCACTGAACCGCTAATTGGAAGCCCATTTGCTATGCACAGCATTGTAAGTGTACATATCATTTGAACAATAGCTCTAATTGTAGGAGTTTATACTAAATAAATTTTCACGGGTCCACAAAGATGTGCAGAAAAATAACAGCAATGCCTAATAGTAATCAGGCACTTTCTAGTAAGTCAGGCAATGTTTTTAGTACTTTGTGGTTTTAACTCTCTCTATCCTCCCACCATCCCTGGACTAGGTCCTATTATTTTCCCTCATTGATAGAGGAGGGAACCAATGAACAGAGTACATTTAAGTAACTTGTCAAAGCTGAAAGAGGTACCTACTGATGAAGCCAGCATCTCAACTAAGGCAGCTGGGCGCCAGAGTCTGCACATTAGGCCTTTCAGACTTAGGGAGATTTTATAGCCTTAAGAAGATTGAAGTTGACTTTTATTCATCGACATGGGAATTTCTCATGTCAGGGTATAAGTTTACTTCAGAAAAGCAAGTAGCACCCTGGCCAGGTATTTCAGTTGGTTAGGGCATTGTTTGTACACCAAAAGGTTGAAGGTTCAATTCCTGTCAGCACACACGGGAGGCAATTGGTCTGTTTCTCTCTTACATCAATGTTTTTCTCCCTCTCTCCAAAACCCTTCTTTCTCTTCCTTTCTCTCTAAAATCAGTAAACATATCCATGGGTGAGGAAAACCTGTGTAGTGTATGGTTCTGTTTAGGTTTTGAAATGTTTATGTGTGCTTGGATGTGTGAGTGTGTGCATTTGGATATATATGTGTAATGCAAATGAATTTTAAAATCTGGTTCATAAACGTACAACTGAAGCCAGCCAGTTTTACTGGGGTGAGGAGGAGAAGTAGGAGCCATACAGGAAGACTTTAATATAGTGTGCATACACACTATACACCTGTATCGCTTGAATCTTTGCCAGTGACACTGTATTCATATACTGCTTTTATACTTTCAAAACATCCATCAAAGAATTGAAGAGAAAATTGCTAAGTTTACTCAACAGCCGCAGTTCATGGAGCTACTGCTTGCCCAAAGCACATAAGTGATACAGTATATCTGTTGTAAGTACATACATGCATTTATGTAGAACTATGGAATTTTAGAGTTTAGGGAATTTTAGAAATATAAAGCCAAGAGAGGTTCTATAATGTACAGATTGTTAATGAGAGAGCCTGAATTAGAACCTACATCTTATAATACCCCATTTTAGTATTTCTTCTGTTATATCTTGCACAATATTTATGAAAAAAATTCCCTACAATAATATGAATTGTGTGGCTTTCTGTTCTTTTCCACAAATACCTATAAATATCTGTTGAAATAATTTTCCCTCGAAGGTTCTTGTGAACCTGAATCAATTAATGTCATTCTTTTATGCAACTGACCTTATAATACTTAGGAACTCAGGCTGCTCTTTAAGTAAGATTTAGAAATATGTTACTTGCTTTCCCATTTATATTGAACTATATTCATATAGTATGTGAATAGAACATACTAATGTATCTAAATGATCTCATATACAGTATAGTGTACAAGTGTAACATGAGATACATGATTGCAGGAAATGCATTGAAAAGCACTTATAGCCGAAACCGGTTTGGCTCAGTGGATAGAGCGTCGGCCTGCGGACTGAAAGGTCCCAGGTTCGATTCCGGTCAAGGGCATGTACCTGGGTTGCGGACACATCCCCAGTGGGAGATGTGCAGGAGGCAGCTGATCGATGTTTCTCTCTCATCGATGTTTCTGACTCTCTGTCTCTCTACCTTCCTCTCTGTAAAAAATCAATAAAATATATATATAAAAAAAAAGAAAAGCACTTATAAACACAAAGGTATACAGAATATCAGCTAAGTGATGAATTTGTATGTTTGCTAATGCTTTTTAACTAATGAATAATTATGCTGTGTTTAGGTTTTTTTCCCCCACTAAGTAGTCAGCCATTAAGAAAGGATCCTACAAAATACATTGAAGTAATTCTGGCCATAATTTTTGCTTTTCTATTCTCTCATCTTCAGGATGTTACTGACAGTTCTTCGGATCCAATACTTGATCTGCAAGTGCCTTTGGAAGAACTCTACACCCAGAACCTCCTGCAAAGACAGGATGACAGCCCATCTTCCGTAGACTTGAGCACGGGACCTGCTTCTGGGTTTATTGTAAATGATTATACACCTGAACAACAATATGGATGTGAAAACACAGGCATGTGGGCTGAGTCTCACCTACCCAGGGAAGTTATATCAAGTGCAGAGCTTACTTCTCTGCTGCCTGATTCAACGGGAAAGGTACTATTTTAAAGATACGGCGGGTGTGTTAGGATGAGGTCATGAGGTTGGGACAGGGAAGTATTCTAGCTCAGCTCCCCATGTGGAGCTGGTGCTCTCCTGACGCTGAGGTTTTCCAGAAGCCAACCTATGAACTTGTCTTGGCTATGGATTCTTGTGGAATAAAGCACAACCAATGAGAGAATGTGTGTGATGTTGAAATCATATTCCAAAGTCTAATTTCCCTTTCCATGTGACTTATTTTTTTCTTTCGTCAGGGCTCTGAGTTCTTAAATCAACAGAGCTCCCTGGCCTCTGCTGCCGAGCATATCATGCTGCAGAATATATCCAGAGAATTTTTTGAGAAGACTATTACCATAGCAAAAGGCAATTCTAGCCTAGGTAAGTTCCTTATTTTCCACACCTACCTTCCCAACCAACGCCCTCACAAAGAGGAAAAATTGAACCGGTTTTGATATTTTTGACTACAGGTAAGAAAATAGATGTTTTAAATTTTACTGTAGTTTTTACGGTTTCTCTTTTTATGTGCGCATTATCTTTCCTGAAATGGTTAACAGGTTTGTTTAGTTCAGACTAGCTTAAATCCCTCACTCTCTTAATTACTTAAGAGTATGCAGTGGCCTCATTTACATTCAAGTAAAAGATACACAGAATTGTTTGTGTATGAAACAGCAAATCAGAAAAGAAATTCTTAGAAAATGAAAAGTCAGCAATTTGGAATTCTAAATTCTTTGGAAAAGCAAATTATTAGCTTTTTTGAATGTTACCAGTTATGCATTAAGTCAGTTTGTATTTAATTTCTTTCATTCACTGAAAGAAAGACTAAAAAGACAGCCAGGTGTGCCACTACCAAAATGTAAATGCGATTTATAATTGTCCTTCCCAGGTGGCAGGAGTTTTGTGTCCTTTCTTAGCCAGGAGGGGTTGTGGCTAGTTAATAATCATACAGCCTTCAGAGTTGGGCAAAGAAAAGTTTCTGTAAAAATGAAATCCTAATTTTAATAACTAAAGCTCTATTGAGGCAGAGCACATTTGTTCTTTTTTTATTTTTCTTTCAAGTTAAGCAGTCATGTGACTCAGCTCTGTCCCCAGCGCTCTCTGATGGAAAGTAGATGTAGGATGTTAGAACAGCTGCTCTGAATGCAGAGTGTTGTCCAGGACTCTGGTCAGCGCTGCATCAGGGATCTTACTCCTTCTGGCATGTGACCAACCAGTGCCCTTTACATTGATGTCTCACGGCGGGGTCTTCTTTCCTTGTTAAACTTGAGACTTGGCAAAGAAGTCCAGCGGGGCTCACATGGTGAGTGGGATTCTAGTCTAGGTCTCATTCTCGATTTTGTCCCATTTGGTGGTGGCTGGGTTCTACCAACAGCAGCCAAATGGAGAATTATAGTAGAGAATTTTTACTTAGTTATAACATGTCGCCTATATTTACATTTAATGGAATGATATAAAACGTAAACTCCTGAACTTTCTGTAATTCACTAATTTGAGACAGATATTATAAATATCAAAGCATGTCAGAAATAATTCATCTGTTAATGCAATGTTTCCGAAAGCATGTTACTTAGAATACTGGTTCTGCAGGATGTAAGTAGGAGTTATACATGGCTTCCAAGTTTGAAATGTGATGAATTTAAGGAGATGGGCTTCTGTTTATGCTACATCTCAGTATCTTTAATACTCAGATGTGCATGCGCCTCTTTAAGAAGATGTTATAGAGTGCAGCATTTCTCATTTAATTTGTCATAAAACTCATTTTTTGACCAACTCATAAAACAGAGGTTTTGTAAAAATCCCTATTGTTTTGAGAAACTCAATTCTATTATTTTAACCCAGCTATCAAACGTTCATTTTTCTCTATATTATAGCCACTGTCTAGAGAAACCAGGAGTCAGTTACTTTTCTCAGGGAACATGAGTTTAAGAAATTAGCTAATTGACACAGAAAGTCCTAAATGCATTGCGTACTATGATAGACACTCATACATAGAACATTGAAGGCTTAAAAGAGGGAATAACTGATCCCTGCTCTCTGAGTGTGCGCAGTTTAGAAAGGTTTCAAGGAGGAGAAGGTATTTGATTTAGTTCTTTAAAAAGGAGGAGTAGAGTTTTACCACATAGTTGAGGAGTTAGGAAAAGCTGGAAGTGATTAGAGCTAAGGCAGAGAAATGGGAAGCGTTACTGGGTGTCGTTTGGTATGGATGAAGTATGTGAGCAAAGTAAGAATTGAAGTTAAAGGTAGGGTAGATGGAAGATGGCTGTGGGGTGGGCTCATGGGCAGGACACAGGACTTCTGCTGTAACACCCTCGGGGCTTAAACTCCTACATAAGCGAGAGCTAAGGGCAGAAGAGTGACATGATGGGGTTTGTGTTTTAGGAAGATCATGCTGGCTTAGTTTGGAGAATTAGATTGGAAACAGTTGGAGGCTCTTGTAAGAGCCATGGTTTGAGTACATCTGATTTTACAATCTGACCACTTTGGCTTGCTTACTTATTTTTAGTTTGCTAAGGGAATGTTGAATTTTTCAAATCTTCTTCTTCATCTGTTCAGAAAAATCATGTAGATTTTTAATATATTCTATTAAATCGTCAGGATTTAAATATGTTTTTATTGATTTTTGCAGAGAGGAAGGGAGAGGGATAGAGAGATAGAAGCATTGATGAAAGAGAAACATAATCAATAGGCTGCCGCCTGCATTCCCCCACTGGAGATGGAGCCAGCAACTTGGGCATGTGCCCTGAGCGGGAATTGAACTGGTGACCTCTTGGTTCCTGGGTCGATGCTCAACTGCTGAGCCACACTGGCCAGGCCAGACACCTTATTTTTTAAGTGTGATACAAGATACTTAACATAAAACTTACCATTTTAACCATTTTTAAATGTACATTTCTGTAACATTTGGTACATTCACATTGTAGTACAACCACCACTACCATCTCCAGACCTTTTCATCTTCTCTGACTGAAACTCCGTGCCTATTAAATAATAATTCCCAATTTTCCCTGTCTCCTACCTCCTAGCAACCATCATTCTATCATCTGTTCCTATACATTTTGACTACTGTTGGTACATCATGTAAGTGAAGTCATAGAGTATTTGTCTTATTGTGACTGGCATATTTCACCTAGCATAATGCCCTCAAGGTTCTATGTTGCAGCATGTGTCAGAATTTCCTCCTTTTGAAGGTAGAATATTTCATTATATGTAAATAAACACACATACCACTTTTTTAATTGATTTTTTAGAGCGAGAGGAAGGGAGGAGGAGCAGAAAGAGAGAAACATTGACTGGCTGCCTCCAGCATGCCTCCTGCCTGGGAATGAGCCTGCAACCCCGGGCATGTGCCCTGAGCAGAAATCTGGCAGCCTCTCAGTGCACTGGGTGATACTTAACCAACTGAGCCACACTGGCCAGAGCAACCACAGGTTGTTTGTTCATTTATCTGTTATTGGACACTTAAGGTGATTCCACCATAGCTTTTAAGTTTTGGTTTTTAAAATATACTAATTATGATTAATCTCTTTGGGGGGAAATAGTGAAAGGTGAAGTGTCCTTGCTTTCTGTCATATCAGAAAATCCATTTAAACCTCAATAGCTTGATTATAACATTAAAGTATAAGAGAGTCCTTTCATTTGCTGTGTGTGACAAAACCTAGAAGTGTGCAGACATAGTGCCATTAGCTTATTAACCAAATCTATCTATTTAAAAGGATAATATGCTAAGTGTCCTTCCCACCTTCCAATCAGTCGCTATGACACACACTGACCATCAGGAGGCAGATGCTTAACGCAGGAGCTGCTGTGACATGCATAGAGAAACGGCACTGTGGACTTGGCCCCCAGAAAGCAACACTTGGCTTCCCCCAAGTGGGACACAGGCCCTGTCACCACCCTGGAGTGACAGCCCACCAAATCGCAGCCGAGGCTGCCAAGACCCCATGGCGCAAAATGCAGCCCATAGCCCAGCCCACCCCTGAAACGGTTGTGTGGGTGCCGGGGAATGACATCACATGGCAACGCCTGGCTTCCTCTCCCTAGCAACTAGCCTCCTTGGAGTTCCAGAAACACAGGTGGAAACATTTACACTTTAACCAAATGTCTGTGAAGCGTTTTCCTGTGCCTCATCTCATTTGATCCTCACAGAAGTCCTGGAGAAGGTAGATAGGAGACTTGTTGGAATCCTATTTTCTTTTCATTAGCCAGAAAACAGATATTTAGAAAGTTTAGAAACTTGACCCAACTGAAAAGAAGTAAGAAATGGTGGACCTTGAAAATAACTTCAGATTTTCTCACTGGGCAGAACATAGTCAAACACTGCTGCAGTTAAATATTTTCCCCTTTGTTCTCCCTGAGTGATCTATAATAATAATCTGCTTTGTGTTGATATTTACTGCTGTGTTGCTGACAATTACCTGAAGAGAAGTTGGGGTGCTTCACTGGGCTGGAAAAAAGTTTAGCTAAATCAGAAAGCAGGTCTAATTAAGCAGGTTTATATCTATTAAAAGCTAAGTTGACTTGTGCATGCGCGATACATATGAAGTTCTCACTGGCGCCAGTTGTGCGCATGTGTTTCCATCTGTCATTGTCGATCGTGAATTTGGTTGACACTTCTATTTTAGAGAAAGGGCGAATAGCAATATTAAAATATTTCTTCTAAATAATCTACTTTGAGTGTGCATGAATTCGTGCACCGGGCCACTAGTTTTAATATAAATAGAGTAACTTTTAGTTTTACTTTTGTGATTCATTTGAATTAATTTACATACTCAAAATGTAGATAGGGCTTTTCCTGGATGTGCGATTTCCTGAGGCCCAGCATTTTGGAGTTCCAATTCACTTTGCTAACGCAAGAACATTTCTGTGTTGTCTCGTTTGATAGGAGATGTTCACTATTCAGATTTCCGCAGCACTTAGAGTAACTAAATGTAAAGGAATTGTGAGAAATGCCTATTTTTAAAATCTGCGTAAAACATTAATTTAATTAAAGCAACCATTTAAGCTTTTAATGTAGGAAGGTGTTGCCTTTACAACTTGAAGTTACAAGAAATGTGATAGCATTTTAGAAAATCCAGGTAGAGGCTTGCTTTGTGCTGATAGGTGAGTATGTTATGAAAGGTCTATCAATGAACAGCTGAACACTTTTTCTAGGTTCACAGTCTCCCCTTAACTTACATGAGCTTGTTTTTAGGTTTTGTTTTCTGGATAGGTTCTGTAAAAGTTGTCATAATCCATTTGCTTTGATTTCATGAGTCACTTTTTTTTAACTCTGTTAAATTTAGGGAGGAAATGTCATATGCAAATATATGCACATATGTACACATGCATATAGTGACCTTTTAAACTTTTAATCTTAATGATTTTTGGTAGGTCTGTTCTCATTTCTGTAGATATGTTGTATTAGGGCTTGAAGGTAATAAGGTAGAAGGGAAAGAAAGACCAATCCTCTCTTCACAGATTAGGTATAGAAACATAAACATACTCACTCATTTTTCTGAAAGTGCTCAGTCTTTAGGAGGTGGAATCAGAACTCAAACTTCAGTCTCTCTGGTTTTCACATACTACACAATACACATCAGTGCTTGAGTTACCCAAGGCTACATGGAGATTGCTGTGATAACAAGTGTCATTGTGAAGCTGAATTATGGTTTTCTTGAGCCCTTAGAGAGCAATGTAGCTTTTGATTAGTATAGAGAGGCATCTTAAATATATTTTGTGAGTTGTCATTTGTTTATGTTTTGTACTTTGTTGAGCACTTTGGGTTGGGGACTTTGAAAGGTATTCTACATAAGTTTTTATTATGTACTTATTTTCTCATTTAATACAACCCTAAAAATAGGCATTATCCCCATTTTACAGATAAGTAAAATGATAAAATGAGATCTAGTGTGAGGTTAAGTCAGTTGCCCAATGCCACACTGATTAGAAGTGGTGGAACTCCAATTTGGAACCGGTTCTCTAGTTCTACAGTATACGATTTAGGCTATTCCTACTATTCTTCCTCCCAGAAGAAATTGGGAGATCTTATAAGTTACAATCAAAATCTAGTTAGTGGATATTACCTTGAAGTTGTTGAACCCTGAAAATGATCATTTGGCTAAAGGAAAATACAAGCTGAGACAACTGATGTCTATCTCTTGGTTTATGACAGCCGTAATAGCTGCTGGAGCTGGGAGTTAAAGATGCTATTAAAAATGAAGTTAGAGGTCATGTTGACCATAACTCATGGTGTCCTCCCCAGATTTGTGGCTTGCTGTGTTGTAGAGTGCGTGGTGCTAATGAGAACAAGATGCAGTGTTGGAGTCCCAGTATGGGCCACTGAGTGAAATTTTGTTTTATACTCATACATTTTGATGTCACTGTAGTACATTGGTGGAGCTTAGTGCGAAGGGTGGCAGCATCAGAGCAAACTAGAGAACCTGTTGAAACATTTCAGGCCAGCCTCTTTGCTCATAAGAGACCCATCTGGGATGAAACAGCGTCTAAACATGTTTATTCGCTTATGATCAACAGAGATGTTTCCTTCATGACAATGCATTTAAAAATCATTAGTGTGAGTCTTAAAAGAATATTTTGAATTCTTTTTATAATGGTTCGTTTATGTCAGAAAATGATATCTAGTAGCCTGGATTCCCCATATCCAGGCATGAAATCTAAGGCTATAAGCAAATTTTTAAATATTTTCAAAATATTTAAAAAACATATCTAAATTGGTATAATTAGAATTAATCTTTAGTCAGAAAGTATTACTTTGTGTTTTTTTCCAAAAATAAATAAATATTTAAAGAGGGAATTGTCACTTTCCTCAGAAAAATGTTTTTATAAGTACTCTCCTTACCTGGTTTAGTTATGTTATCTTGTTTTGGAAGGAACTTCTAGCACTTGATTGAAGTGAATTAACATTATTTTACGTAACGTGTTAACATAATTTAAAAGGTTTTATATTTTTGAAGGAGTAGAGTGAGGGTAGGATGAGAAGGGATTATAAATTTGGGTGAGGCTTGTTGTGAATGTCATTTTTGAGAAAGTGATATTGAAGTGAGGAGTTAGCTGTGCAGGAGCTGCTGAGAGGCTGTCGGTCCCTCTGAAATGGGGAGAGACCAGGTGAATTTCTGAAGCACAGTTGCTGGAACACAGGGAGCCAAGGAGGACATTGAACAAAGAAGGATGCATGTTCAGAGGGCCAGGACACCAGGCCCAAAGAATGTGCAAGTAGGTGTGTTGTATGTTAGCATAACAGTAGGTTATTAAAGGGTTTTTACCAAGGGAGTGATGTGATTTGTCATCTCTGTCTGCTGAGAAAAATGCACTGGAAGCCAAACAGGAGGCTGTTTTGAAAAGTGAGGCAAGAGAAAGTGCTAGCCTAGTCTAGGGTTAGTAAGGAAATGGAGAAAATGCAAGGATTCAGGATAAGTTCTGGAGATAGAAATAACAGGACTGGGTGATGGATTAAGAATAAAGGGTGAGAAAGAGGTAGGAGTCAAGATTGATTTCAGCATGCCTGCTTGAAGCAATGGAGAGCAGTGTTGTGGTGTCAACCCCAAAAAGGGGAAGACATGGAGAAACAAAGGGAGGTAGAAGCCTGGGAATTCAGTTTTATGCATATGAAGGTGCACTTCTTGTTATGCATCCAGGGCGCATGTCAGGAGGGCAATTAAATATCCAGATCTGGAGCTTATGGAAATTCAGATTTGGAGATAAAATGGGAGTAGATTAGTATTAAGTTCACATCAGCTTAGTTCAACAGGCACTGTGATAGGCACTGAGGATAGGACTTAATACAAGCTTCTTGATGTTAGGAATTCTGTTACGCTTTTTTTATCTCAAGCCACCAACATAGTATTTGGCACATAGTAAGCATTTAAGAAGTCTATACTGAATGAACAAATGATTTGGGAATAAAGTAGTAGCACAGAGTTTCTTGATGTATTGAACTAATTTTCCATTCATGGTCCTGTTTTTTACTCTCTTATACATATAAGATGGACTCCTGTTGTGAAATTGATTGGATATTGTGAAAACATGCTCCCTGGGAGAGCTTTCTATATAAGGGGTAACACACCAGTTCGCCTAAAATACATTCACTGTAGTGTAGGCCTATGTGTCTTTCATTTTAATTGCTTTTTATTGGCTTGAAAAATTAGTGCTAATTCATAGGGATTATGTGACTTTCAAATAAAAGTGAATTTGAAAATTGCAAATTTAATCCATATCTGTGTTCTTCCATTACCATAGGGATGACAGTAAGCGCTAACAAAGATGGCTTGGGTGTGATTGTCCGAAGCATTATTCATGGAGGTGCCATTAGTCGAGATGGCCGGATTGCCGTTGGGGACTGCATCTTGTCTATTAATGAAGAATCTACTATCAGTTTAACCAACGCCCAGGCACGAGCCATGTTGAGAAGGCATTCCCTCATTGGGCCTGACATTAAGTAAGTATCATTGGGACCCCAGTTTGGCTTGGAAAGTTCAGGAATTTCAGTTCAATAATCAGAGGTGTTTTCCCCCCCTCAAATACATTTTTACTTGATATACAAAAACCACATAATTATTTAATGTAAGTCACTTACAGGTTTGACTATTCCTGAATAGTTTTGATTTTTGATCATTTTTAAGATAACAGTGTTGAAATATTTTAGGACTGAGCATGCATGCCTTGCACTCTCGGCTCCAGGATGGGTGGCTGTTTGCAGGAGGACGCTGCCTCTTCCTGTGGGGGCAGCTCTGGGCATGAGGACAGGGTGCTATGTGTGAGGGCTGCAGGCCATAATAGACAGCAAAAGTTTAAAGGCGGCCCTGAGGGGCTGCGTTTCAGACCCAGGTGGAGATTCCAGAGAGGATGTGCAACGGTCTTAATGAAAGACAGACATGAGTAGTAACAGGAAGCTGTGGGAGGGTGGTGCCCATGGCAGCCACCTGTCGTGCTGCTCGTGTTCCGTGGTTCCATGGGGCAGCTGCAGCAAGGATGCGTGCGCCTGTTCCAGCACATTCCCATGTTTGAGAGCAACTTCATCCAGGTCAGCAAGAGAGAAATAGTGATCAATGTGCACACAGTGTGCGAATGGTCACTGTGGGCACCGCCTGCACCAGCCCCGCTCCAGTAATGTTGTCATGCTGCTGGCACCACCTGGTGTCAGCTGTGCAGTTGGTGTCAAATATGGCCACAACCGGGGAAGGGGACTCAAGTCAGCCAAGAGCTCTGAGCTGACCAGGCTGCCTCCTTTGAAGTCTGTAAAGATGTCCATCTACCATAATGAGGGAAAACACTCCTCTTGAAGCTTATACTGGCCGCTCTTTTTACCTATAATTATGCCCCCTTCAGATGCAAAGGAAGAATCAGTTTGCACACTGGGAAGACTTGGTGTTCTTCCTGAGACCGCCAGTGGAGGCTTACAGTGTACTCATGCCCTGCCAGCTTGTGATGTGATGCACATACCTGTGTTGGAGGCAAAGGACAAGAAAAGTCCAGTGACCACAACCTGGTCAGTGTCAGGAGCCTTCTCGTGGTCACTGAGGTGTCTGGGGCCACCTCTCTCGCTTATGCTAGTGGGGAAGGAGTCCAACAACATGCTTCATGCAAACACTCTGTGCTTAGGGACTCACTGTCTTTCCTAACCCTGCACTGGCAGGGCCTGACCAGGGTGCAGTGCCAGGGGCAGCAGCAGTTAACACCCTGTGCAGTATGAGTGTGGTTGTAGGAGGGAGATGACCAGCCGACCTGTTACAGAGACCTTAGAAGGTCCAAGAGCTGGACCCTGCATTTCAGCCTGGCTGAGTAAAGACAGTGGAAGTGAACAGAATGGAAGTCAGAGAGTCTGCCAGCGCCATGCTGAAGCCCTTAGTAAGAGAAAGGAAACGGAGGACACTCCCACCCAAAAGGCCCTCCCCTCTGGCTGGATGTGAGAGGGCAAGTCAATCCTAAGATCCCATGGAACCCCTCAGGGAGATCAAAAGGAGAAGGACCAGAACAGCCCAGGAGTACAGCAGCCTCAGCATCACCCTGAAGGGCTCTGATTTATCGCAAAAAGAATGAAGTGGAGCTGACCTGCAACTAGTATTGGGGGCATACTCCAGAGATCCTTTCCCTAGTCCCTCCCCATCTGCAGCTCCCCCTAGAATAGGAGGGAGCACGCTAGCCACTCCTGGAAGTCCTGCACATCAGCTGGAATGGGTCTCCAGTGTATGATCCACCCACCCCTTTTAAGAAGGGGAAACTTAACTTTCCTCAAGTGGGTCACTTCTTTAATTTCTTGAAATAAATAAATACCTGCTATTAAAAAAAAAGAAATATTTTAAAACAATGTTGCTGTCTCTTTTAATTTTACTTTTTATATGATTTTTTTGCAAAAACCTTAGATATGAGATGACATCTCTCACAGAACAGGAAGGTCCACTCTTAAAATCTTATAAAGATGTTTTAATTGGCCCTCCATATAAGGAATTGTGCACTACCTATGTGACCTGTATGGGTCCTAGAACTAAGCCGGTTGTTTGAGGGCCAGTAATGGACAAGACCATAGAGAACAGTGCCAGTTGGATGAGTAATTTACCTGTGCTGAACCTCATGATCCAAGGGAATTCACCAATATGTTGATATAGTCTGAATATAGGTCATATAGGATGTTTTGTGAGGAAGTGCTTTAAATGTCCCATAATTCCATAATGCGCCCAATGCACATTACATATGTGGTTTGGTTTTTAAGGCATTAAACATTTCCTGAACCAACCTAAAATTAGTTCATGACTTTATTGTTGTACCTCCTTCATGTAACAGCTTGACTTTTCCCTATAGCATTAACCATTGGATATTTGTATTTTTGTATAAGGGATAAACTAGTAAAATAAGAGCTCAGGGAAAGATTGCTGACCTTTAATTAATGTAATAGTTACTATTAGGGGAGAATTTTTTGTATGAATGCTATTTTATTGTCTGCATTCTGTATTATTCATTTGCAAAGTACATATTTCTAGAGCTTAGGTAAGAAAAACAATATTTTCAATCTGGTTTTCATTATGCCTTCAATAAAAAGTAGAAAAATATATATTGTTTGGAGTAGATTCTTTTCAGGCAGAATTTCACTAATGGGCTTTCAAATTTTTGTATGTCTTTTGACATTTATTTTATGGAATGAAATCCTGTGACTCTTCCATAATTACCTTATTAATATCATGAATGCAAGTAAACATCATTAAAAAATCAGTGTCTCTCTACTCAGAAAAAAAGAGAAACAGTAAGTGCTTTTCTCATCCCTTGTGGTCCAATGTCCATTTCTTTTGCTTAAAAGATAAATGGTATGCATCCACATAGAGATTCTTTATGGCAAAGGTTTAGCTTATACAGTTTATATGCAGCATAAAATGCAGATGGCCTGGTAACTGATCACTTGATTTGTTGTGTGATAATGCCCGCATTGAGCTTGGAGCACTGATGCAGGTCTCTTAGTGCCATAATTGGTGCTTGGTTCTAGCCTTTTCCTCCATTCTAATTTACTGAAGATCTTCAAAGGTAGCCCAAAAATGAGACCATTGTGACATTGATTTGGCATAAGTCGTGCATTTACCCTGTTCCAGAAAATGTATTCAGTACGTTTTCAACACCAAAAGTCTTCTTTCTCCTTTTCTCGTATTTACTGCCTGTGTGTGTGTGTGTGTGTGTGTGTGTGTGTGTGTGTGTGGTTCCCACCCTTTGACTCAACACCAGAATTTACTTTTTCATGTGCACAGCAGCATGATGACCTTGAGGGATGTCTAGAGAGTTCGCTTTATAAATACTTGCTTTTAGATCCCAGGAGGCAAAAATGTACTGTGGTATCTTATAATAAAAAAAAAGAAAAGAAAATCCCACCGCCTTCCCTTCTCTGGAAATCAGTCAATAAATCAGTCAGTTAATCGATCTCTTTCTCGCATACACACACACTCCCACACACTCCCAAACATAACAACATGACACTTTGATTTCTTCTAAAATGTCCTACTGTAGCTGTGATTCAGATGGTTATGGTTTGACCATTGGGTGAATGTTGGAAAGAAATTAGAATCATATAACCCTTTTTCAGAAAAAAAAAATGTGCTAAATGATAAAACAAATCTCCGTTTAGTCTGGCCAGGGCTGAGCAGCATGTTCCATGCATTTTGCATGAAGTGTTTTTGGCCCTCTGCCTTCCAGATCTCTTGCTTTCATGAAGCTAAAGGTTTAGAATTACCTTGAAAGCTATGAGTAATCCTCCCAGAAGGAAAGTCTAGGCCTCCCTTACTCTGAATGGAACCATGCATTGCCCTTGGCTAATTAAGCTTTGTAGTCATTGCCCGGATTTAGGCTCCATTCCTGTTTCTTCCCTTTTATTTCTTATTACAAATTCAGCTTAATCTGGGGTGGTGGTAGAGAAGTGTATTGGAGGGACTCAGGAAAAAAAAACCAACTTAATGGTTCAGTTATATGACTGTTTGGTTTTAGGAAAAGCATTGCTTGTTGAGACAATGCACAGATTTCTTTTTTGCCTTTTATGATAGAGAGCTAGGAACATGGAGAGTGTGCCTTCGTGCACGCCTGGGTAACTAATTTGAGTTTCAAGAGTTCAAGAACAGCCAGTTTAAGTTCCAGGTTCCATTATTTTCTATGGAAAACCAGATGTGAAGCCTCACCAGAATGCATTCTGTTTCACTTCTCACTCCACCTTGCCAGGAGCTCTTACATTTCTGTAATAATAGCCAGGGTTTTGCGCTTAGCAGCAGCTGCTGGTAACATCTGCCAGATAATTACCGCGCGGAATCAGAATTCACCTGCCTTAACCCAAAGTGTGGGATGAATTCCTGATCAAGGAATAAAAGATTGATTGCAGTTACATTTTCCCATGCTTGTTAATAATCATTGCTATAGACACCAGTAGAGAGCAGATGCTTTTCTGGGGGAGGTGTAGATGGGGAGGGAGGTGGAAAAGGGAAAATCAACCAGGAGCACCCACTTTTAACTACATATGTATGCATCGCATATTCAGCACAAGACATTGACATTTGTTAACACCATTGTGAAAAGATGCCGCGCACGGCGTATGCCTCACATTCTAGATTTTCTACAGCACCTGCTGACAACTGAGCCCCCCTTTATGTGTGAGTATCGGTGATTCAAAAAGCTCATTATGGCTGTGTGTTACAACTTGTCTGTGAAAACCATTCCATGCTTTTGTACCATCAGATGCAGGGAGAGAGCCAGGCATAGATTCAGGGTATACATTTTGGATTCTTTTTTTTCTTCATTTTACATAAGGACATAAATTACAACAGAGCTGTGGGTTTGTTACAGTTTCACATTGCACTGATGCTTGTGAACCTATTTAAAAATCATATTTTCCAGCTACTAAGATTTTAAGCTCCTTTGTCGGGGGTGATCCTGCTGCATGTTCAGGCACGGGCTCTGGGTGAAGAGCCATATCGCATTTCGGCATCACTAACGTTACTTTTTTTTCTTCCACTCCACGTCTAACCAAAGGTTAGTTTACATGTAAGAATTTTTAACATAGCTCTCAAATCCGTAGTGTCCGTGTTATTTGCACCGTTCCTAATTTAGTTTCGGTGATTTGCTCTGGATGTGCCGTTGCATTATGGGATGCTTGTTCTGGTGGCCGGGCTGTGTATATTGGGCTAAATATTTATGAAAACTGCCTTCTTTAACCTTTATCACTGTTACCTAAAATATGAGAAAAATGTAAAACTCCCTATCCCTCACCCTTTGAAAACCATCTTTGAACAAGTATAGAGGAAAATTCATTTCAATATTGTTTAGTATAGGAATATCTTTTCCTTCGCAAACCAGTTAAAAATTAAATACTTTGCACTGATTATCATTATTTCACCATTGTGTTCTAACTTCCCCCACCCCTCCCCTCTTCCTGGCTGTTTTTCTAAATGTTTTAGTTATATGTGTTTGATTATATTTAATCTTCGGAAATAATACCAGTTTTCTTGAATAGACTTTGCAGGTTTGGGGTTTTATGTGTATCTTTATTTTTTATGTAAAATACAATCAGTCTTCTTTTCCAGTACCAGGAGTTTTGTATTTCTAACTTATTATTTTGAAGGGCTAAATGTGAATTTACTATTGAGTATATTTTAATTCACAGAGAAGGTGTTGTTATAGATTAAGTTGGGTCAGAATTAGAGCACCTCTCTTCCACCCAGGCTAGTCCTAAACCCAGTGACCTGTGCTCTCTGCTTGAGTTTTTAATCCTCCAGGTAAAAGTGTCATGAAGAGATTCCCAAGGGCCCCTGAATTGTGATCAGCCGTGCTGAGGCCCTGTTAGCACCCCGCCTTACGTTCGTGTTATGCCTCTAGTTTACAGGAGCCTCATGAAAAAGGGTGTCCTTTTTGCGATGGAGAATACGGGATTGAGTGGTAGTGATTTACGCCCCCATCACACTCCTGATGAGCAGCAGCGCTGTGTCTCCCGACTCCAGATCTCAGTGACCTCACAGAGTGAGGTCACTCTTTATAGAATAACCACTACGTCTGAAATTACATGCCTTCCTACTCAGTAATTATGACATTGATGTAATTCGTCTTTTATTGTAACATGAAAGACAGTGCTTTCATCCTGCGCTCTGGTGCTGAGATTTTATATGTACTGTCTTTATGGGTGGGTTATGGAGAGCTGGTTTACTCGTCTTTATGATTCTTATATATTCTTTTAGTTGTGCAGACATGCTGAGCTGGCTTCAAATGCAGAATTTCTCTTGCCTTTTCATTAATTTGAGGATCTTGGAACAGCCCACTTAAGGGTATCAACTACAAAGCCTTCTAGGACAGCGGTCAACTTGAATTTTCACACGTCATTTTCTGAACATTATAGTGTGGTCAGCATCTAACTCAGTGCCTTCCACATTATGGGCTTTCACCCAGTACTCGTTGAACTAGGAAGTGATTGTTCAAGTGTATGCACTAGGCTTTCCTCTGAAACCAAAATGAGCTTATGAGGAGTTGCTACAAATTAGTAAGAGTGTCTTTCCATAAAGTTAGTCTTAACTTCAGACTGAGAGAGTTCATAACTTAATATAAGAGCTAACATTTACCTATTGATAATGCTTGTTAATACCCATAATTAATTCTGTACCAGTATTGTGTAAGACTGTAAAGTTATTTACATAAAATAATATAAAAACTCAGTGTTTTAATAGTGTATGCTTAATTTGTTTCTGTTGAGGATACCAAGAATCTTTGGATGAAATCAGTGTTATTACTGACAGTCATTTTCCTAAGAATTTATAGATCTTTCTAATTCCAAAAAGTTGTTTTAGCCTTCTCATTTAGGAATATTAAAAATGTTGTTTTTTTCCTCACCCATATGATTCTTGGAAAGCACCTAGTTTATCAGCAGAATTTGAGATTAAATTTCTGTTATTCTTACCTATAGGATACGTTGTCTTTTTGATCTTTGGATTCTCTGCTGAGTAAGCTGACTAAATGAGTTGTGTGATAAAGCAGGAATAAAGGAGCAGTATTATTTATTTCTATATTTTGGGAGCTTTTCCTAACAGCCAGCCAAAACTTTGCTTCCCTTTGCTTTCATGGGTTATGTTCTGTTGCAGAATTACTTACGTGCCTGCAGAACATTTGGAAGAGTTTAGAAGAAGCTTGGGACAACAATCTGGAGGGATAATGGCACTGGATATTTTTTCTCCATACACTGGCAGGTAAATGAAACAGTAAATCTGCTACAAAGATGAATGATATAGGTGGTTATGGAATTTTGAATCGAGAATCAGGGAGGACTAGCAATGAAAGAGGATTCCTTTCCTTCTTCAACATTAAGAAAATGTTTACCTTTCCCCCCTGTGCTTAAGTAATTATGACATACTGTGGAAAACTAGGAAAATATATGAAAATTCAAATCAAGAAATTAAAATAATCTTTAATTATACCACTTGAATACAGCACTTTTAACATACTGAGTTTAGAGATTTCACCTTAGTTATGAATATTGTTTCATCAATTTCTTGGAAGCTACAATTTGTGTAGTATTTTATCATGCTTTTTCCTATTTTGTATGTATTTTTAAACATCTTCAGAAATTTTATTTATTCCTCTTTTTAACATTCATACAGATTGAGAAACATTTGTAATGGTTAGTTTTTATTCTTGGAGAATGTTAAGCTGAACATCTTGGTATATATGCATGTTAGGAAGCAGAGGGTATGCCTTTTATTTATTTTTTACTCCTCACCAGAGGATATATTTGTATTAATTTTAGAGAGCAAGGAAGGGAAAGGGAGAGAGAAACATTGATGTGAGAAAGAAATATCAGTTTGTTGCCTTCCATATGTACCTGAGCAGGGATTGAACACACAGCCTGGATATGTGCCCTGCCTGGAAATCAAACCCATGACCTAACCGCTAAGCCACACCTGCCAGAGCAAATGTATGCCTTTTCAATGCTCTTGATACATAATGTATTATGAACCTCTAAATAATACAGGAAAATGGTATATTTCCCCCTCGTAGGAAAGGTAGGGACTAGGTTTTGATGCTGCTGCTGAGTTCAGCACAGGGAGAGAAAGAATGTTAATGCTTTTCCAGGAAGAATGTGCCATGTTACACACTCAGCCGCGGGTGGACCGGTTTTTTCAGTTGCATTGGCAGCTAAGTACCAGGTTGCTCTTTAAGCATGCTGCAGGGCAGAAATGGCTTTGTGTGCACACTGAGGTCTTCTCTGAAGAGTTCTATGGCTTCTCTGGGAAGTCAGAACATCCCAGAGCACTTTGGTGTCCAGTGACTCTGCAGGCATCACGATACGACATCATTATTTCCTCTGCAAATTGCGCATGGCCATGGTAATGCAGAAAGTGCTGAAGGGAAGATATGTGTTTAATAAAGGGAAGGAATGCTGTGACCTCGGGAATTTAATGGAAAAAGTGGTATTCACTCCACCCTGTCTGTACAGCGCTCAGCCACACTCCACTCTGGAATGTCCATCTTAGGGTTAACACTATCTTCCTGACGCTTTTTGCCAGAATGCTAAAAGCAGTCACTCCCATGTTCCTCTGAAATATCATTTCAAATGGCTTAATTAAACAATATGCCAAGGTAGCATCATATTCCTTTAAACGCTGAGGCCTTAAATGCACCCGAAATGCGTTAGAGAGCGCCATGTTCAGCACTGTGCTTCCCCCAGTACAGAAAGGAGAGCGGCCTGCCTTGGGCAGCGCTGTCATGGCTGCCTCACTGCAGAGGAAGTGTATTTGCTAATAATATAAAGGTGCTCAAAACAAAGCGACCTGCATTTTACAGAGTAGGAATCAGCACCAGAGGGAGGCGGAGTGACTTGGCCAAGTTTCACAGTTAATACGTGGAAGAGCCAAGATGAGGATGCGAGTAGGTAGGCTCCATGTTTTGAACCATTGGATCCAAAGAAAGAATTGCCCAACCCGAGATAAAACTGTGGGCAGCATAGCATGGAGGTTAGGAGCTCAGGTTTTGTAGTAAAACGGCCTCATTTAAAAGCTTAGTACTGCTACTTTACTGTATGACCTTGTGCCAATTTCTGGCAGCTAAATACACATGTAAAGGGAGTCATAATAGCTGACAGAGATGCCGTTAGTATTCAACACCACTCGGGGCTGAGCGAGTGCTGTAGGAAGAGAATGGGCCCTTCTGCTCTTTGGAACACAGGGCACTAGAGTCCCCTAGACCGCACTCTGGGCCGAGTGAAGAAGAGTCGGCACAGTTACAGGAGCGTGTCTGGGTCAGCGAAAGGATTCAGGACAATAGAATCGCTTGTTTTACTGGGGTTCAGGATGCTAGTCTCCTCATGGCTAAGGAGGCATGAGTATGAGGCATTGTGTCAGAGCGCTTCTGAGTAGCTCCCATAGCCTAGAGTTCAGGGTGAGAAACCTCCCCACCCCCATGGCAGTCACTGAATATTTTAGGGCCTCTTTCTAAATTCTTATTCTTGTCTGTCTTCCACAGCTGCTTTTTCTGTCATATTCTCTCCAGTTATGTTTCTAGAGGGTTAGTCCTAGTTTTCATCTCTCTGCCTTGTTTCTATCTGGATAAAAGCTTCACTCAGACTGTCTCATTGTCAGTGAGCATCTTAGCGTCATTTTACTCCCCCCACCCCACCACCACCACCATTCCTAGAAGTCCTACCCACTGTCAGGCTTAGACTCGCAGAACCCCAGTCTCATGCACAACCTTGTTCCTCAATGTGCACAGGAGGAGAATTCAAACACACAACTAATGGGCAGGGCCTGTGGGCAGGTAGGCTTCCTTTTAACAGTTGAAAACTAAAAACTAACATTCAGGTCAAAGAGAAAAATAAGAACTTTAAGTAAAGCCTGGACATTTACTTGCCAGACATATTATAAAACACATTCAAACACGGAGGTTGGGGGGGGGGGGGGGGGTTGTTGGATTAGTTAACGGGTAGGCAAACTTTTTGACTCGAGGGCCACAATGGGTTCTTAAACTGGACCGGAGGGCCGGAACAAAAGCATGGATGGAGTGTTTGTGTGAACTAATATAAATTCAAAGTAAACATCATTACGTAAAAGGGTACGGTCTTTTTTTTTTTAGTTTTATTCATTTCAAACGGGCCGGATCCGGCCCTCGGGCCGTAGTTTGCCCACGGCTGGATTAGTAACTTCAGCTCTCACTATCTAAAGATTCATCTGACTGAGTTGAGTAATCCTGTCGATGGAGATGGGTAAAATTTGAACGTATACTTTCTTTAGATTTTTCCGTTTCTGTAGAAGTCAATGGAAAATCACTTTTGAATCAGAATGTTATAGCCTCTGCTTTCAAATAAACATGTGAGCATGTTTCTCTAAAAATCCAATTTTTACTAACAGCATAAGACACACCATAAGTGATTTACCCATCCTCTGTTGCTCTTACATGTTGCCTCTCTGGACATATTTTGTTACATGCCTGGCATTTGGCAAAATCTTTACTCCTACAGAACCTGAGAAGTGAAGTATGAAGTGCTCTGGGTCTGGCCCTTCTGATGGGCTGAAGCTGGACCATAAGCACTTCCATCTTTCTTCAGCCATCGAAGGGAAATCAGTCCATTCCTAGGAAGCAGAGACGCTGAACTCCTGCGTGCTCACTGATAAGTTCTTTTAGGGCAGGAGTTGTCAACAAGGGCTGTGCAGTCATAGCCCACACGGAGCTTCAGTCTTCCTGCACATGGTGTGTAGTTAAGAAATACTTGTTGAATAGTTGTTGTGGTTGTTTTTAATTCAGGATTTATCCCCTTCTCATTTTATTCCTTTATTCACCCATGTATCATCAGGAAAGAGACTAGAGAAGACTCTTAGTATTCAGCTGTATCTTCAGATTAACTTATAGATTGATTCTTTTCTTTTTTTTACAAAAGCAATAAAGTTACTTTTTATTGAATTCATGGGGGGATATTGGTTATTAAAATTATACAGGTTCCAGGTATATAATCCTACAGCACATCATTTTTGGATTGTATTGTGTGTTTGCCACCCCAGGGCAAGTCTCCTTCCATCACTATATATAGATAGATTGTAATGTAAAGTGTGTGTTTTTGTTTAATGGGGTTTTATTTTCCCCTTAGTGTAAAATGTTGTATACTTATTGGCCAAGTATGGTGAAAATAGAAAGCAGTTCTGCCTTTTTTAGCCAAGTCAATAAAGAACAGTCTTGCATGGGTTACTAGGATTTTGGGGTACTCACTGTATAATTCTTTAACAGAGACATTCCAGAATTACCAGAGCGAGAAGAAGGAGAGGGAGAAGAAAGTGAACTTCAAAATGCAGCGTACAGCAATTGGAATCAGCCCAGGCGGTAAGGACTGTTTCTGTCTTCAGCCCACTCAGTGTTTAAAAATAGGGAGGTGTGCTTTCAAGTGCTGTATGGTAACTTGATACTGTGATGTTGGGCAAGTTGTTTAATATTCTTATGTATATATACAGTGGAGAAGATAACATGTATCACACAGGGTTATAACTAACGTGTGCAAGCGTTTGGCATGTAATAGGGATTAACTAAAATTAATTAAAGAAAATTATGCATAGGTGGTTAGAATGGGTATTTTCTATAGGGTTTAATCTTAAATATACCATCAAATGTTAATTAAAGTTTATCTAACATTTGTACAAACTATAGATTCAAAACGCGTGTGCATTTATGATGGTGTGTCAGTAAGAACCTTGTTATTCCCAGGCTGCTGTTATTCAATTTCATGTATAATAGAAAAGATGACTTTCCTAAATATGATCAGATATATCACCGTGCATCACTACACCACATTTTTGTGTTCATGCTACATAAATTCAAATTCATTTAATAGAAATTTATTGAGTTCTAATTATAGACTCAGACAAGAAGCACATGATTTTGTGACAACAGGGAAGAATAAGACATAAATCCTGCCTTCATAAAGGCTGTAATTTACTTAGGTAGGCAGCATATAGACACATACAAAGTAATTAAAGAAAAATGTAAGGTATTTTGCATTAAGTGTAAAATATGGGTAATCATTGGACACTCCCTCTAAGCAGATGTAAAGGTGACCATCACATTGTGCCTTTCACTTAGTAAATACTTAATCTGTATTCCACAGTAGTAAATACTTAATATTCTACAATAATAATACTTATTCTACAAGAGAGAATAATTTCTGCTCTTCAGAGATATAGTAGTTTCATCATTTTCTTTACTCACAAATGAATAAAAAGCAGCAGCCATCACATTTAAATATTTTCTAGGTTATCACGCTTGAAGTATAAAAAAAACAGGTTACTTTCACAAAAAACTGCAAGCATTTCCAGCCATTCTAAATGATTTCTTGATCTGAATTCTTGAAAAGCTGTTTAGTCCACTTAGAAAAGTCATAGTCTCTCTTATATTACCCATAGAACAGAATATAAGTGCTAGATCTGTGGCAAGAATATGTATTATAAGATATTAAGTTTCTTATTTGAGGATGGAAGCAAAAGAAAGTAGATGAAATTATTTTGTAGTTGGTGACCATAATGACAAACTTGAATTTGGTTGGAGGACAATAATCACAGGGAAATAAAAAGTTCGGTTGGACAGTTTTAATAAATGTGGGAGGAAACGTAGTTTTTAAAAGGCACTGTGCAAAATGGAGCAATCAGAGCTATATTTGAATTCTAACTTTGTCGCTTTCTAAGACAAGATTCTAAGTCTTCGCCAGGTCTCAGTTACTTCATTTGTAAAATGGGATTAATAATAGAACTTTTTACATTTTGGGGACAATTCAGCGTGATCATTCATTTAAAATTCTTAGTATAGTGCCTGGTACAGAATGAGTCTCAGTGGTTGGCCTTGTCAACAATCACCATCATCATCATCACTGACAACTAAGCAAACAGAAAGTGTTGAACACAGGAATCATTACAAAGTATTCTTATGAGAAAAAATTAATGTAACTTCTGTTCAGCAACGCTTTTCAATTTCTGCCCTAAATTTTTTAACCTTTATGTAAGCCTAAGAGAAGTCTCTAAAAGTGGTAGCTACCTTATAGAGAATGTCTGGAGCTTCCAGATATCTTAAAGAAGATACTCTGCACTCTTCTATATTCTTTACAGAAGCATTAGGTACTTTTGGGGGAAAGTTCATAGAGTATTATGTTCATAGAAACTTACCAAAATAACCAGGACTCTTAATAAATGAGGAGTGAGTGTTATGAATATGTTTTATAACATTGGAAACCTGCTGGGACATTTATTCATGCAGTCAAAAAATTTCCCTTTGTGTGGAAATAGAGAATACTTTTTAGCAAAGTGTAAATTTTAAAATTGCAAATAATCTGTGTTCCTGTTTTATTTTGCATGTGATTGTCATTGTCTGTGTCAATTTCCAGCTTGTCTACTCTTCTCTCTCAATCCAGTGCTTTGGAGATCTATCATGCTGATTCTTGAAGACCTAATTCATTCAGTTTAGTTGTTGCAGTACATTTCAGTATATGACTGTACCACGGTTTATTCCCAGATTGATATTTGAGTAGTTAGTAGTTATTTGCTACTATAATAATTATGTGCATTATATATATATCAATTTCCTTATAGTTATGTATGAGAATTTACCTATGTATATACCCCAAAGTGGAATTGCTGGTTCATAGATTTAAATGTATAATTTACTTTCCTAGAAATTGTCAACTTGTTTTACAAGATGGCTCTATCACATTTTCCTTCGTTTTCCAACTTAAGAGAGTTCCCTTTTCCTCACATCCTTAGTTACTTCTTCTTATGATCATTTAAAAAAAGTTTTTGTCAGTCTGATGGGTAGAAAATGGTGCCTTGTGTTAATAAACACGTAGGTAAAAGAGGATCGAGGTGGTGGAGTTCACATTTACCCATGTATCGTATGGATTGGATTTTATATATTGCTCAATTACATTACATCAGGGATCATAATCATAGTAAGAGAAATAGTAGACTTACTGGTTGTTTCATGTGTGTCAAGCTTCATTTCATACTTTATGTTTTCATCAATTTAGTAATCACAGCAGCAATCTCATGTAGAGCCTCTTCTGGCTCCATTTCACAGATGAGGAAAGCAAGAGAGAGGCTAAGTGGGTTGCAGAGGGCCCACAGTTGTTAGTAGCAAAAAAGCAGGACCTGGACCCAGAGACCCTCTGTTCAGAGCATGGGCAGCCTGGCCTCAGAGCTGTTTTACTTCTGCTTTTCTGAACTTCATTCTATTTAAGTCTCTGTCTTGGTCTAAGAAAGGCTGTCATCTTCCCATAAAACTAACTCCGAATATGTTCTATGAAGTATTTCTTTTGGGGTCTTCTTTTTCTACCCATGGAATGCTTACCCTCTCCATTCGGCGATAAGTCCGTTCCTCAGCACTGTGGTCATGGCGGCAGTCCCTCTCTCCTTATTTTCTCCAGTGCGTTCAGTTGGCACAGCCTTTCTTCCAGGCAGTGGGGTGTTTGAAAACCCTTTGTGCCAAAGCTGCACAAGCTTATGGTACTTTTATCCAAAGGTTGTTTAACCTCTCTGTGCCTCTCCGCCTCTTTGTAAGATGGGGCTAATGAGAGTGTCCACCCCACATGGATGATGTGGGAATTGAATGAAAGTGTATGGAACTCAGATAATAATGCTGAGCACATGGTAAGCCCTCAATAAGTGTTTGCCGTTGCTGTTATTTTTATCATCAGGAAATTATAAAAATCACTTTTTAACTTATACCCACCGTGGAGAACGCTAGGAGATATTTTCTTTCATTCTTCCTTTTCTTTTCTCTGTTTCATTTTTTAAGAGAACAGTTAAGGAGGCCCACACATGTATTCTGGATTCTTAGATATTAAATACAGTGACTAAATTTACTGACTTCCGTACTTTGCCATATTACTTAAGGAACCACTTTAAAGAGACAAGGAAGCGTGTTGGTTTTTGTCTTTCACAGAATTTCTAGACTGAAAGGAAGTGATGAAGAGCATGTTAAATAGTTTAAACTATTCACACAGATTTCATGAGATCAAGGAGCATGGTGAGAGCTTTGAAACTAAACAGGTAGAGTCTCTAGGATTATAGATTTCTAGTAAAGAAAAAAGAAAAATATGGAACAAAGCAGTGTCTCGTCATCTGACTGTCTGGCCAGTAGCCAGTCTCTCACTCCACCTGGGGGCTCTGCTGTTCCCTGCCTTTTTTACTGGGACCTCCCCCACTCACTGGAGTACTGGCTCCAACCTCCTCCCCTCTGGGAGCACCTCAAATGTCAAGGTAGAGAGCACTTTAGGGCCGTGCTTTCTTCTCCTACTTTAATGTCCAGTATTGTCCTCCTTTTGCAAGAGGCCAGCTGCAGTCTGCCTGTCTCAGAGTTCTCTGCCTGGTGACTGTTTCTTTCCACTTCCCTGAGCTGCTCCCTCATCTTGGCCAAACACCTCTCTGCAAATCAGCTTATGCTTATATCCCGACCTTGTCACTAGATGTGTACTTTCAGCTCATTCACAGCTCTTAGAGATATTTGCAATGATTATATATGAGCCATGTGTTTATTATGTGAGTAGATGAAGTGCATTCAAGACAAAAGATGTAGCAAGGGCCAAGGCCCCAGTCAGGAGAGCATGTCTGCTGAACTGAAGGCACTGCAAGATGCTGTGGTTGCTGGAATGGAGAGAGGAAAGGGAGAGTGGCAGTTGTTGTTTTTATGGGAATGGTAGTGGGAACAATCAGATCATGTGGGATCTTGTCCACCACTGTTAGTTATCAGATCTGCCCTGGCAAGAAAGACTTATACATACGTCAGCTTCCAACATAGTGGGTGCAGGAATGTTCTTTCTCTTGATTGCGTGGCTAAGCTTAGAACTGTCTGTTCAGGGGTAGCTGAATTTCTTGATTACTAAATGTCTACAATAATAGACTCCTGAAACATAGTACCTTGGTTTGTGTTCCAGCCTGGACTGTGTACGTTTGATATTTATTTTAAAAAATCATCTTCAGAAATGCATTAGTATTTATCAGATCCCATAAAACACATAATTGAGAAAATATTTAAAACGATCTTGTCTTACCACTGGCAAAACTTTAATAAATTGAGCAAGCAATATTTGCAAACTTAATATATAAAGACATTTTATTCCATTGAATTTAAAAATAGTTATTATTTTTAACCATTTGAATCATTTTTAACTCTGCAGAGTAGTGACATCAAGAATGTTCCTACTAACAGACCCCATAGAAATACAGAGGATTGTTAGAAAATACTATGAACAACTCTACTCCAACACACTAGACAACCTGGAGGAAATGGACATATTCCTAGAAAAATACAACCTTCCAAAACTTAACCAGGAAGAATCTAAAAATCTCAATAGGCCAATAACTATGGAGGAAATCGAAGCAGTAATCAAAAAGCTTCCAGCAAACAAAAGCCCGGGGCCAGATGGCTTCACAGGGGAGTTTTACCAAACATTCAAGGGAGACCTAAAACCTATCCTCCTCAGACTATGTCAAAAGATCCAAGAGGAAGGAACACTTCCCAGCTCATTCTATGAAGCCAACATCACCCTAATCCCAAAACCAGATAAAGACAATACAATGAAAGAGAATTATAGGCCAATATCCCTCATGAACATAGATGCCAAAATCCTCAACAAAATCCTAGCAAATCGGATCCAGCAGTACATCAAAAAGATCATACACCATGACCAAGTAGGATTTATCCCAGGGATGCAAGGATGGTACAATATCTGCAAATCAATAAACGTGATACATCACATAAACAAATTGAGAGAAAAAAACCACATAGTCATATCAATTGATGCGGAAAAAGCATTTGACAAAATCCAACACCCTTTCTTGATAAAAACTCTCAGCAAGATAGGAATTGAGGGATCATACCTCACCATAATAAAAGCCGTATATGACAAACCCACAGCCAACATCATACTCAATGGGCAAAAACTAAAACCATTCCTCCTAAAAACAGGAACAAGACAGGGATGCCCCCTCTCACCACTCCTGTTCAACATAGTACTGGAAGTACTAGCCGTTGCGATCAGACAAGAAGAAGAAATAAAAGGCATCCAGATTGGAAAAGAAGAAGTAAAACTGTCCTTATTTGCAGATGACATGATACTGTACATACAGAACCCTAAAGACTCCATCAAAAAATTATTAGACTTAATAAATGAATTTGGCAATGTAGCAGGATACAAAATTAATGCTAAGAAATCCATGGCATTTCTTTACACCAATAGTGAACTTACAGAAAGTGAAACTACAGAAGCAATCCCATTTACCATTGCACCAAAAAATTAAAATACCTAGGAATAAACTTAACTAAGGAGGTAAAAGATTTATATGCCAAAAACTACAGGACACTGAAAAAAGAGATAAAGGAAGACATAAACAGATGGAAGAATATACCGTGTTCATGGATTGGTAGAATCAACATCATCAAAATGTCCATACTACCCAAAGCAATTTATAGATTCAATGCAATCCCCATTAAATTACCAACGGCATATTTCACAAATCTAGAACAAACGTTCCAAAAATTCATCTGGAATAAAAAAAGACCCCGAATAGCTGCAGCAATCCTGAGAAAGAACAAAGTAGGTGGGATCTCAATACCAGATATCAAACTGTATTACAAAGCCACTGTTCTTAAAACAGCTTGGTACTGGCACAAGAACGGACATATAGATCAATGGAATAGAATAGAGACCCCAGAAATCGACCCAAACCACTATGCCCAATTAATATTCGACAAAGGAGGCAAGAGCATACAATGGAGTCAGGACAGTCTCTTTAATAAATGGTGTTGGGAAAATTGGACAGATACATGCAAAAAGATGAAACTAGACCACCAACTCACACCATACACAAAAATAAACTCAAAATGGATAAAAGACTTAATCATAAGACGGGAAACCATAAAAATACTAGAGGAATCCACAGGCAGCGAAATCGCAAACATATGCCGAAGGAATTTCTTCTCTGATAATGCTCCTAGGGCAATGGGAACTAAAGAGAAAATAAACAAATGGGACTTCATCAAAATAAAAAGCTTTTGCACAGCAAAGGAAACCATCAACAAAACAACAAGAAGACCCACTACATGGGAGAACATATTTGCCAATGATACCACCGATAAGGGTTTAATTTCCAACATTTACAGGGATCTCATGAAACTTAACAAAAGGAAGATAAACAATCCAATAAAAAAATGGGCAATGGACCTAGATAGACACTTTTCGAAAGAGGACATACAGAAGGCCGAAAGACATATGAAAACATGCTCAAAGTCACTAATTATATGAGAGATGCAAATCAAAACGACAATGCGTTATCATCTCACACCTGTCAGAATGGCTATCATCAACAAATCAACAAACAACAAGTGTTGGAGAGGATGTGGAGAAAAAGGAACGCTTCTGCACTGCTGGTGGGAATGCAGACTGGTGCAGCCACCGTGGAGAACAGTATGGAGCTACCTCAAAAAACTAAAAATGGAACTCCCATTTGACCCAGTGATCCCACTACTAGGAATATATCCCAAGAAACCAGAAACGCCAATCAGAAAGGATATATGCACCCCTATGTTCATAGCAGCACAATTCACCATAGCTAAGATTTGGAAACAGCCTAAGTGCCCATCAGCAGATGAATGGATTAGAA
Source organism: Myotis myotis (assembly GCF_014108235.1). NCBI lineage: Eukaryota > Metazoa > Chordata > Mammalia > Chiroptera > Vespertilionidae > Myotis > Myotis myotis. The sequence continues at coordinate 54,188,603 of NW_023416316.1, read as the reverse complement.
AACTGTGGTACATATACACAATGGAATACTATGCTGTGGTAAAAAAAAAGGAACTCTTGCCTTTTGCAACAGCATGGATGGAACTGGAGAGCATTATGCTAAGTGAAATAAGCCAGTCAGAGAAAGATAAATACCACGTGATCTCACTCATTTGTGGATTATAGAGAACAATATAGACTGATGAAAAGGGACAGACCCAAAGACTGAGAAACAGCAATCAGGCTATCAATCCCCAGAAGGAAAGTAGGGGAGGGCGGGGGTGAGGGGAAGAGATCAACCGAAGGACTTGTATACATGTATATAAGCCAAACCAATGGACATGGACAACAGGGGGATGGGAGCATGAGTGTGCAGGGCGGGGGGGAGGAGATTGGGGTTAATGGGGGGGATGAGGACACATTTGTAATACCTTAACTAATAATAATAATAATAATAATAATAAAAAAGAATGTTCCTACTGCTGTGTAACCATTAACACCATCCCTCTATGGAACTATTTTCATCGTAAAATTCAAACTCTGTACTCATTTAGTAATTCCCCACTTCCTCCTCCACCACCTTCTAGCAACCACCCTTCTTAGGTCCATATGGATGTGGCTATACTAGATACATCATATAAGTGAAATCACATAGTACTTGTGCTTTATTGCACTTAGCTGGCTTACTTCACTTAGGATGATATTCTCAAGGTTATTCTATGTTGTAGGATGTGTCAGAATTTCCTTCCTTTTAAAGACTGAATTATTTACCGTTATTTGTATATACCATTTTTCTTATCTATTCATCTGTACATGGACACTTGGGTTGCTTCTACCTTTTCATTATTGTGAATAATATTCCCATGAAAGTGCTTGTAGAAATATTTCTTTAAGACCATGCTTGGAATTAATTTGGGTATATACCCAGAAATGGAATTGCTGCATTATATGGTAACTTTATTTTTAATTTTTTGAGGAATGTCCATACCTTTTTCCTAGTGGCTATAAGCTTTTTTACATTGCTGCCAACAGTACACAAGGGTACAAATTGCTTCAGTTTCTCTAAATTTTCCTTGCCAGCACAAATTTTCTTTGTTTTTCTTTAAAGTAGCCATACTAATGGGTGTGAGATGGCATCTCAATGTAGTTTTGATTTGCATCTTCCTAATGATTAGTGGTGTTAAGCATCTTTCCGTGTACTTATGGGCCATTTGTATACCTTCTTTAGAGAACGTCTATTCAAGTCCTTTGCCCATTTTTTAATCAGGTTATTTTTGTTCTTGAGTTTTCGGGTTTCTCTATATATTCTGGGTATTAATCCCTTATCACATATGAAATTTGCAAATATTTTCTCCTGTTCTGTGGGTTGCCATTTTACTCTAAGTATCATTAGATAAACAAAAGTTCTTAATTTTGTGGAAGTCCAGTTTGCCTATTCTTTTTATTATTGTCTTTGCTTTTGGTGTCATTTCTAAAAATTTAAAAAAAATTGCCTAATCCAGTGTTATGAACTTGCCCCCTCTGTTTTCTTATTTTTATTTCATTTATTTTTTATGTATTAACATTTTGTTTATTTTTTACAGGGTTGAACTTTGGAGAGAACCGAGCAAGTCCTTGGGCATCAGCATTGTTGGTGGACGAGGGATGGGGAGTCGACTAAGCAACGGTGAAGTGATGAGGGGCATTTTCATCAAACATGTTCTTGAAGATAGTCCAGCTGGCAAAAATGGAACCTTGAAACCTGGAGATAGAATAGTCGAGGTACCTTCCACTGAGCTTTCTGAGCTAAAATCGTCGCCTTCTTCCATGCTCTCTACCAAGGGAATCATCACCATTACACCATTACTTGACCAAACATTAGAGAAAAATGTGCCCGCAGTTAAAGCATTTCTTATTTGTTTCTTTCCACCCATAATTGCTCTCTTCAAAATATAGTGACAGATTATATATCTTGATGTATAGACTGATGTCTGAAGGTACAACCAACCAGTTTTAAAACATTGGCTCTGAGATAAAATAAGTAAGTTCTGGTTAAAAGAGCAAAGCAAATTTCCTGGGGAAATAATTCTTTAATAGTATATATATATACACACACACACAAAAAAAAATATGTTCATCATAATTAAGTTTCCAATGAGATTTTATTTCTAAAACCACTTTATAGTTACTTCATTATAAACTTTATTGGATGAAAATTTTTTTCCAAGTGAGTCTTTTTTTTTTTTGCTAAGACCCTGATTACCTTGCATATAAATGCCCCCATCCTCATCTAAGCACAGGTTTTTCTCCTCCTCAGTGCTTTCCATTCATCACTCAGGGCTGTGTGCACGCCCACGCATGTGTGTACACATATAAGTGTATTTTGTTATATATGAGAGAGAAGCATTTGGTCAAATTGTACCTAATACTTTAATTCAAATCAAAGTTTAATATTTTAAATAGACTCTTCCCTCAGGAGTCACTCACTCATTTGCTTAACAAATATTTCTGGAACAGCTGTTGCATTCCAGGTGCTGTCGCAGGCTCTGGGCATCCCACAGTACACAGGGCACTGTGCCTGCCAGGTGGGACAGGCCTGACAATTAAGTCACTGCAGAGCAGTGTGATACATTTTTTGATCAGGAGAGCATGGTTTAAGTAAAGAGGACAGAGGAGAGATACCTGCCCCAGATTTGCTGAGTTGTTAGGATTTACAGAGTAAACTAAAAGAGACAATTTCCAAATGGAAACCGATTGCTTCACTATTATAATGACAATTATATTTACTTTATGCAAATGATTGACCCTCATTTTCTAAGTCCATATAGCTTACACATTAAAATGCCTTAATTGTTTAGAAGAAGGTTACACATTAACTATTATTTTAAAATTAGCATTTGGGGGACTTCTTTGTTTATTCCTTGATTGATTTATTATTACTGGGAAAAAGCAAGGGCTATGTATATTTCTTCCTCCTCTGACCACTTACAAGGAAGAATGGTGGGTTTTCTCTCTCTTCCTGTATACTTACCTCTCATTAGATGATTAGATGGCCTTCTTCTAAAGAGCTCTTTTTTAGTTGGAGTACTACCTAAAATTTCCATTTTTAGATTATCACAAGGCAGTTTATATTATGAATACTTCATTATTAAATATCTTTCACCTAAGTAAAAAAAGTAAGAAATATTTATAATTATTTCTGGAAAGGATTGATCATAGTTTGCACCAAAATATCTTTTAAATGTATTAAGAATGTTAAAGTATCACTTTAGAATGGAAAAGAATTTTTGTGTGAGTGGTAAAATACTGAATGTTGTTCAGCAGTGGTTTGTTGAGGGCTGTTATGTTTTGGGGCTTTTCTCATAAATAAGATAGCCTTAGGCTTCTGAAATTCTAGGGATTCTGTAACATGTTTCTGCTAAGAGTTTCTGAAAATATATGTAGATTAGATGAGTAGAGACCTGCAAATGATTTCTAAGTAGAGTTCTTTGAACATGAGCAAAGATATTAAATGTCCTGTTAAACTTTCCCACTAATGGGATGTATAGTACTCACTAATATAACTTTTATTCTATAAAACATTAGAACTCATTTTCAAGACCCACTGAAAGAGATGTTAAGTATCACCTAAGTATCAATCTGAGGGAGGTTTTCAATTAAATATGTGTGTTTTTTAAATATGGTAATGCAGAGAAATAATAATTTTCTTTTCCAGAAGTGTGTCCACTCTGATTTTGCTATTTTGTTGTACATACCATATTGTGGTAATTGGAAGTGATAAAACTATATAGTATCCTATAGTTTTCTAACAGGATTAGCATTTGGCCTTTCAAACTCTTTTCCTCCCTCACAAACCATGGTCAATAAAAGCTTACAAATAACTTTCATTTCCAACCTATTTGTATAAGAATTACTAACAAGTAAGCACAATTTCTTGGCTTCTAGCTCCTGTCATGTCTACTGCACAGATTCCTTTGCAAAACTAACCTCACCATAACCTGTAACTTCTGAACGCCAGCATTTTGTTTTTAACTTCAAGCATCCCTGTACAGAGAAAAATACACGATGTATCAGCCACCACTTCCCAAACCACTCTAATGAATTTGTAAAATATTTGTACAGTGACTTTCATGATGATGTTAGTGCTACTAAGCAGTTAGTTCCCTTATATTATTTCTTTAATTATGCTGATTTATTAAAGGAGCAGCCAAGCAGTGTAAGGAAAGCAGAAGCAGAGCCTTGATTCTAATTGATGACTATTTCAGTTGATTATTGAAGACAGAAATCTGTGTCCAAAACAAGGGCCCGCAAGTTTGCTGAACAGATGAAAAGTTTGGAAGCCTCACAGACAGCCGTAGTTATTTTTTGTTCTGACACTGATTTTCCAGGAGCCTCCCCCTGGATCCTCAGAACTCCAGACCACAAATTGTTCTATTGTTCTCTAGCTTCTTGAAATGTTAAGCTGAGGCCTTCCATTGCAGGTGGATGGGCTGGACCTCAGAGATGCAAGCCATGAGCAAGCTGTGGAAGCCATTCGGAAAGCAGGCAACCCTGTAGTCTTTATGGTACAGAGCATTATAAACAGACCAAGGGTAAGCAAACGCAGAGGGCAAGGGAGGCATATCCACGCAGTGTTCAACTCGGAATCTAATGTCTCAAGGGCCAAGTTGTCTCCGGAAGCAAAGATACCGAGTCTTGAAATCTCAGGAAACTTGTGAAAGATTGTTTTGCTTGTCTTTTTCATTGAGTTGTTGTGGAAACCCCTCCTATCTTGTTTACTAAGCACTTGAAGTCTGTTTTCAACACACAGGAGGTAGGATTCATCGGTGGCCAATGATATCTAGGTGGACAATTGTTAATGTCATTATAGTCACAGAGTACTTACAAGAGGAATGTGGTGTAGTCTTTTTCAGGTTAATAGTCCAGGACCTCTCGTGAAGTCCCTTAGAAGCCAGCGAGATTACATTTTCTTTATAAATTTATTTCCTTAGACAGAATTTCTAGTTTATGCAATCCCATGATCACCTGTGAATGATCTTGACTGCATTTGTCTATCCCACTGAACATTAAATTTCCACATGGTGGATTTTGTTCCAACTGTATGTGTCTATACCAGTGACTTCATGACTACTACCTCCCAGCCCCAATCACTGTATAGCCCTTCATCACTGTATGGTGGACAGAAACCTCCTAACTCATTTTACCATCAGTCATCACAGGTAAAATGGCTTCAAAAATATATTTTAAAAGTATAAGTGCGTTCAGTGAAAGTTGTTGATGGAGACGATACTACGTGAGGCTTTGTGTATTTGATACGCCCTAATGTTGCTGAAGAGGAAGATCATGCCAAGCGTTTAAAATTATTTTTCGATGCCTTCTCTATGCCTCAGTAAAAAGAAAGCTATTTTAACGTGCAGCAGTTCTTAAATATATTTGGACCGCAAACCCCTTAGAAAGTTCTTCAGAAACATACATGTTCACTGAAGGGCTTGCACACCAAAGACAGGAGTTGCCTAGATGTAAGTAAGAATCCCTGACAGGCTGGTTCTCAAAGAGAACTTTTATTAGCCTCTGGGGTTGGCTGTCTTTAAAAGGAAAATGTCAATATGTGTGAGGGTAGGTAAAAGAATGATCTAAAACTTAAAATGTGGAATTTTTATAGAAAATACATTGAACTTTTAAAATTAAGGATTTAAGATATCAATGCCCAAATGATGGAAGAGACGTAGCACACAGCTCTGTGGATGAGATCTGTCAGTCTTCTGAGCCGTGGAATAAAAGTGACAAGATCTGTCCCACTGGTCCTTCCCTTTGTTGTCGGGACAGGTGTAGCGCTGCTCTGAGTGTACAGTAAGGAGTGAATTTAGTAGTTCTCAGTGTAAGCCTTTATCTTCACATCTGCAGTTTGTAATCACTCAGTTGTTTATTGTTAGGTAATAATTATTCATTCAGATAAGAAAATCTGCCAAATGGAGGGCTGCATCACACCGCATTCTTTTCATATGCTATTCAGTTTGTTTAAATAACTATAAATCTTTCTACGTTTGTTTCCATTTGTGGTGTTAAACACAGACACAGCATGGTAATGTTGGTAAATGGCTGTTTAAGTTAAAGCTATTTTTTGTGTGGGTGGGTTTTATTCCTTTCTTTTTTTGTTTCACTTTTAATTTCAAACTTTTCTATCATTTAGGACAATACTATAAAGTGCCGAATAGGATTCTCCATATTACTTTTTTAAAACTTAAACTATAAACATTTCTTTCAATGCCAGTCACATTTGCTAATGAGCTGGGAAGTGGGTTTTTTTGTTTATTTGTTTTTTCTCTTTCATGCACCTGGAAAATAGTCCTGTTTCATTATATGTGGTATAATGATGCCTGATTTTATAGCAATTATTCCAGAATAAATCTTGCGTAGAATGACATATTTACTCAAAAAGGGTTCGGGACATGCTACCCCAAAATACGGCATGTTGGCTGTTGAATATTTTAAGCTAAAGGAATTTGAGAAAAGGCGGTTACAGGAATGACTGATTTCCCTTCTCCCCCTGAAGCAGCTTGTAAGACTCTCAGTGGGAGGTGCCCTTCCTGCCTGGAGAGAGGAGCATCCTTGTCTCCAAGGTGGAGGGATGCTGAGAGGAACCTGAATGGACAGATGTTGCTGACCTCCCCGCTCCCCTGGTTCACCCCACTTAACTCATATTCTCTTGTCCAATGACACTTTCCCTGACCACCCACTCTTCATCCATCCTAGTAGAAGAACACGCAGGTTTAACCCTTTCTTCGGGTCTTTATTTCCTCCTGAAGGGTCGGTGTCACTTAAAACTTATAATAAATCAATATGTATATAATTTTTTCTTGTGAATCTGTTTCTTATTACAGAGATCCAGCTGGGATCCTGAGCAGGGTACAGGCATTTTTTTTCCCCCTTCTCTGCATATGCATTTTGCTTTGGGAAATTAGAGTTAACTTTGCATTTGAAATGAGAGATACTTTGTATTCAGTAATTTACTTCCCTATGGAAAGAAATCGAGTTTCCCATAATCTAAAGGAAAAAAATCACAAATACCTAAGAGTCTCTTCATGATAAATGTTGTATTTGTGGATGGAATGGAGCTTAAAGGAAATCTTACCCAGAGGCTGAAAAGCCAGTCTGTGGCTCTCAGACTGTTCAAGAACAAGCCTTCCCGGCCCCAGCCCCAGCCCCAGGCCCAGCCCTGTTCATTTTTCCAGCGGGTACTTCACAGAATTCCGCCTGGCTGCACCATCACAGGCAAGCGTGAGCCCGTGAACATGGGCCAGAGAATGGTTCTGTCTTCCCCATGCCGCTTCTTAATTAATAACATTTCTATTTTTATCAGCCCTTGGAGCTATAAATAGAAGTTTCATCATCAATTTATTAATAAAAATATAGTCTTTTTCTATCAATCTTTCCTTAATAGCAGACTGATCCACCACTTCCCTTGCTGTGCTCATTCTGTACTTTTATATTCTAATCTTGGGCCAAATTCTAATCCTATAAGAGCTACATATGAAAAAAAAAAGAAGAAAGAACCCAAAACAACACAAAAAACTAGAACTCTCTTTACATATTGTATTTCTTGCCACTATGGTTTTATTTTATGTGATTCTGCAGAATTGTAAAGGAAATATACAACCAAATAATTCCGTGTGTGCAGACTGGAAATAAGCTCGATCTTCCGCAGCATTGGGTTTTCTGCCTAGGAAGCGTTTCTGATCTCTGCCTCGTCATTTCTTCCCCCGTAATATGCGGTCCCGTTCCTAGGCATTTGTGATCTTCTCTTTTGTAAAGCAGGAGTTGGCATTTTCAGCTGAAAAGCAGAGCGCAAGTCGAGATGAGCAGAAATGTCATGGTGCCCGTTTCCTTTTCCCGTCTCCTCTGTGTAGGAGAAACATTGCTGGAGAGCAGATTGAAGGGTGAGGTGGCACCAGCATTAGCATGGGCGAAGGCAGTCTCCCCAGAGAGTGCTCCCAGGCAGGGGGTGTCACGTGACGGCCTCTCCCACTCTCCATGCTTGCCAGGAGAGCTTTTTTTTATAGAGAGAAGCAACACAAACATTTCACTGGAGCCAGAATGAATTTTAAATGTCTGCAGTTTCTCCTGAAAGATGTAGTCAATAAAAGAAAAAGATAGTGGGTATGAAGAGGAGAATTTATTGTGCTAAGGAAATTACTTTTTTTTTTTAACTATGAAAATGCTAAATTCTGTCTGGCAGTCATCCTGCCTTTAATGTGCATATTCAAAGGCACTAGTCCTAGCTTGGTATATCGCAGGCAAGCCACAAAACCTAGGAGAAGCACTCTAAGGCCGCATTTCCAATGTTACTAAGAGCCTCATAAATGCCCCAGTAATGTGGGAACTTTTATAGGGAATTTTAAAAATATATATCAATATTTCTACCTTCACAAAAAAGTAGGCAGAAATAGAAAACATACCATATGGTGGTTCATTTAAAAAAAATTGTTGATTTCTGTTTTTAACTAAAAAATACTATTGATCTTAAGCAAAGTTAGCATCTAGTCAAAATATGATAATTTTCTTTGTTGGGAAATGAGATGAAAAGACTAATGAAGTTTACCCCTGAACTAGCAGACAAATATTTAATTTGCATTCTGGAAAAAAGATAAACTATTTGTTTTACCAAAAAAGCATAATTTGCTTTTAAATATAAAGTTAGAAAACTGATATGATTTCAATTTTGAAAGATAGTTACTGATACACATAGGACATATATTACTATATAAAGTGGGCAAATATATGTGTATCTGTCAGAGAGTGAAGTCATTCAGTGAAAACAAAAGAAATTTGGGATCCATTGGACAGACTCATTTCCCACATAGTTTTGTGGCCAGATTGAGATCAAAGTGTAGATTCCGGTCACTAAAGATAAACCTTTCGTTCCAGACTGTTTCATAAGATGTTATTATTAATACTAGATCTGACAGGATCTAGTTTTACACAGTTATTTAAACCAGTAAGTACTTTGTTCTTAAAACTGAGTTGTTTGGGATCCATTTCTTTGGGCTCAGTGCCTCTTATGTTTCCTTTTAGAAATCCCCCTTGCCTTCCTTGACGCACAGCCTTTACCCTCAGTACAACTTCAGCAGCACTAACCCATTTGCTGATTCTCTGCAGTTCATCGCTGACAAGGTTGGAGAATGCCCATTGTCTTGCCCTTGCCTTTTGCACATGTTTTGTTCTGTGTTACTGCCGTGCCTTTGTCCCAGTTCACTGTTTACTAGATTTGGGCAGGGGAGAAAAACAAAACACGACAACTGTGTGCTTGGAGTGGGCATGTACCGTAAATCCTTTCTTAAGCACATTTTCTTGCCAGAACATCTTTATAGCTGAATTAGATGGTCCTTCTGAAGAGGAAGGGATAATTGTGAGTTCAGTGCCTTTTCTGTATTTTGCTGTGCGTTAAATTTTCTGATACTTACTATGAAGTCTTTGTTAAATATATGTATCACTGTCACATAATTTCTTTAAAACTGTGTATTGGTTTAAATGTTTAATAAACCAAAATAAGGTGGTCCTAAAAGCTCTCCTAGGAGTTAACCACTCCACGGAAAATTGTGTACGTGTAGGAGTCTGTGGAATATTCATACAGTGCATCCATGTAAATGCCTGACTCAGGAAATGTGTAGCTGTTTCAGTGCCTGTAAATCTGTACTTGGGATATTCTCGTAACTGATGGAATTATAAATCCAAAACTGGAAAAAAATTGCAAGGATAAAGATACTATAATGCGATTGTGAAAAGGAAGAAAGCTGTGAACAATTTCTCTCAGGAAGCATTTTATGAATATTCATTGGCATTTCATGGTATTGTAACGAGTAAAACCAAAGACTATCTCTGAAGGAATATGTTTTCTGTTACTGTAGGAATTGCAGAATTCAAGTAGAGTTGTCTTCCATTGTTCCCCAACTAACCCTTTTGCTCCCACACCATTTAAGGTTTGTCCTGGTGTGAAGTTTTCATGAGTATGTGGTGTGCTGTCGTGTGCTGTGTGTGTACATTACACTGTGTGCGTACATTGCATGGAGTGATTTCAAGTGCAGTTGCATGTTTACCAATGAAAACTAAGCCATCTTTGTTAAACAGCTACATTTTTATTAACAGATTTTTAAGAAGTGTCAGTGACAATCTACTATACTATCTCAGTGAGAATCAATGTTTTAGGGGCAGTAAAATAGAACACCTGGTTGCCGTTGGTAAACACAGGCGTGGATTCTTTTTATGATTCCTCAGTTATGGTAGGGCACCGTTTCAATTTATACTCACAGCATAGAAACATGCCTAAGATCCTGAACAGTTTGTAGGCAAGCAGACTTTGTTTGTTTGTTTTAAGGAAAATAACAACTCAGAACAATTATGCAGTAAGTAATATCTATAAAATGTGTACCCATCAATTTATTAAAATATGGGAAAGTTTAATTTTATTCTATTTTTAAAAGTTAAATGAGCTTAATTCATGTTTGCTAACATTTCCTATTTTTACAGAGAAGTAATTTTTTTTATATTAATTAGAAAAATTTTAAATTACATATTCCCCACCAACTTAGTATGTTTAATGAACCTTTATTGGGTCGCATTAGGTTTTTTGTTTGTTCACTTTTTATTTGTACATTGTTAATGTGAGAGTTTTGTGGCCCAGCATTTGGGGAGGTAACAAGGATGTTGTTTGCACTAATGATTCTTGTCTGTTTGGGCAATTGTGTGTAAACTGAATATTTTAAGACAGCACATTCTGTAATTTGAAAAATCAATTGCCCTGTAAGTCTCTATCAATAAGTTTTGCCAGAAAAGCAGTAGTAATTTGTGTTTATTATGATCATTGTGTCGTAGCTTAGAATCCTGAAGGGCTTTCTGAATCATTAAAGAAATATTACATTCAGTGCCATGTAATTTTAGTATTAGGTGTATGTTCTGGTATTCTGAATCTTGACACCAATTAATAATCCCTAATTATTTGTGCCTGTCATTCTGTGTGTTCTGTAAGAAGTTTTTTTTTCTTTTTAAATCACAGCCCTTTTTCCAAATATACACATATAAAATAAAATAAGGCATATTAGAGGGATTTTTGTGTAGAATGAAAGGTAAAATAAGGAAAGATAGTATAATAGAGATTCAAGGCATCAGGGATAGTGTCATGCCAGGATTAGAACTTCAGCCAGGTATCTCTGAGCTTTGAATTAGGTACTCACTATCTTACGGTGGAAATTGGACGAGACAGCCTGCATGATGGAAAGTGCATTGGGTTGGGTTAAGAATTAAGCGAAAAGAACTCTAGTGCTACTATGTGATTTTAAACAAAACATTTCACTTTTCTTGGCCTCAGGTTATTAATCCACAAAATGAATTCATTGAGTTAAGGTCCTTCTAAACTTGAATATTTTGTTTGATTTTCTGCAACTTGATGATACCAAGTCCTTTCTTTGGATTAGGACCTCTGTGGCAGCAAGTGCACCATTCTATGCAGTTTTTCCCCATGTTTTCTCATTTACCTTCCGAGCTACTTTGGCAAGGGAATGACGGTGCTGTCCCTCAGATCCACGTCTGTGTGCTCCATGCTAACAAGCTGGCTCCCTGGGAGATGAACTTGCACGTGTAACATTTTCAGGGATGCGTTGAGTCATTTGGAGAGAGGATTCGGTAGCAATAAAAAATTATTTATATGTAGTCTCACTAATAAGCTTTGAACGTCTTTGGTTTTTTATTAATCCGTGGCTATTTTTTTCTAGTTTCTTGGAAGACTTTTCTAGACCACTCCCCCCCCCCCCTCAAATCTTGCCCAGACCCCTGGACATTTATGACAACTTTTGAATGAAACTTCTTTTCCAGAAGGGGAAGTTTGTATAATTTTTCATCTTAAGTTATTTAAGTTATTGAATAGTTTATCACCTTAAAATACCAAGTAACAATTTAATGAATTGTTTTCTGAACATAGCACTTTGTTTGTATGAAGCTTACCTGAATCCTGTCTACCAATTTGTAAATATATCTATTTCCCCCCATTATTTATACATCATATCTTTTAAAGCCAGTTTTTTGTTTTTGACATTATTTTCTTATTTCATTTCCTTAGCTTTTTTCCCTTTGATCTGCACATACCCACAGCATTCCTCTTGTTCCCACAGGCACCCAGTCAGTCAGAACCAGAGCCAGAGAAGGCTCCATTGTGCAATGTGCCTCTACCCCCTCCTTCAGCATTTGCAGAAATGAGCGGTGATCATGCCCAGTCATCTGCAAGCAGGGTCTCAGAAGAAGGGGACAAAGAGGATGAGTTTGGTTACAGCTGGAGTAAGTTGTCTTTTTGTAATGCATTTAATTGTCAGAGGTATTAAAATAGCTCTGCGTTTCTCAATGCCGATGCCCTGGATGAATAAGGATGTTTCAGCTTTAGTTATTAATACTGCAGTTTTGTGTAGGGGAAAAAAAAACACTGTTTGTTTTTGCTTGAATACAGCATGCATTCCCAAGGCATGAAATCATTTTCTTCCGTTCCTTCTGGTCTGCATTCTTGTGAAAGCCCACTTTGCCATTTTTATGAGAACTAAAGAGGGCGGGGCACTCTCTCAGAAGCTAGTACTGGGCCAGCTTTCTTGTGGTCTTGAACAAGTCATCTCCCCGCTCTAGGTCTCGGAGTCTTCCCATTGTTGATAGTATGCCTTGAATTTTGGTGTTTTCACTACGAGGGTGGTAATACAGTATAATTGTTGAGATAACAACTTTGGGCATTTGGCAGTTGTTTAACCACCTCTAAGCATTAGCTTAGTGGTTTGTCCCTCTCTTTAAAATACAGCGTTTAGCCCTCGCCGGTTTGGCTCCGTGGATAGAGTGTCAGCCTGCGGACTGAAAGGTCCCAGGTTCGATTCCGGTCAAGGGCACGTACCTTGGTTGCGGGCACATCCCCAGTAAGGGGTGTGCAGGAGGCAGCTGATCTATGTTTCTCTCTCATCGATGTTTCTAACTCTCTATCTCTCTCCCTTCCTCGCTGTAAAAAATCAATAAAATATATTTTAAAAAAATAAATAAATAAAATGCAGCGTTTACCTCCAGTTGCTAACATTAAATTAGATAATGTCTGAGGAATACTGACCACAATTCCTGATGTGCAGGAAGTATGGAAAGGCAGCTGTTGCTAGGATCATGGCTGTGTCTCTTGTTTCCTAAGGAGATAAACCATTTCATAGGGTAATATTAAAAATTCAGCCAAAAGTTATAACTGTGTCAGTACTTTAAAAAGTTTCATTTAAAATATATAATTATTTCCTTTAAGAAAAATGGCATGCTTTTCAGAAGATAAGAATGTAAAAGGTGTGTTGCTAAACTCTAGGATTCAGGAAATGGCAGTTTGTGAAATTGATCCAATTAAGAATCAATATAGAATACGTGTCATCAGCCATGTAATAACATTTTCTAAAGTTTACAGTTCTCAGTCTATTTTTAATGAAATTAGAGTATATTACTAATCCACCAGAATATACTCTGAGGAAAACATTAAATGGAATATTTCAGTTACCTATTGTCATGTCACAAGCTACCCGAAACTTCATGGCTTAAGAAAGCAGTTTCTTACTGATGTGTCAAGGAGCTGTGGTTGAGTGGATTCCCTGGGACAGGGCCTCTAGCATGGCTCCCTCACAGCCTGACAATTAGTGCTGCTACTGGCTGATTCCTCCACTGCGCCTGTGGCTGGGACCCCACACTTGGCTTTGCTTTCTCAGTTTAAAGAATAAATTCTAACTATTGAACATGTGGGGTGGGAGATACGAATGGTCTAATCTACTTAGGACAAGTGTCCGAAAGCTGGGACAGGTACATCGAATTCTCCTGACCTGATGTCTCTGTGCAATAATGAACCCGTTCCCTTTTGTATGGATATATGGACCAAGAAACTGTGCAACATGATGTGACATGCAGTGTAGATTTTCCTGTGAGAGAAAAGCTTCCACGGACCAATCAAGATGAATACTCCTGCCCTGGATGGATAGCTCAGTTGGTTAGAGCATTGTCCCAGTACACCAAGGTTGCGGGTTTGATCTCTGGTCAGGGCACATGAAGCAAACCAAAGAATGCATACATAAGTGCAACAACAAATCTCTCTTCCTCTCTCTTTCTAAAAATCAATAAAAATATAAATTAAAAATAATTCGCCTGGCCAGCATGGCTCAGTGATTGAGTGTCAACCTATGAACCAAGAGGTCATAGTTCAAATCCTGGTCAGGGCACATGCCTGGATGGGGCGTGCAGGAGGCAGCCAATCAATGATTCTCTCTCCTTGATGTTTCTATCTCTCTCCCTCTCCCTTCTCAGAAATCAGTAAAAAATATACATATTTTTTAAAAGATGAATACTCAGTGTTCTGTTCTCCTTTGAAAATGATAAATTAAATTCCTGTTTTAATCACAAGCTGAGAGTTTGTTAATGTGACCACTCTTGGACCTGATCACGCAGGTACACCAGTTAACTAGACATTATACTCCCTGCACCCTGAATGCAAAGAAATTCCTTAAAGTTTGGGTAGTCCTAGAAACCCAGGTGGCCACTCTGCTTTGGTTTTCTTAACTGCCAAGCATATTTTGGTACAAATAATGCCCTTTTGAGGCTATTCTAAGTAGCATTTGACTATGAATTAACTCTCAATACCTATACTCTTACTGTTGTTATGTGCAGAAAATATCAGAGAACGTTATGGGACTCTGGCCGGCGAGCTGCATATGATTGAACTGGAGAAAGGTCGAAGTGGTTTGGGTCTAAGTCTTGCTGGGAACAAAGATCGATCCAGGATGAGTGTCTTTATAGTCGGGATTGATCCCAATGGAGCAGCTGGGAAAGATGGTCGGTTACAAATTGCAGATGAGCTTCTAGAGGTAATTTCTTGTGGAAAATGCTGAATTTACTTTTGCAGAGTCGGTGCAGAGGAAGCATTAGTTTCTAGAAAATTCACCTGGGCCTCATAGAGTGATGGAGAAAACTATCGCTTGCCTAATAAAATAGATGCATTACAGCAAATTTGGCACTAAAGCAAATCTCTATTAAGTAGTGTCCATGTTCCCATTAACTTCCATTGAAAGGTCATGGCAATGTAGCACCAGAAACAATTTTTGCCCCAAGACAGTAATAAAGATTACACTTCAAAAACTTTTTTTGTGTGTGTGCTGCATTTTCATCAGGAGCTTTTGAAAATCCAGATGACCGATCAATCCCCATGATGAGATTGGCCCACTGGACATTCTGAAAGTTGTATCCCTAATAGTGCAAGTGACAGATGTTGGGTGCATTGGGGTCAAGGTTAAGTCTAACTAAAACAGTAATTCAGCCCTCCAAACAAAATAAACTTGTGGACCATGCTTTATAGTTTTAGAACTATATCTGCTTGTTTTGTTTGCCCTTGCCTCCTGTAGGCTGGGATCCACGTTTTTGTATTGCCTTAATGTTCTTCCCGTACTTGTGTATTTCTCTATTGGTTAGAAAGGCTCAGTCAGCAATGGCTGAATGACTAGAACAGCAGTCACCAACCGGTGGTCCATGAACCACTGGTGGTCCGTGAGGTTCGAAAGGTTGGCGACCGCTGGTGTAAGGAAACCTTTGGAGCAGCAGTCGCCAACCGGTGGTCTGCGGACCACTGGTGGTCCGTGAGGTCCAAAAGGTTGGCGACCACTGGACTAGAAGACCAGCAGTTTCATCAGGTGCTGTGCTGCATAGACACAATGTACTGCCACATCCTAGTTCTGTCAGCATTTCTTCTCCCAGTGGCCCATGCCCAAGCCTTGAGTTTTCAGACTAATTAGAAAATACAACAGTATAGGGCTTCTCTGGATGCTCTGTGCAGGTCACACATGCTCCCACAGAGCCCCTGCTTTGTACAAAGCGCACTGAGGCCCAGTGCCTGCCAGGGAACTCACTGTCTGCTCTCCTTCAGTCAGTCCAAGTGCTGCCTCCTCAGCTCTTGGAGCTCAGGCCATATTACACCATTTTATTGTTGGCTTCTAAATGAGCTTTTCTTTATTCACCATCAAAGTCAGGTTCATGTTCTGGAAAGGATATATATATGCCTAATGCATGAAATTCATGCAAGGCCCTTGGCCCCAGCCCCCGCCTGCTGCCACCATGGCTGGGGGCCTCTAGTGTGGCCTCCGCCCGCTGCGGCTTTGTCCAGAAGGAAGGATGTCTAGTCTAATTAGTATATTACCCTTTTATTATGTAAATATATATATGAAATATTAGTTTAAAATAAAAAAAATATTTCATTAGCTAGATAGGATGATAAAAATTTACAAAATTAAAATTCCAGGCTCAATTAATGATATTTATTTCCCATAGATCAATGGGCAAATTTTATATGGAAGAAGTCATCAGAATGCTTCCTCAATCATTAAATGTGCCCCTTCTAAAGTGAAAATAATTTTCATCAGGTGAGCATTTTCTTTTTCTGGTTTACTAAAAAATGTTCGTTAGCCTTTCAGTTCTGTTATTTTTGAATGAAAATAAAGCATTTATAAATGTTTTAGTGTTGCAGTTCCAGGCCTTTGGGGTTACAGAATTTTCTGTAATAATCCTTCTGAATCTTAAAGTAAAATGTTGAAATAATGTGAAGTGTTATGATGTGATAGGTCAATGCATTTCCTTTTAGGAATAGAGATGCAGTGAGTCAGATGGCTGTGTGTCCTGGAAATACAGTGGAATCTTTGCCTTCTACCTCAGAGAACCTTCAAAATAAGGAGGTATGTAGCTCATGTTTGTTTCTCTGGAAGATTTGATTGATATGCCACTTCTTAATTCAAACAATTATAGAACCCTTACAAGGCTGTCAAAAGATAAATAAGTCATAGCCTTGGCCCCCATGGAGGGTATAGCCCAGTACAAGAAGCGCTCGAGTAAGCAAGCTCACCACTAACATGAAGGCTATTAGTAGAGTTCACATAGGGAATAATGAAGGCACTAGAAGAGGAGGTGCCAATTCCACCTCTAGGGAGAGAGAATAGGATGTTATAGAGGAGATTATGTGTAGGTTGGAAGTAGAAGACTTGGGGGCACAAAGAAGCAGAGGGTTGAGGAATGGTGTGGAAGATCCGGCAAATACAGACAATTAAAAATTGCAGAGCATACTGAACAGCGTGAGGCGGGGGATGGGGAGCTGGTGAGGCAGAGTCACTGTCAAGGGAAGGAGATGGGTCAGGTCATAGGAATATGATGAAGACTTTGTCTTGGAGGCCATGTTGTTGGGAACTCAAAGAATCAGAACTGTAATTTTTGAAGACATTGCTGGAAATGGTGCAGAGCAGAGAAAAATCAGAAGTTGCTGGGAAGTGAAGTAAAGGGTAATAAGAAAATTATAAGAGTAGTTCAGGAGAAAGAAAATAAGGTTCTAAGTAATGTAAAAAAACAATAAAATAAAAAATGGAAATGGTGACATCAGATGTTTAGGACCCAAATTGACATTACTTCATCCTCAACTAAATGTAGTCATTAAGGAAAAATGAATATTTGAGAATTTATTTATCCAGCAAATATTTATTGCGTGTCTGCCTGATTCTATCAGGTACTGTTCTTTGGGCAGGGTATAATAGACTGGCAGGTGAAACAGATAAGATGTACAAGGTTTCCAGATGTCTGACTTGGTGACTTGATGGATGGGTGACTTTTATCAAAATATATAAATAAATAAAAAGAGGAATAAATATTTGTAAAACTAGAAGACATGTATTTAGGCAACCTAAGAGTGAAGTATAGTTTACATTGGGACATTTGGTCTAGAGTTCAGAGATGAATTCTCTTAGATGCAGATTTGGTGTGAAAGCTGAGGCACTTGACTACAGAGAACATTTAGAGAGAACAGGGCCAAGGTCAGGATTATGTAATAACAATCAGAAAGAAGGCTGATACATATGGTCAGAGTTGATGAAGTAGAGCCAGGTGGACGTGCTGCATAACAGCTGATGAGACCACATTTCAAGAAGAATGGGCCCTGACCAGTGTGGCTCAGTTAGTTGGGCATTGCTCTGTGCACTAAAAGGTTGCTGGTTCAATTCCAGATCAGGGGGCACATGCCCCTCTCTCACCCCCCGCCCCCCCCCCGCCATTTGCAAGCTCCTAGCACATGAGGCAGCTGATGTTGTGCTCTCACATGGATGTTTTTCTTTTCTCTCTCTCTCTAAAAATCAATTTAAAAGTATTTAAAAAAAACCATGGATCATCTTTGTCCCTTATAGTTAAAGCTGATATAGCTATCTATCCTATATAATAAAGAGATAATATGCAAATTAACCCTCATGCCCTCACAAGATGGCTGCCTACGACCAGGCTGGCAGGGGGGGTTAGTGAGGGATGACCAAATGACTGAACAGCAGGCTGCATGGGGCGACCAGGCTGGCGGGTGAGCCATGAGGGGTGACCAGGCCGGCAGGGGGGGCAGCTGGGGGCGACCAGGCAGGCAGGCAGGCAGGTGAGCGATTAGGAGCCAGTGGTCCAGGATTGTGAGAGGGATGTCTGACTGCCAGTTTAGGCCAAAAACTGGCAGTCGGACATCCCCTGAGGGGTCCCAGATTGGAGAGAGTGCACGCTGGGCTGAGGGGACCGCCCCACCCCTGTGCACGAATTTCGTATACCAGGCCTGTAGTATGTATGTAACAGCCTGATATGCGAAGTGCCCAACTAATAGGTCAACCGTTTGGACAACTGCTCGACCAGTCACCGCGATGCGCACTGACCACGAGGGGGCAGAAGCTCCAATTGGTAGGTTAGCTTTCTGTTGAGGTCCAGTTGACAGGGACTGAATGAGACGAGCCAGACACACCCTGGAGCCCCCCCCATCCCCTGCAGGCTGGCCTGCCAGGCCCAGTCAGCCCCAATCAGGACTGGGCAAGATAGGCTGGACCAGCCGTGGGCAAACTATGGCCCGCGGGCCGGATCCAGCCCGTTCGATCCATCCCCCTCTTGCTCTCCCCTCCGCTCCTTCAGCAGCAGTGTTAACATGTATTAGTTCCACAAACACGCCATCCATGCTTTTGTTCTGGCCCTCCGGTCCAGTTTAAGAACCCATTGTGGCCCTCGAGTCAAAAAGTTGCCCACCCCTGGGCTGGACACTCCCTGGATTCCTACCGCGGTCCCTCCCTGGCCTCTAAAATATTTCTTCTAATTGATTTCCTTTCAGTGTATAAAAATTCCTGCACTGGGCCTCTAGTATATAAATAACAACCCACCCAAACATTGAAAAAAATAGAAGGGTATATTCTACAACCTTGAATACTGCAAAGAGGTAAGAAAATGAATAAAGAATGTCCATTGGAGTTGGCAATTAGGAGATTATTAGTGATTTCTGAGAAAGCAAATAATGGGTAAGAAGTTAGAACAAAGAAGGCAGTGGCCAGAAGGTGACCAAAAAAGAGATTTTGGTGGAAGTCCTATTTTTATTTGGAAAAGCTTTGGCTACATGTTTCAGATGAATAGAAGGAAGTAATAGAAAAAAAGAGTGAGAAAATTAGAGGAGCCATGAGTGTCATCAGTGAGAAAAGGAAACACTATTCCCTCAATAAACATATAAGCATTGGGCTTTATCTATACACTAGAGGCCTGGTGCATGAAATTCATGCACTTGGGTGGGGGGGGTCCTCAGCCTGGCCTGTGCCCTCTTGCAGTGTAGGAGCCCTTGGGGATGTCCGACTGATGTCTTAGGCCCACTCCCAGTGTGGGAGCCTGGCTTCTGGCTGAGCAGTGCTCCCCCTGTGGGAGCACACTGACCACCAGGGGGCAGCTCCTACATTGAGAATCTGCCCCCTGGTGGTCAGTGCACATCATAGCAACCAGTTCCACTGTTCAGTCGATTTGCATATTAGCCTTTTATTATATAGGACTAGAGGCCCAGTGCACAAAAATTTGTGCACTCGGGGGGGAAGGGGGTCCCTCAGCCCGGCCTGTGCCCTCTCGCAGTCTGGGACCCCTCAGGAGATAATGACCTGCTGGCTTAGGCCGGCTCCCGAATGGCAGAGGGCAGGCCCAATCCCTAGGTGCAGACCCTGGTCGGGCTCAGAGCAGGGCCGATTGGGGAGTTGGGGCACCTTCCCCTGTCATGCACAGAGCAGGGCGGATCGGGAGGTTGCGATGCCACCCTCACTCACGCTCAGGGTAGGGCCAATTGGGGGGTTGGGGCACCACCCCCTGTCACACTCAAGGCAGGGTCGATGGGGCGGTTGCGGCACCACTCCCTGTCACGCACAGAGCACGGCCCATCAGGGGGGTTGGGGCTCCGTACCCTGTCATGCACAGAGCAGGGCCCATCAGGGGGTTGGGGAGCTCCCCCCTGTCATGCACAGAGCAGGGCCAATCGGGGTTGGGGCGCTGCCCCCTGTCATGCACAGAGCAGGGCCCTTCAGGGAGGTTGGGGCTCCATACCCTGTCACGCACAGAGCAGGGTCAATCAGGGGGTTGGGGATCTCCCCCCTGTCATGCACAGAGCAGGGCCGATAGGGGAGTTGGGGCACCGCCCTCTGTCACACTCAGGGCAGGGCGGATCAGGGGGTTGGGGCGCCGCCCTCTATCACCCACAGAGCAGGGCCGATCAGGGGGTGGGGGAGCCCCCCCCTGTCACACTCAGGGCAGGGCCGATGGGGAGGTTATGGCTCTACCCCGTCACACACAGAGCAGGGCCCGTGGGGGGCGGGGGGGTTGGGGCGCCGCACCCTGTCACACAGAGAGCAGGGCGGATAGGGAGGTTGTGGCCCCGCCCCCTGTCACACACAGAGCCGCAGGGCGATCAGGGGGTTTGGGCGCTGCCCCGTGTCATGCTGATCCCAGTGCCGGGAGGCCTCGTGACTCCGCTGATCCCAGTGCTGGGAGGCATATTACCCTTTTACTATATAGGATAGAGGCCTGGTGCACGTGTGGGGGCCGGCTGGTTTGCCCTGAAGGGTGTCCTGGATCAGGGTGGGGGCCCCCACTGGGGTGCCTGGCCAGCCTGGATGAGGGGATGATGGCTGTTTGCAGCTGGTCACACACCCTTCAGGGTGGGGGTCCCCACTGGGGTGCCTGGCCAGTCTGGGTGAGGGGCTGAGGGCTGTTTTCAGGCTGGGACTGAAGCTCCCAACTGCTGCTTTTTTTCTTTTATTTTTTTTATTCTGGGCCAGCTTTAGCTCTGAGGCTCCAGCTCTTAGGCCTCCACTCCTGAAAGCAGGTATCTGGTTTGTTTCGGTTTTATAATCGAAACTCTGTATCAACTCCAGCTCTGAGATCCCAGCAGCTGAAAGCTGGTTTCTGGGGTTTTGTTTAGCATCTATATTTGTTACAATGTTTGAAACTGCAGGCTGAGAGGCCGGCAAGGCAGGCGGGGAACGTTGTAGTCCTCCGTCACTGAAGCAAGCAAGCCTCATGTTAGTTTCAAGCTGCCTGGCTGCTGGCCGCTGTCTTGGCTGGCAGTTAATTTGCATATCTCGCTGATTAGCCAATGGGAAGGGTAGCGGTTGTACGCCAATTACCATGTTTCTCTTTTATTAGATTGGATTATTATATAGGATAAGATAAACGAACTATTGTCTCCTTCTGGTGAACTGAATCAAGTGGTTTTCCATGATTATAAAGGAGAACAGTTTATTTTCCTATGGGCTGTACCAAACATGTCCCTTAGTGAGATGGAGTATTTTAACAATTTTCAGGTAGAACATTTAATAGCTCCTAAATTCACTTGATGGCTAACACAGTAAAGAATAGTGGATGGTACCTCTTCTGGTACCAAAGGTTCTGTGTTTCAATGCGTTTCACTGTTTTGTAGCTGGGTTGCTACTAGATTTCATTGTAGTATAAATCAAGGCAGCTTGAAAATCCACATTGTGTCTCTGCTCTAAAATAACTGCTGTCTAAACACACCTCAGTAGTGTTCCGGAGAGAGTGTATTGTTCTCTCCAAATAGTAATAATGAATTGCATTACATAAAATGATTTTGACTAAGTGGCTCTTATAATTTAACAAACAAAAAGATACGACACTCCATTGCCCATTTTGCCATTTCTTTCTCTGTCAGGCTGAACCAAGTGTTGCCACTTCCGATGCAGCTGTGGACTTCAGTTCATTTACAAACGTGCAACATCTGGAGCTTCCCAAGGTAAATCTGCTTTGAATTGGAGTGAAATGATATTCACATTGCTGTCCTCATCCACTGGTTCTCAAAAGTGTGGTCTCCATCAGCAACATCAGTCAGCATTACCTAGGATCTTGTTAAAAATGCAGGTGCTTGGGGCCACTCAGACCTACTGAGTAACGGGGTGGCCCACAGCCTGTGTTTTACTAAGCCTTCTCAGTGACTGCAATGAACGCTGAAGGGTGAGAACCACTGTGCTAACTGATACTTTAGTAGGGACCCTCCTTTTCCTCCTTTATGGTACCCCAAGGTACGAGATTTTGTGGTCCCTCTTTTGATCTATTTACCAGGGATCTGCCAAGGCAGGAATAAAAGAATAAAGAAACAGAAATGATGGTTTCTTTTCCTTCATAAAATGGAAAGCTCCAATTCTAGAAGTTTCACTGATAGACAGTGAGGAATTTGCTTTTGAGAAGATCAGAACCTTAAGTTCAAATGACCACTTTAAAGAAGTAGTTTGCTGAATAGAAACCTATACAGGCTGTTAGGTGCTGCAGGGCCATGCTGGTCTGCAGGTGGACAGTGGATGAACGAGAGTACAGGCAGAAAGAGCATTGGAGAGCTGAGGGGGAAGAGAAGGAGGGAGGAGGGGTGGGGGATAGGAGGGTACTCAGTGAGATGCTGCCACGCTCCAGGTGTGAGTCAGTGCAGCATGATGCTGAGGCCAAGCCTTAGAAGGAGTGCCTCAGGGTTGAGGACCCACTTCATCAAGTATACACTTGACACAGTGTGTGATCTCCCTTGGCCTCAGTCTTCTCACCTGTAAACTGGAGAGGACAATATGATCTTTGATGTAGGTAATTGTAAAGATTAAATGAATTGTTTATCAAGTGGTTGGCATAATGCCTGGCACATGATCAGACCCTGTTAAGCATTTAGGAGAAAAAAATACTGTGACTTTATTGGTTGCTTTTTTACAATAGATAATTCTTTTTTACAATAGATAATTCTGTATGAGAGAAGTCCTTCTTAATGGACAATTCGTGTTGTAGGTTAGAGAGAAAAGAACAGAAGTCATTAAAGCCTTTTCCTCTTCTACCAAGAAGTCTATACACTTCAAGAATCCCTCATGCTATTTCCATGTAAGAGAGCCAATACCTTCCTCTTTCCCCTGCTGATTTCAGGGTAGTGTTACCTTTCCCAAGTCCCTAATATGTTCCTTGTAAGAATTCTCTACTTCATCAAACTGACTTGAATCAAGAGCCCATGGAAATTATTTTAAGAATTCATCTCTCTTTGCCTTTGCTTATATCAGGATGCCCTGCTTTTTTTAAAGCTTATCCAAATCCTACATAACTCAAGACCTAGCATAATCTCACCTCTGTTTATTTAGAAATATTTCTCCAATATTATGGCCTATATAATGCTTACTATTAATGTCTTCATTTACTTGTCATATAATCAAGAATATATCTCTTATGCTAAACTTTCAGGTGAGTATAGTATCTAACATTTCAATTGCATGTTGAGAGAAGTAATAACTCTTACACTTTCTCTCCCATTATCTTATGTGGAATTGTGTACCATAGTTCATACTAAGCATTAGGGAGGGAAGAGTGAATGCATGCTTACACGTAGTTTGTGCTCAAGGGGAAAGATGTTAAGATTGGGAGAGGCAGGAAGGAGAGAATAGTTTTTGTATGAAAATTCGAAATCATGTAACAGGTCATTTTGAGTTCTGTTTTGACTCCTTAGAAACTCTCTTGACAGGTCTATTATCTTTTTCTTTTTAATTCTTTTTTTTTTTAAGTGGGAAAATATAAGTGTAAGCAAAAAGCTCATAATGTGTATGTGGTTTATAAATGTACACCCAGTGGCTGACTGAAATGCTAATTCAGTTTAACAGACATATTTTTTTTTGTTAAAGATTTATTTTTAGCACATTTTGTGTAAGGAAGTACATATACATCAAAGCAGGTAACAACATTACATGATTCCCAGAGATCTGTTTCATATCCAGTTAATTTTATATGGTGACAGTCTTCAAATACAATTAAGAGTTTTTCTTCTAAATTTTAGGGTATCTTCCAACTTTAAAACAGTCCTCCTGATAATAAGAGTAGTTTGTTTAGTTTATTTCTACGTTTAATTCCTGTTTACATTTTTTTTTAGCTCTTTAATTGTACAAGTGTTCCTTCATAAATATATTTCCTTAATTTGTTTCACATTCCCCTTATGGTGATGTTTTTCTATTTTTTATTTTTTGATGATGCTTTAAACACTAGCTCAAAGCAAAGTTTCTAAGATCTATTTTTGAGGACTCTGTGTGCTGTGGCAGAAGTGAGGTGGAAAGTTGAGCAATTAGAAAAGAATTATATAGGATAAGATAAACGAACTATTGTTTCCTTCTGGTGAACTGAATCAAGTGGTTTTCCATGATTATAAAGGAGAACAGTTTATTTTCATGTGGGCTGTACCAAACATGTCCCTTAGTGAGATGGAGTATTTTAACAATTTTCAGGTAGAACATTTAATAGCTCCTAAATTCACTTGATGGCTAACACAGTAAAGAATAGTGGATGGTACCTCTGCTGGTACCAAAGGTTCTGTGTTTCAATGAGTTTCACTGTTTTGTAGCTGGGTTGCTACTAGATTTCATTATAGTGTAAATCAAGGCAGCTTGAAAATCCACATTGTGTCTCTGCTCTAAAATAACTGCTGTCTAAACACACCTCAGTAGTGTTCCGGAGAGAGAAACACTCACACCCCATTATCCTTACTTACCTGACAATCCATTATTGTCTATAGATGTGTATGTATTTGTTTTCATAGTATATTCTAAGTGGGATTGCAGCATATTTATACAAAAACGGACTCCCATCAGTCTTAAAGGAGGGATTTGTGGTCTCAGGACAGTTGACCATGTGGCTCAGCAGTGTCATAAGGGCCCATTCTTCCTGCCCCTGCACAGCTGTACACAGTGGCAGCTTGACCCCAAGACTGGTCCTCCTCATAGTTTTAGAGTGGCTGCGAACCATAATGGGGGCCAAGGGATACTTCTCTCACATATAGTGGGGGTTGGGAGATAGAGTGACTATCTCAAACTTCTGAGCAAAACTCTTGAAATTCATCCTGTTGAACCAGTTCAGGTCATATACCTTTTCCTAAGCCATGGAATAGAATTGTGCAACTAACTTCAGTCATTCAGACTCTATCTGTGGAGCTACTTTTCTATTGCTACATAAGAAATTCCCTCCAAAATTAATGGTTAAAACAGTAGACATTTATTATTCTCACAGTTTCTGTGTATCAGGAATTCGGGAGCAGTTTAGCTGGGTGGTCTGGTTCAGACTCACTTGTACGGTTGCTAAAAAACTGCCAGCTAGGGCTGCAACTCGTCTGAAGATTCGGTTGGGGCTGGAGGAACTACAGCCAACCAAGACGGTTTACTTACAGGGCTGCTGGCAAGATGCCTGTTTTCTCTGCATGGAACTGCTTTAGTGCCCTCGTGGCATGGCAAATGACCCAAGAAAAAAAGCAAGGAGGAAGTTCAGAAGCCCTTTTTGACAAAATTGTGCAATTACACATCATCACTTCTCCTTTATTTTGTTTATTACCATCAAGTCACCAAGCCCAGCCCCACTCAAGAATCCCTTCTTGAAGGGAAGAACATCAAAGGGTTTGTGTACATAACTGAACACCATCACTGAAAACATAGGCAAAGAGAGAGGGGGAGAGTGTGTGTGTTATTTGAGGCAGCAGAGGGAGGGGGACTGGATAGTCTAATGAAAATACATGAGTTTGTACAAAGGAGTAAGATGAGAATGAGTATTAGATAAACAGCCAGCAAATGCCTGCTGTAATAGTAAAGAACTTTCCTGACTACAATTAAGTGAATAGAGAATAATAGAACAAATATATCTATATCTCACTATAGATATAGAGTATTACTTATTCAAACAAAGGTTTCTTTGTAATAATAGGAAAGACCATTACTGTGGAAAATCCCAAATACAGGGTAACTAAATTGTTTATGCTTTGCATTGGCATTGGGATTTGCCAGTGTGGTATCACACTGACCTTCCTATTCATCAAGGCTGATTCTTTGACTGCTGGATCAGAGTTTGGGGTTTCAGAATACTGGCATGTTTCAAGAATTCATCTGAAGTAACCTTGGTTTTGTCCTGTAGAGTTATTAGCAGAAGGAATATGTGTTAGAACAACACTTGTGTAATGCATCAAGCTTTCACGCCCTTTCTTACTGCACTTAATCCTCACAGCAGCCTTGCTGTTGGGCAAATGTTATTATTCCTTTTTTGTTTTTTTTTTAGATAAGAAAATTGAGGTTTAGAGATATTAAGTGGCATATCCAGATTTCTTCAGCTAGGCCGGAAGTAAATTAGGACCGAGTTCTGTTCGCCCTAAAAGTGCAGTTTTGTCTTCTCTCCATGACTGATTGCCTGAAGGAGAGCAGTGGTGGACAGATGCCCAGGGAGAGCCTGCAGGTTGTCAGGCATTGTTTATCTCCCACAGAAAAGCCCCATGCTGGCAATCTTTAAAGGTAGGGAACCTGGCCTGAATGTCATGGTCATGATCCTAAAGGCCTGATAGCAAGCTTTGGCTCTTGTATACCTTTCAGAAGAAACATGGCGAGATTTCCTTTTCTCTTTTTTGCTTAATATTTCCCTGCTTGGAGACTGTAGTGGAAGAGGAACCCAGCTCAAACCAGAATGAAAATGTTGAACCCTGTTTTAATTTTATGAGCATTAATATTAAAGGTAAACGGCAGTATTGTGGAACATTTGGTTTTGATAAAAGCAGATGTGGAAAATACAAAGTAGGTGTGGCTGTCTAGCCTTGCCAGGTTTTCAGGGCAGGTCCTTGGGCCCAGAGTTGAGAGCATTTTCACTCTGCACCAGATCAAAACACAAGTCCCTAGAGAAACCACGCTGGGTCCGGAGCCCCAGAAGGGACAGAGCTTGCAGCAGTCATCGCGGCCCACCTGCTAAAGAAAGAGGCACAGAGGGGGAGTAGGAGCCGGCTCATGTGTTATTTGCAAGCCTAGGCCAGAACGAGGAAGCCGGGGGGTGGGGCGGGGGGGATACTGTGATTCAGCCAGCCAGTTACACATAAGAAAATTCTCAAGCATCCTATACTCATTGAATTATTGAAAGCATTTTTGTTTCCAGGACATTTTGCTAAAGTTACTAGAGATATGTTGCAGTATACATATGCTAAAGATACTAGAGCTAGTAGAAATTTGGGAGAAGTGAACATACCGGGTTAGGCAAAAGTCAGTTTACAGTTGTGGGTATGGAAAATACAGCTTGTCCCTGTATTATTATTGATTAATTATTATTTTCCATAGGAACAACTGTAAACCTACTTTTGCTCCACCCTGTATTTGAATATTTGATGGAGGAGAATTTATTCCCATTTAAAAAACTTGAAAGTTTGCTTAAGAAAAGAAGAAATTTCTAATAATAGATGTTAGAACAGTTTTAGTTTCTTTTTTAGCCCCTGGGTAGACGATGATGTTCAGAAATTATGGCCACATACCTTTCCATTTGAATAAATTTGATGTTTCAGATTTTCTGAGCGGTCTTGTTTGTATTTCTCTAGGATCAAGGGGGCTTGGGCATTGCTATCAGTGAAGAAGACACACTCAGAGGAGTCATCATAAAGAGTCTGACAGAGCACGGGGTTGCGGCCAAGGTGAGGCCTCCCCCTTTTCATGTCAGAAAGTGTGGAGGAGAAAGTTACTTCTGCAGAATCATTCAAATGTTCCATGCTTCCGTTTAGGATGGGCGTCTCAAAGTTGGAGATCAGATCTTGGCTATTGATGATGAAGTTGTTATTGGCTATCCTGTTGAAAAGGTACTTTTTTTTCTTAAAAAAAAAAACAACAAAAAACAAATTGTGCTGTGAACCTATCCTTAAGCATGGCCACAGTATGCGTGTGTGTGCGTGTGTCCCTGTGTTTGTGTGTACGTACTGGTCTCGTGAGTCCCGCAGCCTAGCACACTCGGCCCACTCAGGCTCAGCGGCGCTCTCCATGGGGGAGTGGGAACCAGCTGCCTGCCTGGAGATCAGTGTTTGAAAGGCCATAGTTAGGGCACCTGGTACTCTTTGGTGAAAGCTGGTATAAAGGGAAGAAGGAGTACTGACCATATGTTTGTCTGTGTGGTTGGCCATTGGAAATTATAGCCATGTGGCTATAATAGACAGATAGCCTTAAAGGAAGAGATTATTTGGAAGTTCTTCAATTTTTGTTTACTATTTTTCAGTGAAGGCTGTGTTGAGCTATTTTATGTTGCCTGGTAAATTCAGTAATTAGTGGACATTTTTTATAAAGTATCATTTCCATTTTCCCTTAGGAAAAGTTTAGACTTCTAAACAAGGGTCAACTTAGTGTCAAGACCAAGGAACATTTTTTATGAATGTTAGGTCCCATAAGTAGCCACTATGCATATTGCTTTATAAGCAGATTTTAGCAGTCAGCCATTAAATATGAGATAAAGCCAGCTGAAGTTAGCCCAAAAAATATGTATAACTTTTATTGGGATTAACATTTATTTGTACCTGCATTTCCTCTTCCTCAGAAGTGTTCATAATCCTTAGGAATCTCACTTGAGGCCTTTCATACAGAAGTGCGAGGAGCAGGCCTCTTGAGAGTCGGTGTGCAAATGCTTCCATTTCTACATTGGCCAGCAAGAAGCTGAAATCATTTGTTTCATTTCGTTTTAATTGTAGAGGTTGATCCTTTAACTCACATAACTTTCCATTTGACTTGATTTTTCTGTTGCATAGTTTTCCTTATCCTGCTTTTTGTTTCCAAATCTTTATGGATAGTATTACAGATGTGCCCCCTCCCCCATTCCTTCCCTTCACCTAGTTCCCACCCCGATTCCATTTTTTAAATGTTTGTGTAGGCTGCTTCAGATTCTCTGTAGAGTCAGGAGTGGTAAAATATCCCATATATATTAGGCAGTGATCCAAAGAAATGGATGTAACTAATTGGAAATATACAAAGTTGAAAGCTCTATACTTAGATAAGAAAGAGGAGAGTCAGAACTGGACTTACAGTAGAAGGTAACTGTGGCCTTAATATTAGACAATTGAGGAAACTGCAATGAAACTATAACCATTCTTTCTTGGCCCCTCAAATCTTGACAAGGAAAGAATTTTCCTCTGACTTTTCTCTCCTCCATAGATGGTTTTAGATTCCAACTATAATAGTGACTTCATTGTATATGCCTACTAATTTGTCTCTGTCTCTGAATTTTGTTTCCCCTTCACACCAACCCCCTGCCAGTTTATCAGCCTTTTGAAATCAGCAAAGACAACAGTGAAACTTACCATTCGGGCCGAGAATCCAGATTCCCAGGCTGTTGCTTCAGCAGCTGGTACATCCAATGGTGAAAAAAAGAACAGTTCCCAGGCTCCGATGGTCCCACCACCTGGCTCCCCGGAACCGGAGCCCGTCCGAAGTAAGGGCTGGTCTCGTGAGTCCCGCAGCCTGGCACACTCGGCCCACTCAGGCTCAGCGGCGCTCTCCATGGGGGAGTGGGAGCCAGCTGCCTGCCTGGAGATCAGTGTTTGAAAGGCCATAGTTAGGGCACCCGGTACTCTTTGGTGAAAGCTGGTATAAGGGGAAGAAGGAGTACTGACCATTAGACGGGTGATGTGTGTGCTGTATATTAACCAGCCTTAGGAAACCCATCCACCCTCTGAGTTTCAGCCTCTTCGTCTCTAAAACAAAGGAGTGGTACCCTTCGTTCCCCATGGACCTTTTGCTAAGGGTACCTTGACTCTAGGTATCTGACTAATGAATTAAAAACATAGTTTCCTACATTTCCTTTTTTTTTTTAAATCCTCACCCAAGGAGTGAGGATATATTTTCCATTGATTTTTAAAAGGGAGGAGGGGGAAGAGAGAGACAAACATCAACAGAAGAGAGATAAATCGATTGATTGCCTCCCACTCGTTCCCAGACCAGATGTGATACGTGCCCTTGACCAGGAATTGAACCTGAGACTCAGCCCTTGGGCCGGTGATCTAACCATTGAGAAAACAAGCCAGGGCTGTCCATTGTCTTTTTTTTATACTGAGCAGTAATTTAACTTCATCTCAGTGTTTGAAATGGATACACTGTAAAATGGATACAGTGATGTCACTTCATCAGAGGAATCAAAGTTGCCTGGCACTACAGGAAACGCTTAAAAATGCTGGTCATTGCCACGGGTGTTTGTAGTCAATCCGAGTGCTGTCATTGGGGTCTAACAGTAGATCCTGTCAAATGAAATGGTTATATGGGACCCCGGGGACAACACTTTTCTCCCATTAAAATGCCAGTCTAATATATTGGGACAAACTATTTCTTCCAGTAATCTTTTAAGAAAAATTACGCTAGAATTTACTAAAACAATACGTTTTAAGCTTTGCAGCATTAAAGAAAAGTACTTAAACACATTGACTTTTTTTTGCAGTTGGCGAAAAAATCTCTTTTGGCTTCGAAACTGCAATATTCAGTTCTTTAGAAGTTTTTTAAGGAAATAGCAGTTTAGGTTATACATATCTAATGAAAGTGATTATTTAGAAAGACAGGGTATTTCAGTGAATTATTTAAATATTGAATGGAAGTTTTCTTATTTTTAATTTTATGTTGATCCCTAAATAGCATTGTCTATAAAAATATGAACTGCTAAATGAAAACATAACTAAAAGAAAACATCTTACACCTGCTCGTACCATTTCAGGAGCAAGAAAATAGTCTGTCTCTGAGTTCCTAAAAAGAGCATCTTGTCTATAAAGCTGCTTTACCAAGTGTCCCAGCTTTCCCCAAATATGCTGTTTGCTGCCTGCTCTTTGGTGTATCATTAAACATAGGCTATGGAGACTAGAATAAAATGAGGTGTGAACGTATGTTCACCTTGTTTTTTCATGATCTATTCTTGTCTATCCAATTATGAGCATATATGTAGCAGTATGTAATATATGAGTTTATAAAACATCAAGTGAGATGCAGGAAAGACACTGTGAGTGGGTCTCACTTGACATTTTATAAACTCAGGTATTAACTAAGTTCAGCTGTGTAATGCTCAGCCTGGTTGCAGAAGAAAAGAGACTCTGGAATAAGAAGAAAAGGCGACAAAGTCAGAGAAGACCTGAAAAGCAGGCGCCGTGACCAAAATTGTTCACGTTCACTGTGCTCTGTGCTCTTCCCGGGCTGTGTTTTAGGTCCTGCCACACACCTCGGTTCTGAGCTTTACCGACCATGATTTCATAGGGTTTGTTTGGCTCCAGTGGAATGTAGAATATTGGAGTGAAACTAGAGGTTCAGTTCAACTCTCTGTTCTTGTTGCTTTTTACATAGTATCTGTAGCAATGTAAAAAAACAACCACACGCAGAAGAGTGCAGAAAATAATTTAGCAGGTAATTTTGTGCCCATACTGTAATTAAAAATGAGGGTTTAATCATATTTGTTTGGTGGTTTAGAATGTCACTGAAAGATTAAGGTGACTTTGAAGTCTTCTTTGTCCCCAGTCTTGGGCCCATTTTTCTGCTCGTTCTCCCAAAGACAACCAGTGTGGTGAGTTTACTGCATATGCCTTCTAATCAATTTGTATTTCATTTCATTTTTAGGTACAAGCAGGTCGTCAACACCAGCAGTTTTTGCTTCTGATCCTACAACCTGCCCCATTATCCCGGGCTGCGAAACAACAATTGAGATTTCCAAAGGGCGGACAGGGCTGGGCCTGAGCATCGTCGGGGGCGCCGATACCCTGCTGGTGAGGACACACCCAGAGATGCTTTGACACATAGGCAGCCCCTTCAGACAGCCCTGAGAGGCTTGTCAGGGAGCTTTCTATCAATTTTATTAAATGACATATAAAGGCTTAGAAAAATGCATCGTTCTTTGTTATTTTCATTTGTAGGGAAAATATTTAAGTGGGTGGGTACTGGGGTTTTTATTTTGAGTAGGCCAGTCTGACTCCGTGAGACTCTGTTAAACTTGTGGTTATGACCTTCAGGTTCAAAATATTTCTATGAGTTCAAAGTCCTTGCTGTGTTTTCATTTACTTCTTACTGATTGGACATGATTGGGTTAGACACATATTGAGAGGAATCTATGCATTATTCATAGGCAAATTTTTCTTTTTTCTTTTATTTATTTAAATCCTCACCCTGAGAGAGAAACAGAGATGTGAGAGAAAAACATCAATCGGTTGCCTCCCATACACTCCCCAACTGGGGTTCGAAACTGCAACGCAGATGTATGCCCTGACCGGGAATCGAACCCAAAACACTTTTGAAATACAAGACAGTGCCCAACCAACTGAGCCACCTGGCCAGGACTAGGCAAATTTTTCTAAGTGTCAGAAATGCTTGTGAAATCCAATCATTGCACGTGTGGATAGGAGAAATGATGTATATCTATTATATATGTGTGTGATTTATATATTTCACCATTTTTTCTTTAAGCCTCCCGATCATTAGAAAGAAGTTTAACCTTCTTTGAGCCTTTTTAGCAAAAACATTGTTGTTATACTTTTCTTTGAATTTTGATATGTGACTCACGTATGGACCCTGTGAGTGTGTAACCCGTATCACTGTCTATAAAAATGCAGTGTGTTTTGACTCCATTTCTGCTCACCATCCCTAGGGAAAATGGGATAAAACATGGGTGTGTCTTGTCTGGGTCCTTAGGGTGCCATTATTATCCATGAAGTGTATGAGGAAGGAGCAGCATGTAAAGATGGAAGACTATGGGCTGGAGATCAGATTTTAGAGGTACAGATGCTGTGTACTTGACCTTTACAGTTAACAAAGAAAAGGCTACTCTGGGGAGGGTGGTCTTTGTGTGTCTGTTTCTCTTTTCTTCCCCCCCTTTCCCCCCTCACTTCCCTTCTACTCCTTTTCCTCCCGTTTCTCCTCTCCCCCCTCTTCCTTAATTTTCCTTAACTCACTGGGTTCCTCAGAGACCGTGTCCCATTTCTGAACAGGTGAATGGCATTGACTTGAGAAAGGCCACTCATGATGAAGCAATAAATGTCCTGAGACAGACGCCACAAAGAGTGCGCCTGACACTCTACAGAGATGAGGCCCCATACAAAGAGGAGGACGTGTGTGACACCCTCACCATTGAGCTGCAGAAGAAGCCGGGGAAAGGCCTGGGATTAAGTATTGTTGGTAAAAGGTAAGAGAAGGGCAAACATAGTGACCTTTCAGAAATGATGAAATCTGAGGTATGTTAAAGAGAAGTAGCAGTAGTAACATCTTTATCAACAGCTAGTGTTCTGTAAGTGTGGAACATCCAAAGACACTGGTTTTGAACTTTTCCCGTGAGCATTTTGAGGGTTTTTGAAAGTACCCAACAAAAGCTGTTTGTTACTTTTGAGTACCTGCTATGTGCCGGGAAATATATTGGATTCTGGAGGACAGAGTTAAGAAAGACATGGTGCCCTAACCGGTTTGGTTCAGTAGATAGAGCGTCGACCTGGGGACAGAAGGGTCCCAGGTTCAATTCTGGTTAAGGGCACGTACCTTGGTTGCGGGCACATCCCCAGTGGGGAGTGTGCAGGAGGCAGCTGATCAATGCTTCTCTCTCATCGATGTTTCTAACTCTCTATCCCTCTCCCTTCCTCTCTGTAAAAAATCAATGAAATATATGTATTTAAAAAAAAAAAAAAAAAAGAAAGACATGGTACCTGACCTCAGAAAACTCAGTTTGGTGATTGAGAATTAAATGCATTCTTGCAACAAAGGAATCTGTTGATGAGTGACCGAAATGCATTGTGGGGATCCATGGAAGCAAAGGCAAAATGAACCAAGTAACTCTATTTAAGGGAAGTAGATTAGGAAAACTTCTTTAGAAAGAGGTGCCTGAGCTGAAGCTAGAAGTGGTAAAGGATAGTTGGTTTCTGAAAGAGGATGGAGGATACCCCAGAGAGAAGATCAGCATGAACAAGAGCCTGCCATCAAAAGGGGACAGACAGTAACTTTAGAGGCTGCGGAGGCATATTGGTGAGTATACGTAAATTCAGTACCAAATTTATTTAAATATTTATATATAGGAAATATTAGCAAATATATAGTACAGTAAGTTCCAACACCTTTATTCTGAAGATGGGAAAGCAGACAATCAGTTGGTGAAAGGGCTTGAGGTCACGACCTTGGCAAGAGCAAGTGGTGCAGTTCACCTTTCAGTTGCCTTTGTATCTCAAGAAGTTGTTGGTTTATTTATAGTTCTTTTTAAAAAATATTGGAGCCCTAACTGGTTTGGCTCAGTGGATAGAGCGTCGGACTGCGGACTGAACAGTCCCAGGTTCGATTCCAGTCAAAGGCATGTACCTTGGTTGCGGGCACATCCCCAGTAGGGGGTGTGCAGGAGGCAGCTGGTCAATGCTTCTCTCTCATCAGTATTTCTAACTCTCTATCCCTCTCCCTTCCTCTCTGTAAAAAATCAATAAAATATATTTTTAAAAAAATAAATAAAAATAAAAATATTGGAATAGGTTAGTATTTGTTCATTTTACATAAATCTCTCTTGATTGGTAGTTAGGTCTATAATGATTTAAAATAAAAGGCAGCACAGCAGGGGTACTTAAGTTTGGGGTAACAAATGGTCTTAGTTTGAGATACACATTAGTTACTCATTTTTAATAATGTTAATGATGTTGATGGTAATAGCAGCATATTTTTATAGGCGCAAGTCTATATCTGTTTAAGGCTTCATTATGGTGTAGAAAGAATAATAGATTTTGTAACCAAGGACGGACTCTTACATCTCATTGTTTTGCCATTTGGTAGCTGTGTGACCCATACAATGAGTATTATAGCCATTTCTACACATATTATATAGTTGTTAAATAAATATGCTTATGCAAGACATATTTAATCTATGAAATCTATATGTATAAAAGCCTAAGTGACTGAACAACCAGTCGACCGGTTGCTGTGATGCACACTGACCACCAGGGGGCAGATACTCAACACAGGAGCTGGCCTCTGGTGGTCAGTGTGCTCCCACAGCCAACCTCCTGTGGCTAGCCAACCTTCCTCAGTCCCTCCCCTGGCTGGCCAACCTCCTATGGTCCCTCACCCCAGCTGGCCAGGCAGAGGGACCCCACCTGTGCACAAATTTGTGCACCAGGCATCTAGTATATATTATAAGATATCAACTATTATTTATCATAAAAATTAATTCTAATATTGCCCCAGTGTTGATTTGAGAAGAAAAAAAAACTTATAAAATAAAATTTTCAGTTAAAAGATTTCAGCCTTTTATTAAATAAGCATTGCATTACAGTTGAGAAAAAGTAATATTGAAAATCAAAATTATGTTTGCAGAAATGACACTGGCGTCTTTGTATCAGACATTGTCAAAGGAGGAATTGCAGATGCTGATGGAAGACTGATGCAGGGAGACCAGATACTGATGGTGAACGGAGAAGATGTCCGTAATGCCACACAGGAAGCTGTTGCCGCTTTGCTAAAGGTAAAAATCAAATGCCCAGAATATGGTAATTGTGTGCCATGATATAGAAAAAGAGGAATTTAACCTTGAGCTAGCTCAGTGCAACAAGTACTGACTCCTCCTTATTTAAAATGTTCTCACAAATAAAAGATAAGTAAGAAACTATATTTCCATAATAAATAATCTTCAATACACAAAATCTTCACATGATATTTGTTGCAGTGTTATTGGTAATAATAGAAAAACTGGAAGCAATACAGTTGACAAAACTATGGCAAGGGTGCATGGCAAACATATCTGTTTAAAAGTCATGTTCAGGATAACTAATTAACATGAAAAAAACATAATAGAGAAGGTGAAACAAAATTTTATTCACAGTGTAGAAACATCTATGTGAAATAAAGTCTTATAGTAATTCTTTTAACAATAATTATGAGGTGATTATTGGAACTATGGAATCCTTGGTTCTTTTCTTCATTTCAAAATTTTCTATAGAGGGTGAATTGCTTTTATAACAGAAAATTTGGCTTAAAATTTTTTTTTTAATTTCTTTATTGATTTCAGAGAGGAAGGGAGAGGGAGAGAGAGATAGAGATAGAAACATCAGTGATAAGAGAGAATCATTGATTGACTGCCTCCTACACTCCCCCTACTGGGGATTGAGCCCGCAGCCCGGGCATGTGCCCTTGGCTGGAATCAAACCTGAGACCCTTCAGTCTGCAGGCCAATGCTCTATCCACTGAGCAAACCAGCTAGGGCTAAAAAATTTTTATAATAACAGATTCCCTTGACATTTAAATGAGATATGTTGCAAGTAGATGAAAGAGTTATAACTTCTCACATTGAATAATTAATGCATGGAATTGGTTAACCCCTGCAGCTATGTAAGCTAGAAATATAAGTAGATTCAAGAACAGTTTGATAAGTTCCTGCCCCTCCCCGCAAAATACCAAACAAACAGAAAAACAACTTATGAATAGTGCAGGTCAGGTTTTGACTTTTAAAAATTTGATTTGTGATCAATACACTTACGAGTGAAACATCTTTTGTAACCCCTGTCATAGAAGCAGCATAATAATACCTGTGGAAGTACTAATTTGTGCTAGACACTGTCCTAAGTTATCCTATCACAGCAATCTAGAATGGTCTCCATTTTTAAAATGGAAAGACTTATCAAGCTAGAAATCTGTTCAGGTCTCACAGCCAGTAAATCACATAGTCTGATTTAGAACAGTGTGTCTGACTGCAAAAGCCCAGCCGCCCAACACCCCCTTGCGTTGTTTCCACACCAGAGACTGTGTAGCATTTCTTGCAGCCTGTGATGTAATGCCTTTCCCGTAAAGGGCCACGGGGAAATGGCCTTCAGTCCTTGTTTTGTGTTTATGGTAACGTGGCTAATTTAAGTATTGTTTATTCAGGAACAGTGGAACAATAGAGAGCTCAGCCATTTATCTGAGTATCTCTGCTATTAAGAGCAAAATAAGTTGCTTTATTGTTTGTTTTGTTTTTAGAACCTGAGTTATTTAGTTCATTTAGCCTATCTAAATCAGTGTGTTTCCTGAGATAATTGCCCAGTTCTCAGTGTAAATTATGAGTCCCCATGTAAATTATGAGGTCATACGACAGACATTTGGTGTGGCTGTTGCTGCTTGTTGTTACTACTTTGACTAATTCTATTTTTTAAAAAGCGTCTTTCTACAAAGCTTTGAAGGTATCCTTGACTATGGAAATTCCAAAAGGAAGATGCCTTTAGAAACTCAGTCTTAAAGAGTAAAAAGTGCTCCTAAAGATAACTGTAGCACTTTATGTAAACATTTCCATAAACCCACTGCTCCCCCAGTGTTCCCTAGGCACAGTGACCTTGGAAGTGGGAAGAATCAAAGCTGGACCATTCCATTCAGAGAGGAGGCCCTCCCAGAGCAGCCAGGTAGGTAGCTCTGGGATTCACCTGGGCACTGCAGGCCACACGCCAAAAGGAACTCAAAGATGGTCTTGCCTGTGGGCTGGTTCAGGGTCGTGGACACAGGCCTGGCTCTCGGCAGCTGGGCACAGTGGGGCGCAGAGTCTGAGATAGGGAAGAGCAAGAGCTGAAGGACAGGGAAGCAAGGTGTAGCTCTTGAATAGTGTTTAGGCATTCTAAGGAACTTATTCTATTTTCTGACATGACTCTTTTTTTCATAATCTCAAAAGTTAACCAGTTAATGTAGGAAAGCCTACCAAGGTACTCTATTTTTACAGTATTTTATAATTAACATTGATCCATCTGTACTCAACTGAAAAGAATCCCAGGTAAGTGAACTGCAGATGCATCTCACACATGTAAAAGACGGAGTTACACAGTTAGGTCTCCTGTCAAGCCCCTCTCGCCATTCCTGTCTTCTGATGATAGAAGCCCATTTTCATCAATGTGTCCATGCAGACCCCTTGTTCACCCCTCGCTGGTGACCATCAGTTTCCTGTTGACTGGCCCCAATTCTGTCTTGAAGCCCCATCTGTGTACAGTATCAGTTTAAATTTAGAGGATTAGCTTGAATGAGATTATGAAAATCCACTAAAACTTTAGGTAGGCTGGAATCTTTTTCATCCATCCTTTTAGCTTCAATTTATTTAGGTCAGTACGCAAAGTCTTCCTTAAAAAGAATATAAAGTCAGTAGAAACTGCTTAAATGCCCATCCAGTTATCAAATGCCAGTGTTACTTAACAGGTGTTTCTCTCTAGATGCATAGAAGAATTGAATTCTGAAATAAGTGGTGTGGAGGGGCTATTGTTCTTTCACACTCTCTAAAATCACTGTTTTGCGTGTGTAGATGAGCGAATGCAGCCTGTCGTCCTTCACGTTCCCGCTGTCTGGGTCCAGTGCCTCCGAGTCGCTGGAAAGCAGCTCAAAGAAGAACGCATGTAAGATTGGTTGCATGTTTAAGCATGATTTACTGGTTTGATTTTGACAGATTTTCCTTCCTGCTTTAATTTACCTCTGAGCTCTCTTTCCCCCAAATCATTCCACCTACTATTCCAGGTGGAAAGATGTGTGTTGGCAAAAACTCAGAACGACGTGAAGCTATGCCTACAGCAGCTTTTCCCGTCTTATGTTTACCCTACAAGACATACCAAACATTAGAATCGCATTCTGTATTTTTTTTCCCACTGAGCCTATTGGTATATTTGATTTTTATTTCCCTTCCTTGTTTTATGTAACACCGATTAATCAGAAGATGCCATTAAGAGAAGCCTTCTTTTTCCATGAGGACTGCACAATTTTTGATTGAAAAAAATTAATATGATCCTCCTGTGTTTTAATTACATGAAATCATGATGCAGAGGGTTTTTGGCTTGGAGCATCAGTTGAAAGTTGTTCAAATTGAAGAAACTAACCATATGGCATTCTCTGTTTGCAATATGACTAATATTCTAGAAATGTAGGCATTTCCGTCCATGAATTCTTTTTAATGCACCCATGACTTTATTCCTCTCAGCTGTGCACATGTGTCTTTCTGTCCAAACCACATTCTGTCCTTGTCTCACTCAAAGGGGATTATTCAGTTATATAACTCGTGCTTGAAATAAGAAGTAATGGGACAGTGTGTGCATTTTTCCAACTGGAGAAATAGAGTCCTCGTGTGAGACAGACTTAATCATGGTTTCTAGCAACTTTAGAGCCCTTTAAAAAAAAAAAATAAGGGTGTGTCATTTAGTCCCATCTAGCTCCTGACATTGACTGAATTTTTAAAAAGCTTTAATAACCATATTTTGTCTTTTTCACCTTTTTAGTGGCATCAGAAATACAGGGATTAAGAACAGTTGAAATAAAAAAGGTAACTCAGGGGTTTGTGGGGGGAAGAAAACAGTGCAAACCCTGTTGACTTCAGAGGCACCTGCATAGGTCTTTTCCTAGAAGCTTTTTATCCGTCTGAAAAGTTACGTACGATACACAGGAGAAATAGTCAGTCTTTGCTGAGTTTTCTCATTGTAGCTCCTTGTTTGAAAAGTCATTGTTGGCACGTGCTGTATTGTCAAAAACGGCATCAGCGCGGCCCCGACCTCACACAGATGAGTAGGCTGCTGCCTTCAGGAGATAGTTCCTATTTCCAGATGCAGATTCCGCCAGCAGCCGTGCACCAGAGAGAAGATAAAAGCAGCTACGATTCCTTGAGCCTTTCCTGTGTGCTGAACACGCTTGCAGACGCTCTGTGCGCCCCGTCAGCCTCTCACTTACTGTGCACGGCAGCCCTTTGTGAGAGGCCTGTGGTCACACTTTGTGAGTGAAGGTCTAGTGTTCATTGAGGGGAGGGGACTTGTTCCAGGTCCCAGCGTCTGTAAGTGGGGGTTCCTGGCTCTGGACACAGGCCTCTCTGGTTGGAAGAAGTGCGCCCGTTTCACTTCATCAGCGTACCTGCTCTTTGTCAGTTCACAACATGATTTTCACTTCACGGGTGTGATTTCTTTCGCAGATGCTATTTCCCTCACTAAGTCACACTGAGGACCTGTGTCAGATAAAGTAATGCAATTTTTGAGCTTCATTTTTCACCCTTACACCTAGAGGATCTGTTAACTATAGAATATTGTGCCAAAAAAAATCAAAAGTCAATTAAAATACTATATTGACCCAAATACTCTCTCTATTCCATGGCAGGGGCCTACTGATTCACTGGGAATCAGCATTGCTGGAGGAGTGGGCAGCCCACTTGGTGACGTTCCTATATTTATTGCAATGATGCACCCGAATGGGGTGGCAGCTCAGACCCAGAAACTCAGAGTAAGTTGAACTAATGGTTCTGGTCACCTTTGCAAATTTGGCAAAAGTTTTGATAAACCTTTTGAATCTGCCACCGGTTGCAGGCAGTTTTAAATGTCTGTATCTGCTTTTAAATCAGTGAATCCAACCACAGCAGGGCTTGCTTTGAGTAAAAGATGCAGAAAAGTAAAAGAAAGGAGAATTTGCTATTGTATGCACATTTGCAAGCAAATTAAATGAGAAGATTTACTGTAGTTTCTTAAATTTTTTACTTGTTTAAAACTCTATAGAAGAAGTTAAAACAGGAAGTGTTTCAGAACACCAGTATGGGGTGAAAATGTTTTCCTTACACATTTCATAGTTTAAATGCTGATTGAACTTTATGAAGTTGAAAATGATCATTCGTGTTGCATTGGATTATCAGTTTTGCAACAGTTCAATATACAAGCATGGACAAAAGTAGGTTTACAGTTGCAATACAAATACATAATACAATAATTCAGAAATAATAATACCAGAATAGACTCTTGTGTTTCAAGAAGTCACAAACTGCAGGCCTCCTGTAAATGTGACAAAAATTGTCAAACTATACAAAACGTGCTTCCAAGTTGAGGGATTATCCAAACATAGAGCGCTGTGATGGAATTTATGCGAACCGTTCAGTCGTGAAATCGTGAATATTCCATTCACGTCTGTAAAGTAAAGTCTGTGTGGCCTCGTGTCAAAATGGTCTCGAAACATAGCCACCTCTTAGTTTAAATAGTGTCCACATGGGGAATGGTCCAGTCTCCTTTGATATCTATATCTATATCTATCCATCTATCTATCTATCTATCTATCTATCTATCTATCTATCTATCTATATGTATATATATATATGAACGACACTTAAAAATTGATTGTTACACACAGCACAAGGGTCAGAAAACTCTTCTGTGATGGCCACTGACCCTTTTAGGGCTTGTGGACATGAGGGCCTATGACAAGCTCTGCCCCATGAGTGCACCCAGGTTAGTATAGCAGACTTTGTTCACCAAAATAAGCAGTGGGTCAGACGTGGCCTTTGGGTCACAGTTTGCCCGCCCCTGACTTATATCGTCAAGTATAATGTGTATAATTATAATGTCCAGAGAAATTCTGGTTTCCAAAGAGCATCGGATATCTTATTTTCTTAATAGGAAGCAATGTCTTACCCAGGAGAAACAAAGAGAAGAGTGATTTTCCCCCTCCCCCTGGAGACTGTAGGACTCAGTCATTATGTATAACTTTGTCTTCTGGTTGCTGCTGCTTGGAATTAGGGGTTTCTTTGGGTAGATTTCCGTTGCTGATAGCAGTATATGTGTGATGTGTAGGGTGGGAAGGAAAGGACTGCTCAGGCCTCAGTGTCCCTCTCTCTGCAGCTGCTTTTGCAGATGACTGTTACTTTCTCTCCCTCGCAGGTTGGGGATAGGATTGTCACTATTGGTGGCACTTCCACTGAGGGGATGACTCACACCCAAGCAGTTAACTTACTGAAAAGTGCTTCTGGCTCCATCGAAATGCAGGTAAGATTTTTCTCCCAAGCACAACCCAGAATATGGGGAGCTTGAGGACACAGGAGCTTTCATGTTAAACCAGTAAAAACGCTTAAATCTCCTGCTCTTATTTCATTTACCGTTTCCCTTGAACATGAATGATTATGTTGAGAGTTCTAAGAGAGTAGGTTAGAAACACATTCTGTCACATTTATCCTGATGCATTTGTTGTTTCACACATTATATCTAAGGGGGGAAAATGCAAGGTCTTAGCAGTAAATTGCCAGAATGGTGTAAGTGGCTTGTAATCTGAAGATCTTTAAAAATTAATTGCATGAGAGA
Source organism: Myotis myotis (assembly GCF_014108235.1). Classification (NCBI taxonomy): domain Eukaryota; kingdom Metazoa; phylum Chordata; class Mammalia; order Chiroptera; family Vespertilionidae; genus Myotis; species Myotis myotis. Next base: position 54,146,480 of record NW_023416316.1, on the reverse strand, counting down.
CCATGTTTGAAACCATCAAAGATCTTGATAGAATTGAAGTAGTAAAATATCTTTACTGTCCGTGGAAGAGGCCTCAGGACCTTGTGAAATTTCTCTCTCTTTGGCTGTATATTATATTAACAAATGATTAAGTGGACCATAAAATACATGTTTTAGTGCAAATGCTGCTTTTGAAGAAAAATTACTGATCCTTCATCACATGAACTTGTGTTTTTCTCTGTATCCTTCTCCTCTGCACAGGTGGTAGCTGGGGGAGATGTGAGTGTGGTCACAGGGCACCAGCAGGAGCCTGCCAGTTCCAGTCTTCCTTTGACTGGGTTGACGTCAAGCAGTATATTTCAGGATGACCTAGGGTGAGCTCATATATTATGGTGTGTAGGTCCCTACCGGTCACATAAAGGTGAAATAACAGGAGATGAGGGATAAAATATAAAAATCAAGTGTTTCTAAACTTTTAAATAATTATGGCACGGATTTATTTTATCAAAGATAGATAGATAGACATGCCACTGTGTACCCTACATTGTCAGCTCTGAGTTTTGGGGGAGTACATTTTAGTCTTGATGTCACTACCCTGTGTGACATGGAACAAGCCAGACCTATCCTTTTAAAAATTCCAACATTGCCTACTCAATCATCTTTTTGATTAAAAAATTCACAGTATTCACCATGTGAGTACAAAAGAATTAGAACATAGAGAGAGAATAGAGGAGCATATTAGCATTTTTAAATAATTTGATGCAGCTTTTACATTATTGATCATTGATTTTTTTTTCTCAGAGCTTGGGAATACTGATGTTTATGACTTATTCCAAGATGGTCCTCTACGCTTTAGCCCTCTCACTTTATTTTATTTTATTTTATTTTTATATATTTTTATTGATTTCAGAGAGGAAGGGAGAGGGAGAGAGAGAGAGAGAAACATCAATGATGAGAGAGACTCACTGATCGGCTCCCTCCTTCACGCCCTCTACTGGAATCGAACCTGTGACCCTTCAGTCCACAGGCCAATGCTCTATCCACTGAGCCAAACCAGCTAGGGCAGCTCTCTCACTTTAAATACACTGGAAAAAAGAATAAGCTTCTCCATGCAATGAGCACCTGCTGTGAATATGTTAGTTTAAGAGAACTGATAATGAGTAATAGAGTTAGGGTGTTAAATAGAATCTCATTGGATTATGTAAATTTAAAATCTGAGCCTAGCACACACTGACTGACAATTCAAGCATGCCCAAAATACCAGTAATGTACTCACCATCAGTAACACAGAGAATGATGCTAGTTTTACATAATCCTTAACTTGCTGATGCACAATAATATGTAAATTCTTGAATCTAGACACTGTTTTTCCTTCCTTTTACTATAGACCTCCTCAGTGTAAGTCTATTACACTGGACCGAGGACCAGATGGCTTGGGCTTCAGTATAGTAGGAGGGTATGGCAGCCCTCACGGAGACTTACCCATTTACGTTAAAACAGTATTTGCGAAGGTAAGATTGCAAATTTTAACCACCCTCTTCCCCCACTAAACATTCATTAATAGTGGTCAGCAGCTGGCTTATTAGTTTATGGCCCGAGGTAATGCCAAATGGTTAACAGTTGATCATTTTCTTTTGGAACTCCCTACAGGAATGGATCATTAAATATTTTTGTACAATTTGAGGTTTAGTTATGTTTTAAGGAAAAAAGGCTCAAACTGAAATTCCATGGGAATTCTTAATATACATAAAAATATTAATGATCATTAGACAGTAACATCTGATTTTTTCTTTTGAAAACACGTGGCATATGACTGAATGTCTTTGGAAAATAGGGCACTTTAAATATGTATGCTCTAATATGCTGGCATTTCTTTTTTTTGGTATTTTTTTGTTGTGAAATATAAAACAGGAACAGAAAAGTATATAAAATTGACATGCAGATTAACTAATTTGGCATTTATTTTGCAGTTTAATGCCATTGAATAAAAGAAAAATAATAACTAAAATATTTTGAAGAGTATCCAGAAGCTTTGTCACCTGTAATAAATCAGAATTTGCAATTAAGGGATTTAATTAAAAAAAAAATAAAAACCATTAGTATAGTGTTGTAATTATATAGAAACCTGTTCTGTGTTAAGAGTGTTTAGAATAAGAAAGAATAAAGTTACTGTGGCTTTGCTGAAGTATTAAAATAATTTAAACCCATAGAATTATTGTTAATATGTTAAGGCATTTTTGAGGAACTACAAAATTTGAACAAAATTTCCTATAGGAGAAAATCTAAAATCTGAAAATTTTACACAGCAAAGGAACACCAGGGGCTTGAGATTAGTGCTGTGGTCCATAAAGTGCCTACCAATGGAGGTTTCATTCTATTATTTTGGAAAAAAATTAGTATTTTAACCAGTTTAAAATACCGTATATACAGCAATGAAGCTATAGACTTAATTTATGAGATTTTTTAAAAGCCACCGGTAAGTCCAAAAATACAAACCACTTTGCCAGTGAATAGAAGAGTCACGCAGGCCTTTTCCTCAGCCCGGGAACAGTTTATTTAAGGCATGCTAGTTAGAACATATTTTAAGAATTTCATCATTATGGATTCTCATTAACTTCTCAGTATTTTAATCTTATATTTAATTGCATAAATGCCTTCCATAAGCATGCCTTAAGATTTGGTTCTTTTTTGAACAGCAATGTCTGTGTTTAGTCTTAATCATTAGGGCCCACAAAGAATATGAACACTCCACCTCCCCTTGGAAAGTAAAGTACCAGCAAGCATGAGCTGCCTTTTTAAAACCACAGAAAGAATTTATGTTAGCATTAGCAGGATTTGTGCCTTGCCCTGCCCTTGTCAGCATACATGTGGACTTTATGCTTCTGCAAACCTTTGGGTTTCACAGCCCTCATGCCCTTGTCCTAATTAAAAAAAACAAACAAACAAAAAAAAAACTGCTTTTGTTCCCACCTAATCCTTTGTTTCTTTCTGCAGGATTAAAAAAAAAAAAATCCTAGATTCTATGAAATCATTTCTACTAGGCAAATTCCCAAATACTCTTTATTAATTTGGGTTCCTACCTGCTATGCTGAAGAGCCAAACAAACCATTCAGCTAATCTGTTGACTGCTAAATCTTTCTCAAATAGGAATTCCATTGCTAAAACCATGCAGGAGAAAGGTCTCCTTCGTGCGTGCTCATGATTGCTGAGTGGCTGTGGAGCACCCCGGGAGCACGGAGAGCCGCGTGGACCTGCAGGTCCACTTACATTCTTGCCCAGGTCTTGTTCTGTTGTAAGCCTGTGAGGCAGCATTTTTTGAGACGTCAACGAGCCTACTTTATCTTTGCAGGGAGCAGCCTCCGAGGATGGGCGTCTGAAAAGGGGCGATCAGATCATCGCCGTCAATGGGCAGAGTCTGGAAGGGGTGACCCACGAAGAAGCCGTGGCCATCCTGAAGCGGACGAAAGGCACGGTCACCCTGACGGTTCTCTCCTGAAGCGGCCGCCAGAGTCGAGCCAACGCAACCCCTCGCTCCCATCCCACCCTGCGGGGAGAACAGAACTGGCCCTGCGGGTGCCTCTCCCAGGCTGTGTTCCCCGTGCTCTTCGAGGCTGTAGGGGAGCCACCGTTCACATGTGTCACTCTCACGTGCCACTGGTTTTCTCACTGACAGCCTACTGGCCTCATGCTTCCCCCCTCCTTACCTATGGTGAGCGTAAACTCAAAGGTAGGGCTGTTGGCATAGTGAAATCGCTCTCTCTTCCTGAAGACACCTGGCATTTTATAGTGACACGGGCAAGAATTATTACCTGCTAAACTGGTTAGTAGAGGAAGAAAAAATAATAATTCTAAAGCTAACCATGAGAAATGGCTTTAGTCAGGGTGAAAATATAAAATAAAGAAGGAAATGTCAAGTTTTATGAAAAACGCCTCGTTTTGTCAATCTATCCCTCTCCCTAGTACTAACTTTAAAAAAAAAATCAGTTTCTTTCTATTAAAAAATTTAAAAATAACCAGTATTTAAAATATTTGAATATTATAAAAAGTTGCATCTCCCACCTTTAACATGCACATATATTGTTTCCTCTGAAAGTGGTTTCTGAGATGGAGGAAAGAGCAAATCTCTAAAGCAGTGTCCCTAAGTTTGTAAAGAAAACATTTGAGGCACATGGCCGTGGTCGTGCTCATTTTTGACCTGTTATAAAACACTCCTGTGATTCTACAAGTGAAGTGATGTTGCCGCCCTGTACCGACTGTCATTTCTCTCTAAAGCAGCTGTGCTAGCTGTGGAGGAACATCGAAGGCTCTCAGCACCTCAGCGCTGGCTCTAACGGATGCAACACTAAAAACGTGTTCGCGCGCTGTGCAGTTAGTTGGTTTTCAGTTAGTATCATCTAAATGAGAGAAGAAAAGCAATGTGTTGGTAGTTATTTTGCTTGTATGCCATTAGAAAATCGATAGAAAAATTAAAGGGGATTAACATAACTTTACCCCATTGCTTTATATTAACATCTTATAATACAATGGTTTCAGACTAAGGGAAACAGATGGAGCTGTTTATTGAGACAACTGGTGAGGAATTATCATGTGTTCATTCCCATTTTAGAGCGTGAAACTCCTACATTAGAATATATAAAGTCACTTTAAATATTATCTATATTTGTAACAGAGGTAGTGTACAGATATTTTATTGCAGCACTTTTGTGTGAATGCAGAATTGAAGTGAATAAAGAAGTTTTCATGGTGCACGAATAAAGCAGACATATTTTTGGTTGTTTTTGTTTTTTTTTGTTTTTTGTTTTTTTACTGGGGAAAAGTTTTGTAATGATGTTCAAGGCTTATAATTTAAAATTGATTTTTATGGTATCATGTCTAACTGAACATGTGGCGTCCATAGTTAGGATTAGGGGAACTTTGGACGGCGGTATTATGAAAAGCTCAATGTTCTTTACATCTGGAATTGGTACTGATGCTGAAGACGGACTCCTCGTGGAGCAGAGAAGATAAGCAGCTTTGTAGGAAGAAAAGTGTCTGCCCGGGCGTGGCTTTCAGAGACGCTGTTAATGCAGGAAGAAGTTGTTCTTTCAGGGAGTGCAAGCTGAAGTGTGTTCAGATGGAAAAGTCGTCATGAAAATTATTGATATTAATAAGCATGAAATGTCTGTTTTGAACGCTGAGCAAGGATGGGGAACTTGTGTTGATTCTGCCTTTAATTAGCTAATGAACGTGCATTTCCTCTGATTTATCTCATCTATAAGACAATAGCTTATTTTGTCTCAATACGTGTATCTAGATCTAAAATACAGGAATTCTGTGATTCTTAGTTACATAAAATGAATGGACAACTCTACACATGGGCAATTTGGGAGCTGTTCTCCTTATTAACCAATCATTGTAAACGGAGGTACTTGATGGAACAAAATTCATTTTAGTATCTCAGTGACACGTCTAGCTTCTCAGTCATCCCTTAATAGTCCTTCATCATGAAGGTATGTCAGGTGGGCCACTGGAAGCTGAGCTACCCTCCTTTGTAAGTTTTAACTAGCAAAGATTTTTATGAAGGACACTATGTCAGATTCTGGGGAGACAAGGTAACCAACCAAAGTGAAGTGTGAGTGAATGTGTGGGAGTATCCTAAGGAGAACAGCTCAGTGGGCATCTGTACCTGCCTGATACACACCCCCAAATTCATGTTCACCAGGAACCTCGGACCGTGGCCTTACCTGGAAATAGGGGGAAAGAGAACTCCTGAGACCACAGTGGTTAGAGAAACAGGGAAGGATTTTTCTCTAGATTCTTCAGAGGGAGCCTGGACCCGTTTTCACCTTGATTTCAGACTTCTGGCCCCCAGCACCTTGAAAGAATACACTTCTGCTGTTATACGTTGTCTAGTTGGTGGTGTTTTGTTATGGAAGGCCTGAGAAACTAGTACAGTATTTTAAATATTTTTAAATCCTCAGCTACTATCATTGTGTCTGTCTAGTAGGAGAGGCTCTATACATTTTTGTTGAACATATGAATGACTGAATTACAGACTGTGATTCATTTCACGGTATTACCTTGTTTTAGTTAGCTCGCTCCAACCTGCATACTAAATGCAAAAAGAAAAAGGGAAAAAAATAGTGGGAATGCTACTGTAGGGATATAAAAACACTTGGGAAAAATTCCCCTTCTGAATTTCTGTTAATTAACAAATTGAAGCACATGAAAGGAGTGGGAAGGGGAGGAAGAAAGAAAGGGAGAAAGAAAAATATCAAGAGGAAAATAAGATAGATGCATCAGCTTTGGAAAGAAGTGACAAAGGCTTATGCTTTCTATATCATTTTTCTCTGGAATATGCGTTCTATGTAGTGAAGGAAGAAAGTGTTTGCGCGAAGAAATTGAAAGCATGAATTTTATAGTGTTAATGCCATGCACAACTCAAGACAGTGGATTGACCATAATTGCTTCAATGTAATTGCTATGCCATTAAATTACAATGGAGAATACCCCACATTTCCAATGTTCTTTGTGACCCCTCCAAATGGGTGGTGGTGATAGTGGTGGTGGTGGTGGTGGTGGTGGTGATGGTGGTGATGATGATGGGTTCACCTTCAGCATTGACTGATATGTAACAGCAGGAGTAGCAATGAGGTGTAGCCAGTCAGTGGAATTCATACATCAGAACAAAGATTGAGATGGAAGCATAAAAACATTAAAATTCATGAAAGATGAAACAAGATAATGGAGAGGTATTTGTTATTATTTGCTTGCTTGCTTGGTTTGTTTTTATGAATCTCAATCAGGCAGATTTTGGTAGATTTGAAGAAGCAAAGGGACTCTTTCCTGCTGCCTCTGATCTGGTCAAGGAACTTGTTGTCTGAGGATGAATGCTTCCCAGGGATTGAGAGCCTTTCTTCAGATCTCTTGTGGGAGTCAATAGAGGAGTTGGAAGGATGCCTGCAGGGAGATGGGAGTAAATAGGCTTTCTTCTTTTCCTTTTTTTTGTGTCTAGGTGTGGGAATGTCAAAACCATCATCACCTGCTCTCAGCAGCCCTGGTGTGTTGTTTCATGTCAGCCACCACTATTCTGGAATGCATCTGATTTGTGCAGAGATGTTCCCCAACATTGTCTACTAGGCATGAATGTGTAAGGGAATATTTTTGTAAGCTGGGATTGGCCTTTTTTATCTAAAGAGGAAAAAAGGACATGTTGGTGGCAAGAAAATTTCTAAATGAAAGAGCATGAAATTAAGCATAGTGAATGTTCTTAGAGTGATTTAATATAAATATATAAAGAGAGAGAAGGGAAGGGAGGAAGGGAAAGGGAGAGAGGAAGGGAAAGGGAGAGAGATAGAAACATCAGTGATGAGATCCCACTTGGGGATCGAGCCCGCAACCCAGGCATGTGCCCTGACTGGGAATCAAACCATGACCTCCTGGTTCATAGGTTGGCACTTCACCCAACCATTGAGCCACACTGGCTGGGCCTTAGAGTGATTTTTCATATACTTGGCACTGCAGCTTCTTTTTCCATTCACAATACAGGTATTCCATAATTGTCCATTTTGATGTAAATTAGAAAGTAATTATATTATTTGTCTAAGAATTATACGTATCCATCCAGTAAAGAGAGTTCAATCGTAGGCTCGTTACAATAATTCTGCCTAGAAGGAGGAGAGTCTGTGATGGTGAACTCAGGATCTCTCACTGAAAATGTTTCTTGAAGTTTCCAGAAGTGCTACCATCCTGCGTGCTCAGGCCGCCTCAGGAGGGAGCTTCCATGCTCATTTAGCACCGGAGGGTCTTTCAGAAGGTTGTGTCTTTTGTGAGTACGATGTGACCCTTTTTTCTCATCTCCCCCATTCTCCATCTTATGTGCGGATTTTCAGAAATAAACAGTTACCTTTTCTCTCTTCTGTTGTTATCAACGTACTAGAAATTAAGATTTTTCACTTGCGTCTACCTTGAAATATTTGGCATTCAAAGTTTCACTATCTTAAATTTAATTAACCGAAAGGTACATTATTACATTCAGTAGAACTTACAGTTACCTTGCTTTGGAAAATTACATGACTGTCTATCAAACATTAATACCATGTACAAGATAAGCTAGCGAGAGGTGGTTGTAGTTGTTATATCCTGGAAGACATAGAATAATATAAATGCGATAGTTTTATTTCATAGCCCTCAATTTTCATTATTGTATGATCATGTTTTTTTCTTCTGAAGTTGGATGCAGGATTTGATTTGTAATCCTTCATAGTGCTTCCCATGTCCTCATATAACACTACTGTTAATTATTAAATATTTTTCATTAAAGTAGGCTGATTAACTAAAATGTGCTTAAAAGAGTAATTGTATCTCACTACCTCGAATGAAAAAGCAGTACATTTGACAGAAATCAATACATTTGCATAAATAGAAAGTAACTATGAGCAAAAGCCATGTTCTTAAATTCTATGAAGAGACTGTTGCCTCACAAGGACCAGAACTTGTTAGAAAGGGCGAGGGGCAAATGTTAGAATGGTGGTGGTGACTCAATAGAGATTCTCCCTGGACTTCAGGAAGTGCAATAGCACACCTTCTTCAGTATGTGACTTGGTCGTTTCTAGTGCCTTGTCAGTGCCACTTAAAATGATCATCGCATGATTTACTCTCTTTGGAAAGACTCTACTGTACTCAAATCAAAAAGGTCTTGTTTATAGATGCTTTAAAAATATGAATCCAAGCCAGTCAATTTCTGTTCTTGAAAGTGTTCTGAGTTAATGAGCTTGTTTAAGATTTTGTTTATCAGGCTTTCACTAAGACCAGAATTGGGTCATCACCTTCAGTGCTTTAGTGTTGGCAATCCGAGTTTGAAATAAAGGACACATGACATAAATTAATGGAGTAAAATTAATGTTGTGGTAATATTAAATAAAGCTAATTCCTCTTGCACCTGGAGGGCTATGCAGATGGCAGGCGTACCTAATTATGCTCCCTGCTGCCTTTAAGTGTACTGATAAAAATCTCTCAACTGAGTCTAAAATATGTTCATCCACTGGCTCCAGACAAGTTTGCGTAAGGCAGCGATTTTCAACCTTTTTTCATCTCATGACACACAAGGTAATTACTAAAATCCTGAGGCACACCACAAAATATTTTTTGCCAACCTGACCAAAAAAATGGTATAAATTTTATTCATTCACAGTGAACAGGTATTGTGTGTTGGCTGTTGTCATTTTTTTTAATTTGATAGTCTAAGGGAAAAGAGGTCAGTGCCCCAGACTAAATAGTCAGGTATTGCATGTTTTAAAAATTACTGCTGCACACAGGTTGAAAATCGCCGTTGTAAGGCAACACAATACACAAAAACACTGCTAAGCATGCTTACTTTTTAAAGGAAGAAACCAGAATTCTATAAGTTACATGAAATGTTTACCTAATTTTAAAAACAAGTCATTATTATAATCATGTTCTTTGTCCTTTCTGTAAATATAATAAAACTAGGGGCCAAGTGCACGAAATCGCCTGATACCCAGATCCGGTGCGCAGTGGGACCCAAAGTCAAGTCCTGCTGGTGCTGTGGGACGCAGTGTCAAGTCACCTCCTGGTGACTGGTCTTTGGTCGTTACTGCGTTAAAACCACTGGGTTTTTATTATATAGATATGTTGGTCCCATTAGAAAAAGTTTTTTATCAAACTAATAAGTACTTAAGTTTACATTTTTACTTTTCAATTTTTTCACATTAGTTTAAATGGTAAGTTTACTAACAGAGTCATAAATAAGTTAATTTGATTTTTTTACTCTAGGTACAAAGTGGATGGGCCAATTATCACACAGGTATTTATAAACTTGTTCAATTCTTTAAGAAGTAGCTACTCCAGAAAAATATGTTGCTGTAATTAAGCAAATATGTTTTTGCTACAGATAATTCAGAGATGCCACTGATCTTTTTAAAACTTAATATGCATTGTCTTCATTTAAGGAATGAATTTCTATGAACTTCATTTTGTTGCAGTTGGATACCTATGCTGGTAAAGCACAGCCAACAATCTCTCATTTTAGCTTGAGAGTGATTTTAAATGCTTTTATAATATTTGCTACACAAAACTGTTATTTTTCTTAGGTTTATATTTGTTATTTATCTTTTAAAAACAAAGAAAAAGTAAAATACTCTCAGACAGTTTCTATCAAAAAGATCTGGTAACGTGTTCATTCTGTGATAAAAGATGCTGGCTCATTTTTGGAAAGTTATTTGTTTCAAAGGGTAAGGAGCATATAATGTCTTCTTCCTTTAAGCTTGATATCAGGGTTAATAAAGGAAGTATATGTTCAAGATTTTTATTTGTAATTTTTATTATCATTTGGAGAACTAATGGATAGGAGTTATATCCTGTCCATTTACATTTATTTGTAAGGGCCTATTACTCCTGTTCAGTAGTTGATTTTTTTCTAAAGCTTTTCCTTTGTGTACATTACAGGTAACTATGTAATGAAATCCCAAATATCTCAGCTCCCACTTTGATGGCCTTGCATGAATGTAAGTCATAGCCGATGAGTGTCTTATGCTGAAGGAACTCTAGATTTTTCTGAGATGTAGTGTAAACAGCATGGGCTCCCTGGTTCTCAGGGCCCGGGTGCTACCCAGGCTTGGCTCTTGACTAGAAGGTAGCTGACCTCTCTGAGCCTCAACCACCTGGACTGTAAAATAAGATTGAGAACATCCTTCTCGAAGCTCTACTAGGATCAAATGAGATGAAGTATCTGCACACAATGGCACTAGATCAGTGATGGCGAACCTATGACACGCGTGTCAGAGGTGACACGCGAACTCATTTTTTTGGTTGATTTTTCTTTGTTAAATGGCATTTAAATATATAAAATAAATATCAAAAATACAAGTCTTTGTTTTACTATGGTTGCAAATATCAAAAAATTTCTATATGTGACACGGCACCAGAGTTAAGTTAGGGTGTTTCAAAATGCTGACATGCCGAGCTCAAAAGGTTCGCCATCACAGCACTAGATAAATGGCAGAAATATTATTAATACCAGAGGCCTGGTGCATGAATTCATGCATGGGTGGGGTCCCGAAGAGGGTGGGAGGGGGGTGCCAGGACATGATTGGCCCTCCAGGCAAGCTGTGGGATGCCCTTGCTGTCCCGGGATCCAGACCTGTCCCACTAACATTTGGCCCGGTTGTCGGGAGCCACCTGGCAGCCGCTTTTATATTGTTTCTTCCTTGCGTATCATCTTGGAAGGGGAAGCAGCCGTGGTGCCCAGGGCTGACTTCCAAGAGACCGGTGGTGCTTTCGGGATCAGGTCAACAGCACTGGTCAGTCAGTGCCTGGCCCATTCTCCAGAGATTGGACCTGCAGGACTACTGATGGAGTGAGTGGCTGCTGGAGGGCTGGTGGGCTGCCAGGACAGGTCTCAGTTGAGCAGCGCTCCCGCTGTTGGAGCACACTGACCACCAGGAGACAGCTCCTGCATTGAGCGTCTGCCCCCTGGTGGTCAGTGCATGTCATAGCGACCAGTCGTTCCAGTTGTTCGGTCACTTAGGCTTTCATATATATAGATAGTAAAGTCAGTGTAACTTAACCCTCTTAGTGCCGGGGAGTGCGATCGCTCTCCTCCTGTCTTTCGCCCAAAGTGCCAGGACTGCTATCGCCAATTTTTTTTTTCTACTAGTATTTTATAGTACAATCAGCAAACTATATGTCAAAGATGAAAACAAATGTAGTAAAGGTTTCCTTAAGTTTTTGAATATATAACTTCATTTACTTGCGATTCATAATTTTTTTCCTAAACTGCTGTAAAATCAGCAAAAATGCCATGGCAACTTTAGCATAGTTCCTAGGATATTGGTTGGCACTCAAAGGGTTAAGGGCTGTGTGGTCCATATAGTGGAATTGTGGAGGTCATCTGGAGTGCCATCCTTAGTATTAATTTACATACCGGCTTTAAGAATAACTTGTAAAGTGCCCTCTTTCTTTATCAATCTATAAATTTTCTCATAATTTCTACTAGAACAGGAAGCAGAAATGATGCCAGGAGAACTGCAAACTGCAGAGTCTCATTGGTTGGTGAAGTGAATGTGCTACTACTTAATTTTTTAAATAATATATATTTGGAGTGAGAGTTATTAACCCTAGTCAGAGGTTTCTTAGTCATTCTACAATCCCCATTACTTGAATAATAAGCTAAGTATCTAGCTTTAAAAGTAAACAGGAAATTGTACAATATTCATCACTCATATCATCTTTCTTCCCCAGTCCTCTGTGTTAAATTAGGATAAATTTTATTTTCATCCTTCATTTTTTGTGGGGGTTTTTTGTTTTGTTTTGTTTTGTTTTGTTTTGGTTAATCCTCACCTGAGGATATTTTTCCATTGATTTTTAGAGATGTTGCTACTTAGGTTACCTATTTTTCAACATTCAAATGGAAAAAAGAAAAAGTTACTGATAATAGGACCTTAACTTTTCATATGGGGATTCTGAATACTGGAAAGACTAGAAATTTTGTCACTAAAAGATTTGAATGTGATTACAGAAAATGTTCCAAATTTGAAGGCAGAGGGAAAAATACGTGATTGGAGCCAGGACCAGGGCTAGGACCAGGTATTTAGTTTCTCTAAACATATTTCTTCATGGAGATAATATCTCCCATTTTTGAAAGTCGAAATATCAAATGGATGTGAATGTTCTTAACATTTTAAAGCATAGAGCCTTATTATAAACTAGAGTCCCGATGCATGAAATTCATGCAAGAGTAGGCCTTCCTTTCCCCGGCTGCCAACACCGGCCTCCCTCTTACACCTGGGACCTGGGCTTCACTCTGGCCACCAGCAGGCACCTGAGACCTGGGCTTCCCTAGAAGCCCCAGCTTCGTCTGGAACAGTGATGGCGAACCTATGACACGCGTGTCACCTCTGAACTCATTTTTTTGGTTGATTTTTCTTTGTTAAATGGCATTTAAATATATAAAATAAATATCAAAAATATAAGTCTTTGTTTTACTATGGTTGCAAATATCAAAAAATTTCTATATGTGACACGGCACCAGAGTTAAGTTAGGGTTTTACAAAATGCTGACACGCCGAGCTCAAAAGATTCGCCATCACTGGTCTGGAAGGATGTCTGGTCTAATTAGCATTTTATGCTTTTATTATTATAGATAGCAGCTAACCCACATGTTTATGGCTATTTTGAATAAGTTATCAAATTGACCAATGCTATCTAAGCATATATTATGTTACTTTCCTGTTATATAGTTCTAGAAATGAATCATTTTTACTATTCCAATGCTTTATTAATGAATAACATATATCCAAAAGCATGAGATGGTACATATTTTTTTCTTTGAGGCATTTAATTTTAAAATATACACGCTAGATCATCCATTAAAGATTAAACTCACACTCATTCCCAAGTATGATATTTCCACTGTTTTTATCATTATTGTCTCTTGGAACTATCTGTTTTATAATAGATGCGGCGCTGTGTTGTTTTATTTTGTTTACATTATGGGTTCTGTGACTACACTGAAAATAACACTTGCTCAGCTGTGTAGAAGGAAAGCAAAAGGAAGGGATGAAGAAGGGAAAAAAGTTAGTTTAGAATAAGAGGGAAAATCATTGCCCTCAAGCCTATTCTGATAAAATTTCTACCATTGTAAATGGAAGCTAAATATGGACTTCTTCAGAGTCAATGGGAAATGAAAAGGCAGGGCCAATTTTAATTCTAGTTTGGGAACAAAAGGCAGAATTTACAAAAATCTCTCATATTGCATGTAATTACTAAGAGCTTCATAAGTTCTTAGTGATTATAAATGAATGATAGAATCATTTTTGGACAGATGGAGGAAAAAGAGACCAAGAATACATCAATAGGGGCCAATGCTAGTTTGCATCTTCTGTCTCTTTTTTTTTCTTTTCAAAGGCTTTGTTTAATTTTGAGAAAATTAGGCTAAGAGAATGGTGATCCTTAGAGTATGTGTTTATAGCAGACAAAGTGTCTCAAGGGCACAAAGGGCAGAATGCAATCTCTGCTTGTGTCCACAGGCGTCCCCAGAAGCGAGGCCCAGTGGGTGGTGTCCGTGAGCACCTGGTACCTAGGTAGATGCTGGCTCTATGGTTCTAACTTTTCTGGAATGTGAATTCTTCTTACTCAATTAGAGTTGCTCCCCAAGATAGGTTTTTATTATTAAAAAAGAAAGTATATGATGTGAATGTTATTTTATCAAGCACACTTTCCACAACATATCAAGCCGGGTGCAGCATCAGTTGGGCAAACAGTTTGAGACGTGTTGGATGTCAGTGTTTGAGGAAACGACTTCGTTAGAGGAGGAGGAGTGTACTGCTTTTGTGGAGATTTTAAAGAAAACTATTAGACATGTTCAAGAGCTCTGAAGTGAAAGACGCTGGTTCTTTATGCGTCCTGGCGGTGCCTTCTCTTTTCTTTGATCTGTGTGTATCAGTGACACGGTTCTTTTCTCTGCTCAGATGCCTCTTAGGCTTCCCACTGCATAGAAAAAGGTGGCCATAGTTGTTGAAGCATCCTCAACTTTGCCCGGATTTTCCAGTCTAATTCCACAGTTTCGTTCCAGTGAAGTCCTAGTCCAGTCATTCTTTTTATACTTTTCCAAACATGATTGCCAGTTGTATTTTGACTACTATTGTGGTTACTCTTTATTTTTAAATATATATATATATATATATATATATATATATATATATATATATATATATATATAATTTTCAATTGCCCTCCGTGTTCCTATGTGTACATACCTTTTGCTGGAATAGCCTTTTCTTCAACATGTCCCTAGGTTTTTCATCTTTCAAGACCGCAAATCCTTTATTCTTCACAAAATTTTCTGTTTCAGGAGCTATATGTTAAAGTGCTTCTCATGGACAATACCTAAAACACTCAGAAAATAGGAACTATTTTTAAATCAGAACTCATCTTCTAATGCCTGTAAATTTTTCTCTCTGGCACAGCATTTTTCAAACGTTATATATTACTCATTAACAAAAATCTTCTGTGGTCCAAAAATAAGTTGTTGGAACATTGGTTAAGCTCAATTAAAGTGATTCATTATATATCAGACTTAAAGACAGAGGTCATATATAACAATATATTATAACTCTTCACTGAGTATAGAATACTCGTTTCCAAACCCGGTCTCACTAGACTCATTTTCAAGGAATAGATTTTTAGAAAGCATACCTGCACCACACCACATTTTGATCTGAGAGAGTTATTTAGCTACTTATTTTCTTCCCAACAGAGTTTGAGTTTTTGGACAGAAGGATTGGGCCTCCTTCAGCTTTTTACCCCCATAGAATATAAAAGAGATCATGTAGAAAGCCATAATATGTTTTAGTTTTTTATTTTAGGGAAAATGTTTGGGGGTTCTTTTTTTCATATAAAGGAACTGGGCAGGAGTTAAAAGCAAGGAAGGTAAAGAGGGTGTGTTTATTATTTTTGAGGAATTAACTGACTTGTGAGTGGTAAAAAGGATTTCTCTGTGCACCATCCAATCCACTATGCAGAAAGCATGGGCCTGGAGAGGGAAAGATTGGGTCAGCTTTTGGCATACCCACTAAGTTAGTTGATATTGGAAGGTTAGGGTGTAGAGTAGAAGCCAGACCTTTAATGGTCAAGTTTGTTTCCAAGTTGGCTGTTCTCACTTGGAAAGTTCTTGTACATGAACATAGTTTAGTATTCCAATGGCCTACTCTCTAGCTTGTTAAATTTGATCAATTCCTGATCATCTACTGTGGGTCTGTGAGTTGGAGTTGATTTATGTTTTATCTGCCCTCCTCATGGCATTATAAGGCAAATCTCCTGTCAGTTTATTGCCATCCCAGGTACCTTAGTAAGTCTCAGGACAGTTAATTAAGACAAACTAACCAAAGCTGTATTTTGAATACTATTGTGGTTACTCTTTATTTTTAAATATATATTTTTTTAATTTTTCAATTACAGTTGATGAATATTAGTTCCAGGTGTACTACCCAGTGGTTAGACATTTGTATAGCTTACAGACTGATCATCCTTATATGTCTAGTACCCATCTGGCACCATACATAGTTATTACAGTATTATTGACTACTAGAGGGCCAGTGCACAAAAATTTGTGCACTCGGGGCGGGGGGGGGGGGGGCGGGGGGGCCGCATCCTTCAGCCTGGCCTGTGCCCTCTCGCAGTCTAGGACTCCTCGGGGGATGACCACTTGCTGGCTTAGTCCTGCTCCCCGGGGGATTGGGCCTAAGCTGGCAATCTGGCAGCCCGGCAGACCTCCGGGGATGTCCACTTGCCAGCGGGGAGCAGACCTAAACTGCAGTCAGACATCCTTAGTGCTGCTGAGGAGGCAGGAGAGGCTCCCACCACCACCGCTGTACTGGCAGCCATCAGCCTGGCTTGTGCTGAGCAGAGCTCCCCCCTGTGAGAGCACACTGACCACCAGAGGGCAGCTCCTGCATTGAGCGTCTGCCCCCTGGTGGTCAGTGTGTGTCATAGTGACCAGTCATTCCCAGTCTTTCTGCTCTTAGGGTCAGTTTGAATATTACCCTTTTACTATATAGGATAGAGGCCTGGTGCACGGGTGGGTGCTGGCTGGTTTGCACTGAAGGGTGTCCCGGATCAGGGTGGGGGTGCCGCTTGGGTGCCTGGCCAGCCTGGGTGAGGGGCTGATGGCTGTTTGAAGCTGGTCACACCCTCTTTAGGGTAGGGTTCCCCACTGGGGTGCCTGGCCAGCCTGGGTGAGGGGCTGATGGTTGTTTGGAACTGGTCACACCCCCTTCAGGTTGGGGGTCCCCACTGGGGTGCCTGGCCAGCTTGGGTGAGGGAGTGATGGCTGTTTGCAGGGTGGTCACACCCCCTTCAGGGTGGGGGTTCCCACTGGGGTGCCTGGCCAGTCTGGGTGAGGGGCTGAGGGCCGTCTTCAGGCTGGTGGGCGACTGAAGCTCCCAGCCTCTCCTTTTTTCCTTTTTCTTTTTATTCTGGGATTTACTTACCTTCTATAGCTGTCACTGGAGGTGAGAGCTGGCTCCAGCTCTGAGGCCGCGGCTGGCTGAAAGCAGGTATCTGGGGTTTGTTTAGCTTCTATAATTGAAACATTGTTGCTTTTGGAGCTGTTGCTTTAGGAGCTCAGAGCAGGGTCACGGCAGGCAGGGAACCTTGGCTTCCTCCATCACTGGAGCAAGCAAGCCTCCTGTTCACTTCAACTGTGTGGCTGCTGGCCGCCATCTTTGTTGGCAGTTAATTTGCATATCGCCCTGATTAGCCAATGGGAAGCATAGCGGAGGTATGGTTAATTACCCTATTTGTCTATTATTAGATAGGATGTTTCCTATGCTGTTCCTTACATCCCATGAATATTTTGTAACTACCAATTTGTGCTGGTTAATCCCTTTACCTTTTTCACCCATCCCCCCAAACCATCTCCCTTCTGGCAACTGTCAAAATGTTCTCCATATTTAAGAGTCTGTTTCTATTTTGTTTAGTCACTTATTTTGTTCTTTAGATACTACTATATCTCCTGATCTTGGTAGAGTGGCCTTATGTATTAGGTGTCCTGTAGGGCCCAGTGGTGCACCCTTTCAGGTGCACCCTCCCCCTGTGGCTATGTGCACCCTCCTGTTGTAGTTATGCTTTGATTGCTGTTGGCATGTCAGTGGAAGGAATTGCCGCGCCCCCCCCTCCCCCCGCCCAGGTTGATTGGCTGCAACAACAGTGGAGGGGGTGATGTGCAGGGGCCCACCCCATGGAGGTGGACTCACTTCATCAGGGCCCTGGTGCCTAATGAGTATGCCCTTGAGTATGTCCTTTGTGGATGCTTGGGCATGGTCTGAATCTGTCTCCTGGGGCCTCTCAGGTGGTCCAAGCCAAGGTCAGCCACTGCCTTTGCCCTGCCTAGGTCCACCTGGTAAAAACTTCGAAGCGATCTGCAGATGGTTTGTTGCCTGTGCTGGATGTGGAGGTGCCCAGAAGAGGCCAAGCTGTAAACTAAGGCCAGCTGTCACTAGTGCTGGGCGTGGGGCTGCTTAGCAACAGGTTCAGGGCACGCTGAGGCCAGATGCTCCTTGTATGGGATTTGTGGACCTTTGAGAGATTTTTAAGAAATTCTACAGCATGAGCCAAGATGGTCCTTTTGTATAGAAAAGCCACTTGGAATGGATTGTGTGGGCCTCACAAGTTGGGTGGTGCCAGGTCTCAGGGAATCTCCAGGATGGAGCAAACAGTGTGAGCCAGGTTGATTGGGACTCAGATATGGCTCCTGCCTGCTGGCTCTGTGGGGTAAGGGCTCAGCTAAGAAACAGTGGCCTCTGTCACCACTTCTGCCTGGAAGAAAACTGTCCCTCCAGCCCTTGCCCTGATGGTTGTTCTGTAGTTTAATTATCATTTTGATGATTTTGATGTGGACGTGGAAGAACCTACTCTGCCATCTTAACCAGAAGGTGCTATTGTGGTAACTCCTGATTCAAGGTTCCCTACATGAGCTTTATTAAATGTCCATGTGTAATAGGGACTGCAATATCAGCTTTTCAGACAGAAATATTTCATGACGATTTAATATTTTGTGCAGTTTGAAAAGTATTCGTTTATGTATAGGCAGTTGGGAAAATGTGATTATAAAGGACAGTCAGTGAATGGAAGTGTATTACAAGTTGATAAATTTAGATTAGTGGCGAACACTATTAAGATGTCTTAGTATAAATTTTTAAAGAGTGCATGGATTAGCCTACAGTTTTTGAGACACAGTAAGTAAATGTAACAGATGAAAGAACCTTACACCCACATTAAAATATGAGGTTCCCCCAGAAGCATCAGCCGTGAGGTTGTCAAAAACTGATTTTCTTTTTATTTACTGTGTCTTGCTTTTCTTTCTTTCTTTCTTTTCTTTTATGGAGAGAGTATTTTTTTTCTTTATTGATTAAGGTATTACATATGTGTCCTTGTCCCCCTATTCCCCCCTACCCCCCCTACACTCATGCCCTCACGCCCCTGGTATCTGTGTCTATTGGTTATGCTTATGTGCATGCATACAAGTCCTTTGGTTGATCTCTCCCCCTTACCCCCACCCTCCCCTACCTTTCCTCTGAGGTTTGACGGTCTGATCGATGCTTCTCTGTCTCTGGATCTGTTTTTGTTCATCAATTTATGTTGTTCATTATATTCCACCAAATAGTGAGACCATGTGATATTTGTTTTTCTCTGACTGGCTTATTTCGCTTAGCATAATGTGCTCCAGTTCCATCCATGCTGTTGCAAATGGTAATAATTCCTTCTTTTTTACCGCAGCATAGTATTCCATCGTGTAGATGTACCACAGTTTTTTAATCTACTCATCTGCTGATGGGCACTTAGGCTGTTTCCAAATCTTAGCTATGGTAAATTGTGCTGCTATGAACACAGGGGTGCATATATCCTTTCTGATTGGTGTTTCTGTGTTCTTCGGATATATTCCTAGAAGTGGGACCACTGGGTCAAATGGGAGTTCCATTTTTAGTTTTTTGAGGAAACTCCATACTGTTCTCCACAGTGGCTGCGCTGGTCTGAATGCAGACTGGTTCAACAAATGATATTGATTCACTTGTGCACATATAGGGCAACAGTGACACCATTGGGCCAGGTTTGTCTTACCGCTTGAGCTTCAAGGTCTAAAAAGAGAGTTAGGTATTCATGTGAAATAGAAGCATTTGGGGAGAATATGTATGTGGTTATGAAACTAGGCTATTGAACCGGGGGATCTGGGAGGGGAATTTCCAGCAATGCCTTCATCATGCTGAAGCTGTATTTGGTTTGCTTCCATAATGACCCGAAAAAAATAAAGGACCAAATGATAAGTATGAATGATGAAGTAAAATATGACTGTTCCTGACACTTTAGGAAATATCATCAATTGGTTAAAGACCTTTCCCTTCCGTTTAAATTCTCAAAGGGAAAATAAACAAACCCACTATAGAATAAAGGAAATCCATGAGTTTATTTTTTTCCCAGAGTACAACCACTAGAGGACAGTAGAGCCCATGCTACTTCAGCTTAATTCTGCATTACCCTGCCTGTCTTCTCATTCTCAAGGGCTAAATGGACTCTTCAGAAAGGGAGCTGTATTTCTTTCTAATATACGAAGCAGGAGAATGTGAGGTATATCCTTTTCCAGATTTGAAGATGTGATTATATTCTTTTTCTTTTGACTAAAGTTAGCTCTTTATTGAAGTAAATGCTTAGGGCATAGACAAGGGTATATCCACAAGCTTTCCTGTGGTTATTGAAAAGTAATAATACCGAGCACTGCAACAATTAATTCTAAAGTCAATTTTTAAGAAAATCTCCCTTTCCTGAAAATCTAACTTTAAGTAAGAAAATCCAGAAGTGATAAACCCAAGCTATTTGTATTCTGAATAATAAATTTATATGATGAAACAGAAAATAAAAGCCCCAGGAAATAACTTGATACTTAGAAGCCTGGCTTTCCATTGATGTTATTATTGCATATAATTGTTAGAATTTAGAAGAAAACTTGACTTTTTTATTTCTGGTAAAATTAAAGATTTGGTTGAAATTTTTCTTTGACTTAAGTTGAAAATAGATTTTGTGAGTGCTTATTTTGTGTTTTAGCCAATAGAGAGGTTATGTTGTGACACATGACTGATAAAAGTCATGTTTTTCTGGTTTCTGAAATCATTTTCTGGTTTCTGCTTCCAGCTCTATAAGTGATATCACTGCATCTTCAGCATTTTGTGCATAAAATTTCCTCTGTAGGAAAAATAAAAAGTAAACTTAGCTGGGATCTTTGGCCTTGAAATACTTAGAATTAATTTTTTTTATAAACATTACTTGAAAAGTGGTCATTTTACTTGCTAAAGAATAGAATACTATAGAGAAACACTTGAAGAAATATCAGCTTTCCTTAGAAAACTTGATTAGACATGGTTAGACCTTTACCTATGATTTTGAATATTTATTCCCCCCAAACAGTGCTGGGTATAGAGTACATAATTAAGTTGTTCATCAAAAATTAGCATCTATTAGATGTACCTAAATTCCAAACACTATGCTGGGAACTCTTATCCCTCCCTTTTGGAGCTAAATTTTCTAGATTAATAAAAGTTTGCTATTGCTCATTTTAAAGTAAATTAATTTTAACACCAATATTTGCTAATTCTTGTTAAAGTTTTCATTTCCTCACAAAAGCGTTCCATGACACACATTGTTTTCCAGTTTAAGTGAACTTAATTATTTCGGTGGAGGATTTTTAAACAAAGTTTGAGGTCATTGCAAGCAAACAGAGTGTCTTAAAGTGTGTTATCAGTTACTGGTGTGGATGATTTTAATTTTCTCTGAATTCCCTATATGTTGTCACCAAAATTTCCTTTTGTAACTCCTACAAATAGGTTTGGCAAGCTGCCCTTCCTGCACAAATTTACTTTGGAGATTTGCAAGGGATTTAATTCTGGATGTGGCCGAGGGCTTGACAGGCAACTTCCTGGAAAGGCTCTGCAATAAGAGCTTTGTGGACAAAATCATCCTGGCTCAGCTTACCCTGCTCCCTTGTGTATAAGTCTATTATTGTTCATGGTATGGTTCAGTTTGCATGGGACCTTCCTAGGGAACTACAAGAACATGATCTTAAAGAGACAGTGGCCCTCCTATCAAGATAATCCAGTAATAATATTTTAAAAAGAGACTCCTTGAGAGACAACTACTGATGATTCTAACACTTCTTTTTAAAAAAAAACAAAAAAAACAAAAAACAAACCCGAGTTAATCTCAAATGTGTCACCTTCATCTGCTTAGAGCAGAAGAGAAATCCTTAGACAAGTGGTTCTCAACCTGTGGGTCGCGACCCCTTTGGGGGTTGAATGACCCTTTCACAGGGGTCGCCTAAGACCACCAGAAAACACATATATAATTACATATTGTTTTGTGATTAATCACTATGCTTTAATTATGTTCAGTTTGTAACAATGAAAATACATCCTGCATATCAGATATTTACATTACAATTTGAAATAGTAGCAAAATTACAGTTATGAAGTAGTAATGAAAATAATTTTATGGTTGGGGGTCACTACAACATGAGGAACTGTATTAAAGGGTTGCGGCATTAGGAAGGTTGAGAACCACTGCCTTAGACCTCAAAGAGAGCATTGTTTTTTCAGGGAAAGTATTTTTTCCAGAAGTGGAAATCTGTCAGAACTCCTATTTAACTCATGAATATTGCCCAATTTGATAAAATATATTTTTATTTTGCAAGTTTTACTAAGGAAGTATTTTTGGGTGTGTTTGTTTTTTCTTTTGTTTGTTTTTCTTTGGGGGGGCGCAGTGTCTTCCTTTCTACTGATAAGATAATGCTTAAAAGAGACACTTGATAACATTAAGCTGGAAAGAGGATGGCTTTAGTTAAGCCAGGGTTAATCCAGTTTAACAGTCCAACTTGTACCACTTTGCCAGGATTCCTTCGGTTGAACTTGAGGACCAGCTCCCCCTGGAGAGTAACAGACCTTGAATCTTCTTCTGGTGTGGCACAGTGTAGCCCTCCTCTCACACTCTGCTAACTGTAGCATTACTTCTGGGTCGTCTCCAACTTGTTAGCATTTTGTACAGGACTCTATTTCCTATTCAACCATTACCCTTGAGGGCTCATGATGACTTGATTCATTCACACAGTATAAAACTGGATAATGGCAACAATGATGTCCATTTTACAGATGAGGAAAATAAAGATCAGATAGGCAAGTCGTTAGCAAATTGCGGCTCCGCAAACTGCGGCTCGCGAACCACATGTGGCTCTTTGGCCCCTTGAGTGTGGCTCTTCCACAAAACACCAATTTCTGCGCATGGGCCACGAAGTTTCAATCGCACTGTACGTGCGCACCCGCATGTGGTATTTTGTGGAAGAGCCACACTCAAGGGACCAAAGAGCCGCATGTGGCTCGTGAGCCGCGGTTTGCCGAGCACGGAGATAGGCAAATCATTGCTTTAGGTCTCACAGTTTAAATAGGACAGAGTGAGACTCACAAGGCCAAATAAAAGGGTCATTGTTACTAACGAGAAAATTGCACAGCTTTCTTGCACCTACAGACTCTACCATGCCCTCAACTGCATCATTAAAGCTCAGAATACAGCTGTTCTGCTCAAGCCTTTAAACAGGAGGGTTGCGCTGAGATTTATGCCTAATAAGTGCCAGTGATATTGCAGCTGTTTAATAGAGCAGGAAAACAAGTTCCAGCAGCCCAGATCTTTATATGCCTCAGCTGAAAAGGCCGGTTACATTTTAATCTCAGTTATATAAATGATTGTTCTGAAAGCAAGCTCATATATCTCTCGAAACACTTTTTATTCTTTCTTTGATGCCCATTCTTTTTTTTTTTTTTTTTTTAAGTAAAGGACAAATTGAGCTACATTAACTATAGAGAATTGTGTAAATCTCACTAATGAATGGGTTCTCCGATCAGGAGAACCAACTGTAACCAAAATAATCTTTAATGAGGCATAATTTATAAATAAAATGTACCAGATTTATCTGTAGGAAATCAAAATGTTCTGCCTAATCTGTTTGTCACTTGTTTCCAGTATCCCCCAAAATTTGATTGTGTGTTTTTCCAAGTTCCCCTCCCCTCAGTTACCATACTCATCACAGGCAGTCCCTGGCCCGCAGAAGTCACTGCGGATTGGTTTTCCTTTATTAAAATTCCATATGAATAAAATCATGTAAAGTATGTATTTTCTTTGTATTGGCATCTTTTGCTCAGCCTGGTTGTGAGGTCATCTGTGTCGCATGGAGCAGTAGTTCATATCTGAGCAGTATTCCATCTGTCAGATATCCACAGTTTATTCATTCATACCACTGTGATAGATATTCGTTTTTAGTTTTCAACTGTTATGAATAAAGATACTAAGAAAATTCATGACAAAGTTGTTGAATACATATAACGTTTTTATTTCTCTTGGTTAAAACCTACAGTAGAATTGTAGCATCATAAGGGAAGTATATATATATATATGTATATATACACACACATATATATATGTATATATATACACTAATAAAAGAGAAAGATGCAAATTCACCATACCTTCATGACCCCCTACTAGCCAATCAGGAGTGAGTATGCAAATTAACCCAACAAAGATAGTGGGTTAATTTGCATACACAGGCGCCAGACAGCTGGGGACCTCTGGGCAGTGTGGGAAGGTGGAAAGGCAGCTCTGGCCGGAGCAAAGGCGGTGCCAGCAGCCAGGGGAAGAAAAGCCCATTCTTGCATGAATCTTAGTGCATCAGGTCTCTAATAAATTATATATATATATATATATATATATATATATATATATATATATACACACACACACACACACACATATCTTTCTTTATATCTTTATATATATATAATTTATATATAAATATCTAATCTAATAAAAGAGAAACATGCAAATTGACCATACCTTCCCTACACCCACCAGCCACGCCCACCAGCCACAGCCACCAGCCAATCAGGAGCAGATATGCAAATTAACCCAACTCAGATGGCAGTTAGGCAGTTAATTTGCATACTAGGCACCAGTAGCCTGGGTCCAGGAAACATCATAGGGCACCCAGGTCACTCCAAGGTAGGCCTCGTGTGGGCTCTGAGCAGCATAGGAAGGGCCTGAGCTAGGGGACTCATGGGCAGGGCCTGAGCCTGTAATCAGAAATGAGGGGGGCCCCTGCCAGTGATCACATGGGGCTGGGGGTCCCCTGCCCAGGCCTAATGCCCTGGCCAGCGGACTTAGGCCTGGGTAGGTTATCAGAGCGGGATGGGGGTCCCCTGCACAGGCCTAACACCCTGGCCAGAGGCCTGAGGCCTGGGAAGGGGCAGAGCTGTCAATCGGAGGGGGCTGGGGGTCCTCTGCCCAGGCCTAATGCTGGGCCAAAGGCCTGAGGCCTTGGCAGGGGTGGAGTCGGCGATCACACGGGGCTGGGGGTCCCCTGCCCAGGCCTAACACTGGGCCAGAGGCCTGGGCAGGGGCAGAGCCTGCTATCAGAGCAGGATGGGGGTCCCCTGCCCAGGCCTAATGCCCCGGCCAGAGGCCTGAGGCCTGAGAAGGCGATGAGAGTGGGCTGGGGGTCCCCTGCCCAGGCCTAATGCCCCGGCCAGAGGCCTGAGGCCTGAGAAGGCGATGAGAGCAGGCTGGGGGTCCTCTGCCCAGGCCTAAGGCTCCACCAGAGGCTTGAGGCCTGGGCAGGGGCAGAGCCGGCAATCAGAGCAGGTTGGGGGTCCCCTGCCCATTCCTAATGCCTGGCCAGAGGCCTTAGGCCTGGGCAGGGGCCGAGCCGGGGATCGGTGTGAACTACAGAGGAAACACCTTTTCTGACTGCTCATTGGCTAAGCTCCCTGTATGCCACTGGTAATATTCTTAGTAACTTGGGTAATAAGAATCCAAGAAAGTGATCTAGGGTTTTTCCACCTCACTCCTGGAGAAAAAAAACGAAGGTCCGCTGCTAGAGAGCTAAGAAGTGTCATATCCTGCCCTAGCCGGTTTGGCTCAGTGGATAATGCCTCAGCCTACTGACCACAGGGTCTGGGTTCAATTCTGACCAAGGGCATGTACCTAGGTTGCAGGCTCCTCCCTGGCTGGGGCCCAGGTCAGGGCTCATGCAGGAGCCAACCAAAGTGTTCCTGTCACTTTGATGTTTCTCTCTTTCCCTTTCTCTTCCACATTCTCTAAAAATCAATGGAAACATATCCTCAGGTGAGAATTTTAAAAAATAACAAAGAAATGTCATATCCTATGAAAGACACATCTTGAAAATGCCTAAAGAAAGTTGTCATTTTTTCATGGTGAAGGGACTGGAGTCCGTGTTGATGAAAACACCTTGGTGGCTGCAGTGACTGGCAGTGGCTGAAGCAGCGGGGTGATGGGGCTGGTGCCTTCCCCTGATCAGCCTGGTCACCTCCCACAAAGGGAGGCCAGACTGTGGCTTAGGCCTGCTCCCCTTGGAGCAGGGAGTGGGCCTAAGCCATCAGTAGGACATCCCCTGAGGGTTCCCAGTATGTGAGAGGGGGCAGGCTGGACTGAGGGACCATCTCCCACCCCTCAGTGCATGAATTTCGTGCACTGGGCCCCTAGTATTTATATATATATTTATAATTTTATATATATATATATATATATATATATATATATATATATATATATATATAATCTATCTGAAACTTCCAAACTGTACCACTATCAAATATGAGTTTCACTATCAAATACTAGAGGCCTGGTGCATGACATTCGTGCACTGGGGGCGGAGGGGTCCCTCAGCCCAGCCTGTGCCCTTTGTCTGCCTGCCAGCTTAGGCCTGATCCCCGCCTGTCTTCTGGCTAAGCAGCGCTCCCCCTGTTGTAGTGCACTAACCACCAGGGGCAGCTCCTTTGTTGAGCGTCTTCCCCTTGGTGGTCAGTGTGCATCATAGTGACCTGTTGTTCCCCCATTCAGTCAATTTGCATATTAACCTTTTATTATATAGTATGAGTTTCACTTTCTTCATATCCTCACCAACACTTCATATGGTCACTCTTTTTTTATTTTTTATTTTATTTTATTTTTTTAAATATATCTTTATTGATTTCAGAGAGAAGGGAAAGAGAGATAGAAACATCAATGATGAGAGAGAATCATCAATCAGCTGCCTCCTGCACATCCCCAAATGGGGATCAAGCCCGCAACCCAGGCATGTGCCCTTGACCAGAATCGAACCTGGGACCCTTCAGTCCTCAGGCCGAAGCTCTATCCACTGAGACAAATCAGCTAGGGCAATGGTCACTCTTTTTATTGCAGTTATTCTAAGAGGTGTTAGGTGTATAGTGGTTTTACTTTGTCTTACTTTGTATATCTCTAATGAATAATCATGTTAAGCAACATTTCATGTGCTTTAGTCCTTTTTTTTATTAAATCTTTATTGTTCAGATTATTACATTTGTTCCTCTTTCCCCCCCCCCCCATAACTCCCCTCCTCCCAGTTCCCGCCCCACCCTCCGCCCTTACTCCCCACCCACTGTCCTCATCCATAGGTGCACGATTTTTGTCCAGTCTCTTCCCGCATCTCCCACACCCCTTTCCCCCCCAAGAATAGTCAGTCCATTCCCTTTCTATGTCCCTGATTCTATTATAATCACCAGTTCATTCTGTTCATCAGATTATTTATTCACTTGATTCTTAGATTCACTTGTTGATAGATGCATATTTGTTGTTCATAATTTGTATCTTTACCTTTTTCTTCCTCTTCCTCTTCTTAAAGGATACCTTTCAGCATTTCATATAATCCTGGTTTGGTGGTGATGAACTCCTTTAGCTTTTCCTTATCTGTGAAGCTCTTTATCTGACCTTCAATTCTGAATGATAGCTTTGCTGGATAAAGTAATCTTGGTTGTAGGTTCTTGGCATTCATCACTTTGAATATTTCTTGCCACTCCCTTCTGGCCTGCAAAGTTTCTGTTGAGAAATCAGCTGACAGTCGTATGGGTATTCCCTTGTAGGTAACTGAGTTTCTTTCTCTTGCTGTTTTTAAGGTTCTCTCTTTGTCTTTTGCTCTTGGCATTTTAATTATGATGTGTCTTGGTGTGGTCCTCT
Organism: Myotis myotis; assembly: GCF_014108235.1. Lineage (NCBI taxonomy): Eukaryota > Metazoa > Chordata > Mammalia > Chiroptera > Vespertilionidae > Myotis > Myotis myotis. Next base: position 54,118,922 of record NW_023416316.1, on the reverse strand, counting down.
TTGGATTCCTTTTGTTTGTGGTTCTCCGCGCTTCTTGGACCTGTAAGTCCATTTCTTTCACCAGGTGGGGGAAGTTTTCTGTCATTATTTCTTCAAATAGGTTTTCAATATCTTGCTCTCTCTCATCTTCTGGCACCCCTATAATTCTGATGTTGGTACGCTTGAAGCTGTCCGAGAGGCTCCTTACACTATCCTCGCATTTTTGGATTCTTTTTTCATTTTGCTTTTCCGGTTGGGTGTTTTTTGCTTCCTTGCATTTCAAATCATTGACTTGATTCTTGCGCTCCTCTGGTCTGCTGTTGGGAGTCTGTATAATATTCGTTATTTCAGCCCGTGTATGCTTAATTTCTAGTTGGTTCCCCAATATAACATCGAGGGTCTCATTAGTTTTCTTGTAGATCTCATTAAGTTTATGGGCGGCTTCTAGACAGTTCTTGAGAGACCTTAAAAGTGTGGTTCTGAACTCTATATCTTCCATTGACAATTTTGTCCTGTTTCTTTGTCTCCGCATTTTGTTATGCTTCCTTGGTGCACCCCCTAGTGGTCTTTGTGCGCAGTCTTATAGTTAAACCTTGCTTGTTGTAGCTAATACCAGGGAGGGTTTGACCTCCAGGCCAAGTGGCTATGAGAATCAGCTGTGTCTGCAGTGAGAGAACTTCTGTCCTCTAGGGAGGTGCTAATCTGGCATTTGCCTGAGGCTATCCGGCAAATGCCTGTGTGCAGGGCTTGGGCGGGGCAGGGTGGGGCGGGTCGGGTCGCACAGGATCAACAGGATAGTCCGGAGAGAGCAGTTATGGTGGCTCTCAGTCCTGTCCCCAGGGGCTCTGCCTCTCTGAGTCCCAGCACCCGCTGCAAACCTCAGAGAGAAAGCTGCACTCGCTCTGACCGAAGCCAGACAGTCCCGCTTCTCCTGTTTGAGTCTGGGTCCCTAAAGACTCGCCTGTATCTGGAGCTCAGAGTCTGCGACTCCCTCCCGGTTGAAAACGCCAACCGCGCCCTCCGCCGCCAGCCCGCTCCGCGCACTCTGCACCTCAGAATTTGACTTCAGCACTGCGCCTCCTCTGAGTGTCCGTATGCGTTTCTCTTTCCTCCTAGTTGTAGGACTTCCACTCAGCCAGCGTTCCTGTGGTTCTGGGTGATGTCCATTCCGTTTTTTAGTTTCACTTTTGAAGTAGTTGTTCAAGGCAGCAAACTCCGGCATTAACCTATGCCACCATCTTGGTTCGTGCTTTAGTCCTTTTTTAGATCGATATTTCTATCTAGTATCATTTTTCTCCTGGTTGGACTTCTTTTAACATTTCTTGTAAATGTGGATTTTCTGATGATTAATTCAGCTTTTGTAATTAAAAGTGTTTATTTTTGTCTTTACCTTTGAAAGATATTTTTTACTAGATATAAAATTCTAAGTTTGCAAAGGTTTTTTTTTTCCCTTTTACTATTTTAAAGAACTTATCCTATTCTTTTCTCATGTACATCGATTTTGATAAGATATCTGCTGTCATCTTTATCTTTGTTCCTGTGTACAGAATGTGCTTTTTTTTTTCTTTGACTGCTTCTTAGATGTTTTTCTTTACTACTGGTGTTGAGAAATACTGTTAATGTTTCTTACACTAGAGGTTCATGGATCTGTAAGTTTATAATTTTAAACAAATTTAAATAATGTTTTAGCCATTATTTATTCAAAAATGCTTTCTCACTTGTCCTCTCTTTCAGGGACTCCGGTTAGACCATTGGCATGAGGTGCTCTAATTTGTCCCTTAATTTACTAGTGCTCTTTTAATATTTTAAAATTCTTTCTTCTCTGTGTCAATTCTGAGCAGTGTTTATGGATTGATCAATCTCATTATAGGTCATGTTTCCCTACCCTTCAGTTTGGGTTGGATGTCAAACATTGTGAATGTTATTTTGTGAGGTGCTGGATAGTTTTTTTATTTATATAAATATTTTTTTGAGTTTTATTCTGACAGGTAGTTATATAACTTACACATCAGCTTGATACCTTGGAGTCTTGCTTTTAAGCACTATTAGGGCAGGTCTAGAATAGCTTTTACTCTACAGCTAGTTTAACTGTATGACTAAGGCATACATTTTTAAGTGTCCATTTTGAATACCCTGCATTTTCAACAAGGACTCTACTCTGACAAACTGTAAATACACGCCCAGCCCTGTGGGAGCTCTGAGAACTCTTCATGTTACAGGATTCCAGTGGTTTCCTTGTGGAGTTTTATCCTATGCATGTGCAATATTATGTTCAGGAACCCCTATTCAGATTTCTGGAGATATTTTCTGGATAGTCCTGTGTCTCTGTATGAAAATTCAAGTTTTTCTGGCCTCCCCAAACTCCAAATTTGTTGTCTGAGTTCTGCTTGAGTTCTGTTTACCTGCACTATGGTCCATTAAAAAATTCTTCAGACTTTGGCCTGAGTGGCTCAGTTGCTTGAGTGTTGCCCCATGCACTGAATGGTTGCAGGTTCAATACTCAGTCAGGGCACATACCTGGACTGTGGGTTTGATCTTCAGTCAGGGAGTATACAGAAGGCAACCAATCAATGTTTCTCTCTCTCTCTCTCTCTCTCTTCCTCTCTCTCTCTCTCTCTCTCTCTCTCTCTCTCTCTCTCTCTCTCTCTCTCTCTCTCACTCTCCCCCCCCCCCCCCCTCGCTGAGGATTTCAAAAACAAATCTTCAGGCTTTTATCATCAGGATGAGTTATAGGAATCATCACAATTATTTTCTCCTCCTGGATCACTGTCTGTTACTGCCTGTATTCCACCACCTGAATATACTTTTATCTGATATTTTGACCAGTTTGCAGGTTATTTTCCTTGAACAGCAAGATGACAAGTCTGACCCCAGTTACGTTAACATGGCTGGAAGTTGAAAGCCTGCAACGAGGATTTCATTTTCAACCATTTCTGTGTAAGTTGTATTGTGGAAAGGCAACAGTTCTATCAAAAGTCTGTTTTATGTCTTGGCCAGATTTTGTTTTATTTCTAGATATATTCACACATATGTCAAAATATGAATCAATGCTGAATAAAAAGTACACCTAAGTACTCATATAGACAGAGTCTAGAGAAATTCTAAAAATCCACATGCTCATGTATTATAATAGCTATCTTCACATATCCCTGAGCTTGTAGGTAAGTCTACAGTGATAGCACATGACATTAATATGAGAGGATTTGCAATAACCTTGGAGAAAATAAAAATGAAAGGCAGTTATGTTTATTTTAACATATAGTTTTGAAATTTATTTTAGAACAAGAATAATCCTTTCAAGAAGGAAAGGGAGAAGCACAACAAATTTACATCCCGTACCACATATGCTTTTGAATATATTTACTTCGGTGTGAATGAAATCTATGTGAAAGTTTTAAAAATTTAATTAAACATTTCTTCAGCACACCCTGTGTTTCAATTAAGAGTGGTGTTAGGAGCCAAAAATAGAAAACACATATTTCCTGACTTTAAGGAATTTACTATTTAATTGGGGAAATATGATAGGAAAAATAATCAGGTAGAGCTAAGTGAGTATAAGTGTTAGTAGTAGACTTAGGTCTCTGTAGTCTGTAGAGAATTCAGAATTGTTGATATACGTTATATTTGCAAGAATCTGATGGGATTCCATTGGGATAAGGAACCTTGTTGAGACTGAAAGCAACACAAGGCATCATGCCCTGCAACCTGCATGGCCAAATGCCATTTTCATTCCTCAAAAGGGGTATGGCTCTCAGTGGCATCCTTTGCACTATTCCCGGGCAAGGAGAGACTTAAGTTGCTCAGATGGAAGCTGCATTCAGAGCTCCCTGCTCCAGCTGTGCTTCTGACAGCCATGGCATGCACTGGAAACCGATATTCTTTGTTTACTTGATCCATTTCTAAATCACTTACCAGAAGGTTTTCTGTGTAAAGTCTTAAGAGGCACTCTAGGGCAACTTAAAGTACAGCGGGTGTGGCTCTGTGTGAGAAGAATCTCTGAGAAAGAAGAGCTTGGTGGACAAAGAAGATATACCCTTGGCCTTCAGGCCATGCTGAGCAGTAGAGGGGATCACTCCAGAATTGTTTCACAAAATGTAATTTATAGGAGAGTGTCATTTGTATTCTATAAGTAAATAATGTGAGTATGAATATTATAAATTTAATGTTGACCTAGTTCTAACACTATGTATTGCACCAGAAATAAAATGCCTTACAAACCAACAGGCGTTCCTTCCCTTTTCCATACTCCACCTGTGGTCCCATGCATGTCTTCTCCTCTCACCCATCTCTCCCATCAGGGTCCTGTTTCCTGGCCCCTCATCTCTCTTAACCATTGTTTCCTTATTTGTGTGTGTGTGTGTGCATGAGGGAGTAGATTAACATTTCTAAAAGATTTTATTAAAATCAGTATTTGGACATCTAAATGAAGGCAGTCTTCCACATCAACATCTTGAGAAACGATGCAACATGCTAATAACACTGTCATTGCTCATAATCTTTCTGGAATCCATCTTTCACAAATAGGTCATGCCATAAACATATTTAATTTCAGTTTTTAAAATTGAAATTCTATTTATAAACAAAATTTTAGAAAGGTGTTTAAATAAATTTTTCACTTATGTCACCTTCTAATGACTTGATTATTTCAGAAACTCTAAGAAAAAAATAACTTTTGCTTCTTATCACAGTTTGTTAAGGTTATCTGAAAAAGGAGTTTCCAAATCATTTCATAAATGATATCATGACACCCCAAAGTTCTGGCCTCTTAAAATAAATGTGATGTTTAAAGTTTTTTTTTCTATTTGAGCGCATAGGACAGAGTTCCCATATATCCCTCCTCCCAACCTAACACAATTGTCCTTATTAATATCTTGCACTGATGTGCTGTATTTGCTATGATTAATGAACCAATATCAATACATTATCAGTAACTAAAGTCCTACTTTACATTAAGGTTCACGCTTGACATTGCACAGCTTATGGGTTTTGACAAAGGCATAATGCCATTTACCTGCCATTACAGCACCATCAAAATAGTTTCAACACCTAAAATCCACTGTGCTTCACCTGTTCATCTCCCTCCTCCTCCTGGCAACCACTCACCTTTTTACTGCTTTGATGGTTCTGCCTTTTGTAGAATGTCATATAATTTCCTATCTATCTAAAGAGAATAAATTCCTTCATGGTTTTCATGTCTCAATAGCTTAGTTATTTTATCACAGAATAACAGTCCATTATATGAATGTACCAGTTTATTTGTCAATCACATATTAAGGGGCTTCTCGATTTCTTCTAGTTTTTGGTAATTATGAACGAAGCTGCCTAACATGTGCAAGCTTGTATGTGGGCATTAAGTTTTTAACTCAAATGGGTATGAATGCTGGGTCATGTGTTTAAATATATATATATGGAAGTATCTGCAAAATATTCATCTGAAGAGTTACTTGTGTACAATAGACGCAACCTTTAAAAATTCCACAATAAGAAAACAACCCAATTTAAATATCTGCCATTGTTCCAGCTATTTGTTGAAAGACTATCCTATTTCTATTAAATTTCCTTTGTTTGTTTTTCCTAAAGATCAGTTGGCTACATTTGAGTGGGTCTGGGTTTCTTTTTTTCTGTATTTAAAAAGTAAAACTTACTAGATTTTAAAAAATGAAATGAAATACAATAATATACATTGTTTTATAAAATGAAATGAATATATATAAATGAAATGAATAATATATATATATATTATTGATTTTAGAGAGGAATGGAGAGGAAGAGAGAGAGAGAAATATCAATGATGAGAGAAAATCATTGATTGGCTGCCTCCTGCACACCCCCTACTGGGGATCGCGTCCAAAACCTGGACATGTGCCCTTAACTGGAATCAAACCTGGGACCCTTCAGTCCACAGGCTGACACTCTATCCACTGAGCCAAACTGGCTAGGGAAAAGGGTAAGCTTAGTTTTGTGAGAAACTGCCAGACTTTCTTGCACAATGCTTGTGGCGGTTTGTGTCCCCACCAGGAGTGGAGGAGAGTTCCAGTGGCTCTGCACCCTCACCAGCATTTGGTGGTGTCAGTGTTTTGGATTTTAGCCATTCTGATAAGTGTGTAGTATATCTCATTGTTGATTTAATTTACAATTTCTCTTATGCGATGTGATGTTTAGAGTATTCTTACATGCTTATTTCCCACATATATATCTTCTTTGGTGAGATATCTATTCAGGCACCTTTTGCCCATTTTTATATTGGGTTGTTTTCTTATTGTGGAATTTTTAAAGTTTGTGTCTGTTGTACACAAGTAACTCTTCAGATGAATATTTTGCAGATACTTCCTCCAAGTATATGTATGCCTTGTCTTTCATTCACTTGACAGTATCTTTCAGAAAACAGAAGTTTTTCTTAGTAAAATCCAACTTATTTTTTTTATATTTTCAGTGTTGCATCTAAAAACTCCCAAACTGAAGATCATCTAGAAGTTCTCTTATGTTATCTTCTAGGAATTATATAGTTTTGCATTTTTCACTTCGGATTATGACCCCTTTTGAATTATGTTTTGTGAAAGATGCAGGGTCTGTGTTTGGATTCATATTTTTGCATATGAGCGTGCCATTGTTCCAGCTATTTATTGAAAGACTATCCTATTTCTATTAAATTGCCTTTTTTTGTTTTTCCTAAAGATCAGTTGGCTACATTTGAGTGGGTCTGGGTTTTTTTTCCGTATTTAAAAAGTAAAACTTACTAGATTTTAAAAAATGAAATGAAATACAAGGAAAACACAAGTGATTTATAAAAGAGAAGGCTTCCATTTTGTAGACAATTGAATGAAGTTGGTTTTGCTCCCTTGTTTCAGAAATCTCTCCAAAGCAGCAGTGATAATGGCAGATGCAAACACAGGTTATAACTTTGATGACAGTGGGAGATTTTTCTTTCTACTTTAAATCACAGTATCTAAGGAAAGGATTGCCAGGTGCAGTGCTGGTTAAATGAGGATGCCAGGAGACACCTAGATTTTTTATGTGGGGCTGTGAATCTCTAAAAAGCTGGAATTCCCCCGAGTTTGCACAACCTCCTAGGAACAATGCATTCTTTGGAAGGAGAGGAATGGGTAATTGGGCTAGTGGCAGAAACTTTGCTCATAGCTGTTTTATACCACAAAGAGTACACACACACACACACACACACACACACACACACAATCCTGTGCCATACCCAGTATAAACCAGAAAGAATTTCTCCTATTTTGGAATGCTGGCCTCCCATGTATGAACTTCTTTAACTGGGTAGAGAATACACTTATTTCGTTCAAAGATGACTAATTTTTTTTTTTTTTGAGATATGGCAAAAAGTCAGAAAAGGAACTTCTTAGAGAAAGCAGCAGCCAAAGAATAGTAATAAAAATATTGCCTGAAACATAAGAAAATTGTGATCAAACATAGGTATGCATTTTAAAATTTTAATAAAACACTTGCCTTTTTATATTAAAGTGGATCAAAGCTGAAACGTGAAGACTCAGATAAGTTGCCAGTTTCACAATTTTGATCTAAAGAGCCGCAAGGAAATGGAAGTACTAGGAGCCACTGAAGATGCAAGTACCTCCCAGCTCCTTCATAGCTTAGGTGCAGTTATCATGAGGTGAATATGATTTAAGAAGGGTCATGATCCAAGCCATCCCTCTCCAGTTCCTCCTCCACCTGCCCACCTTGGCATTGGCCTTTCCTTCCCCTAACACAAGAAGTGAGAAAAAATGATACTCCTCTAGGTTGGCTGGGCACCTGTGTGCCAGCATGACCAGGACCACCTGGAAATGGCTGCTCTGGGGACCTGGCCTAAGCTCCTGTCCGTTTCTCAGTTGAGGTTTGTTGAATGTTGCAGAAAACGTGGCTGTGAAGACGTTGGTCAGATGAACGGCTGTGCCTGGGAGTCACAAGTCACAAAACTACTCGCCTGGGGAGAGCAGACACAGTACTAGGGCCTCGGAGAATGGGAGTAAGTACTTTTAGTCCACTTGGGGGGGAGGATGTCGAGAACACCAATGTTTTCCTGGGAAGGCAATACCTTTTGATCCAGTAATTCCAAGTCTGAGGATTAGACTCCATGAGAAATCATCTGGGTGACACCAGCACGTTAACCTCTGAGAGCTGCTTTCCCTCGCAGTGGAGTGCATGGAATGATGTTGGCACCGCCAGGGGTTAGCAGTGTTAATGTTGGGAAAGTCCTTGGGTACAGTGCCTTGCAGCCTCTGGGCTGGGTTGCACAGTTCCACAGGGCACCGTTCCCAGTGTGGGTAGCGCTGGAAGCTGTGGAACATGGAGGCCCTAGGCAGCCAATTAGGACAACTCCTGTTGGCATTACTGGCTTCTCCTTTAGACACAGGACAGGAAATACAGTCTTTGCTCTTTCTGTTTCATTATTGTTGCTTTATAGCCTCTACATAGGCAGCAGGGTTCATTTTAAAAGGGCCTAAGCTGATAAAAGAGGTTCCCTGGTCACAGTCCCCGTTTTTCTTAACTAATTTGGGAAAGTGAATGAATTAAGGGACTTGGATCCCCAGTTTCCTCACTGGTCAAATGAGAGTGTTAGACCAGATAATCTAATACTCTTTCCAGAATTCTCTGATGTACAGCCTTTTATCCCACCTAGTACAGCTGCCCACAGGAATCTTGTTCTCAAAATGGCAATGAAATGCATTGAACATGAACTCCCAGAGGATAGGGGAAATGGGTCAGACTTCTGCAAATGTGGCATCTAGGAGCTGGCAAGAAAAGGAAGCTGTCAGACTACCCCCACCCTTCCTTGATAAAGTACCAGTTCAATCTGCTTAATAATTACTGCAACTGTTTCACAGAGAAAAGATCAGTAGTGAGAGCTCAGGGAGCAAGCAGGTTATGGGAAAGTATTAAAAACTGTGCTTATAATTAAAGCAGACCCTCCTCGTCCTCTTTTTCATCCTCCTCGCCTTCCTCCTCCTCTTTGTAATTTGAAGGAGTTGAACAGTTGGCTCAGAGACCTCAGGAGGGGCTGGAGCCGTGTCCAGTGGGAGCACACCTCTGTCCCCATCTCCCCGCAGTTGCCCACGGTCATTAATGCAGAATGAGGACACACATAAGCCCCTTGAGAAGGAAAACCATCACATCCACTCCCACTTTCCTAACAGGTTTTCTAAATCTTCAATAAGTTTTTTGTTAGCTGGGAATGAATGTCTGAATTTAGGCTTCAAAAATGTTCCCCCCCCCCACCCCAATCTGTATAATTACTGTTGTTTTCCTGAAGCCTTTCAAAATACTATAATTAACAGATTGGCAGATAACCCATATAACTGCAGTTAAGGCAAATATAGTATGCAGCTGTCTTTGCATTAAGTGATTAAATCAAATAGCATAGTTTTGAAGTGCATTTATAAAGCATAAATTTACCTTCTGGCAAAACTGTCTTAAGTAACACACCCTACACCATCTGTTCACTCAGTATTAATACCATATTTCCCAGGACGATAGCTATGGAGAGCAGAGCTACCAGCTGTGCAGAACCACGAGGTGCTGAGGGATCCTTTCGAATACTCAGCAAGTTTTGGATCCTCTTAAGAATGCTTGCAGTGATAGTGCATCTGAAATCGACATGCATATAGACACATACATGCACATACACCCATGTATATGCACATACATGCACATGTACGCCCATGCACACACACACACACACGCACACATGCCCCACTTCAGGATACAGATGACTGTATACTCCCTTTCCATGACCAAGTCAATACACTGGTATGAATTTAAATGCATTTATCCAAGCACTTATTCCTGCATTCAGTTATTCATTCAGTGGTGATTTATTCCATGCCTCTCTTGGTCTGACTAGGTAGTAAGTGGTAGGGATTACAAAGGTGAATGGGGTGCCGAGACCGGTTTGGCTCAGTGGATAGAGCGTCGGCCTGCGGACTGAAGGGTCCCAGGTTCGATTCCGGTCAAGGGCATGTACTTGGGTTGCGGGCACATCCCCAGTAGGAGATGTGCAGGAGGCAGCTGATCGATGTTTCTCTCTCATCGATGTTTCTAACTCTCTCTCTCTCTCCCTTCCTCTCTGTAAAAAAATCAATAAAATATATTTAAAAAAAAAAAAAAAAAACAAAGGTGAATGGGGTGGCCCCTGCTTTCATGGAGTTCACAGTCTAGCACAGACATCTCAGTAATAGACTAACTACAATAAGTTGTGGTGGTTTTGAGACAGGATAGAAACTCAAGCAAACCTAACCTCATGTATAAAATCAACACTTACACATATTTTGCAGTTCAAGAACATGGACAATAAAAAGGTTCAGTTTTCAGAAATATTTCCAGAACCTGCCGTGAGCAGCGGTTGGCTCAGTGATCAACACAGAAAAAGACATTAACAATCTGGGAAGGAAAACCTAAGCTAGCTGGGAAAAGGAATGCTAAATTGGATGATTCAGACGATTGCACATGCTGTTAGAGATTCTGAACAAGGGCTGAGAAATGGGAAGCCTAAGCTGGTTCGTGAGGCAGTGGTCAGCAACCCTGGCTGCACATTCCAACCATCTGGGAGTCTTCAAACTCCCCAGGGCCAGGTCCCACACTGTATAAATTAGATTAGGAAATCTGGGGAGGGGGCTTGGACATGTCTCTCTTATTTTTACATTCCTGAAGCCATTTGAATGAGCCTTGGGCGTGCAAGGACGGAGCTTACGAAGTCATAATTTGCAGTTAGGAGGGAGTGTGCAGGTCACCGAGGCCAGGGTCCTCCTGTCATAAATGAAAACATAGAGGTGCAGAGACAGGAAGTGGATTTCCACAGGAAGTGGTCTCACAGCTAACTCAAGGCAGATAGGGAACCAGTTTTCCAGTTTCAATACGGGGGGGGGGGTCTTTTTATTTCATGTCACTTTCCCGATTTTCAGCATATAGTGAACATCCAAGCCAACTCCAAAACGTTAATTTTGTCATCAAAGTTTTCAAAATGAGAGTACTTTTGGGGATGAAAGCAAAGAGCAAGTATACAAATGAATTAGGTGGAAATAAAAAATCAGATATTATTTTGTGAAGGAGAGTGGGATTAGGCAAGTATTGTGGTCTACCTAAAACACCATGAATGCAAGCATCTAAGCTCATCTTTTCTTATTGTTGTTATATGCTAGTTCTTCAGCAGCATCACTTACTTGACCTTCTGGGGGACTGTTACACAAAATCTTTTCTCCCCAAGAACCCATTTCTCTTAAGGGAACTGTAATGCCTTCTCATTAGGTAGCCCCAGAGCGTTCTGTTCTTGCGGTTTCATATAAAAAGATACAGACTTGCCTGGCCAGTGTTGCTCAGTGGTTGAGTGTTGACCTAATGAACTAGGAGTTCACGGTTGGGTTCCTGGTCAGGGCACATGCCCAGGTTGCAGGCTTGATCCCCAGTGTGGGGTGTGCAGTAGGCAGACAATCAATGATTCTCATCATTAACGTTTCTATCTCTCTCTCCCTCTTCCTCTCTGAAGTAAATATGTGTGTGTGTGTGTGTGTGTGTGTGTGTGTGTGTGTGTGTGTATATATATATATATATATATATATATATATCCTTTCCCCTGATTAAGTCTGAGTGACACAGCTGCCAGGCTGGCCTGCAGGTTGCAGGCTGCCAAAGCAGATCTTCTGAGTTTTGTTTTACATTAACATTTATTACTGTATCAGCAGCTACATTTGATGTGCATGTAATTTATTAGCACTCTTTATCTGGAGGTAGATCCAGATTCCATACTTCTTATGAATCACATACCCTCCGGGCATCTTTTTAATCTAACTTTTGTTAACTGTCACTTGTAAAGAACATTTCATCTTGCCAATTCATAAAGAAAACGAGTATCTGGCCTACCCCAATATTTTTCATTTTATTAGTCAATGGGAGTTGGCTTTAAACTCCCCAGCTTATAATTTATAACCGGAACAGGCAATTAAATCATTTTAGGATGTGTTCAAGCACAGCTCAAAGTTTTAACGAGGCAGTTCCCTTCTCTCAGAGCCCCTCCCATCGAAAAGGCTCTCACGTTTTAACGAAGCAACGGTTCTCCTTTTCTGTTTTTCCTTGGGGTCACATGTGCATTGAAACACTGTATGAGAACAGTCATGTGGGAAGTGCAGTGAGTCTCCAGGAAGGAAAAAACAAAACAAAACAAAACAAAGCAAAACAAAACAAAACAAAAAGGGAATCCCTTGAGGTCATATAAAAATTAAGTGAAAGGATGGCACAATTATTTTGACAGCAGGTGGGATCTCTAAGCTGTTAATTAAGAGACTAACCATGAAGAACATGAAGACTCAAGTTTCCAGAGGTTTACTGATTCTCTGCTGGTATTTTGAAGAGATTTGATTATACGGTACTATTTTTAAATCTCATTTTACAGCTTTAAAAAACGACAGAGGAAGCACCTGAACAACATGGTCATCCCTGAGGGGACAGGGGTAAAAACCACTGTGTGCAAGGTTTCCATTGTACATCATTCAGGGCTGTGTACCCTGTGGACCAAAGACTGCTCATTGTGAGAATTAGGTGATAAAATTAAACATGCCCATGCTAGGCCAGATACTACATCAGGCGATTTGCTGCCCTAGGCAGCAGGCTGATGGGATACATAGTTGGATGGACAGACTTAAGAATTAAGAGATGGGCAGGCAATATGAGTACTCAGGTAAATACATACAACCAGTATTAGCTAGCTAGGCCATCTCCATGCCAAATAGGAAAGAGCGAGAAGAACCAAGAGAATTGCAAAAATGGTGGATGGGTTATACCCTCACTAATGACCATGAAAGTAGCGCAAGCAGCACTCTGAGCCCTTTCTGGCAGGGACTTTGTCTACCCACAGCATCTATCCCAGTACTTGTCATTCAGTAGTGGGAGTTCAATAATGTTGGAAAAATAGAGGTGGAAGAAAAGGAATAAAAAAGGACTCTTAGATGCAAAAGCCATCAAATTCCATATCGGTGAACAAGAATGGGATTTTCCATTAGAGTTGAAAAAAATCAATATAGCAGAAGGAATACAACTAAATTAGAAATAAATACATAGATATTACTCTAGAAAGCCTGGAAGAGGCCTTCATAAAGGGAAAGCAAATTAGAGACAAGGCTGAAGTGTGGGTGGAATGTGCAGGGCTGTGTGGTCCATGACAAACCTGTGGGGCCCAGTTTCTTATATAAAATGGAGAGTTAAACTAATGCTCCCCTTAGATCCTTCCCAAGTTGTGAGGTGCATTTTTCAATGCCTGTGCTCCATTCTTATCTGATTCCCTGGAAATAAACGTGATGATTTTCTCTGCAGGGGAAGGGAGGCAGAGAGCAGAAATATTGGTCATTATATTGTTTTCGAGCTACCTTGTGATTTGAAACATTTTTCTTATTTCCCAATGTGATTTTTTGTTATAAGCAACTCTAACATGCTAAGTCTCTGCAGGATTTCTTAAAAGTAACACCTGGAAAAATGGATTTGAGACAAAAATTGCTTTTAAAAAAGTCTCCAAAAACACAGCTATATGTTATGTTTTTGTGACTATGTGTGTCAGGTGCCAAAACCTTTGTATTCTTTCTTTATGAATGATAATCATTCAGTAATATTTAGTACAAGAGGCCCAGTGCACAAATTTGTGCTCCAGTGGGTTCCCTGGCCTGCGGGATCAGGCCAAAACTGGCTCTCCGACATCCCCCAAGGAGTCCTGGATTTTGAAAGGGCACAGGCCAGGCCGAGGGAACCCACTGGTGCACAATCAGGGCTGGGGACAAACACGGGAGGTTGGCCAGCCGGGGAGGGACCGCAGGAGGGCTCTAGGGCACGTCCAGCCCTTCTCGCTCAGTCCAGATCAGCTGGACCCCAGCAGCAAGCTAACCTATTGGTTGGAGCGTTTGCCCCCTGGTGGTCAGTGCACATCCTAGCAAGCAGTTGAGTGGCATTAGCATATCATTAGCATATTACGCTTTGGTTGGTTGAACAGACTGGACGACCAGACGCTTAGCATATTAGGCTTTTATTATATAGAATGGGGCTGTATGATAGAGGCTTATTCATTGTCTTAAGCTTTCAAGTCAGGAATTTTCATCTCCTCAGTCAAGAAGCTGGTGAGGTCCATTCTTCATCCCCACACTGGGCCGTCTGCACTTTCCAAATGCAATTCAGACATTCATGCAGCCATAGATGTCCTCCTACACGTTCACACTGATGCACTCACAGAGTGCAGAGTGGGGAATACCTGTGCCCACAGTACTTGTTTCTATTCTGCAGAGGGCTGGCAACAGAATGTCCCTGTTAGAAAGTGACAATTACACATTGACTTTTCAGAGAGGAAATGACGAATAAGGGAGACGCACAAAAAGTCAACAAAAGGCCTGGTAAAGCAAAACACGGCAGGTTTATCCCAATGGAAAAATGCTTGGAAGAGAAAGAGAACTTCAGTGGCATCTGCTCACCCAACACTGGGAGGGGCTCAAAGTCAGAGTAAGGGCTGAGGTTAAAGGACTCGCTAGAGGGTCACCAGGCGAAGGCTGAAATGGGGTGGGGCCAACTTGGAGTTGGTCCTCAGCAGGTCAGCATTATGGGGCAGTGACATTAACTTGCAGAAATAATAAAAATGGAACACTCTATCTTGGTTAGGACAATCAAGCGATAGGTTTGCAAGACTGTGTCCCATGGATTATTGAGCTTAGAGCTGGCTAGATGCACTCAGAAAATAAATGGGATCTTCTGAATAAAGACATTTCAGGTCCTGTAAAGCTACTATTGATTCTGTTAGTATTTTTAATAATAACTACTATTTATCAAGTGATGAGGGATTTTTACCTCTGCTTTCCAGGTAAAGAGATGGGAAAAAAAATAAGTAAAATGACATTTCCGAAATTATGCAGCTGGTATGTTACAAGGTAAGAGTTTCAAATCATGATATTAGTGTGATTCTTTTATGTTTTTTCTTATCCTCACTGGAGGTTGTGTGTGCGTTTTTTAAATTGATGTTTTAGAGAGAGAAGGGAGAGAGAGAAACACTGATGTGAGAGAGAAACATCAATCAGTTGCCTCCCATACACACCCCAACTAGGGATCGGACCTCCAACCTAGGTATGTGACTAGGAATGGAACCCCAAACTTTTGGTGTACTGGGTGATGCTCCAACCAACTGAGCCACCTGGCCAGGGCTGATTCTTTTAATTATGTGGTTTTTAAATGTAGTGTGCATTTTTATTTCCTTGGATTTCCCCCAATATTACTTAAAACCCATGACAATGTTAGAACCACAGTTGTAATAAGAAGATCCCAGTGGTTTTGCCTAAAGCAGAACCTAATAAAACTGTTGAGAAGTTGAAATTTTTTACTTTGAGGAGGTGAGTAGGATGATGACAGCCGTTGAAACAAAAATCTGTTCCTCTCTAAGGGATTTCAAGATAGTAGGACTGATAAATGGACAATTTCTTAAACTATATTATTAGTAAACAATTTGAAACTTATAGAAAAGTTGCAAGGATGGTAAAGGCTCCCCCAATACCCTTCGCCCAGCTTTACTTAGTGTTTATCATTTATCCAATTTGCTCTCTTTCCAACCCTAACCCTAACTCAACCCTAACCCTAACCCTAAACCAAAACCAACTCCACACCAGTGGGCTCCCTGATTGATTTTAAAGGCCAAAGGACTCCCGTAACTAAAAATATCCTTCGAAGTTTAAGCAAAAATGAACTTCAGGAAAACTATTTCCAGGTGAGAAGAAGAAGAAGCTCTAACAATGGTTCATTGACTGCATTATTCAAAAACGTCAACATCCTAAAAGACAGATATCAGGAGACTAAAAGGACACAATGTAAAGTACACTAAAGGAGCACAATTAGTAGCACCATAGGTTATTCTTGATGGGTCCCGCACTGGAGGAAAAACATGCTGTACGGGAATTTCCAGGTGGGTTAAGGGACAAAATTGAGATAGAGATCAGTTAAGAGTGTCCATGTTAAAGTTACGCAAGTTGATAACTGTAGTGGACTATCCTTTTTCTTAGGAAATCCACACTGAAGAGCTTAGAAGCAAAGGGTCATGATGGATGCAACCGCATTTCAAAAGTTTGGAACAAAGAATAATGTTCATAGAGATAGGGTTAGGGTTAGGGTTAGGGCTAGGGTTAGGGTTAGGATTAGGTTTAGGGTTAGGGTTGGATTGGGGTTAGGGTTAGGGCTCAGTGGTTGAGGTCGACCTATGAACCAGGAGGTCATAGTTCAATTACCTGTCAGGGTACCTGCCTGGGTTGTGGGCTCGATCCCCAGTGTGGGGCATGCAGGAGGCAACCAATCAATGATTTTCTCTCATCATTGATGTTTCTATCTCTTTCTCCCTCTCCCTTCCTCTCTCTGAAATCAATTTTTTAAAAACATATTTTTAAAAAAATGATCAGTCAGGGATACAGTTGGGCCACACATGATCATGCCAGAGATAGGATGAATGAAGGGCATGCTCTGAATAGAAATGTGTTTACTCTGGAGCGAGAATCGGTCGGGTTGGTCAGTCCTTCGTGGGCAGGCAGCTCTGCAAATGGTATTGAAATAGAAGGAAACTGAATAAGAGGAGCTGGCATCTCCTCAAACTTCATCCCAGGGATGGAAAAGGTTTGGGAATTTTGGGCAAGGTGTGACTCATTAGCATTAACAAAGGAATTGTAAAAAAAATCAAATAGGGAAATGATAAAGTGCTTGAGTTTTCCACTTAACCCTAACTCAATCTTAAGAATTAAGACCATAAGTAGTATGGATCCTTAAACATCCAGCTAGCATGGGTAGATAAAACAGACAGATACACCATGTTATAAATGGCCCCATCAGCTATGTTTTAACAACTTTATGGAGGTGTAACTGATACCCCCAAAACTTCACATATTTAATGGATACAATTTGATAGGTTTGAACATATGCATACACTTGTGAAACCATAAACACAATCAAGGTAATAAACATATTCATCACCTGCAGGGCAGGGCTGAGTCTCTGAAAACCTCTGATCAGATACTATCCCATCTGTGCTCAAGGATGGAGCAGACATGTTCCTAATGATCTGAGAATCTGTGCCTTCAGCAAGGGACTGCTGGTGGGAATATCAACTGAAGACCTCCTGCAGGAAACCTTTGTAACTTGAGTTTTCAGAGAAGAAACAATAGAAAATTATTTTTTATCCATGTTAAAAATGAGTAACAGGGATGAAAAACTGATCTTAATTGGTTTAATCCAGAAAAGCATATTATTCATGAATGGTGAATGAATGCAACTTGCCTAGAGAGAGCAGTGAGAATTAAGTCCTAGACTCTCATTCTTTTCTTGTCTTTCAGCATCAATCCAGAGCCAGGAAGAGGATCAAAGGTAGAACATTGACAGGTAAGTTTCTGCCCATCCAACTCTGTGCTTTCCAAGGATTAACTTTAAACTCTCCTTTCCAGGTCCTCAGTCTCTGAGATGTCAGTTTCTGGAAAGAGACCTTCTCAGAAACAGCCTTCAGTAGGGAGGTCCAAGCAAGGACCTTAAGAACCTGGAAGGTGCTCAGATTCCCTGCTCTGACCACAGGAATGAGAGAATGATGGAGCTGGGCGATGGGGCTTCCCATGCGGTAATGGTGTGAGATGCAGTGAGCATTAGGCAGGGTAATCAGGCAAACAGCACCCATAGGATGTGTGCACATCGAGAGATGTATTTAAAGAACTGGTTCGCTTGATTATGAAGACTGCAAGTGCGGAATCTGCGGGTAGGTGAGTGGGCCAGAAACCCAAGAAAGAGCTGATGTGGTTCAAGGCCGAAGGCCATCTGTTGGAAAATTTCTCCTTCCTTGGGGGAGGTCATTCTTCTGTTTAAGTCCTTTAAGGGACTGAATGAAGGTCACCAGCATTATGCATGGCCATATTCTTTACTCAAATGCACTGATTTAAATGTAAATCTTATTCAAAAGTGCCTTCACTTAAAAAAATCCACTCTGTATGGGTGTTGACAAATGCACAGTCATATATCTTAATTTTTTTCTATAACTATTTTGTTTTGCCCTAACAAATTTCAGTTTCCACTTAATGTGACATTTGTGACAAATCTTTCTTTTTTTCCTTTATTGCTCCAATCATATTACTAACTTTGTTATCTCCGCTCATGCCTTTATTTGAAATTATAAAATTGTCCATGCTTATGTTTCTGGACTAGAAAAATAAGTTTATAATATCATTATTCTGAAAGCATTAATGTTAATTTAATTATCAATTAAGCTTACATAGATATCATGATAACCTGTCATGTTTTTGTAAGAAATTCAAATGAACACATTACAGTGCTACATTGGTGAATAGAAGAAAAAGAAAGCATTTGATCTGAATCCATTGGCACTGACTAAATCAACAATTATAAATGGCACTAGAAAAGATGGGCCAACACCTCACACATAGTACAATACATTACAAGATGCAACCGTTAGAGCAAAGTGGAAGATGAACATTGTATTGAATTAAAAAATAGTTCACAATGTCTATCAATGGACATTTAGGTTGCTTTCAGGGGTATAGTGAATAATGCTGCAATGAGCATGAGAGATCAGATTTCTCTCTGAGATCCCAATTTCAGTTCCCTATATATATATACATACATACATACATACATATATACAGTGGGATTGCTGGATTATATGAAAGTTCTATTTTTAATTTTTTGAGCATCCTCCATACTGTTTTTTAAATATTTTTATTGATTTCAGAGAGAAAGGGAGAGAGATATAGAAACATCAATGATGGCAGAGAATCATTGATCAACTGCCTCCTGCACACCCCACACTGGGGATCGAGTCCACAACCCAGGCATGTAACGTGACAGGGAATCGAACCGTGACTTCCTGGTTCATAGGTCACTGAGCCACACTGGCCGGGCCTCCATACTGTTTTTTATAGTGGCTACACCAGTTTACATTTCCAACAATAGTGCACAATAGTTCTCTCTTCTTTTTAAAACAAAACATTTTTTAATTGATTTTAGAGAGAGGAAGGGGAAAAGAGAGAAACATCAACGTGAAAGAAACATTGATTGGTTGCCTCCCACACACGACCTGACTGGAGATTAAACCTGCAACTTGGGCATATGCTGTGACCAGCAACTGAACCTGCCACCCTTTGGTGAACGGGACAGTGTTCCAACCAACCAAGCCATGCCAGCCAGGGCTACAGTTCTCTTTTCCCCACATTCTCACAAAATCTTGCTGGTTTTTTAATAACAACTCTCCTCTGTGGAAGACATACAGATGTCCAACAGGTACACGAAAATGTGCTCAGCATCACTAGTCATCGGGGAAATGAAAATCAAAACCACAATGAGATGTCACCACCTCAGCTGTGGGCCGGGGCTGCAAACTTTCTAAGAAGCCCCCAGCCAATATCTGGGCATGTGTCAGGGATCCTAGCTCCTGGCCATTTGGGCAGACTGTGTCTACTCAACAATCTTCTATTCCCAGTTCCCATTGGGTGTGCTGCCCAATCCTGCCCCCTGCCTGCTTGTCTGCCCCAAGGGTCAGATCTGCACTGCCATCCTAGGGTGTTCCTTGCCCAAATCTGATTCCTTCTTCATCTTTCACGGGCATGCCCACCCTCTCCCCCCATAAACCTCTTGCTGTTCAAATTCCATTTTCGTGCCTGCTTCCAAGTGACACAGTTCCTTCAGTTGTGTTCCTTTTCTTCCCCGCTGTGGTTACTTGAAAATTTCAGTGTTTCCCATCCCTTCTTGGGGACATTTTTAGATTTTCTGGCTGTAGAATCCCACATATTCTTACACATCACATACTGTAATCTATTTTGCTAAAGTCTATATTATCAAGAACTCTAAAATAATCTATGTTCCCATCTTCTAAAGTCTCCCCCCCCCTTTTTTTGTTAATCCTCAGAATTTTAAATGTAACCTAACTCAAATAATTCCAGAGTCGCAGCCACCTTGCCCAGCCTCCTCCTTGTATAGAGGCTGTGATTGAGCAGAGAGCCAGAGCAGTTAAGTGACTCATCGCCAATTGCTAGAACTATAAAATGAATTTCCTTTATAAATTAATTGTCTCGAGAGAATTTCTCCACTCTCATGACATTTCTAATCAGGAAGTGTCAGCTCCTGGCACTAAGCTGCTCATTTACTCATCTTATTAAATTACTTTCTAATATATTTAACTAAGATTATTTTACTCCCTGCAGTTTGATAGATTCGCTCCCTGTATGTGATGAGTGGCTTCGCCTCGAGGGTATATATTCCATATATTCCAGGGAAAGCTCTTTGCCCATGGCTAGATTAGCAGGTAACAGGATGATCATGGAAAGCCCATTGACATATGCATTCTTTAATGAGGCTAGGCCAGCAAGTTAATACAGAGTGCAGTATCCAAAGGCACAAGGGGATGGATAATGAAAAATGAGTTGATGTAATCTATAGCATGTTTTCTGAAAGCGCCCTTAGTTTCTTTGTGCTATCCACAGGCCCCGCCCCCTTCTTCATCCAAATGGCCACTGCTCTGATTGTCCATTATGCGATCAACAGTTAACCCCAGGGGACAGCATCTAGGATTTCCTAGGATGGCTTTATCAGCCTCCTTCCCTGCAGACTGTGTGGTGCATCTTGGGAAGAGAAACTCAAATTAACTACCAAAAGGTAAGATAGAACTGGGGGGTGCCTCATCAGACTTGGGTAGGAGGCAAGGAGGGTGGCAGTTTATAACAATTATACTTTATGGTCTTGAAAGGATTAAACACATACACACCCAGTTAATTTGCCCCCCAGGAGACATGCAAGCGATTATCTTCCCTTAAGTAATTCTGTCAAATGTATCCATGCTTTCATTAACTGCTGAAATAATTTTTTCTATCCATTGTAGGGTTATACTGTATTTTTTTGTGTTAATAAGTATTTATCCTCTTACCTTATACTATTACAATCATTAACTGTGGTGTGTAAATGTACTAGTTATTACTGTCTAACTTTTGTTGAAAAAAAGCACAATAAGAGAGTGAAGGTGGAAAAAACATCACACACAAAGCTTGCAGCCAGAGTTTCCTGCCAAGTAGCAAGGCACTGAATTTCTGACATTTAGTTCCTGTACCCAACAGCTATGCCCTGTGGTTTTATTGAAAGAGAATACTGATCAGCCCAGGGAACATAATATTCTTGAGAAATACACATCTTGGAATTTTGAGAAAAAAAAAGAAATTGGAAGAAAATATTCATGAGTTCCTTTCCTTCCCTTCCCTCCCTTCCTTCCTTCCTTCCTTCCTTCCTTCCTTCCTTCCTTCCTTCCTTCCTTCCTTCCTTCCTTCCTTCCTTCCTAATGGGGAAGCATTCACTGTGGACCAGGAAGGCATCAGATGTAAGATACAGGTAAGATATGGTAGCTTCTGGTCAGCATTATCCATTTATAAAATTGGTTCCCACACACACACAAATAAAAAGGGTTCAGTGTCAGAACGAACCTTAACCATAAGGAAAAGTGAAATTAAATGCTGGTAAGTGATTTAAAAAAAAAAAAAAAGGCATTCCGGGGCAGCAAATCCATGTATACATGGCTCAGCTACTGAAAAAGGGTCTCCTAGCTGTCAAAGCACTTCAGGGAGATTGTGGGTAAGCAGTATCTTGACTATGACTTTTATACACAATATTTTAAATGAAACAAAATCTGGGGGAAATGTAGCAAGTGCTGCCTCTTCACTCTGCAGTATGTTAATATGTCAGATTGGTTGTGCAGTTGAACAGCTTGAGGGAATGGCAGTATTTTAATAATATTTTTTATGTTAACCTGGCCTTTAGAAATACTCTGTTTACCTGTAAGATGTTATTAGCTTAAGTACCTGAAATGTAACTTCTATAGAGATTTATCCCCCATTGTTTATTATTTGTATTAGCAGAGTAGCATTTGTCTATTTTTAAGGAGAGGAATTCGGTTAGATTTGGGGAAGGGAGTGTTGATTATGGAAGGATAAAAACAAGGTGACTGTAGGGTTGTCATGGTTGAATATATGGGATCCAGTAGTTCTTTATCATGTCACTAAAGGTCTGGTGCACGAATTCATGCACGGCCTGGCCGGTGATTGGAGCTCATTGGGGCTGTCTTGCCTAGTCCCGATTGGGGCTGATCAGGGCCAGCTGGCCAGGGGGAGGGATTGTGGGAGGTTGGTTATGGGAGTTCACTAACCAGCAGGGGGCAGCTCCTACATTGAGTGTCTGCCCCCTGGTGGTCAGTGCGAATCATAGTGACCAGTCGACCAGTCCTTCGGTCCTTTGGTCGCTTAGGTTTTTATATATATAGATACTTTGTGACCATGAGAACAAAAAACAAATGTTGACTCAGTTTCTTAATATTTGCAAACTAAAGGCAGCAATAATGGGGCATCTTGAAATATATATATTATATGCAGTCTTATTTTTTTTTCTTTCTTTGTTCTAAAAGCCATTTCACACACACTATTAAAGAAGGGCCATTGACCCAGATCAAGACTCTGAAGTACAGAAAGGTGTCTGTGCTTAGCTCCAAGCTGCACTTATTTATGCTTCTTGTGCATGGTGTATTAAAGAAATCTAGCCGAGACTGGTTTGGCTCAGTGGATGGAGCGTCGGCCTGCGGACTGAAAGGTCCCAGGTTCGATTCCGGTCAAGGGCATGTACCTGGGTTGTGGGCACATCCCCAGTGGGAAATGTGCAGGAGGCAGCTGATCGATGTTTCTCTCTCATCGATGTTTCTAACTCTCTCTCTCCCTTCCTCTCTGTAAAAAAATCAATAAAATATATTTAAAAAAAAAAAAAAAAAAAAAAGAAATCTACATGTTTTTACGCAGTGTGGCTCAGTGGTTGAGGGTTGGCCTATGAACCATGGTTTGATTCCTGGTCAGGGCACATGCCCAGGTTGCAGGCTTGATCCCCAGTGTGGGGCGTGCAGGAGGCAGCCGATCAATGATTCTCTCTCATCATTGATGTTTCTATCTCTCCCTCTCCCTTCCTCTCTGAAATCAATAAAAAAAAAATATATTTTTTAATCTACATGTTTTTATGACATTTCTTGTTTGTCCTTTTTTCATCAACTAATCTGTCTATATATGAACAATCTAAATTGCTTGATTTAAAAATGCCTTAATCCAATATCATTGGGAAGCGACTCTCCAGCAGCTGCCCGGCCCCTCTCAGCAGCATCTCCTCGGAGACGGATGGAGGTCTTGTCCACCACACTGAATTATGCATGGCTGGACGGAGATTTCTTGGCAGGAAAGAAAATGTGATACGGTCAATTAACGTTAAATATGGACTAGGCTTTCTCTTAGGACATGAATTAAAGAAAGAGGCTTCTTTTTCCAGAGTGATGTATAGAGGCCTTCAGTCATGTTTGCCCAAAGGGATTTAACTGTCACACCATAGTGCAAAACTCTGAATCCATGATGCCAGCTCAGCCCTCCACTGCTGGCTGGTTTCAGAAGGAAGTCCCAGCGCTTCTCGGAAATGACTCTATGATCAGGATCTCCCCGTGGCTTTGCTACTGTTTCACTCACCTCGTATGGCCTTTGGCTGAGGGGGGCCTGCCCTTCACCCCCAGGCTGTGGTTCGGGGCAGTTCTGAAGCAAATTGCAATAATGATGTCAACCATGAAACTCGGACCAGATCTCCCGGAAAGAGGCCCCTTTCCAGCCTCCCCCCAGGAAAGCCCAGTGAGCGCCCAGCTGGAGTTCAAGAGTCTGGGAGATAATATACAGGAACAGCTAGGAGCCCCTCGGATGAGCAGTTAGCAAACCTCAGAACGTATCAACTCCAAACTTAATGTCTGTTTGTTGGTTCACTTCCTTATTCGTTTCTTCTTCCCTCTTTTTAGTAACACATTGGAAGAGAATAAAAATATGGTCTCTACTTTTCAAAGCAAAGTAAGCCAAGCACGCAAAGGAGGTTGTTAGGACATGCCAGTTGCAAACTTGATTCCTCCTAACAGATCCAGTCTTTGCAAGAGCCTGAATCACAATCTCTTATCAGCGGTTCTCAACCTGTGGGTCGCGACCCCTTTGAGGGTGGAACGACCCTTTCACGGGGGTCGCCTAAGACCATGGGAAAACACATATATAATTATATATTGTTTTGTGATTAATCACTATGCTTTAATTATGTTCAATTTGTAACAATGAAAATACATCCTGCATGTCAGATATTTACATGACGATTCATAACAGTAGCAAAATTACAGTTATGAAGTAGCAACGAAAACTTTTATGGGTGGGGGTCACCACAACATGAGGAACTGTATTAAAGGGTCGTGGCATTAGGAAGGTTGAGAACCACTGTCTTAGATCCTTGTCGTGATGCTGCAGCTGACATTCGGTCCTGAGGCTTGGCGAAGGATGTGATAGGTCCGTTCTGTTGCACAGATGGGCATGTAGCTGGGTATTCATTTCTCCGCAAAGGAAGAGTTTTTCTGCACGTTTAGGACTGCCATTTCTGATGGTGTTCCGGTGCCCCTTGAGGGCTGCTCAGTGTAACTGAAGCAAACAAACATGTGGCTTCACGTGAAAGATTTCACCCTGCAGAGCAAGGCTGGGGATGTGGCTCCCAGGGTCTCTGAAGTAAAGATTAGCTGCCAGTCATCAAGAAACCCAATGTCATTTGAAGTACGAGGTGCCACAAGCCAAAAGGTAGAAGCCATAAACACATACAATATTAATAAAGCAATTACAGTAAGTGCTGTAACATTCTGCTTTGCAAATCTCTTGCCACTTCAAGAAACATCTGTCTCCGCCACTAGAAATTACTGTTAAAAAAAACACACAAAACTAACAAAACAAAACAAGCTGTGCTTTGTGTTTTCGCTTTTCAGTCAGTCCCCTGCCAAAGCTTCAGTACCAATTTCAGAGTCTATTCCGTGGGTTGGTTTTTCCAACCGATGTAGCCAGTTGTGCGTAGTGAGCAGAGGGGCAGTGAGCATCCTCGTGCAAACTGCCTGAATCCAATCACACACAGCGTCTCCGGAGGGTGGGAAGGAGAGTCCA
Organism: Myotis myotis; assembly: GCF_014108235.1. Classification (NCBI taxonomy): domain Eukaryota; kingdom Metazoa; phylum Chordata; class Mammalia; order Chiroptera; family Vespertilionidae; genus Myotis; species Myotis myotis. The sequence goes on along the minus strand of NW_023416316.1, from coordinate 54,093,930 downwards.
GTGACCAGATGAATCCTTATGTAACAGAAACTGACTTGAGCTTTACCTTCCCCAGATCCCGAAAGTTGTTGGTCCCTTATCTTTGTTCGTTTGTTTTGCTAATCCTCATCCGAAAATATTTTTCCATTGTTTCTTAGAGAGAGTGAGTGGAAGGGGGGGAGACACACAGAAAGAGAAACATCGATGTGAGAGAGATGATTGGTTGTCTCCTGCATGTTCCCCGACCAGGGACAGAGATCCAACTTGCAACTGAGGTACGTGCCCTTGACTGAGAATCGAACCCGGGACCCTTTGGTCCAAGGGCTGAGGCTCTGTGCACTGAACCAAACCAGCTAGGGCTGGTCCCTTATTTATTTATTTTTTTAAAGAAATTCCTTCCATGACTTTGTTACTGGTCAATAAAATTCAAATCTGGCTGGGAGAGAGAGGAGCCCAGAGACCACTGGACATGGTTTCAGAAAACCTGAGCCCTGGGTGCCATCCCAGCTTGATCAGGTATGGCACAAACTCTCTGAAAGTCTCACTGTCTTCGTTTTGGAATAAGGAGTTTCATTTTCCTCCAGCTGCCTCAAGGTCAAACGGAAAATGATTGTGGAAAGGCTGTGGGCGCGATAGAGACACATAACAATGTGAGGACCTTCCGCGAGGAGCATTGGATCCTGGAATAGCCCCTGGTTTCTTAGAGAAAAATCGAGATGAAAAGAAGGAAATGACGACATAAAGATAATTGGGTGTTGAGTGCTGTATGATTGGAAAAAAAGAAGAAAAGAAGACATGACTATAGGTTATTATGGAACTCAAGCAGGTCTTCCATTAAAAAAGAAACAGCAAAACAATGTGATTCAGAAAACAGGATGAATGAAGGTTTGCTTCACTTGTGAAGAAAAGAAAATGATAAGGCCGTTATGATTTCTTAAATGGAAGATTCTAACAGAAGCCCACTCGCTTGGGGTTGTAAATCTGAGGAGCAATTAGGTTAAAACACCATTCTCTCAGATGTTTAAGTTAGAAACCCTTAGGAGTCTACTTAGATTCCTTGTTCTTACATCACAAAACCCTGATTTAATTGGACACCAAATCTCTCTTCTTGCTATAAACTCTTAAAATGGGCTGCTTCTTTTTATTCTCCTTCCCACTGACTTTGTCCAGGCTAACTTCATTTTTTTTTTTTTTTTTTGCTTGGACTACAGTGGCCTGTTGAATGACCTTCTGCCTGTGGTCTCTTCCTCCTTTCATCTGTTCTCTCCAAATTGGTAGCAGATGTCTTTGTGAAATTCACCTGGTGTGTCGTTTCCCACTTACATCCTCCTAATGGCCCCCTCCTCACCAACGGAAGGAAGGCCAAGCTCTTTATGTGGCCTGCAAAGCCCTGATGATCCAAGGCTCTTTGCCGAGCTCTTTGGCTCCACGTGTCCATACACGGGCCGTTCCTTCCACACGACTTGTGGTTCCTGGAAAAGGAGGCTCTTTGGAGTCTGGCAGTGTGTTCTCTTCACTCCTGCCCACCAGGCCCATCACTTCGTATCTCCTTCTCCCTAGCTTCTTAGATAACCTGGAACAGGGCTGGATGCTCACTTCTCTCGCTACAGACCAGGTTTAGAGTGCCATGCTCCCTGTATATGAGACACAGCATCACAACATAGTGGAAGGAACAGAGCTTTGGAATCAAATGAACTGGGATTTACGTACTAGCGTATATCCTTCTGTGGCATGTTATTTATATTCTCAGAGCCCCGTTTTTCCCATTTGTCAAATATGAATAGCAATGCCCACCTTCTCTGAGGATAAGCAATAACATACGTGAAATACCCCTTGCTGTACTTGACTCATTGTAGGGACTCAGTAAATGGTAGCCCCGGTGTATTTTATTGTAATAGCTTTGTTAACTGAATTATCTTCCTCCTCTCCTTTAAGCTATCACCTCCTTGTAAAAAGGGGTTCTATCTTTTTGTTTTTTCTTCTTGTTCATTTTTCTGGCCTGAGCGCCTAGCAAAGTGCCTGACACATGCAAGTATACAACAAAATTTTGCTCAAAGGATGACCAAACAAATAAAATAATGAAAACAAACATGAACAATGCAATCTCGAAATATTGGAGAAGATGTACTGTGGAGGGATTAGATATACTGGCATTGATAGTGCCTACACAGCTCAAGCATATTTGAAACATCATTACATTTTTCTGGTTCTCAAACTCTCCTGAGCTGACAAATTAACCTGTGTGCTGACTGTGTCTCTCCCAAAAGGACAGCAACAAGCAGCATGAAAGGAAGGCTCCACGGATGGCATGGTCCAGGGTTGACTTTCCTACTTCCTCTGGTTGTTTGAAGATTAAATCTGTGATACCTACACAACATTGGATTTGACACTGAGGATGGGCACGGCATGCGGAGCAGGAAGTGGAAAGAGATGGAGATCGCCAGTCAGTCAGAAGCCAGCCAGGGGTGTGCCTTGAAGTTCCTGTGTGTAGTTTGCATAATAAGTCCTGTTGGGGATTTATTGAAGAGTTTAAACAGGGATGTGATAGAACCATATGTCTGCTTAGGAACATTTTCGGGTGTGTATAGGATGGTTCCAAAGGGAGCAGATGTAAAGCAAAACAGTATTTTGGAGGTTGTTGAATACCAGGCAAGGTGATGGAGACCTGGCTAGGTAGCTGCGGGGGCGGTGAGCTGTGAAGGCACAGAGGGCCTCGGGCTTAGAAAGGCCTTGGGCCTGGTTTAATGCTCTGTGGTCACCTTTTGAAACATTTATTACTTTTTGAAAAATCGACCCACATTTTCATTTTGCCCCAGCCCTGCAGGTTCTTGAACGGGTCCTGGCAGAGGCTGCAGGAGAGAGAGAGTGAACGATGGGCTTTTGGACATGAGTGTTCTGCTGTGTCTTTGCTTTCTGTGACGTTACTTCCTTGGTGTCCTCAGGTTAACCCCTGTCTGACCCCCGTGAGCTGTGGGTGTTGGGGTGAGAGGCATGTTCTAGCAACAGAAAAGGAAAGAGTTAATAGTTAGCCTTCGTCCTTCCATGAGGAAGTCTCAAGGTCTCATCCATGCAATGGAAAGTCAGGATTTATTGAGAGTGGAAAAAATTATCTATGTTCTTTTTATCTCTCCCTGATTAAAACATAACATTTTATTTTATACCCCAGGTAGGGGTAAAATCACATAAAGGATATGGGAAGCCCAGGGCCATCTCCTTCTAGCCTGAGGATTGTAACAGGAAGATAAGGGGCTCAGGGGGAAAGTGGCCTCCTGGCAGTGAGGTTCCCACGCTGGGCGAACTTCACAGGCCCCGTGACCACACAGAGGCAGAATGACCGTGAGAGCCCGAGCTTCCGCCTCTGAGCAGCTGCCAGTGTTGCCAGATGACCGGCTCCCCCGCGCTCTCCCGTGCCCCACATCATGCAGGACTCCCACGCTTTGAGGCGGGGTTTGACCCTGGAGCAGAAGAGAGGACTTCCCAGTCCCAATTGCGGTTGGATTTCCTGATGGCATTTTGGGATGAGGGCTTGGAGTCAATTTTAAGTTAATTAACCAGTTAACTGCCACGTGTCCAAAATGGAAACCATCCCCACACACCACGATATTATGAATTTAATTTAAAAAATCATTTTGCAATGAATATTATAAAAAATAAATATATTACAATTCAGGTGTTCTTGAATATTTTCAGTTGACAATTCTCATGAAAAATTATTTTGAAGTTGGTCTATAGATGCTTATGGCCGGCAAATGGTTAAGATAAATAAGTAAAGTGTGCTATTTTTATTACCTGAATATGAGGTTGCAAATTCATATCTGCTACATATGCATAAACCACTGTTTGGCACTAAGAAAATAGAAATATGAAGATAGTCCTAATCTCAAGAAACCTATGTGCCTATGAAAGTAGTTTTAAGTATATAAAAGTATAGCTTTAATATATATACGTTTGCATATATATGTATACACACACACGTATATATATATGTTTAACATATACCACAATACATGTCTACAGCTACGTATTGTTAAAAACGGTACATTTTGCATTCCCTAACCGCCGTAGCATGGAGTTTAGCATTATAATGATTCATTATACCTTTCTAACAATTTTTATTGTAACTTTCCCTTTTATCTTTGAATTAAGAATGACTTGTTTTTATAGGACCTTAAAGGGAAATATTAACTACCAGCATGAAAAATAGATTTATTCCCACCTCCCTGATTGGTATGCACATGTTAGGAAACGCTAGGCTTGTGCAGTCCTCCGTACTTGTAAAATTCAAGAATGTCCTCTCTCAATGCAGAAAGTATGGAACCGTCACTTTTTTGTGTTTATTATTTTGTGCTTTCTCAGAGCTCTGTGTAGAAGATTCTGAAAGCGTTGCCTCTCCATCTTGATGTTCTCGGGTGCCCAAGTGTGTTGGGTGGCACCCACTGCATTTCTCACAGACACTCCTAATAGGACGGACATAAGATTGGCCTGGGAGCAGCTGCAGGGCCCATAGCTGACCTCCCACGGCGAGCTTGCCTCAGGAACCGATAGCAGGTATAGCCTCCTTATTATCTGCGATTGGCCTGTAAGCACGGTATTAACACGCATTGTTTTCATTGTTGCGTTATTCCCCTGATGATTGAAATTGAACGTACTCACTCTAGAAAATTAGGAAATACCAAAATTCTTAATGAAGCAGTCAAAATGTTTCTTATGAATTAACTTTTGATTTCTGTCCTGAATTATTGTATTTTCCTATAAACTCATAATTACTTCCAGTGGGCGTGCAGGCCATGCTGGGATTGTTCTAAGGGCTTCGCATTCATTTCATTTTCATAACCCTATAAATTTTGTAATTTTCAGCATTTTTGATGCGGTAACTGAGGCTCAGAATGTTCATTAACTTTTCCAATGTCACACGGGAAACAAAGGGCAGAGGAAGGACTTGAACTCAGGATCGTTAAATCCTGTGTTTAGTCAGGATACAGTAGGGTCTAGTCCAGGGGTGGGCAAACTTTTTGACTCAAGGGCCACAATGGGTTCTTAAACTGGACCGGAGGGCCAGAACAAAAGCATGGATGGAGTGTTTGTGTGAACTAATATAAATTCAAAGTAAACATCATTACATAAAAGGGTACGGTCTTTTTTTTTTTTTTTTAGTTTTATTCATTTCAAACGGACCGGATCTGGCCCGCGGGCCGTAGTTTGCCCACGGCTGGTCTAGTCTGAGCTTAAATGGTACACATGTTTTGTTCTCTTTATTTTTCCCATTGATGTTTTAATGATACCACCAATTCTATTTGTCATTAAACATTTTCATAAATATAACCCCTAATAACTGTGCAACATTCATTATATGAAATTTTTTATAACTCATTAAATTAATATCTTTATAGTTTTTATGCCATTCTCCAAACAGATCTAGTCTTGCAAGTTGTGTTCTATTGATTTTATTATCATAATCTTACATAGTTAAATATACAGTAAGTTATAGATTTTCTGGTTGGGGGAAGAAACACTAGTTACTATGTTACATTTTAACATAGATTTTCCCTGCATCCTCATTTCAGGAAATAGTACACTGAGGGGGAGACGCATCTCATGATGGAAGGAATGTAGAAATCACAAATGATTCCGTTAGAGAGGCAAACGCCAGCATTCTGTGCTCCCGGAAAACCCCAGAAGATAGCACCTTCCACATGCCCGGTAAGTGCAAACTATCAGGTGAGAGCTTCAGGTGTCTTTGAATCACTGTGATGCTGTAAACAATAATCCCTGAGTTTTACAGGTCTTATCACTGTGGATTTGAAAAGATTTAAAAAAAAACACAGTTTGTTACAATCCAGGTATTTTCATTCAGTGAACCCTTGGGAGAGGCTGGGATACAGTGAATATTAATAGCTGGGCAGGTGTGGCTGTTCCTTGAATTGCTCTCTTCAGAATGTGCCAGCGCCCTGGGAGAAGACACAGGGGAGAAAAGCAGGTCTAGGGCAACAACGAAGGCTTTGTTTTCGAGGTTTTACTTCCTGAGCGTTGAAATAGTTCATGTGGAAAGAGGCACAGACGTGACTGAGAATCACCTAAGAATGAGAGCATTTGAAAAGTAAAATATGCCTCGTGTTTTCTTCCCTGTGGTTGATTTTTCAGACATTCTGTGCACATATATTGCAAATGTATAATTAGAGTGGATAGTGGGATGAGTGATTAAAAATAAATTTGTTGGGGGAGGTTGGGGGTTAATGGGGGGGATGAGGACACATTTGAAATACCTTAACTAATAATAAAAAATAAATAAATAAAATAAATTTGTTTTTAATTTTCAATAATTTGAATATACTGAATTAAAATAACTAGATAGTATATTTTAATCAGATCTAGTCTAAGGGGAAGTATTTAGAAACTAGCCATTAAATGAATATAGGAATTGATGTTTTTATAAAGGTAAAGCTTCTAAAAAAGATTTTTGAAGTTATGCTTTTACTTATCATAAGTATATACATTTTTTTGTAATATCAGAAAAAAATTTTCCCAGACTTGAATTATTGAAGAGTAGTTTTTTTGTGGATTTTTTTTTTTTTTCAAGGAAGAGGAGCTTAAAATGGATTGGGTGGTTTCCAAGATTTCCCACGTAAATCTAATCTGGCTTAAGACTATTATAATATTTTCAAAGATAAGGCAATTTGAAGAAGAAAAAAATTTTATCCTTACCCGAGGATAGTTTTCCATTGATATTTAGATAAAGTGGAAAAAAGAGAGGGAGAGATAGAGAGAGAGAAGCAGCGATGTGAGAGACACATTGATTGGTTGCTTCCTGCATGCACCCCGACCGGGGCCAGAGATCAAGCCTGCAACTGAGGGGCATGCCCTTGACCTGAATCCAACCCAGGACCCTTCAGTCCTAGGGCCTACGCTCTATCCACTGAGCCAAACCGGCTTGGGTGAAGAAAATTTAAAAGGTTAACAAGAAATGGATTTTACAAATTAACTATGAAAAAGCCTAGCCACTATATATTCAATTCCATTCCAGTAAAAGTTCAAACAGGTTTCTTTGTGTGTGGAAATTGAAAAACTAATTCCATAATTATATGGAAAAGAAATGTACCTAGAGTAGCCATAATTATCCTGAAAAGGAGCAAAGTTAGAAAACACACAACCTGATTTCAAGACATACTAGAAAACTACAGTAACGACAACAGTGTGGCCAGGACAGGCAACTATCACTGGAACCGAGCATGTGCCGCCCACTAATTTTCAGCGCCACATCCTAGTATATACCAGTAGTCAGTGAATTTTCAGGCACAGCTGTTCCGTGGAGTGAGAGGGTCTTCTCCACAGAAAGCCAGTATGACCTGATGCCCGTGGGAGAAGCAGCGAACATAGACTCCTACACTATACACAGAAGTTCATTCAAGACGGACCGAAGACCGAAACATAAAGCTACAACCACAAAGCTTCTGGAAGAAAATGTAACGTCCTCACAACCTTGGATTCATGCAGATTTCCTGGGGAGAGGGAGGTGTAAGGAGGGGGTACAAATAGCAGGAAACATAATAAAAAAGGTAAAATTGTACATTATGAGAATTAAACTTCCATTCACCAAAAGACATGAAAAAGAAAGAAAATGAAAAGTAAAGCACACCCTGGGAGAAAATATTTGAACAGTATACATGTCTGACAAATGCTTCATGCCCAGATTATAGCAGTAACTCCCACAGATCAATAAAAAAAAAAAAAGGATGACCCTGTTTTAAATGGGAAAATATTAGACAACGTTATAATAGAAGATTCCTAAATGACCAGTAATTACGTGAAAAGATGCTCATGGAATTGCACATGAAAACCAAAATGAGATTCCACTTACACACAGGAGAATGGCCAAAACTTTAAAAAGTGACCAAACCAGGGCTGCAAAGCTACTACTCCCATAAACATGGGTGGGAGGTGTAAAATGTTCAACCGCCACCTTCATGTCCACCTGCAACCTCAGGATGTGACCTTATTTGGAATTGGCATCTTTGCTGGTGTATTCAAATTAAAATGAGGTCATAGTGGATTAGGATGGGCCCTAAATCCAATGACCTACATCCTCCTAAGAAGAGGGAAATTGACTTACAGAGACACAGGAGACATACCGGAAGAAGCCACGTGGGGATGGAGGCAGACACTGGGCCACGAGCCGAGGATTGCCAGCAGCCAGCAGCAACTAAAAGAGGCAAGCAAGGTCCGAGTCTTCCCTGGAGCCTTTGGAGGGAGCTGGGCTAGGACAACATCTTGATATCAAACTCCTTGACCTCAGCAGTTCTCAACGCCTGAGCCTGGAGAGAATACCTTTGTGCTGTTTTGATCCACCCAGCTGTAGTACTCCATTTTGGCAGTCCCAGGAAATTAATGCTACTTTAGAAAACTTTGGCAATTTCTTATAACCTCGAACATATACACCTGCTTTAGGACCCAGCAAATCCGCTCCTAGGTACCAACCGAAAGAAATGAAAACATATGTCCATACAAATACTTGTTCATAGCAGCTTTCATTACAATAGCCAAAATTGGTAACAAATGTCCAAGAAGGAAATGGAAAAAAAAAAGTGTTATGTTTATATGGTCAATGCTAAGCAATAAACAAAGAATAAACTGCTGCCTGGCTCTGGTGGCTCCGTGGGTGATCGTTGACGTATGACCCAGGAGGTCATGGTTTGATACACAGTCAGGGCATGTGCCCAGGTTGTGGACTCGATCACCAGTAGGGGGCTTGCAGGAGGCAGCCGATCAATGATTCTGTCTCTTCATTGAAGTTTTGATCTTTCTCTCCCTCTCCCTTCTTCTCTGAAATCAATAAAGATACTTTTTTGAAAAAAGAAAAGAAAGCACAGCAAAACAAGCCAGATATAAAAAGAGTAACGGTCAGGCAAAATTATGCTTAGGTAATAAAAGTCAGACCAGTGAGGGGCAGGATTGATGTGAGAGGGCCTGAAAGAACCATGGCAGGTGTTGCAGAAGTTTTGTATGTCTTGATTGTAGTGGTGTTTATATTAGTGTGTATATATTTGCCAAAACTCATTGGACCATTTACTTAAGTGGGTGCATTTATCAAATGTAAATTAGACCTCAATAAAAAGTATTAATAAAAACAAATCTTGGAGCATTTCACCATATATAATGTTTGCCTCAATTAAAAAAAGAAAAGAAAAGCCTAGTTTAATGTAATGAAAATCTTTATCCCTTTTCTGTTTTTGAAAATTACATTAGCTATCTGCTTTCTGAACTCACTTTTAATTTTTAGCAAGTAGGTGATTTTCACATAATTTATTTTTGTTCTCTCAGTTGTCCAATCTACCTTACATGTACGCATCCACATGCCTTATACTCTATTGTAGAAGTATACTTTTTATATGTTGGCAAAGTTTAGGCCTCTATTTCCTTAGCCGGGAGAGTTTTAATAACTCATCAGGACATACTTTGCTCTGCTGCCTATTTTGTTTAGGAAGGAATAGGTCACTTGCAGGAGCCAATTAAGTGTAAAATAAAAAGACCTGTGCCTCAGACTAGAACGCACAGCTTTAAACAGCATTCGAAATGTTCTTAGCTACTGTTTCAGATGGGAGGAATATACTGAATTTGGCCTGTTGGAAAACAAAGAAAATACCAACTTTTTCAGGTGGTCAGTACCCAGTTCCGACGTGACAGCTTCTTGGCCAGTATTCTATGGATGAAGGAGGGCCTGAAGGGAAACACAGCCAGAGTGGGAGCAGGGGAAGGAGAGGGGAAGGCACCTGGAACGACCTGAGGAATCCACGCTGCCCCACTGCTTATGTTTTGTGGTGCAGCACCAGCGCCATCATGTGGTCATCGCTGGAACTTTAGAGGAAGGAACCAGATCTTTCCCCACTACAATTGAAAAATGGAATAATAAACCAAAGTCGTCCAAAGAGCCTGAAAGGCCTCCAGAAGGATAGCTCCCTGGAATGGCTTTTCATCTAAAAGCAGGAGGGATTCCTGACATCTTCATGCGTAAAGCCTCTGGAATCATGTTTGCTCTCCAGGTGCCTATTATTTGTTCCTTTATTCATCAAATATTCACAGAACTCTGTGCCAAAGACTGCTGCGCAGGAGAAAAGCGGGCATCGTGTTCCAGTGGCAAAGAAAAACCTGCGAAAAAAGTATTAGAGCAGGGTTACAAGTTCTCTGGTGCGGGAATAACGGGGACAGACCACGACAGGAGCCAAATGGGAGCGTGTAATGTGCGTCAAAGATGCCATCATGTCCCCCCTCCTCCCGTGGGGCTGTACTTGCACCGTTGCCTTGAAACTTATGTTGGTCCTATTATTTGGATCACTAGCCTACACCCTTTTTAAAATCTGGCGATGATTATGAATAAATTGATTGATTCAATAATTACGTATTGAGAGTCTACTGTGCATCAGGCACCATTATGTGCTAGGGGAGACAGAGGCAGAGGGGAAAGTCAGACGATGTTTCTTTTTCCATTAAGCTTAAGTGTGGGGACTGAACCATCAAGAAAAAAAATGAGTATCACACACACACACACACACAAATCAAGCTATTTTTTACCTTTTTTGCCTGTTTATTTATTTTTTAGTTTTGTACTTCCCACCCATGTTGTCCATTCCGCACTTATTAGATCGTAAACAATTATTTCAAACTATTTCAGGTTAATTGGAGAATGTTAAATCAATCTGGCTTCCTCAAGGATTTTGGGAATTACCTTCCTATTGCTCAGAAGGGCACTTGAGTTTTACTTACTAGTTAAGCCACAAAGTGGGAATTTGGGATGAGACTTCCAGCCGTGGCTCTGTTAATGATTTCTTTGTCAGACTTGCCTCCTGTCTCAACTTCTCCTGGCTGCTTTAGGGCCATGTGAATGGTAAACATGAGCAACCTGAGAATTGATCATCGAACAAGCAGGCTCTAGGGAATTGGCAGCTGGTGTGTCCACGCCACCTCCGGCCACAGCAGTGGCAGCCACCGCGCGGGGACTGCAGCCCCAGCCTCGCCCCAGCCCCGCCCGCGGGCAAGGAGTCTGCCCTATTTCTCTCTGCTCCAACGGGGGAGTCAGAGCAAGAAAAAAGGACTCTTCTCATGACCCAAAATTGAGAGAAAATCTGAATAATCAGACTGGACTCAAAACCACGCTATGAAAAGACAGGGTCTGAGTGAACAGGGTATGCACATTTGTTGAAATTACTGGGGAAAACGCCTGTGTGATGGTTCGCCCTCGGGGCGTTAAGACTCTAGGAAACCATGGCTGCATCTCCTGTTAGTTTATTTCACTAGGTCTGGTTCTTGGGTGCTCAGCCTTTATCATTGGTGTTTATAATGAAGTCATCTTTCCTACTAAAAAAAATAAAAATGAAAAAAATGGAAAAAACACTCCTGCAGTCCTGCCTGTGTTAAATCCCCAAGGACTCCATGTCAGGGGAAAGGAGGCCAGGAGGCCAGACTCTACCCTTCAGACTCAATAGTCCCCACTGAGGTAGCCAGCCGGGGCCCCGTGCTTGTAAGCATTGCTTCGTTGGAAGATTCTGAAAAGAATCATCCATTCAAATTTGTAGAGAGTTTTGTTTTTTTTTTTAAATAAAAATGAAGGTAGAGATTGTATTATTTCATATAACATATCGTTTTTATGCTTTGGCAATGTTCTTTTAGCTCTGAGTGTTTCAAACTTTAAACACCAAACTGTCTCCAGACTCATTATGAATTTAAAGGAAAAATGTCTTTCTATTCACAGTACCACATAAGAGAAAAAAAAACATAGTCTTTGAAAAAAGCCACAAAATAAAAGATTGTGATCTGCAATGGAAAATATCCTCTGCCAAAATCTTTCATTTATATGAGCTCGTTGTAGTCGCTAAAAAATTTCACAGCCTACATACATTTAATGGAAAAATTGAGATATTAAAAAAATTCTCCCATGCATCTCCGACTGAAACCCTTAAAGACACAAATCTAATCGGTAGGTGCTTGTACATAGGATAAAACAGTGACTTATCATCCGAATTTTAGACGGCTGTCTAGTCACTATTACGACAAGTTCAGTAAAAGAACTGAGTGTTCATTTAAAATACAGATTAAAAGTGTTTTTCAGACACTCAAAAGTCACCCAAAAGCATGCCAGGCAATTTGATTTTTGAGGTGTTTGCTTTTAAGACACATGAACCAACCATTTTCCCTTTTGAAAGAGAAGCGGTGCTGCTCTCCTCTGAGCATGTGCCTCTTCAGGGTATTAACTGTGTCCAGAAAACTGTCATCAGTCGAACCAATGAAGCATCCTCACTGCTCAACGGCACAGGATGTACTGGTGCGATAACCCTTCCCTTTGTGCGGGCCACTGGGAGGGACAAGCTGCACTAATGGGCATGCAATTTTAAAGGAGCAGCTCACAACCAGCTTTTCAGTTTTATTGCAACCCTAGCTAGACCTAGAAAATACTTCAAAATCTAGGTCTAACCTGTATGTTACAATAAGGGTCTAATTAATCAACTCTCACAAAGAAAATAACACTGTTTTGTTTGCAAGGCAGTAGTATAGTGCATCATGCCTTTAATATGAGCTTGAATTTAAAAATCAAAATATAAGCTCCATAGAAAATATGCATTGTTTACTCATTCTCATAATGAATAGAAAGGCTTTTATAATTAAACTAGAGGCCCAGTGCACAAAAATTTGTGCACTCAGGGGGGAGGTCCCTCAGCCTGGCCAGTGCCCTCTCACATTCTGGGACCCCTTGGGGGATGTCCACCTGCTGGCTTAGGCCCGCTCCCCAGGGGATTGGGCCTAAGCTGGCAGTCAGACATCCCTCTGGCAGCCTGGCAGCCCTCAGGGGATGTCCACTTGCCAGCAGGGAGCAGGCCTAAGCTGCAGTCAGAGATTCTTAGTGCTGCTGAGGTGGGAGAGGCTCCTGCCACAACCGCTGTGCTGGCAGTCATCAGCCTGGCTTGTGGCTGAACAGAGCTCCCTCTGTGGGAGCGCACTGACCACCAGGGGGCAGCTCCTGCATTGAGCATCTGCCCCCTGGTGGTGAGTGTGTGTCATAGTGACCAGTCATTCCCAGTCTTTCTGCTGTTAGGGTCAGTTTGCATATTACCCTTTTATTATATAGGATAATCGAAACTTTGTAGCCTTGAGTGGAGCTCAGGGCCAGCAGGGCAGGCAGGAAGCTTGGCTTCCTCCATTACCAGGGGAAACTCAAGCCTCCTGCTCACTCCAGCTCTGTGGCCGCCGCCATCTTAGTTGGGTTAATTTGCATATTCTCTCCTGATTGGCTTGTGGGCCTGGTTTGTGGGTGTTGCGGATGTATGGTCAATTTGCATGTTTCTCTTTCATTAGATTAGATACTGAGTAGAAAGAGTTATTTGCAAGTTATTACTTCAGTTCATTGCCCTAAAAGTCCCTCACCTATGTCCTTTAATAGCAGTCATGACAACAATAAAAACAATGATATAGCTGTGGTCCCAGAAAGCAGTGCGCCAGATACTGTTTTAAACTCCTCACAGACACTAATTTATTTAACCCTTGCAGTAGTGTTATGAGGTCGGTGTTATCCCCATTGGAGGAAGCCAAGTCACAGGAAGGAGAAGTAACTTTCAGAATCACACAGAGGGTGTGAGGCAGGACGGAGTTTTGTCAGGCCCCCTTGGCCGCTATGCTAAGTGCATTCTCTACCATCTTTACCTCTAGGCCTGAAATCTGCCTTCCACTTCACATCGGGCTGCAGAACATCCCTCCTGAACAACCCACCAGGTTGTCAAGCTCAGCGTGTCCCAGGTTGAATGGAGAATTGGCTCCCAGGTACCTGCTGCCTCCACCCTTCACTTTAAATTGTCTAACCTACCTTCCCAGTTCTCATGAAGGTGCCATCATATTACACTCTCCTTTCCCTCTCAGTGTTTGCTGCGGTTCAGTCCCAACCCCTTCCTATATTCTACCTGTGAAATAGCCTTAGCCGCTCTTTCTTCTTTCCTAATTCCACTCTCCATTTGGCACTGCTTATCTTTCTCCTGGACTTTTGAAATTTACCTTGAACCCAGCTGGTGTGGCTCAGTGGTGGAGCATGGACCTATGAACCAAGAGGTCACGGTTCAGTTTGATTCCTAGTCAGAGCACATGCCTAGATTGCAGGCTCAATCCCCAGTAGGGGGCGTGCAGGAGGCAGCCTATCAATGATTCTCTCTCATCATTGATATTTCCATCTCTTTCTCCCTCTCCCTTCCTCTCTATGAAATCAATAAAAACATATTTTAACAAAAGAAACTTACCTTGAAGGGCTCTTCCTATCTCCATTTCTCAATTGTGCACACTAGCACCCAATGAAACTTATAAAAATTTACTTCAAATTGTTCCTACTAAGACGACCCTAGTAGCTTGCCTGGAAAATGAATAGTAAACTAAGGTTTCCAGTCCTGGCCATTCATATCATAACCTAAGCTTTGTTTTAATCCTCCCTGCCATTTCATCTTTCCATCCTTACCTGTCCTTTGTTTGCTTGTGCAGTGTTATTTAATTGTCACTTGTTATTTCTGATCCGCCACCTCAATACCAACTTATGGGGCAAGGTCTTCTCACCTGATTTTTCATATATCCCCCTTTGTCTCCACCCGCTCTGCTGTTCCTTGGGTCAAGCATTCTTGCTTAAACTAGAATAATATTTCCTGACCAGTCTTCCTAGTTCTATAATCTCCTTCATTAAACCCACTCGGCATTATCACCGTCAGGATGGCCATTTTAAAAGACGTACTTTTACCTTGAGAACTTCCTGTTCAACCATTTAAATGGGTTCCTGTTTACGATAGATCACACTCCGAACAGCTGCCATATGGCACAACTGCAGGGAGCCCCACTCAGGTGTTAGTCCGCGGGAGTCTTCAAACTTCTCCGTTTGGCACTAAGCTGTATTTTGAAAACCAGCAGTAGAAATGTTATTATAGCACAACCTGGTCCTCCACTCCCCCAACCCTCACACACAGGTCCACTCCACCACCAAAAAAAATGGCCATCACGTCCGGGCATATTGGAGAAGTATTGCATTTATAGAAACAGGTTATCCTTACCTTAGGGCTTTCCAGGGTCTTTAATATGCTAGTGTGTGTTATGAATCCCCAGAAAGCATCTCTATGGAAAGGGGTTTTGCATTTCTATTTCCCTTTCCATCACTCTCCAGTATTTCCCAGGAATCACAGTTCTGCCACCTAGAGACGCAGAAATCCTGCCTTATCCATTCTCCGCTCCAGTTCCTACGGCTGGTCAAGTGCCACCTCCTCAGAAAGGCGAAAGGCCTCCTTGACCAGCTTGGTCAAAGCTGCCACCCCTTGCCGGTGCGCGGATTATTGTCTTCATAATACTTACCACAGTTTGAGGCTTATTGTTTATTCGTTACTTGTTTGTTTTTTCCTTTAAGATGTAAAATCTAAGGGAACTGGCATGCAATTTTAAGAATATGTTTTTATTGATTTCAGAGAGGAATGGAGGGAGGGAGAGAGAGAGAGAGAGAGAGAGAGAGAGAGAGAGAGAGAGAGATCAATGATGAGAGAGAATCATAGATCAGCTGCCTCCTGCACACCCCTGACTAGGGATCGAGCCATGACTTCCTGGTTCATAGGTCGACACTCCACCACTGAGCTGGCTGGGCTGGCATGCAATCTTGTCAGTTACTCTCTCTCCACCTAGGCTAGTGTCTGATGCACTTACTACAGTTTTCTGGTTTTTGAAGGAACATATTTCCCCACCAAACGCCTTGCTTTTACCCATCTCTGTGCCTCTCAACCCACCTGACTGAATTTAGGCTCATGTTATAAGACTGAAATACGTTTCCTCATCTCTGATGTTTTCCCTGGTGGCCTGGCTCATCCTAAAATAATAGATCTTACTCTACTCCATGTTGTCATGTTAGTATCTGAACAACTCAGTTTATTTTGAACAGTTCATGATTTTTTTTTCTTTTTACATAGGTATGATATCTTCTTCCCCTAACTATGGTGTATTTGCCGAGAGCCAGGACTGGAGCCATACTTTGGGTCTCTCTGCGGATCTAGCAAACAGGGTTTCTCAGGTAAGCAATAAATACCTATTTGGATTAAATAGATCTTCCTATCCTACCACCCTCAGGAGGCAGCGCTGTGCTCCAGTGTGGGGGTTCCATCCTGGCAGGAAGTATAACCCATGCTGGGAAGGAGGTAGACAGTGGGTGTCTACAGAGGAGAATCTGAGGCTTGCATTTGGCCCTCCTGTATGCCCTGTTTTTGACGTTGACGGGTGTTAGGTAAGTCTTCCCTGCCAGTAGCTACCTGGAACAGAGGCAGGGGACAGAGTCTTCGTTCTGTCCCACAGAAAAGGAGCTGGAGGAGCGCAGTCTGCCCCGGAGGGAGAGGCTATGGATCCATAAAGGGAGCAAAGGGGAAGATGCCTCTTCCCAACCTGCAGGTGCTCTGCACCTACATAGCAATTTTGTGAAATGTATGGGGTAGGCTGTTTCGGGACAACGTTTCCTTACAAAATGATTAATTTACTCTATTTCAAGCTGTGTCTATATACAGTATTTCATGTACAATGTGACGGGAATATGGAAGACATAACTGATCAAGTAACTCTGATGGCCAGGAGATTTTACCAATTAAATATAATATAGAGGATTCTGTTTGAGTGATGGATGGTGCTTCACATTCTCACCTTTAAAATATTTTCTTATTCTCAGAAGAAGTAGCCATCATTGGAAGGAGGGGGGTGAGAAGGTTCAATGAAGAAGAAGGGGGAAGGGAAGCTCCGGATCAAATAATACAGCGTGATTGTCTCATTTCTTCAATTCAACAGAAACAGCAAAACCGCTCTGACATCAGGGACCCTGGACTAAGATGCGACTTCTTAGCCATGTGCATTTTAAAAAATATATTTTATTGATTTTTACAGAGAGGAAGGGAGAGGGATAGAGAGTTAGAAACATTGAAGAGAGAGAAACATTGATCAGCTGCCCCCTGCACACCCCCTACTGGGGATATGTACACAACCAAGGTGCATGCCCTTGACCAGAATCAAACCTGGGACCTTTCAGTCTGCAGGCTGACACTATATCCACTGAGCCAAACCAGATAGGGCAGCCATGTGCATTTTTATAGAAGTTACTTAAATGTTAATTCATCTTTAAAATCATCTCAGCAATTTCTTTTTTTTCCCTTTTATTTAGAAATAAGACGTTCTTTGCTGAGACAGGTTAAAGTATTGGCCCTCCACTCAAATGATATGGATTAGGAACATCTGGTGACTCTACCCTTGTTTTTTTATTCATGGAAAGCTTGGAAGGTTCTGTGATTTATAACTTCTGTGCCTTTTTACACACTGTCCAACTTTTTTGGTCGAATTTTATTTCATTTGGAACATTTATGTGATGACGTAATATGCCACATATGAAACTTCTCTAATGAAAACAGCCGGTGTGTCTGCCGCATGACAGGTCACGTGGCCGGCAGGAGCGCCATCTGGAGCGGACCCCGTCTCAGCCTCTCTCAGACCATCCTCTCTCAGCCTTGCCTGGGACCCTAAGACTGACACTGCCCACAGGTGGGTTCTGCAGACTCTGGGGCTGGGAGATACTCTATGAACAAAAGGGCTGGATCATCAAATCACTTGAGGAATTGTGGAATTTGGAAACTTACAAGGATTATTAGTGTGTCAAGGCTTTGAGAATTTTCTAGAGCCCTACAAAATTGGGTCTGCCCTGCTCCCGTTGCTTCCCAGACCTCATCACCCACATCTCTCTGTTGCTCTCTGGTCTCTGACTACACTGGCCTGTGGTTCCTCAGAGGCCACACCGGGCTATCTTTGCACACACTATTCCCCCTTCCCTCCCGGTGCCTGCTGGGGTCCCTCTCTTCTCCGCTCAGTCTTTTGTGAAATGCCATCTTCCCAGTGAAGCCTTCCTTGATTACCTTATTTACTTTGTACACTGTTCCCTGCTGGCACTCCCTCCTGACCTTTTCTGGGTTATGTTTCTCCATCACACTCATCACTATGACCACAATATTGCTGCATTAACAGGCCACCTCAGATTCTCCTGGCATGCAATCACAAACATTTACTTACCTTAAAGGGGTAGCACGTACCTAATCGGTCCTGGGTTCATGCCCTTGTCTGTGGCCGACCATGGGTCATCTAGCAGCTCTAGGGATATGGGCTGGGCTTCTTCACGCGTCTCCTGGATGTTGGCTAATGTAGGAGGCCTCAGGAGATGACTGGCCCATCGTGGCTCTGCAGCATGTCTCTCTCATGCTCAGGAAGCGAGCAGAGGCATAGTCTCCTGACAGTCACAGAGAAGCAAGAGCCAGCAAGCCTTTCAATGTGTGTAAGTCAACTTGCTAATGTCCTATTGGCCAAAGCAGGTCACATGGCCAAGCACAGATTCAGAGTGAGAGTGCACTACCGTGTTGCACAGCTAAGGATGTGGATAGAGGAAGAGTGAATATTTTTGCAAGCTATCATACGTATCGGAACTTTCATTTAAATGTTTTTTCCCCCTGCACTGGAATATAAGCTCCATGAAAATGGAGATTTTTATCTATTTTGTTAACTACTTTATCTTTATTCTACTTACCTAGATCTGTGCCCAGCATGTAGTATGTACTCAATAAATAATAGCTAAATGAATGAATACCTAAAAATAAATCCATTTAACTTTAACATTTTTGAATGTGTTTTTTAATAGATTCCATTTTTAGTGGAAAGACATATAGGATGTCATTTGAAACAAAAGACTCTTCAAATAGCATGCGCCTTTCTTACTGAGAATGTAAACTCCAGTAATTAATGGTAAACTATGATTTTTACTAATAGGAAAAATATATCAGTATTTATTTTGCCTCCTTGCATTCAACTAAAGTTTAGTAAGTGACATGTATGTACCAGGTTATGTACTAGATGCTGGTGGTGATGGAGAGAAAGAATACAGCTCCAGCCTCTGGGAATTCTCAGTTGAGTTGAAGAACAAATCTATAAAACAATATTGAGCAATGTGATGTGCTTCATTGTAATATATTAAAATAGTTCCCAAGTGCATAGCGGAAGAAGTGTTCAAATGTGCCATTAGATATTAGATCGAGCATGTCAAACTCAAAGGCTAACTAACGCGGGCCAAATAAATGAGGCATGCGGCCCCTGGGCCTCGAGTTTGACATGCTTGTATTAGATAGAGCATTCTAACTTTGACCTTCATAACTATTTAGACTGATACAGTTATTCTTCTAATACATTCTTATTTCCAATATTTCTGTTCATACCATTTAGTCTCTTTGTCCACTCGCATATTCACCCTTTTCTTCTCTTCTTTCTGAATCCTACCCATCCTTTAAGTCTGACCAGCAATGGAACATTCTCTGACTGAGTTCGCTTATAGTTTTCTCTGAATCTATCTGAATGTCATAGTATTTATTATCTGTATCATATTAATGCCTAGTTCCTGGGAATACCTATTCTGTGTGTATGTTTTGAATAGGCTATTTAACTCTCCTGTTGTTCACCTTTTCACATGTGGATGCCTTGCCTTTTCAAAGAGTTCATAACTATCGTGAGAGCAGAGATTTTGTTCCTCTTTTTGGAATTACTAAATGGAATGCTCACTATAGTAGGCACTCAGATCACTAATTAGAAGGATATACTGAAAACTGAACATTTTAATCACCACCCATCACCAGATTATGGTGAGGCCTGATGCACATGTGGGCTATTGGTACCATCCTTATCTATGTTGAAAACCAGTGACTACTTTATATGAAGCTGTAACCACAAACCAATATTTTTAACAGGCTAAAACAAAACTGGCCATTTTAATAGAGTTTGGAAATGAATAAGAGAATATTTTAAAATGCCAAACTATAAATGCATGAGGAATAAAGAAATGTCTCTATTGGCAAAGAAAATGTTGGAAAGGGGAATTAAAAAAGCAAAGAGGAGTTACCTGATGTTCTGGGCTCCAGGGCAAAGCAGTGAAGCATTTACCTTTTAATGAGTTTTGAAATGTCTACGCACCTGCATTACCTATTCATCAGCCCCATAAAATGGTCCTTTAGGGGTAAATTCTGCTTAACATGGTACTTGATATGTGGGAAATCCCCCAAATTAACCACAAAGCTAACAAGTCAATTCATTTAGAAGAATTTGAATCTTGTATTTGACTTGGATGCCTTTGAAAAAGTCAGAAAGCATTTCATCAAATATTCTGAGTATTTACTGAAAAAAAGTATGCTAAAAGTCATAACATGATGATAAGAAAAGGGAAATTGTTAGTTTAATCATAGTCATATTAATTAATACATAATCTATTCAGATCCTGTTTAGGACTTTGTCTCAATACATCTCTGAGGTATTAGCTATAGATGATTCTGAACTCCCTTTTGCTGATTTTCCATTCTCTAAGGAACTTGTACACTTATTCATGGCAATCACATCTTCGGGAGGGGATGCTGTGTACAGCTGACAGATGAAATGATTGCTTATGAACTTATTTCCCAGTTTAAATGAATATATGTGGTTGGAAGTCTCATTGACATTTGCATAGCATGAGTCATTCGTTTTTTATTCCTTTCAGAATAAGCTGACAAGGGTGTCTCCCACTTACATGACTGAGGAAACTGCGGCTGGACTCAGAGTGATCTCACAAAGGTCAGAGTTCATACCTAAAATTATTTCTTTACTCAAGAACTGGTGTTGGCTATAAAATGTATGAACACAAACATATATGCTAGAACACATATAAATTTTAAAAGAGATATGTCATTTTTGCCATTTCCTTTAAAACTTGAACCTCTTTCATGCTCATATTTTCCATTCCTTTACCCTATATGTAGATATTATAAGGAAAAAGATTGTTATTTGATTACATTAAAATCAACCAGTCCTAGGTAATGCAAAAAGACAAAAAAGGAAACAAAAGGTGTATAGATTGGGAAGGAAGATAAAATTATTGTTGTTCACAAGCAAAGTGATTATCTTTGTAGATAATAAAGGGAATTAGCAAAATAACTCCGGGAACGAATGAGCAATTATAGCAAGGTTGTAGGATACAAAGTTAATGTATAGAAGTCAATCACTTTCCTATATACTAGCAATGAAAAAGTGGAATTTGAAATTAAAAACACAATACAATTTTCATTAGCAGCCCCAAAAGTGAAATACTTAGGTTATAAATCTGACAAAATATGTACAAGATCTATGTGAATCTATGTGATGAAAGCTACAAATCTCTAATGAAAGAAATCCAGGAAGAACTAAATAATGGAGAAATAGTTCATGCTCATGGATGTGAAAACTCAATATTGACAAGATGTCAATTCTTCCAAAACATGATAAATAGATTTAACACAATCCCAATCAAAATTTCTCCAAGTTATTTTGTGTAGATTGACAAACTGATCCTATAGTTGAAATGGAAAGGTTAAAAGACCCCATATAGCCAACACAATATTGAAGGGGAAGGACAAAGTTGGAGGACTGGCACTACCTGATTTCCAGATTTACTACAGTTACTACAACCTAATCAACACAGTGTGGTATTGGTGAAAGAACAGACACGTAGATCAATAGAAACAAAGAGAGAGCTTAGAAATCGGTCCGTATAAGTATGATCTTTGACAAAGGAGCAAAGCAATGGAATGGAGCAAATACAGTCTTTTCAACAAACGGGTCTAGAACTACTGGACATCCAGATGTGAAAAATGAAACCTTATACCCTTCATAAAATTAAAATTGTTCATAGACCTATGAATGTAAATGCAAAATGCAAAACTATAAAACTGGAAGATAATAACATAAGAGAAAACCTAGATGACCTTGGATAAATTGATGACTTTTTATATACAAGACCAAAGACATGATACCTGAAATAACTAATTGATTAAATGGACTTCATTAAGATTTAAAATATCTGATTCATGAGAAACGATGCCAAGAGAATGAGAAGATGAGTGAAAAACTGGTTGAAAATGCTTGCAAAAGGCACATCTGATAAAGGACTATTTATATAGAATATAAAAGAGCTCTTGAAACTCACCAATAAGAAAACAGACAACCTCATTAAAAAAATGGGCCAAAGACACATCACCAAAGAAGATAAATAGATGGCAAATAAACTTATGAAAAGGAGTTCCACATCATATGTCCTCAGGCAAATGAAAATTAAAACAATGAGACACCACCACATACCTATTTGAATGTGAACACTGACGTCAAATGCTGTTGAGCAGGTGGTGGGCATGCACTGTGGTACAGCCACTTTATATAACATTTTGGCAGTTTCTTACAAAACTAAATAAACTTTTACGATGCGATACAGTAATCATGCTCCTTGGTACTTACTCAGAGGAGTTGAAAACTTGTGTCTATACAAATACCTGCACACTGATGTTTATAGCAGCTTTATTCACTGTTGCCAAAACTTAGAAGCAACCACAATGTCCCTCAGTAAGTGAATGGATAAATAAACTGTGACACATCAGGGGTTGGGAATGTCCAGCGCCTGCCATATAAGGCCCATGGAATCATTTGGTCTGGCCTTGCCAAGGCATCAGGGGGAGTTAATTAAATATTTGACCAACTATACCAGGCTAGTTTTTAAGTTGATAATTTTGTATGGACCACAATGGTGTTATAAATATCCAAATGGCCCTTGGCAGAAAAAAGGTTCCCCACCCTTGATTTAGACAGTCAAATATTATTCAATGCTGAAAAGAAATGAGCTCTCAGGCTGTGAGAGGACATGAAGGAACTGATATGCATATGACTAAGTGAAAGAGGCCAATCTGAAAGGTATGCGTACTGCATGGCTTCAAGCATGACGTTCTGGAAAAGGCAAAACTATGAGGACAGTACAAAACTCAGTGGGTTTCTAGGGTTTGGCATGTGTGTTTGTCGGGGGCACTTGGAGAGGGTTGCATAATAGGAACACAGAGAATTTTTAGGCTCTGTTTGATGCAATATTTCGGAGAACATTTTTATACCATATTTTATTTTCATTAAATTTAGCAGACTTATTCTCAAACATTCAGTTGGAAATTTTCAGAACAGAATGGAGAAGACGTATTACCCCCTTCTTCTCTCTCTCTTTCTTCTATAAATATTAAAAAATAGGAGGCATTTCGTCATTAAAGACCAGTGTAGAAGTTTATAAATATCTATTCTGTAGTACAGCATTTAGATACATGAAAACATTAATTTTCTGTATTATTTTATCTTGCCAAATGACAAGGAGTTCCTCAAGGAACTCTAAAATATGCCTGCTGTGTGCTCTTGGCTCATTGCACCTCCAAGTTTCTGGCATAAACCACTAAAGGAAATTAAAGGAAAATATGCTCTGTTCAATTTGATAGGAACATCTGCATTTTGCAGAAAGGAGATTTACATATTATATATTTGACTTTACACTTTTGCAGACTCCTTTTAACTTTTCACTCATACCACAGGGCCGAAATGGGCAACTTAAGGGCCATTTGGGAACGCTGCATAATGTTGCATCATGTCAGATAAACTTGGCATTCCTGGGGAAAGGGGATATTCTGGTGGGACCAAAGGAATATGTGGGTGGGAACTGGACTATTGGAGTTGCTATGCATGTCTCCAGCCCGGTGTGACTAACAGAGAAGCATCCAAAATCACACTTGCCTAAAGGCACATTTTGAATGCCACAGATTATTATTCATTAAGTGTATGACTTCCTAATAGCACCCTAATATCCAGCTTTGAAAAGCAAGCAAAATAGGAACTTTTCAAAACAGAAATAAAAGATATCTGTTCCCTAATCCAGACTTTCCTCCCCTTAGTCAGAATTTTTAAACTATCATCTTTCTCTTGTTCTTACATCAGTCTTTGTTGGCGAAGTTTCTAAATTGGGGAGAAAAGTGAAAATATTGTCAGGAAAAAAATATGTTTTCTTAAAGAATTTATGGTGCATTCTTCATAACATATGTTTATAACTAAATATAAATATCATAGTTTAATCCTAAGTACTGTCTCTTAGTAGGGCAGTGGTTCTCAAACTTCTGGCCCTTTAAATACAGTTCCTCATGTTGTGACCCAACCATAAAATTATTTTCGTTGCTACTTCATAACTGTAATGTTGCTACTGTTATGAATCATAATGTAAATATCTGATATACAGGATGGTCTTAGGCGACCCCTATGAAAGGGTCGTTCGACCGCCAAAGGGGTCGCGACCCACAGGTTGAGAACCACTGCACTAGGGGACGTGAGCGTGCTTAATTAGCCATAATTGAGCTTGATGTGACATATTTTGTGCTCAGTTTAGAGGTAGGCAAACAGACATGAAAGTGACACAGACCTCAGCCCAGGGGCAGAGACTGTGTGCTATGTGCCCAGGACAGTTCTCACCCACAGGAACCTAACCCGCCTCCCTGAGATCAATGCCTCTGCTTTCAGGGAGCATGAAAATGTCCTGGGAAATTCTGAGAGGAATTAAACAACAAGGATGGGAGCATTTTAAGGATGAGGCTTAGGAGTCTCTTGGGAAAACAGAGCTTTAAAAAGTCCAGACTCTAAAATAGCAGACAAAAACATGTGTACAATGTTAAGAGGAAACCCCATAACCATTTTTTTACTTAATTACTGGTGTAGTATATGTGAGATTCATGCCCTTCCATCTCTTGCCTACCTACACCCCTTGGACAATAGAGATGGAGGCGGGGGGGGGGGGGGGGGCGGCGGGGCAGCAGGAACAAATCAGAGATAGTTTCTTAAAGATTCAGAAGGAAAAGGCTGGTCTGGAGCCAAATATCTATAGTCTCTGCTTTACTTGGAGTAAAAAAGCAGTTTTTCCAAAAATCACTTTGCTGATAGGCCCACTCTTTGTTTCTTTTAAAAATACATTATTAAAAATCTTCTGTAAATGACTGTCTGTAAGGAATGTGGAAGTATTCTGGAATATCTAAATGCTTCCAGATGCTCTCTTAATTTTTAAAATATTTCTTAAAGGGGATTTCCGGCTAGTTGGCAGCAACAGAATAGAATTTCTCTGTCATTTTTTATTCTTGTTTCTGTTTCTATTATTGGATTTCATAATGCGTCATGTGATTTACTTTGGAGTGACAATAAAATGCATTCATGCAGAAATTTATATTACTTCTTAATTACCTGTTAAAAGTATATTTTTTCCATTAGTTTAGAGTTGCTCTAGTTAGCAGAGAATGATACATTATGATACAGTGCTCCCTTGCTGAAGCTAGAAAATCAGAAGTAGATGGAAGGTACTTTGCCAAAAGACATCACGTATAGAGATAGAGATTAAACTGAGGTTCGAAATCAGACATCTTTCCCTAAGCTCACAGACGCGCCACGGTTCAATCCTTGCAATGCCCAGCAAAGTGCGCCCAGAAAAGGAAGAGGTCCCCGATTTCTGGAGATGGTGTGTAGAAAAGGAAGGAAAGGTTGTGATTCAGGAAATTTCCCTAACCTAGGACCTAAACCTGGTTAGCATCCCTATAGACTGAAGGTAGTATTGCATCTCAAAGATTAGAGAGATGTCTATCATACGTCTCTGCCATAGCAGTAGTACCACTTATGTTTCCTCCCAGCCCCACTTCTTTAGGAGAGAAACGGAAATATCTCTAATTCTGAGATCTTTCTTCAGGTCTAAGCTGTGTGCATAAGTAGTGAATACCAGACACAAAGGATGGGGTAGGTAGTCCCTCTCATGAATTTTAAAATAAGACCATTGAAAGAATGAATGACTCATTTGTGGAGAACTGAGGTGGAAAATTATGTAGTTCCTAGGATGAAGGCTGCCATTTTTGATTGGCACTGGTGGTGAGCACAGACATCAAGTCACAGAAGCAGAAATAACAGAAACAGAGAAACAGAAAGATATTGCCCTCAAGACCTTCCTGAGGGCTGACTATGTTTTAACTGTGCTCCAAGCTGGGCAAAGGTTGTCATCTGTAGCTCCCAAAGAAATGTCCATGATGTCCTAATGCCTGGAACTGATAATTGCTACCTTATTTGGGCAAAGGGCTTTTTCAGATGTGTTGAGAATCTTGAGATGGAGGGATCCTCTTGGATTACCTGGGTGGACCCTAAATGTCATCATAAGCACCACAAGAGACAGGCAGAATGAGATTAGAGCAACAGAGAAGAGAATAAAGCAGGGTAACCACAGGGGCAGAGTTTGGAGTGCTGTGGCCACAAATCCAGGAGTGCTGACAGCTACCAGAAGGTGGAAGTGTCAAGGAACAAATCCTTCCTAGAAACTGTGGCAGAAGTGCAGCCCTGCTGACACTTGTCTTGTCTCAGTTAAACTGATTTCAAACTTCCAGCTTCTGGAACTTTGAGATACTAGATTTCTGATGGTTAAGCCACCAGGTTGGTGGTCATTGTTATGGAAGGTTAGGAAACTAATACAGATTTTTTTTTTTAAAGTATGAAGTAAAACTTTCTGCTCCCAAGTAGTCCTAAATCAATTAGAGGAGAACATCAAACACCCAATTAACAAAAAAGAAGTAATAATTTCCTGATTAAAGGGATTGATTAGCAAATATAACCAAATGGCTATGAATGAACAAATAACTTCTAGTAATTTGATTTCTAAGATGTGCTAAAGATGGCATTAGAACTGAGCCAAGAAGTCAAACATATTTAGTTTGAACTAAGAATATTTTAAAATTTCTGTGACAAAGCCCATAAGTGCATGATTAATACATTATATCTTCACTCCCCCCCCCGCTTCCCGTCAAATAAAAATAATGTATAAAAACCAGAGATTGAAATTAAACTGAAATATCACAAGATATTAGGCAAGACTATGGGCAGTGGATCACTGTGTTTATTGTTAAAGGTATGAATTTCTTTGAAATCTTCCATTTGCAAAAGACTAAGCTACAGTTCTCAAAATGTATAAAACAGATCAAAAGCTACAGTGCTCAAAATGTATAAAACAGATCTTAAAATTTGGTTTTAGCTTTTTTTCTCCCAAAGGTGTGAAAATGCACATTTGACATTACTAAACCTGAAAATGACTTTTCCCACCCCATATATTTTTTGAATTATCTCAATTTTTCTTGTGGCTGATTAATTGCATCTTTTTTTACAGGAAAGGAGAAAGGACTATATATTTATTAAAAAGTAAAATCAAATGCAGAGGAGCACATTAGTGGAGGAGGAATGGAGTTCAAATGTATCATAAATCCAAATGCCTTGCTTTCTAAGTTTAGAGGCTGAGGCACTCCTGTGCTGCTGGAATGTTGGGACTGGAATTCTGCAAGAGGGAAGCTCCCAAGGGTCATGGCCCCGGAGCACTCCCTGCCTGCCGCCTGCCAGGGCTGCTTTTGAGCATTCTGTCAGTTGTGTTGCTAGTATGTTAAACTGATCCCTTCCAGACAGGAATTAGTACGTATTATGCTTAGATTAAAAAGTGCCAACATGACATTACGCATGGAAATTCCCAACAATTCTGAGTCAAGTTCAGGTTGCATAAGATAAAAATATATAAGGCCAAATTCCTCAGAAACTATTACCAAGAAAAAAACACCACCACTCCAAAATAAAAATGAAAATGAGGTACACTAGCTCTGACGGACATTAAATCCTTGCCAATGGTCAATGCTCTCTTCCTGGGCATCTGAAAGATGACCCTTCCCAGACCCCTTGCAGTGAGGTGGGCCATTAGCTAGATCTTACCCATGAAATGTGAGCGGAAAAGCCACCGTGCAATTTTCTGTTTCTGCTTTTCCACTGGAAGGAATTCTGAAGCCACAGTTCTGATCGTGAGCTTACATTATGTGAAGTAAAATGAAATCTTGTATTGAACATTCAGGGTTAACAAAAAATAAGCCTTTGTTATATTAAGACACTTAGATATCAGACATAAGTTTCTACTGCAGCATAACCTGCAAACTTACCCTGGCTAATATAGCAGTCAACCAAATATATCAATAGAGAAACAAAATTTTATGTTAACCCAGCGCCCCCCCCCCCCCCCCCGGCAAAAAAAGAAGCTATTACAAGGAAAAGACAGAAAAAGGAGACCAGTGGGCTGAAGATAATGGCATTGGCCAAGGGCGTGCTGTTGGCAGTAAAGGCTAAAGAGGAGGAATGCTATTTGGGTAGTGATTTTAATATTATCTTATTTTCACTCATTTATCTGATATCTGGTGGGGTCTGAGGACAATTGGATTTTTTGGGTATTGTCCCAACATAGAGTGTTATTTTGGTCTTAGACGTAGAATTATAGTTTAAGTACTGTAATTAATATTACTCCTCGGTGATGAAAACAAACACTACAGCTCATGCATGCTTCACCCTGTCTGTTTCCTTTATCAAGGTTCATACACAGGTGCAAAGGGATCGATCAGTGCACCACGTGTTGACAGAATAAAAATGTTAACATGCCAATGTCCATATCTCATAATCAAGTGCATAAACATTCCTTTTTTGTTGTTTAAATATACTGTAGTTATCCACAGAAGTCAAGATAGTTGCCTCAAGATAAGAAAACAACATTAAAGGTCTTTCCAACTCAAATGTAGAGTGTAAGTGTGTAAGAAGAAGACCATTAATAAAGCAAACGTGTTCGGATTAAAAGTTAGCAGGATTAAGAAAACTGCAAACTGGTTTGGAAAATCCTCTAAGAAATTCAGACCTTTCTGTTGGGGATCTGACCCTAGCCACAAGGCTGGGACATGGATGTTTGTTATTACTCAGCTTTCTGTATTCTGAAAACCTCCAGGCAACTAGCACACATCTTTGAAGCCTTCCTTGTCCCCAGGTTATCAAGTTATCGACTTCTGCAAATCAGTGCCTCCCAACCAGTCAGCAGTAGGCCAGGCTTTGTGTGTCAATGTCAATAGAAGGTCGGCTGGGAAACACCCTATCATCCTCACAGTAAATGATGCTGCTTCTGAGAAGATTATTTCTGCTTTTATTCAGGATAAATTCACATATATTGCTCCCTAAATACTCCTACAAGCACACAGCCATTGAAAGATGTAGGTCATGTCATGAAAAGTAGGAAACATCACATATCAGCTGCAGTTTTCTTTTCTTTGGGGAAAAAGCAACATGAAGAATTCAGAATAATAGGCTAACATTATCATCTAAAAATTCTCTTTCCATACTTTTCGCCTGTGAGCCTTTGCTTCTCTGTTTCTCTTTCCCAAAGATAAAAGTCTGATATTTCAAATAAAGAAATGACAGAAGAAAATGGGACCCATTGCTGAGAAAAGAGGCAGAGGACAAGCAGCTTTTGATGCAAACCAATTCCTGTTAAAGAAAAGAAAATACCAGGTAAATCTTATAAATTCCTGTGTTAGAATCCTTGATTGGTATGGAAACCAAGGGTCCTTATGACTTTGATTAAATATAGCCTTAAATCCTAGTTCTATAAGTCCCTCCCTCCTTCCCTCCCTCCCACCCTCTGAGACCTAGCCTTTCCCTAGGATAATCAGCAACCCCTGAGCAGAAGAGAGTGGTCTGGAACTGACTGACAGTCGCACAATCAGGACCTCTGGCAGGCTAAAGATATCTTGACCTAAGTTATGTTTCAGCTCCTGAGCCCTAAGGTGGACACCCGCCCCCAACCCCCCCCAAAAAAAGCTCTTTCCCATGAGATGGACAGAGGAACACTGGAACAGTCCTGAGCACTGTCCTCAGGACCTGAAGAAATGACTCATGACCCTTACCTCACCTCTGACCCATCAACTCCCAGCATGGCCCCCAACCCCTAATGCACAGCGCCTTGTGATTTTGCCCTGTGAAATCTGTAACACACAGGCCATTGGGGAGTTTGAGCTTTTGAGCATTAGCTTCCCACTCTCCTGGGTGGCACCATTCGTAATGAAATAGCCAATAAACACCAACTGCAGTTCTCAGTGTTTAGTGTTTGTCTCTGCTAGCACGGTGAGGAGAATGCTTTCTGATCTGTAACAGAATCTCCATTTAGATCATAATTCAAATAAACTCACTAGAAGTTAACAGAATCTGGAATGGGATTTTCTGGCTGTCATAGAACTTCAGCTAAGCCTCAAATTTAGGATACTATATGGTAATAAGCCCATATTCCAGACAGAGCTGGCTGCTGGCTGTATACATGCAGGACTTACCAACATGAGAAGAGCTGGCCCAGTGACCATTGCCCACCTTTGGGAATCCTAGAGGGCGATCCTTGAGAGGCCTTCTTCTAGGAGTGGAGAGAGAGCTTTGGTTTCCTCTTTTCCTTCAGGGGTAAAGCATGGAGAGGTGGCCTCTCTGATCCCCGCTCCCTCTCATGCCAAAGTCTGGGAAGGTTTCGGAGAATGAAATGTAGACGATGGAGCCGCCTAGAGAAACAAGAACCTGACCTCTCCCTTCCAGATGGGAAGGCGCGAGCTTTCGCCGCTCGGTCCAGCCTCCGTGAAGCCGCCGAGATGGAGCTTAGTGAGGAGTTCTTGCTCCAGATTCTGTCACGTCTCCAGGGACTTGAGAACATGGTTCACACCAAGGTTGGCTTTTAGCTAAGAAGGGCTGATTGGCTGAAATGGACATGTGTGGAGGGCTAGGGGCTCATAATGAACTGTAGATCCAGGTTTGGTGTGGCAAAGATGCCGTAGGTCCTGCCTGCTGGTTCCTAGCTGTAAGTGGCTGAGGATGTGTCCAAACTAAAGAAGGATTTGAAGAGCCTGGCTAAGGAGTGTCCTGTCCATATCAGGGACTGTGGGGGACCCACCAGGTGCCCCATTATACCATTGTCCCCTTCCATCATCACCCGTCTGTCCTGATGAGGGCAGATGGAAAATGTATGTCTGAGCAGACCCCACTTTGAATAGAATTAAACCAGACTGGACACTTTTAATACTTGAATGTGGCTAGAAAGTGAGAGGATATCTGGTAGTTGTAGAAAAGGGGGTGCCCACAGCATTCTGAAGACAGTGATGGGAGAGAAATCATGTTGTCTCCTGTGTATACAGGGCCAAATATTGTCACTTTATTTGGGGCCACTGAGTATCACAGTAAAATACACGGGCTGGGAAATTGGGGGGTAACATGTCAACCTCAGAAATTAAACAGTGACTAGATCCCATTGTTTTTACTGTTTGAACCCATTGGAATAGAAAATAAAGCCCCCATCTGTACCTTCCAGGGATGGGTTTGTAGGAGGCTGCGCACAAACATGTGGAGGAGCAGAGGCTGCCTGAGGACGCGAGGAGAGCACAGTCTTCCCTCCCCTGGTCCTGAGGTAAGCATCTGCCTCATGTCTCTGCCAGGCTGGTGGACATGGCTGCTCTGTTGCCACTTTGCCTCTTTCCCCAGTGACTGGTCCTGTATGTGTGTCATGCATGAGCCTGAGAGCCAAGGTCTCTGTTGTTTCTGCCCCACGAACCGGTGCTGAGTAATCTATTCCCACAGCTTCACACAGGGTGCCTCACTACAAATGGAGAACATGGTTAATCTCCTGGTCTGAGTTGGAGGAGACCGGGGGTTCTATGGCTGAGACCAGAAAGGCAGCAACAGCAGAAAGCAGACCCTGTTGTTTTATTGTGGCCTCAGATCTCATTTTTTTAATATATATTTTTATTGACTTCAGAGAGGGGGAGAGAGAGATAGAACCATCAATGATGAGAGAGAATCACTGATTGGCTGCCTCCTGCATGCCCGCTACTGGGGATCAAGCCTGCAACCCAGGCAAGTGCCCTGACCGGGAATCAAACCGTGACCTCCTGGTTCATGAGTTGATGCTCAACCACTGAACCACATTGGCCAGGCTCAGACCTCATTTTTAAGACAGAAAAAAAAACATCCTGTTGGGTTATTTATTTATCCATTTTCTGTCCTGCTCTCTAGAATGTAAGGATATTCCATCACTAGAAAATAGATATAAGTTTTTGACGATGAATGAATAAAATCTCTTCGTGGTAAATATACCAATAATCATGGATATCTGTATTAAAAACCGGTTAGTATCCAGGCACTGGGCAACCACTTTACATATAGGGAGGGTCTTAATTCACACTTTTCCATGGTGTGGGGGGGGTGTATTACATTCCTGTTTTAGCTGAAATGTGGGGCTTGGCAGGAATAAGTAATTTGCAAGGAAGGGGAATAGTTGGATGAACCCAGCTATGCTTTTCCCACAAATCATGCTGCTGTTGTGTTGCAAACAATGGTTTGCTTATTTTTTTTCCTCATTTAAAAAAAATCCCAAGAAGTCCAGCAGTTATACAGAATTACAAATGAAAAACTAGCAATGGCATAGAATTTGGGAACATATATTGCATACTAGATTCTTAATAGTAATGATAAAAGAAGAAAATACTAATATTCTTATTCACAATTTAATTTGCTGCTAACTGATTTAATGAACTTCACTATTTCAGCCACAATCAATTATTTTGACTCAGTAACATAACCAAGTATAACACATACCTCTTTCAGTGTGGTTATTAAAGATCACACATAAAGTCACCTGACATACATATGCACTTTTTGTCCAAGGGTTCAAATAGTTTAATAATCAGATGGCAGGTGGCCCTTTGATAGCCAAAGTGCAGTGAGCTCAGGTAATGACTGCTGTACGAAATCATCAATTCAGTAAGGTGTCATGCAACACCTTCATGAAGAAGAGATACTGTCTCAGACTTTAAAACATGTAAAACACTTGGATGGTAAAGACAGTATTTGAACATGTGCAGCAAGTATTCTGCTGGGTGCGTGCTCTGAGAAGTGTTCGCTGTCCTGGCTTAGGCAGCAAAGACTGTGCAGATCGGTTCTATTGGGGATGACACATTTCCCCAGCGGAAAGTGCTTTCTGATACAAAACGGAACCCCTTATGGAACCTGAGGAGTTATTTTAGGAAATGAAATATTACTTCCATGCAGCCCATTGAGCCAGGATCTTTTTATAAAACAATGGATCTCTTTGCATGTAAGTGCTGAATAGGAAAATCCAAGGTACATTTAACCTTTGTTTTATTCCAGAATTATTCTCTGTGATATTTTAAGAGGGATACTTGGGAAAAAAATGCCGAATTTATCGCTATGCCTTCTTATTAAGCAAAAATAAAAATTTAAAAAAGGACAAATGCAATGGAGGGACTTAAGCAGAGAAGTCTCTAATAAATTGAAAGCTCAGTAAACAGCTTTTGAAATAAATGCATTAGGAAGAATTTTGGATACAAAACATTTCTTCATGGTATATTTAATTCATGGTACTCTTTTAGAGTCTCTTAGAAGTCTTTAGAAGCTATGTGATAGGTTGGTGATCAATAAAATGTATGTTTCTATTGCATGAAAAGTAGCCTTCTGGCATACTCCCACCCCACCGCCCCCAAAAAAAAGAAAAAAAAGAAAAAAAGGTAATGTTGCTGGTGAAGAGTTTGGGACTATTTTCTTTTATGAAGATTTTCCTAATAATCTACTGCACTGCCTTTCCTCACTGGCTTTTGAGCTTTCATTCCCAAATCTGAAATCATACTCAGACTATGTATATGTGCGAATGTCATGTATCATTCAAACATTTTCCACTTAAGCCAAAAGTTCTCGTGTGTAGAAGCCCTTTAATGTAGAACTTGAAGGGAGGTGTGGGAGTAGTACTTTTGTGTGTGTATGTGTGTGTGTGTGTGTGTGTGTGTGTGTGTGTGTGTGTGTGTGTTCAGTCCTATGATAAACTGTGAAAATCATCTTTCCAATAGAACAAAAGAACGTAAGTTTTAAATTGATTCCATAAACGCTGGTACCTGCTGATTTACTCTACACACTCATACGTGAAATAGAGGCTCAAATTTTAGCTCTGTTATGAAACCACATTGGTAGAGTAACACAGAATCACTGGGAATGCATTTGATACAGATAATGACAGGGTCCGTCAACACTGCCTACAAAGCACAATAAGAATCCTGCCATATTAAATGGGACAATCTCAGGAGACTACAATTCTCATCCGTTTCATCTAGTCACCTTCTTCCAGTCCTCTTTACCTGTCTAACTTCTCTGCTCAAAGATCCCACTTGTCTCTGACTCTGCGATGGACTCCAAACCTCCCACTTGTCACTGAGCCCTCCAGAACCTGGCTCCACTTCACCTATTGTCTTAGATCAGTTCCTATGTCAGATTATATTTCCAATAGTGTCTGTAGCAAGATCTCACACTGCACATGTTATGTTTACAGTATAACCTTGACATTTCCCCCATGGAGGGGGTGTCTGTGTCCCCTTTTCTGGAATCTGGGTGGACCTTTGTGACTACCTCAGCCATTAGAGTGAGGTTAGATCACAAAAACGCCATGCTCCTCCTTGTCATTTCGGAAGGTTCAAGCCATGCTGTGAGGAAGCCCAACTAACCCATTTGGAGAGACCACATAGAAGGGCTATGCTTAACACGCAGCCAATAGTCAACATCTTCCCCTGGACAAATGAGTGGTGACATTTCAAAATGATTTGAGCCTCTAGCTTTTGATTCACTTCTAGCTTTCAAGTCTTCCCAGCTGAGACCCCAGGTATTGTGAAGTAGACATAAGTGGCCCCCACTGGTGCCTGTCTAAATTCCCGACCCACAGAATCTGTATCATAAATATAGTTGTTTTATACCACTGGGCTTTGGGATGGTTTATTACAGGGGTCCTCAAACTACAGCCCGCGGGCCACATGTGGCCCACCAAAAACATTTGTTTTTTTACTTCAAAATAAGATATGTGCAGTATGCATAGGAATTTGTTCATAGTTTTTTTTTTAAACTATAGTCCGGCCCTTCAATGGTCTGAGGGACAGTGAACTGGTCCCCTGTTTAAAAAGTTTGAGGACCCCTGGTTTATTACATAGCAACAATAATTGGAATGGTCTCTCTAATTACATTTTAAACTAGCTGAATTCAAGAGGAGGAAATTCTTGTGAGAATACAAGTGCACCTCATCATAAGAGCTTGAAAACAGAAACGGAAAATTCATCAGGAACAAAGGTAAGTATTAATTCCATTTGTCTGTAGGTCAGCCTATCTGCTATCTCATGGTCTCTGCTCTATTTTTCTCTTGGCAGTCCAACTTTCTTCGCTTTTCAGTGTACACGGTCATCTACATCACCTCAATTTAGGCTGTAAGGTGACAAAGATTAGTATTTACTAGCCCAGTTTCCTATTTCTGGGACAGTGATTTTCTCTGAAGGTCCCTCCAGTCAATTTTGGCCAATAGATCAAATGTTGCCATATAAGCATACTATTGCCCATCTCTACGAAGGGGACCGTTATAAAAAGAATGTTCCTAGTCAATCACCTTTGAGAAGTAGAGCCTGAAACAAGGATTGAAGGGCTAATATTTTATTTAGGAGATGCAAGCCCGTTGTGGAGGGTATAAAAGAAAAGGGAAAAAAGGATATGAAGCTAATGAAGAGGGAGGCAATGTGCTAGGATACCTTGCCATGCTGTTCCCACTTCACAGTAGCCTAAATAGAGACCAAGGGATTGCTTAGCAGGTAGGTCAGCCGACACTGGTGACTTCCTGAGAAATATCACCCTATGAGAGAGAGACTTCCTCACATTTCAACAGTAACTCAGGAAATCTGATGTCAATGGCCACACTGACAGAGAGAGAGAGAAAGAAGGCGGCTGCCAAGAGAATCTGAAGAGGTGCTTATGGTAGCATAATGGCATTGCAAAAATGCCCATGGCTGTTTCTCTGAAACCTGTGAACATGTTACATTACCTGGTAAAGGGACCTTACATAGGGAATTCAGGTTATGAACCTTCAGATAGGGAGATTATCCCGGACAACCTGGGTCGACCCAATCTAAACACAGGCGCGTTTAAAGGTAGAGGAAGGTGGCAGAAGGGGGAGTCAGAGAGGTGTGAAGTGTGAGAGGCCTGCTGCCATTGTTGGAGGAGCCACATGGGAGGTGTGAGAAGACATGTGGGCATACTCTAGGAGCAAATACAGGCCCCTGTCTGATAGCCAGGAAGGAATGGGGACCTCCGTTCTACAACTTCAAGGAACAAATTCAGCCCATGACCTGAATGAGCTTGTAAACAGTCTCCAAAAAAAGCAGTCAGTCTTCAAACTCCTGACACTCTAAGCCAGGGTCAGAGTAGAACCATAATATATACAGGCTTTATTACTGTATGCAGGCTTCTGACCTATAAAAGTAGGAGATAATAATTGGATGTTGTTTTAGGCCACTAAACTTGTGATCATTTATTATCACAGCAATGAAAAACTAATATTTTACATGAGGTTTAAATCCCCATGCAGAGGTCAGATACTCAAAGTTGTCTCATATCTACCAAATATAATTTCCCACCATTTTCCTGCCTGAACCAATAGGATATTCTTGCTCACTGCTCACCAGGTAGAGTATCTGCCATTACACTCCTGTTCTTATTCCTTTGTCCACATTCATCTCCCTTTTATTTTGGTATTGTTGTGTCTGTGAAAGAACTTCCAGCCTATAGGAAAGTTTTATAAGGGTTTACTTGAAATTGCTGAGTACATGCCCTGAAGCAAAATCTCCAGATTGGGAAAATGAAATCCATTGGTTGTAGATTGTGGGGGGCGGGAGAAAGCAAAGCAGGGAAATCTCCAGGGTTGGACAAAAGGCAAAATGGGGAAACACATGTGTCTTCTACATCAGTCAGTACGAGATAGTTAACACTGACATTTACCACACATAGAGATGGTATGCGGGCAAGAAGATCACAATGAGGGTTTCATGGTCTCGGCAGTGTTCTTGTGCTGTGGTGCTGGCGGCTATGCCTTTGACATTTCAAAAGTATGTTATAGTAGATGCACAAGAACAATGGGCAGGGTTCACTTAAGGTAAAACTTGACCTTTGCTAAGGAAGATCTCTAGGTGAGGGATGTGACTACCCGCCATGGCCTGCCCCGTTAGGAATTTATGATGAGACTATCCTGTGTGGATACTTTCAGTCACTGCCATGTGACCCCCTGAGCTTTTCAGGTTTATTATACAGTCCCTTTTTCATTATTTTCTCTCTTACTTTCCCTTCCTCTAAAAAAAAAAACACAAAACACAAAACCATGGAAGTATGATATTAACAATCATGAGTTGATATGCCAACTCACTGTGGAAAATGTTGACTAATAAAACTACCAGGATACCAGATTTCTCCCTTCATAACTACTTTCTTAGTATACATTTGAATAAATGCATGACAAATTGATAAGATTAAAATAGTTTTAGTTGACACCAATCATAACTGGAGCATAAGAAATTCAGATAAGTTCTTTCAAATGACACTTGCCTAATGCCTTCCCCACTTCCTGTTGTCAAAAATTCCCTGAGGTAAATCACCTGCACAGTATAATCAAGAGAACAGCATGCATGCCCAAGGGCCGCTGTGGATTCTGAATTGTTAGTCCCGTTGTTATTCTGGTCTATTGGTCCAAATTGTGCTCCTACATATCTGAATATTGTCAAGCTAGGATCTTTCAGGAGTTAAAAAGTCCATTTTAATTAGTTACCTCTCATTATAATTGTTCAGTTCTTGTTCGTTGTTCTTATTTTTTAATACATATTTTTATTTCAGAGAGGAAGGGAGAGGGAGAGAGAGATAGAAACACCAATGATGAGAGAGAATCATTGATCGGCTGCCTCCTGCACTCCCCTTACTGGGGATGCAGCCTGAAACCTGGCCTTGTACCCTGACTGGGAATCAAACTTTGATCCTCTGCCTCATAGGTTGAAGCTCAGCCACTGAGCCACACCAGCCAGGCCAGTACTTGTTCTTGGTCAGGGTTTGACTCTGTATTTCTTCAAAAGTTTGTAATAATCCAAGGGTAGCTGGTACATGTCTAAGACACACCTGATGGTATCCATGCTTTAAAAAGCAAATTTATTGGTATATTAATTTGACACTGTATCTGGAAGAGGCACAGAATGTATGATGAAAGTGCTTTTTTTTTTTTTTTTTTTTTTTTTACAAATATTCAAACCAGACAGATCTGATTGGAAACAGAGGTAAAAAGTGACTCCTGTGCCATCTGATAAGAACCATTTCTTAAACTTGTCACATAAAACATTCTGTTGTGCTTCAGGCTGTTAAAAATAATTTCACGCACAGGAACACAGTCACTTGAGGCAATTTTGTTGTTTAGCAACAGCCTTAGGACAAACGCCAAGCGTGGAGGTGGAAAATTTGGGTTATCACGTAATTGTAGTCATTACTCAGACTGTGGGAGTGAGTCAGCAGAGTGAAGACTATATAGCAACATGGGTTAACCTACTTCCACTTTTTAATAACTATTCCTCCCACCCCAAAGATCAAAGAGTATTTGTCATTGAGAAAATTTCAAACATTCTTTAAAAAACATGTCTTTTTTAAAAGTTGATCTGTTCTATATTTATTCCACAAGATTTTCAAATGTTAAGTATTCTGTTTGGTCAACAAATTTTCTCAAATACCTAGGGAAAAGGCAACCAAAGAATTCAAGGACTTCAAATGCTCTCATGCAGTAAAGAAGGAAGTAATCTATGTGTTGGTGTAAAGATTTCTTATGAAATCACTGATCCTAAGTAGTCCCTTGAATACTGACCTTGAGAAAGGGGTGGATTGAAGGCATAGGAGAGGCCAGAGACACAGACAAAAACAATTAGACTGTACCTACTACTCCCTGATTTTGTATTTCGCTGAGAGGTAACCAGTAATTCTGATTCTGAGACTTTTGTCCAGATCTAGATTAGTTGAAATTAGTGACTGGAGCATGCTCAGCGTCAATAATTTGTCATAGGAAGTCCAGAGTTAAATAGAAACACGGAGAAATTGGAGCTGCTACATTCTTCCAACTCTTCTATTTGTACCAGCTACAGAATTTACTCCCACATCACCAGAAAATTGAAGACTGACAAGGGGAATGGAGACAAGGGTATTTGTTATCCCAACTATTGTATCTAGGACACTCACAGAAAATCAGAATCTATTAGCTAAATAAGACTGTAAGAATTTGGTGCTGTGACATTACAAACCATTAAATGGTCAAAAGACAATACCAAAAGTTATTTTGAATTTCTGCAGATCATTAAATGTGCACTTTTCACCCAAAGACTAAAAAAAACACGTGAAGATAATAAGAAGAGGATCTACATACTTATAAATTGTACTAGGGGCCTGGTGCATGAAGATTCGTGCACTGGAGGGGTGGCGTAGGAATGGAGAGGGGGCCCCTTAGCCCGACCTGCACCCTCTCCAATCTGGGAACCCTCAGGGGGAGCCCTCTCCAATCTGGGAGTTTCTGTCTGTCTTTGCAATCATATGAGCAAACTGTCTGAGACCCCCAAGCCAGTTTGGTTTGTTGCTCACAGAATAATAGAGGCATTTTTTTTTTCTTTGCTCCATTGGCGGAGATTTCCTGAAAGTTTTAGGATATCTTCCCTTTAATTTTTCCAAGACACTCTGATTTTACTTATGTCTCTCACCTTTGCTTTTCCTTCATCCCCAACAACAACAGTAACTTGCTCCAGGCTCACTTTGCTCTAGTGCAGCCATGGGCAAACTACGGCCTGCAGGCCGGATCCGGCCCGTTTGAAATGAATAAAACTATTGAAAAAAAAAGACTGTACCCTTTTATGTAATGATGTTTACTTTGAATTTATATTAGTTCACACAAACACTCCATCCATGCTTTTGTTCCGGCCCTCCGGTCCAGTTTAAGAACCCATTGTGGCCCTCGAGTCAAAAAGTTTGCCCACCCCTGCTCTAGTGTCTAGGAGAACTACGATTCCCAGCATTCCTGGTGCTCCCTGCACTCTGGGATTCTGCTTCTGGTCCTGGGGCTGCCATCAGAACTATTATTTGCAGTGTTCCTGGTGCTCTCCCCCTCTGGGCTTCTGCTTCTGGTCCTGGGGCTACCACCAAAACTATTATTTCCAGAATTCCTGGTGTTCCCACACTCTGGGTTTTCCCAGACCAAGGGAGCCACATGCCCCCAAGGGAGCAACTGAGGGAGCCACCCAGGGAGCCACATCACCCCAAGCTGCCGGCTCTCCCACTCTGCTCTGTGTATGCAAATTATCCACAATTTTATCAGGTTAATTTGCATACTCCTCATTGGTTGATGGGCGTGGCTTATGGGTGTGGCTTGTGGGCTTGGCTTGAGCATAGCAGAGGGACAGTTAATTTGCATGTTTTTCTTTTATTATAGTACTAGAGGCCCGGTGCACAAAAATTTGTGCACTCGGGGGTAGGGGGTCCCTCAGCCCGATCTGTGCCCTCTCGCAGTCTGGGACCCCTCGGGGGTGACCACTTGCTGGCTTAGGCCTGCTCCCCAGGGGATTGGGCCTAAGATGGCAATCAGACATCCCTCTGGCAGCCCGGCAGCCTTCGGGGGATGCCCACTTGCCAGCAGGGAGCAGACCTAAGCTGCAGTCAGACATCCTTAGCACTGCTGAGGAGGCAGGAGAGGCTCCCACCACCACTGCTATACCGGGCCATCAGCCTGGCTTGTGGCTGAGCAGAGCTCCCCCCTGTGAGAGCACACTGACCACCAGGGGGCAGCTCCTGCATTGAGCGTCTGCCCCCTGGTGGTCAGTGTGTGTCATAGTGACCAGTCATTCCCAGTCTTTCTGCTGTTAGGGTCAGTTTGAATATTACCCTTTTACTATATAGGATAGAGGCCTGGTGCAGGGGTGGGTGCTGGCTGGTTTTCCCTGAAGTGTGATCCGGATCAGGGTGGGGTCCCACTTGGGTACCTGGCCAGCCTGGATGACGGGCTGATGGCTGTTTGCAAATGGTCACACCCCCTTCAGGGTGGGGGTCCCCACTGGGGTGCCTGGCCAGTCTGGGTGAGGGGCTGAGGGCTGTTTTCAGGCTGGCGGGTGACTGAAGCTCCCAGCCTCTCTTTTTTTCTTTTTTTTTTTATTCTGGGATTTATTTACCTTCTATAGCTGTCATTGGAGCTGAGAGCCGGCTCCAGCTTGAGGCTGTGGCTGGCTGAAAGCAGGTATCTGGGTTTGTTTAGCTTCTATAATTGCAACATTGTTGCATCCGGAGCTCAGAGCTGGGCCACAGCAGGCGGGGAACCTTGGCTTCCTCCATCCCTGGAGCAAGCAAGCCTCATGTTCACTTCAGCTGCCTGGCTGCCGGCCGCCATCTTGGTTGGCAGTTAATTTGCATATTGCCCTGATTAGCAAATGGGAAGGGTAGTGAAGTTACGGTTAATTACCATGTTTGTCTATTATTAGATAGGATAGTTGCTTAACTTTTTAAGTAGCCCAGTTATTCAAATCAGTGTTGCTATTGTTGCTGGATTTCATAAGGCCAGCTTTTACCATGCTAACTATTTTAATCATTAGTCAGACTTGGTCTTGAGCTGTAACATGAAAAGCAGTAAAAATGGGTAAGATTAATTAGAGTGTTTCCAGAGAGCATGTTAGTCAAGTTCAGGACTTCCTCTCATGGGGGACAGGAAAAACATGGTGGGTCTTTATTTTTTCTCACCTCCTGGGGTCCAGGAAAAGATCAGAAGATATGGGAAAAGGGTCAATGGGAGAATTCATGGCGGCTTCTCCAGAAGAGACATGGGAGGGATGACTTTCTTCTTTCCTCCAGTTATTCTGTTTGCCAAGATTATGTCATTAAGCCACAGTGTTTGAGCATTTCTCAGACAGTATGGAAAATGGCAAGTACCCAGGGATGTAGGCAACGTGGGAACCTTGCAGGAGATGACCTAGCCTTGGAGCATACAAGTTCCCTGAGGGCTTGGGGTGACTGGGCAGAGAGAAACATCTGGGAACTAGCACACGAGGTTTTCCGATAAGGGTCTGAAATCATAGACAGTCCACTAACATTGTTTTCTACCATAAATACATGATATGTATTCACGTGTGTATTATTTTCTGTCAATATCCTATTAATTTGTTTGTTAAAAAGTAGTATATATGGTGGTTAGGAGCAACACTTGTTGCATAAATTTGGATACTTCTCTGCCACTGGTGAGCTGTATTTGGATCAGTTAACCTCTTTGTGTCCCAGTTTCTTCATCTAAAGAAAGGAGTAATAAAAATACTATACCATAGTGTCTTGAGGATTAAATGGATTTTATATTTAAAACATTGCCTGGCACATAGTGAATCACTGAACAAGTGCTTATCTATATATATAAAAGCCTAAGCGACCTTTATGACCAGTCACTATGATGCACACTGACCACCAGGGGGGAGACGCTCAATGCAGGAGCTGCCCCCTGGTGGTCAGTGCACTCCCACAGCCAACCTCCCATGGCCGGCCAACCTCCCATGGTCCCTCCCCCTGGCTGGCCAGCTTGATCAGCCCTGATTGGGACTAGGTGAGATGGGCTCCTATTGGCCCCCATCACCAGCCAGGCCAAGGGACCCCACCCATGCACAAATTCTTGTGCACTCGGAGGGGGGGTGTCCCTCAGCCCAGCCTGCGCCCATCTGCACTCCAGGACCCCTTGGGGGATGTCCACTGTCGACTTAGGCCCACTCCCCGGGGGATCAGGCCTAAACTTGCAGTCAGACATCCTTCTGGCAGCCAGGGAGCCCTCGGGGGATGTCCGACTAAAGGCTTAGGCCCCAAAGGGATCGAGTCTAAACCGTTAGTTGGACATTCTTAGTGCTGCCATGGAGGTGGGAGAGGCTCCTGCCACCACCACTGCGCTGGCCAGCCATGAGCCAGCTTCTGGCTGAGTGGCACTCCCCATATGGAAGTGCACTGACCACCAGGGGGCAGCTCCTGCATTGAGCGTCTGCCCCCTGGTGGCCAGTGCGCATCATAGCAATTGGTCATTCTACCGTTCAGGCAATGTGCATATTAGCCTTTTATTATTATTATACTAGAGGCCCGGTGCACAAAAATTTGTGCACTCGGGGGGAAGGGGGGGTCCCTCAGCCCGACCTGTGCCCTCTAGCAGTCTGCGACCCCTCGGGAGATAACGACCTGCTGGCTTAGGCCTGCTCCCAGGTGGCAGAGGGCAGGCCCAATCCCTAGGTGCAGCCCCTGGTCGGGCTCAGAGCAGGGCTGATTGGGGGGTTGGGGCACCACCCCCTGTCACACTCAAGGCAGGGTCTATGGGGAGGTTGTGGTGCGACCCCCTGTCACGCACAGAGCAGGGCCCATCAGGGGGTTGAGGAGCTCCCCCCTGTCACTCACAGAGTAGGTCCAATAGGGGAGTTGGGGCACCATCCCCTGTCACACACAGAGCAGGGCGGATCAGTGGGTTGGGGTGCCGCCTTCTATCACCCACAGAGCAGGGCCAATCAGGGGATTGGGGCGCTGCCACTGTCACACTCAGGGCAGGGCTGATGGGGAGGTTATGTCTCCACCCCATCACACACAGAGCGCGGGCAGAGGGGGGTTGGGGCGCCACCCTCTATCACCCACAGAGCAGGGCCGATCAGGGGGTTGGGGTGCCGCCACTCTCACACTCAGGACAGGGCCGATGGGG
The DNA here is from genome assembly GCF_014108235.1 of Myotis myotis. NCBI lineage: Eukaryota > Metazoa > Chordata > Mammalia > Chiroptera > Vespertilionidae > Myotis > Myotis myotis. Next base: position 54,050,585 of record NW_023416316.1, on the reverse strand, counting down.
ATGTTATGGCTCTACCCCGTCACACACAGAGCAGGGCCCGGGGCGGGGGAGGGGGGGGAGTTGGGGTGCCACACCCTGTCACACACAGAGCAGGGCCGATCAGGGTGTTTGGGCGCTGCCCCGTCATGCTGATCCCAGTGCCGGGAGGCATATTACCCTTTTACTATATAGGGTAGAGGCCTGGTGCATGGGTGGGGCCGGCTGGTTTGCCCTGAAGGGTGTCCTGGATCAGGGTGGGGGTCCCCACTGGGGTGCCTGGCCAGCCTGGGTGAGGGGATGATGGCTGTTTGCAGCTGGTCACACACCCTTCAGGGTGGGGGTCCCCACTGGGGTGCCTGGCCAGTCTGGGTGAGGAGCTGAGGGCTGTTTTCAGGCTGGGGGTGACTGAAGCTCCCAACTGCTCCTGTTTTCCTTTTTCTTTTTTTTAATTCTGGGCCAGCTTTAGCTTGAGGCTTGGCTCCAGCTCTTAGGCCTCCGCTCCTGAAAGTAGGTTTCTGGCCTTTGCATACAATATTGCGAATCTGCTGGCTAAAGTCCGGTGGTATTCGTTACAATGTTTGAAACTGCAGGCTCAGAGGCCTGCAGCGGCAGGCGGGGAACGTTGGTTTCCTCCGTCACTGAGGCAAGCAAGCCTCATGTTAGTTTCAAGCTGTCTGGCTGCCGGCTGCCATCTTGGCTGACAGTTAATTTGCATATCTCGCTGATTAGCCAATGAAAAGGGTAGCGGTCGTACGCCACTTACCACGTTTCTCTTTTATTAGTGTAGATAGGATGTCCCTATTTCCCCCCTTTTGCCCCCTCTACCCAGCTCTTGCCCCCCACTTCTCTCTGACCATCACCATACTGTTGTCTGTGTCCAGGGGTTGTGCATATATTTTCTTTGGCTAATCCCTTCTTTAAATTCACTTCTTTAAATTTTTATTCAAATAAGTGCTTATAACTGTACTATTATATATTTTCTATTATATCATTTAGAATTAGGATATTTTTTAATTGAACCCTTGTAAATTTTAGCACAATTTAATAAATTATGCTAGAAGCAATTAGGAGATTTTTCATGTAATGCAGATACATTTCAATTAATACTTTATTAATTTTTAATTTTTTAATATTTTATTTAAAAATAATCTCATACATGTAAAAAAACTATAAAGTACTACAGTATATTATATGTACCCTTCACCCAATTTCTTATGTTAATAATTTAAACATAACCATTATACAATTAACAAAATTTGGAATATATTTTTCTTATAATCTCTTTAATGTTACTTAATCTATTTACTTTGTTTTTGTTAATCTTCACCCAAAGATATTTTTCCATTGAATTTTAGAGAGAGTAAAGGGAAAAGGAGAGACTCATTGATTGGTTACTTCTTGCACATGCTCTGATAGAGACTGGGGATCAAGCCAGCAACTGAGGTACATGCCCTTGACTGGAATTGAACCTGGGACCCTTAAGTCCACAGGCTAATGCTCTATCCACTGAGCAAAACAGGCTGCAGCTTAATTCATTTACTTTTAATCTATATGTGTCTTTATATTTAAAGTGGGTTTTGTTTTTGATTCACCCTCATAATATGTCTTTTAATTGGTGCATTTATGCCACTGACTTTCAGAGTGCTTACTGATAGAGTTACTACCATATCAGGTGGCTTCTGGGGCGGGCCTGTGGCCCAGGATCAGATACAATCATGGGCGGTAGGCAGGCGGCTTCTGGGATCACACACTGGGGTCTGGATGGTGGCTTGTGCTGGAGGCTCACGCTGTCCCACCCTGCCTGCAGTATGCAAATTAGCTGCCATCTTTGTTGGTGGTTAATTTGCATATCACACTGATTAGCCAATAGGAGGTGTAGCAAAGGTACGGTCAATTACCATGTTTGTCTATTATTAGATAGGATACCTTGTTAAGTTTGTATTTTATGGTAGGAGTTGTACCTTATTTTTAGACAACAGATAGCTCCAGGGTTATTAGAAGGGAAGAGTCGACTCAGACATAATATTCTGTGAATATTTCTATGAAACTACACTGGAAACTTAGGGAGGATTGCCCTATGCTAATCTAGGCATTAAACTATCTTTGTTATTTCAACCAACATATTTGTTGTGCCAAATTCTTAACTTTACATTCAGTTATGAAGAACATTATCTTGACAAATCATTCAGCATATATAGGGCATCCCAAAAAAATGTACACACACTTTAAATAATTATTAATTCCAATGTTTCTTTCTTTTCAGATTTAACCCATTGGAATTAATTAAAGTGTGTGTACATTTTGGGGGACAACCTGTATGTAGTACTTATAGATTAAAAATATGGTTTTCTATCTTTATTTTAAATATATGTTTGTTTTGGGTTATTTTCCTTTGCCCAAGAATCTGACTTGAGAGTTTTAATGAGTTTTTGATATTTGTTTTAACTACACAAGTATTTCATGTTCATCATAAAAATGAGAAAATATAAATAAATGAAAAAACTATTGCCCAGACTGCAACCAAATGATGGCCATTGTTCACAGCTTAGTGTTTGTTCTTTTAAATATTCTTTCTTTAAGTCCTCCCCCCCTTGTGTACAAGCAATGCATTGTGTTTTCTCCTAAAGTTGTACTTTAAAATACATATTATTATGTAACCTTAATGCCTCACTGTGCAATACATCATGAACATATATCTATATCTTTATAGACTTATAAAGTACTTTTGTAATATTCAGTTTTGTGGGTATACCATAATCTCTTATGTCAGGCATTTAATCTGGTTTTATTGTTGCACATAATAAACAAAGTTGTGACAAACATCAAAAGAGAAAAAAAGATAGAATATTTTATAAATAATCCCACGATGTCTGACTTCAGAGAATGGATTATAACATAACTGAAGTATTTTTCAAATGTGAATGAGTTCAATGCTCCCACTTAATACATTGTTAAAAAGGTGCTCTTGTATGGCCAGTGTTCCTCAGTGGTTGAGCATCAACCTATGAACCAGGAGGTCACGGTTCAATTCCAGGTTAGGGCACATGCCCAGGTTGTGGGCTCAATCCCCAGTAGGGGGTGTGTGGGATGTTTCTATCTCTCTCTCCCTCTCTGAAATCATTAGAAAATATATTTTAAAAAGGAAAAATAAAGCCAGGTTCTTATAGTCTTTAAGTCACTTCATAACATCTGATGACCTTGATAAAGAATAGTTATATTAATTAGTTGTGACTTCTAGACATAAATTCTGATATGGTACGTTTCTTTCCTGATTACAACTCATTCTATGCTAAAATTAGGTACTGCCAAAGAAAATAAAAAGAAACACAAATAGACACCTAGTGATTAAACAAGAATTACATTACAAAATGTAATCAGACATATACTTACTGGTTTTGACAAAAAATAGCTTATGTGGCCTGAATAAAACATCAACTGTATATAAATCTCTCTCAGGGGATCATTTTTTCAAGATGATATAAAACTGCATTTCATGTACATTCAGGATTTTTAAAAATATGTTTTTATTTATTTTAGAAGGGGAGGAAGAGAGAGATAGAGAGAGAGACAGGAGAGAGAGAGACAGAGAGAGAGAGAGAGAGAGAGAGAGAGAGAGAGAGAGAGAGAGAGAGAAACAACAGTCAGTTGCTTCCCTGCATGCATCCAGCCAAGCATGTCCCTGGCTGGTAATCGAACCTGTAACTTTTCGGTGCACAGGATGATGCTCAACCAGGTCTCCCTCACCCCTCCAGAATTATTTTAAATCTTTTGAAAGTTCATTTTTATTTAGTTCAGAAAAATTTGCTCTGAATACTTTGGCTGGTTTACATTCCTGCTTAGTGAATACATTTATTTTCATAGAGTTTATTTTCTATGTTCATGGATCTTAGAGCTGGAAGGAGTCTCTTTGACTTCAGAGTTTTAATTTATATTAAAATCAATAAGAAATATATATAATAAGGTATTTTCAAATGAAAAACAATACATCCAACATGCAAAAACGCTGGGAGGCATGTTAAAGGGGAACTGGGAATTAACTCTAGGATGTGGCAAAACACCCGTAAGCACAAATCAGCATTTCATAGCCAGTGATATATATATAGTTTATTGGGTATTACTAGAAAGTAGTTCACAATCAAGGATGCGCATAATAAATTCTGCCACCGCTGCACTTGTTGGCAATCACTTTCAGCCACATCAAGTCTCCAGATAAATGTGTTCTGTCTGAACCAACTCTAACAGGAACCCAGACAGCTAACCTGTGTGTGCTTTTGTAATTAAGAAGCTGAAGGTCTTCCTCCTTAGAAAACCAGGACACAAAATAACTCAGAGCTCCTCCTTCCGCACTCTACCTGGAACTCTGCTGCACTCTGCAGCCAACATAAGGGTAAGAGCTTGTACCTCCGTTATACCCTTATTTATAAATGAAAAACAAACAAACCAAAGACCTGATTTTTAGGGTCAACTAGAATTCCATTTTTGTGGATTTTACAGGAATTGAAAGCACAGACTTTAAAAATTTTGTTTTGCTAAAACCTTCAAGGAAACATACACAACACCAAATTAGGCTCTGTGGAATGTGACCCAAAGAACAAAGCTAAGGAAGTTGACTTCGATCCTAAACTTGTTTATTATTTCTCTCTGAGAACCTCATCTACCAATCCCCAATGTTTCTCTGCTAACCTTTATTCTTACAGTTTTTCTAAGCAATTACACATCCTGTAGCTACAGTTTCCTTCATTAATCCGTTTGGGGAAAAGTAATGTCAGATAAGTAACACCTGCTTCCTTGAGTTAAATCAGGATGCACATGGTCCATCTGCAATGCTAAGCTGTGGCCAAGAAATTTCAGAGGCAACTGGACAGTCAGTAACCTCTACTCAAATGCAAATGCAACACTGTTTGCTAGACGATTGCAGTGGTTCATAACCCTGGGTAAACAGGGTTGAATGCTGTCGGTTTTAATTTTTTCTCTTTTTTTATTGAGACAAAATCTATCTATAAAAAGTCCATCTACAAGTTTGACAAATGTATACAGTTGTATTGTGTCCACCACCATCAAGATGTGGAATTTTCACCACTCCACAAGGTTTCCTCATGCCTCCTTCCAGTCAATCCCCTCCTTCCATCCCAGCCACTGGAAACCACAGATCTCTTTTGTTTCCATAGTTTTGATGTTTCTAGAATGTCAGATAATGAAATTATACAGTATATGTCTTTTGTGTCTAGCTTTTTAACTTAGTGTGGTACTTTCAAGAATCATCCATTTTGGTGCATGTATGAGTAGTCTGTTCCTTTTTGTTGCTAAATAGCATTCCATGTATAGGTAAATCAGAACTTGTTTATTCATTCACCAGCTGAAGTACATTTCGATTGTTCACAGTTTGGGGCATTTACCACTTAAGCCGCAACAAAGATTTACATACAGGTCATTGTGCGACATGTGTTTTCAATTCTCTTGGCTATGTGTCTGGTGTATATAGTTAAATGCATCTTTGCCTTTATATTAAAAATGCTCAACTGTTTTTTCAGAGTGACTGGATCCTTTTGCATTCCCCCCAGCAATGAATGAGAGTTTGTTTTTCCACATCCTTACCAAAACTCGGTATGATTGGTCTTTTTATGTATTAATAATTCTAGTGTTTGGATGGTAGTATCTCATATTGGTTTTAAACATTTGCATTTTCCTCATGATTAAAAATTAGGAGCACATCTTTTGTGTGCTTATTTATCATTCTTATATCTGTTGTGGGTTGTTTGCCTTCTTACAGCATTTCATAAGTTAAGGGTGTGTTTTCCCCTACCGTGGTCAGCAAACTGCGGCTCGTGAGCCACATGTGACTTTTTGACCCCTTGAGTGTGGCTCTTCCTAAGCCTTAGGAGTACCCTAATTAAGTTAATAACAATGTACTTACCTATATAGTTTAAGTTTAAAAAATTTGGCTCTCAAAAGAAATTTCAGTCGTTGTACTGTTGATTTTGGGCTCTGTTGACTGGTGAGTTTGCCGACCACTGCCCTAGAAGTTTTATTGTTTTAGCTCTTACATTTAGGGTATGATCCATGTTGAGTTCATTCTTGTTCATGGTAAGAGTTGAGGTTCATTCTTTTTGCACGTGGATATCCTCTGGTATTGTGCCACCATGACTGTGGGCTAGTGTGGAGCTTGGGGTCTTGGAGGAGGGTGTTCACTGTGCTCCTGCATCATCCCCCTCCGCAGCAGGCCCTGCACACCTGCATCCTATAAGGCTGCTCTCTCCATGCTCTTGCCCCTCCCTTAGTGCACCACAGTGTTCCTCGCCATTTGGTGCGAACCTGCTGGGCAATGGGGGTGGTTTCTCATTTCTCCGACTCCACCCCCAATCTCAGGCAGACCCTGTACACCTGAGCCTCAGGAGTGGCGTTTTCTCAGCAGCCCTGCCGGCTTCTCAAGCACTTGGAGAGTTCCACTTCTCCCCCCTAGTGTCAGCTAAACTCTGTCGTTAATTGGCGGAAACCTTGGGTGTGAGTAAGGTTCTCTCCCTCCGGTTTGGCAGCCGAATATGGCCTTGCAAAGGGCAGATGTCTCTGCACAAAGAGGATTTTTGCTGCAGCTGATCTTTGCTGGGGTGGATGGAAGGTTTCCTGTCCTACCCCAGAGGGAGCAACGAAAGGTCAGCTCTGGGACCTGGGCTTTTCCTATTCCCCAGTGGTAAGTGCCTTTTACTTCATATTTGCATATTTAAAAGGGGTTCAGGACACAGGAGGTTTGGGGCCTGTCTATAGCTGCGGCCAATCACTTCCTGGTGTTCACAGAGTTTCTGGAGAATGTATGGGCTTCTGAAGATACCCCTGCTCCACTCTCAATCTTTGGCAAACCTTGCACAGCTTGTGTTACTGAAGCAGGCACAATGGCCGTTTGCGCTGCCTCTAATGTTAATCAGCAGTGCTTGCTGGAGAATCGTGGGAAATATTCCAGTGCATATAGACGCCCCATATCTGGGTTCCCAGAGATGCTGAACTGTCAGTCTTGCCCTTAGTTTAAGAATCCATTACAATTGCAAGAGGTAAAGGAAGGCTCACATCTCCGGGCAGCTTCGTGTCTCATGACCTTTGTCCTTCTCTCTTGCACCCATCTCCTCACAGAGACTGCCCCCCACCCCATCTATGGATGATCCGTTCTCCTCTCATGGAATTTCTAATGTTTCTTTCACTTTACAGTCGGCTGCTCAGCTCATCTAGCTTTGTTTTTTTCTTGCTCAGAGTATAAATACTTTCCCCTCTTTTTATCACACGGTATGCTTGGCATCTTGAAAGGCTAGCACCCATTTTTAGATTGTCAAAGAATGGACCAGAGAACCATCTTCTGCAAGAGCTGGTTTTCAAGTTTTCAGAGACATACAGACACACTTATTTGGGGGAACTCGTGTTGTAGTTTCATGTGTGAAAGCTGTGTTGGAAGAGGGGTCTGTGCAACACAGGTGTGCACAATGGTGGTCGCTAGCTGACAGCGGCCACTTCTACGGTCCCTCAGTGGTGTCCCAGCCAGTCAACCCAGCAGGTAACAGATGAATAGGATTTATTTTTTTCCCTAAACACCTGAATTGGGTCCCTCTTCTTATTTTAGAGGAGTTTTCAGGATTAAGCAGACACCAGTGGACTTGAGAAGAATTATTTGGGATTTATTTCTATAATAATTTAATGCTTTAGGTACATTTTTTTAGTATAAAAGGGAGAAAAGAAGAGGAATGTTGTATATGGGAGGCATCATACTCACTCTTTTGCATGTTTATTTTAAGCATTTTTGTGTATCCCTTTGTATATTGCAATTGGCTGAAGTCCACAAAGATGGGCTTTCTACATTCAGCTGCTGCAGTGTTCAGATAATTTAAATGAACTGTTAGGAATCAGTTTGCAGGTCAACAGTTTCTCTTTAAAGGGACAAAAAAAAAAAATTGCAAAAGCAATGTTGCTTTGCAGAGGGGAGTCCCACAAACGCTGCTATGGGTGGGATGGGGCTGGTGCTGTGTAACCAGTGTTTGGCTTTCTTTTCAAGTGGGGGCAATGGGGAGAGAACCTAGAGTGAGGCAGGTTCTCTTCCCCAGCCCTTGTCTGTCTGTCTGTGGTGGTTTCTGTTTCAGGGAGGTGTGGTGGGATCATAAGTCATTCCCCTCCCCTTCTAGGCCTCCTGCTGTAAATGGAGGACCTGTCTGGTTTCTGGTTTGGCTGGGGTCCCATAAGGGTATGGGACCCTTCAATAAAGGATAGCAAACAGAGAAAAAAAAGTGTTGCTGAATTTATTTATTTATTTTCTCAATTGATTTTTTAGAGAGAGTGGAAGTGTGGGAGGGATGGGGGAGGGGAGAGAGAGAGAGAGAGATGTGAGAGAGACACATTGCCTCCCACACACACCCTGACTAGGGCCTGGGATCAAACCTACAACCCAGGCACATACCTTTGACTGGGAATTGAATACTGCATGGGCTTATGCTCTAACCATTGAACACCCTTGCCAGGGCTGAATTTCATATTCCCCAGTTTAGAAATTAAAATGCAGAGAAACGAATTCTGCTCCGGGAAGCGAGGCGGGCAGGCGGCCGCGGCGATTCCACGTGCTCCACGTGGCGGGTTGGAACCGTTGGCGGACACCGGCTGCGAGGCAATGCTTGCTATCTTCAGTTGGAGGGACTGACTTTTCACATGGTGTATTTTTGAAAAGATTTAAAGCCTATCTTGTATAGAGAATATTTAATCATTTAGCTAAAAATGGTATTTTTTACATGCAATGCATGTGGTGAATCAGTGAAGAAAATACAAGTGGAAAAGCATGTGGGTGTTTGCAGGAACTGCGAGCGCCTTTCCTGCGTTGACTGCGGTAAAGATTTCTGGGGCAAGGACTACAAAAACCATGTGAAATGCATAAGCGAAGACCGGAAGTACGGCGGCAAAGGTTATGAAGGGAAAGCCCACAAAGGCGATATCAAACAGCAGGCGTGGGTGCAGAAAGTTAATGAATTAATAAAAAGACCCAATGTCAGCCCCAAAGTGAGAGAACTTTTAGAGCAAATTAGTGGTTTTGACAACATTCCCAGGAAAAAGGCAAAATTTCAGGAACCAGCCAGTAAAGGGCAAGAGCAAAAGCCACTCAACCAAGTGGCAAAGCCACCTGCAGAAATCAGCACCACGGTGGCACCTTCCAAAGCCAATGACACCACGCAAGGACAAGCAGAGGCAAAGAAGAACAAGAGAGAGAGGAAGGAAGAGCGGCAGAAGAAAAGGAAAAAAGAAAAGAAAGAACTAAAATTAGAAAACCACCAGGAGAAAACCAAGAGTCAGAAGTCTAAAAAGCGCAAAATGAGGCCTGAGGCCGAGCAGGAGGCGGGAGGGAAGGGTGCCCCCTCAGCCACGGGCCCCAAAGGGAACAAGAGCCAGGGGCCGAGGAGCACAGGCGAGTGTGGAGTGAATGGAGATGTGGACAAGGAAGAGACAAACATGGGAAAAAGGAAACAGAAGCTTTCCGAAGTTGAAGCATATTCTAAGAAGAAAAAGATTAAGTTCCCAGGACTGGCTGAAGGCGGAGAGCCAGAAAATTATGAAGCTCCTGCTAAGGGTAAATTCAGTTGGAAGGGGACTATTAAAGCAGTCCTGAAGCAGGCCCCAGACAATGAAATAGCAGTCAAAAAGCTAAGGAAAAAGGTTTTAGCTCAGTATTATGCGGTGATGAACGAACACCACAGGTCTGAAGAGGAGCTCCTGGCCATCTTCAACAAGAAAGTCAGCAAGAACCCTGCCTTCAAGCTACTCAAGGACAAGGTCAAACTTTTGAAGTGAACATTTTTATATTTAATAAATTGAGTCCATTCTGTTGATTTCTTCCTTTCACTGCTGTTTGTAAAACATGTAATAAATAATAACTCAAATTTTTTTTTCTTATAAGAAAAATATATATTTTTGGTAGATCTTTTATGAGCAAAGAAACTATATTGTCCTGAAAAAAAAAAAGAAATTAAAATGCAGTTGTCATTTGCAGGAAATTACTGAGAAACTATTCCACACTGTCTCATCTATCTGTTCATATGCATAAACCAGTTAGCATATTTTTTTAAGTGTCTAAAAGTGGATAATCAGTGATCACCTAAAATAATTGGTTAAACTGTCAGCCTTTAAATTGACCCCATTGGCTCTATATGCCTCATTAAGTGTAATGTTTAATTACATTAACCTTTTCATTCAGTCATATTTGTACATTACATACTGTGTTCAGGCAGATTTGCAGTAATGCAAACGTAAATCAGATATAAACTCTATATTCAACAGTTTATAACTCATTAAGGATGCTATGAACCCAAATAATTACAAGACAAATTAGAAAGTTGTAAGTTGAATACGAAATCACTTGTTATGGGCCTTAGAGGTATGACAGATGCATTCCAGATGGGAAAGTGAAGGAAGACTTTGTGGATAGGTGACACTTGGCTTCAAACAACAGATGTGTTTGGAGGTGTGTAGGTAATGAAGAAAGGCTTTCCAAACAAAGCAAAGAACAGGTTTCTGGCAGCTTTTAGAAATGGTGTTGGAACAAGAGAGACTTACTAGTATTTCAAGTGCCAGGTCTGAAATGAATGTCCTCCAGGATAACAATGCCATGAAAACACACCAGGCACCTACTGTGCCCAGGGCCTGTTCTTACAACTCCCTTTCATATGCATGGCTTGTCCGGGTTCTGTAGAAGGCCAATACCGCACTGGTGCACTGAACTCTACCTCTGCTTTCTCCCTCAAAATATTGCTCTTAAAATTTTCCCCATCTCTCATCATAATTTTTCTCTTTTTTCTGCATCGTGCCCATTCATGAATATGCTACACAACAACAAACAATCACACACACACACACACACAAAACAACCCCTATCAGTTTGGTCTCACTGCACACCAAAAATTCAGTGGCTCAAAATCAGCATCCATTTTTAGCTTGCAGTTCCGTGGTTGGCAATTTAGGTTGGGCTCAGTTGGTCAGTTCTGCGCTTTACTGAGCTGGCTGGTGCATCATGTTGCTTCACTAGGTGGTTCTGCCTTAGGGGGTGGGTGTCTGCACTCTGAGTGGCAGAGGATGTAAAATACAAAATGGAAACTATCTCAATAACTTCTTATAGTGATTGCAAAATGAAATAATATATTGGGTTAATATAATATTTTGTAATGTTATATGATGTGGGATAGTATATCATATGATAGTGGGTTAATATGATAAAATGTGTAATTTAAATCAATTTTAACATTTTGTTTTACTTTTCACAAATGTGGCTACAAGAAAAATGTTTATTACATCCATGACTCACATTGTATTTCTATGAGACAGCAGTAATCTAGGGCTTGCAACTCAGTGTCATTTTGGATCAGCAGCTTAGCAACCTCTTGTTAGAAACACAGAATGTCAGTGCTTCTCAGATCAGAATCCACATTGTTGAAGATCCCCAAGTACCTCATATGCAAATTAAGATTTAAGAAGCCGTGACCTAAGGGACATAGAAGATCATAATAGTGATTCTACAAGGGAGATAAGAAAGCATAATATAATCTACTCTCAGGGAATTAATTGAGTGGTATTGTTACTGTTGGTTTAGCACTGTTCTAAGTGCTTTAGGTGTATTAGCTTGTTTAATAAGGTATAATGGAGAAGTATGTTTATGATGATCAGACAGCATACAGAAAAGTTTACATGAAAATTCACATTTAGAGAATAGCTCCTGTACATTTTTAAAATTCTTTTTAAAGCTGTTGATCATAATTAAAGCACTGAATGATACATAAAATATAATGCAATGCAGGTGATATGATGATTAAGGGGAAGAAAGGTGATTATTAAAATATGGCAGGAGCCCTAGTTGGTTTGGCTCAGTGGCTAGAGCGTCAGCCTGTGGACTGAAGGGTCCTTGGGTTTGACTGAGAGCCCAGTCAAGGGCAAATGCCCAAGTTGTGGGCTCGATCCCCAGCAGGGGGCGTGCAGGAAGCAGCTGATCAATGTTTTCTTTCATCATTGATGTTTCTATCTCTCTTTCCCTCTCCCTGCCGCTCTGAAATAAAAAAAATATGTATATTTTTTAAAAAGATGGCAAGAAAGAATTATATTTCTTAATAGCAGAATAAAAAGTCAAATAGTGTTTTTACAGGAGATATTTCAAAATAACAAACCATTTCCTAGATTGTTTAGAAGGTGGCATTGGGAGTTCCACAAATGTGCCATGGAATGAAACACAGGATAATCTGCAATTATTTATTGCTATTTTCCCCAGGCATTGCTATAAAATTGGGTAAAAATGCACTTCAAATATAAATGGAAAAGTCTGCATTTCCCTATAGTCTATTTTAAAGGCAAATATGAAACACACACTTATCCTTGGTGATATAAAAATTCCAGAGGAGGGCAGCAAAGATAAAAAGAAAAAAAAAAAAAAAACTTAGGTGGAAAAAAACACATTCTTATTTTTCAAATTCCAAATTTTTCACAATAGTAAGTATCACTGTGATGGGGCATTTATTAGCTTTAAATTATTAATTTGTTTCCTAAAATAAGAAAATAATGAAAGCACATAGTTAATCTGTCTATCTTTCTTGGTCTGTCTCTTTGAAAGTCCTATACATATTCATACTTCTAAAGAGTATTACAATAGCGTTATCCCAGCTGAAAAGTATACTATTTTAGTTACTTCTTTATTTGATAGATACTTATTGAGTGTTTATACTATGAGCTCTGTTGTTTTAGGTGGTAGGTATCTGATGCACAATTTCATTGAAGAAACAGTGCCTGATTTAATAAAGTTCAAACCTGGTGAATGAAGTATAGACTTAATCTGTAAATTGAAATGGGTTAACCATTATACTGATGACAGCCCATATACTTTGATATGAGTATGAAATGAAGCTATGGCTGGCCAATCAGAACTTGAATTTAACTCTGAATATATGCATGGAAAAAATAGTTTGGGGAATAATTTATAATGGTCAAAACATTAAAAAGTTTAAAAATGAGTTTTATAAAAGATTTAAGTTTATGTCAGTGTCATTAGACAACAGAAATTTAACAGACTAAATTTAAAACTTCGCTAAAAGAAGCTGAATTTTAATTTAGTTCCCAACTCTTAGCAAGCTTGATACTCTGAGATATGACATAGTTTCTTCTGTGCCTTAAGTTTATGAGCTTATATGAAACTAGAAGCCTGGAGCATGAAATTTGTGCATGGGGCTGGGGAGTTGCCCTCAGCCCAGCCTGCACTGTCTCCAATCTGGGAGCCCTCTGGGGATGTCTGACTGCCAGTTTAGGCCCTATCCCCGGGGATTGGACCTAAACCAGCAATCAGACATTCTTCTCACAATCCTGGACTGCTGGCTCCTAATCGCTCATCTGCCTGCCTGCCTGCCTGGTTGCCCCTAACTGCCCGCCGCTGCTGGCCAGGTCACCCCCAACTGACCCCTCCCTGCCGGCCTGGGTCGCTCCTAACTGCCCCGCCCCTGCCTGTCTGGTCACCTCTTACTGCCCCCCTCTGCCAGCCTGGTCACCCCTAACTTCCCCCCCTGCCAGCCTAATTGCCCTAATTGTTACCCCTGCCGTTCTGGTTGCCCCTAACTGCCCCCTGGCTGGTCTGGTTGCCCCACACAGCCTGCTTGTTCAGTTGTTTGGTCATCCCTCACTAACCCCCCTGTCGGCCTGGTCACCCCACGCAGCCTGCTTGTTCAGTCATTTGGTCGTCCCTCACTAACCCCCCTGCTGACCTGGTCATAGGCACCCATCTTGTGAGGGTCTGAGGGTCAATTTGCATATTATCTCTTTATTATATAGGGTTAAAAGGCTGTTTGGTTTCTATTTCAAATTTCAGACGACAGCATGTGTTCTTTCCACTGTGAATGAGTCTGCTATTTACACAGTGATATCTACATTTTGCTATTAAGCCTAGAAACCTTTGGAGTACACCTATAAAACACTGAATGGTCATAAGCCTGTAAAACACATTAATATGGTGTTATTTAACACATGTATTATAATTTCAATAATCCTACATAATTGTGTGTACCATTATATATATATTCAACTGTCTCTAGACTTTATATCCACTCTGATGAGGGTTCAAATTTAGTCATTCTGTGTTTGACTATGCTCTTTCTGATGAATTGAAGACTGTTAGTAGAGTCAAAATCCATTTTTTAAGGGAAGTTTTTAAAATACAAAGCAACACATCTCAAAATAAAGAAAAGGGAATGCAGTACAAGTTTTGTATTATGGTATTCAATCCTTTCAAAAATCAGGCTTATTTCTGGATTTCCAAACTCATCTCCCACCTTATCCTCCCTTTATCTTAGTCACTTGCCTTACTGGACTACCTGCCCAGAGCCCCAAACACCCAATATACTGCCCTTCTTCTCACAATTTACCTCAAGCTCTTTTATAGGCCTAAAATAACCTTGCCTCTCTTTTTACCCTTTGAAATCCTGTATGGCTATTACATTATATTAATGCCAGCCTTACCCACTAAATTTATTTCACCAAATCCTTTGATATCCTTTATGGCTAAGACCAAATGTCACTCCTTCCAGTATGGGTTTATGGTAAAACATTTTTGCGAAATTCTCATTGATCCACAAGTCTGTCCTTCTCTGTGCTCCCAGGTCACTTGCCTGGTCCTTTCATCATGGGGTTAAATAAGCGATTTCAGCTGCTTGGTGGGAGGGTCCTTATGTTCTTCATCTAAGCGTCATCAATGTACCTAACAGAATTTTTACTAGAAGTGTCTTGAACAAATGAATAGAGAAACACATAAGAATCATCCTAACTTCTTTAACCTGTGGTCTAGATAACTGTGTCGTGGCTGCTCACGAAATTGTAGTTGCTTATTTTATAGGGCAATGTCAGAGGCAGGGCAGAGAAATCACTGGGCACCTTAGGCGTTGGATTCAGAGGAACCTGGGGTCATTCCCTGGCACTGTCACTTACTGGCAAGAAGATCCAGCAGGTACTTTTACCTGTTTGAGCCTTGGTTTTCTCAAAGACAAAATGGAGATCATACATCTTACCTACTAGTTAGGCTTATTGTGAATATTAGAAATAAATAGATAAAATTCTTAGAAATGATAATTATTACATAAAGATTAACTAAACAATAATGTGCTCAGGATAGTAGAAGGTTTCTGTTGATTGAAAATTGTAAATTAAAAAGAAATAGAATAAAGACTCATCATTTTCAAATGATAAACTCTAGAAATACACTTGAGTAAGTAAATCCATTAGTCTTTCAGGGAGAATAAAAACTCGTGCTTTTGTGATTTGGTTGGTATCATCTGAACCATTAAGTTGCAGCCCATTATTGGTTGGTGAAATAAATTTAGTGAGTAAGGCTGGCATTAATATAATGTAATAGAAGTGCATTCTTATTAATAATAAGAATGGTTTTACAGGTAATGTAGTTAAATTATATACATATTCACATGTTTGTTTTGGATAGATAAATCAAATGTGGCAAAAATGTTTGCAGAACACTTTTCTGCAGGATATCTATAAAAAGAACTTACTAGGAACTTTCTCCCAGAAGTAACCATTAGAGAAAGGGTTAAGGAGTACTGGCTGGTTAAGACATTAGCATGTAGGGGGTGCCAGCAGTATTTGAAATCCTAAGACTTTCCAAGCTAAAAATACATTGTGCATAATTCAGGTATTTTTGATGATTCACTGACCTTGTATAAACATTGCAAGCCACGTAGTCATTGTCATGATTATCAATGATTAGTGTACAGCAGCTTTCTGGAGTGATCCAGCTAACAGTGTGCGTTAGTTAATAAGACTCGAGAGTTTCCTATATATGGACATAAGCCATGTTAAAATTAAAGAATTATTCTTTTCCCAAAAGTTTATAGAGAGTGTGTTCTGTTACCCTGAATACGGAGGGAGCAATTAGCCCATTTTACTTCAAAAAAAAAAGAAGGAAAGAAAATATTAGATAATGAACGAATAGAAGGCCTGTCTTGGGCCAGAGGTTAATTGTGGTTCATAAGCCACATTCATTTATACATATTTTTTTCTTTTGATTTTTCTTGTTTCAGTGAAAATTATTTTTTGAAATAAATTACTTTTATATGAAATCATGCTATGGAAGCAACTTTTTACCCAAACGATCATAGTGTGCCAGGAGAAACTACTTTGTATTTAGATAGTTAATTGTAATCATCATGCTATGATGCTACAGTGTGTACAATAGATTTTTGTTTATAGGAATTAAGTAAAACATATGACATTTTGCTTGTGGACATCTGTTTTTATTTGCATTGATAACCTTAATTAGAAAGTGTTAAAAAGAGAACTAGGGAAGAAACTCACAATCTATCACTGAAAACATTGGGAAGCATCCTATATAATAAAAGGCTAATATGCAAATCAACCGAACAGCAGAATGACTGGTCACTATGATGTGCACTGACCATCAGGGGGCAGCCGCTCAATGCAGGAGCTGCCCCCTGGTGGTCAGTGCACTCCCACATGGGGAGTGCCACTCAGCCAGAAGCCAGGCTCACGGCTGGTGAGCGCAGTGGTGATGGCGGGAGCCTCTCCTGCCTCTGTGGCAGTGCTAAGGATGTCTGACTGCCAGCTTAGGCCCACTCCCTGGAGGGCTCCAGGACTGCAAGAGGGTGCAGGCCAGGCTGAGGGACGCCCCCCCCCCCCATCCCAGTCCCCTGAGTGCACAAATTTCTGTACCAGACCTCTAGTATAAGATAAAGCCCTTGACAATGGAAAAAGGAAGCCAATGAAACTCCTTGTCTATAATATGCTTTTCCATGCTGAAAATATATTGACTTGTACATATCATCTCCAAATGAATGTTCAGTTGGAAATGCATGAAATCTGAAGAACATCTCAGATTTCTTGCAGCATTAAACTTTGTTTTGAATGCTACTAAGAACATCTCTTAATGAAGAAAGCCACAATCTGAAAGGATTTGGTAAAGTAATGGATGATTTGTAACCACGAGCAAGAGAAAAATACAAAGTAGTACCTTGATCAATCAGTTTCACCAAGTCCAGAATTACTGACATTTCTTTTATAACTTAGGAGACAGTCATAGAAGAGCTGGCAATAATTGAAAGAGATTGTTCTTGTTTCTGAGTGAAGCCAGCTTCAAATTTTCATCTGCTCTATGCATACTAATGTCATTAAGGAAGAATTCCTATTTTTTTTGCATCACTTTGGAAATATTCAAGGATTTTCAAATGGTATAAAGTTTCTCTGCCAAGCAGAATTTGGTCTGTATGAAACTCTTGGTATTTTGTGTGAGGTAGCACCTCAAGAGCTTGGCAGCCTTTATTCTTCATGAGTTTTGTGAAGAAAACTCTCACTCACCATTATGATTTAAGACTTTTCTACATTTGTGTACATTGTAATAAAAACAATACTGCCATCAATCCTGAAATAAGGTTTTTCTCCTTCCGTGGAAGTTGCTGACAGTGCAAGAACTTGGGCTGTAAATCATCCTCTTGTCAATAAACGGGACAAAAAGAAAAGCAGCTCTTATCTGAGTCACAGAAGTTTACTGACTGCTGATGGGTCAGATCTTGATGTGCTTCACTGATCTTCAGGCAGAAGTTTCACTCTTTCTGAATCTCACAAAATGCCTCTGAATAATTTGACAAGAATTCTTTCAGTCATAACACGGCATCTGTAAGATTCAGCCTTATGAAAATATTCATTCAGTGTTTTTATGAGTAAAGAGATACATCTATGGTTTGAGGGTCCTACAGTCAGTGTGGTGGATGTTGCGGAAACTCTCAGATCTCTTTTGCGAAACTGACACTTAGTGAAGAGAGACCTTAGGAAACTGTTGGGTGAGATTTCCTGTGTTGCCAATGTGCTTTCTTGGCTGGTTCAGAGGGTGACCATAATTCGATGTCTTTGCCTATAGAAATCTACAACCTGGAAGCGGGCAGCACACTTGAGGTTTACTTCTGCTGAGAAGACCTCTTGTTCAAAATATGGATTTTTCCCTTCTTCCCCGACATGGTTTGGTAAACACTGAAGAGGCAGACGGCATGAAAGACTCCATTGCAAGGTCACTGTGCACAGCCATAGGCAGTGGCCTTACGGCAGTAATTTGAAGCCAAAGGAATTAATTTAGTTCCAATAGTTGTGAAGGGTTCTGGAGCCCCTGGGTTCAGCCCTCACCCCCTTGCATGATAAAGAGAACTGTAGGAGGTCTATGTCTCTGTGACCTTATGTCCTTATGTGGATCCAGGCATTGAGGACTCACTCACATCAGCTTAAACTACAAGATGAACAGAATGTAAACTTAGGTGGAAGATAACACAAATTTCCATGTAAAAGGCCATGCCGTACTCTATATTTCTTCAAGTTCTGAAATTTCTTTTCTCACCTAAACTTTTTTGGTTATCCAGATACATTCAGGCAATCAATAGCTACAATATAGATAACAACTACCCAAGAAACCCACAAATGGAACACTTCAGAAGATTTTGGTTAAAAAAAAAGTATTGTAAATTATATATGAAGGCTAAATTATAGTGATGTATTTGCAGAAACATCTTTTTTTTTTTCCCTGTAAAAAAAAGACCAGGCTTAAGAAAGGGAACAGAATGGAGTTGAACTGCAGAGCTGCTTTTTCTATCCAGAGCTCAATGAAATTTCACCAACTTTTAAATAATTTTGGGGGTCTGATTGTAGAGATGCACTGGTAGATTGATTGCAAAAATGACCACTGTATTCCACTGCTCCTTGTAT
Organism: Myotis myotis; assembly: GCF_014108235.1. Lineage (NCBI taxonomy): Eukaryota > Metazoa > Chordata > Mammalia > Chiroptera > Vespertilionidae > Myotis > Myotis myotis. Next base: position 54,031,859 of record NW_023416316.1, on the reverse strand, counting down.
CCATGCTATAGGTGAGATCCATTTTCATACCCTGAACCTAGGCCAGCCTATAACTTCCTTGAGCTAAACCATATAGTAGAAATGAGGGTATGCCAATTCTGAATTGAGGCCACCAAAGACCATGCAAGTTTCCACTCACCTAACTTACCTGCCGAATGCAGGTGCATGAAAAAGTCCAGCTGAGATCAGCTGAGCCCAGCCATAGCTTGCCCACAAATTTATAAGAAATAATAAGTGATTGGTGTTTTAAGACATCAATTTGGGGGGAATTTGTTACTTGGCTATAACTCAATGAAACAGAGTTCCAAATAGAGTGTAACTAAATTTAAAAATAAGAGACTTAGCCCTGGCCAGTGTGCCTTAGTTGGTTGGGTGTCAGCCCATACACCAAAGGGTTGCAGGTTCCATCACTGATCAGGGTACATGCTCGGGTTATGGGCTCAATCCCTGGTAGGGGACGTGAAGGATATTTCACTCTCACATCGATGTTTCTCTTTCTCTTCCTCTCCCTTCATCTTTCTCTAAAATCAATAAAAATATTTTTAAAACTAAGTAAAATAAGAGACCGAGTAGTAATAATAGTTGCCAAGTATAGCATCTACAAGGCACTTTGTATCTATTCTTTTTAACTACAGTGTAGAACATTCTTTCCCATGTTCTACACTGCATCTCTATGGTAACATACCTAAATTCTTAAGCTCTATCTGGCCATTTCCCCCAAGTGTACTTTTTATTTAAGAAAGAATCCTCTATGTAAATTTATCAAGAAATTTAAATATATTGAAAGATATGAGGGAAATGCTTATTAAATGTTTAACCCATGTTATACATCCTCTTTAACATTTTTTCACCTTGGAGATTGTACACATGAAATTGCTTCTCACTTCCTACACACATGCATATCAAAAGCAAGTCAAAACAAAATTTCCCAATGACAAAGTGACTCTGGAAACTTTTTACATACTTTATAATCCTCAGAGGATTTTTGTAATTCCCCTAACAAATAACAAATTTTAGTTGCTCTAGACACATGTAATAGCACCGCTTAAATGATGAATTAGGCATGAAGTAATTTACTACAGTTTTGTCTGATATATATCAAACAGGACGATCATGAACACCTAGGAGGAGATGCCCAATATAGAATGAAGAGAGAGAAGGCATTGGATAAAAATAGTAAGTTACCTTTTCCAGGCTCTGGCTAAATACTAAATGTGTTTTTTGGAAGATGATGCAAATAATTGAATCATTTCAGAAGAAGAAGAAGAAGATGGAGGGGGAGGAGGAGGAGGAGGAGGAGGAGGAGGAGGAGGAGGAGGAGGAGGAGGAGGAGGAGGAGGAGGAGGAGAAGATCTTAATTGTCTGTTGTTCTTGCACATTACCTCCTTAGCTTTCCCCCGCAAATGTTTCCTTGTTTTAGTATGATGTGGAGGAAACCCAAAGCCTTTGAAAATATAAGCAAAGATTGGAGGGAAAGTGGAGAGAGAAAAGAAGAGATGGGAAGAGAAACCAAGTGTAACAATTTTCTAAAAATGGCCTGGAAGGAAAATACCTACCTTAATGCAGCAGCCATAATGATGAAGTAGAGAGTTCAAAGAGAAATGCATTTTTTTTTTTTCACTTTGTACAGCCTATTGTTAAGACCACAAACTCCACTCTAAGCTGGATGTCAAAGCGTGGTGTGGGTTGGTACATCTACACAAAAAGCTGTCTTTTGTGCTCTATCAGTACTCTCCACAGACTGAGATTGAACTCATACCAATGTGGAAAGCATCCAGATTCAATAGTTAACTGTCCTCACCCCTATATTCATTGCCCCATTATATACAATAGCCAAGATTTGGCTACACACACATACATGTAAAAGCCTTGGGACTGTAAGTTCAGTATTCTTTGTCATTTTTGTTAAATTTTTTGAATAAATTCCCTTCAGCCCAGCTAGGAAAAACAAGACATTAGAATTTTGAATCCACTTTGTAACCATATCTGTGGAATTATTGAATCTAACCCTGTATGTGTTTTTTGGATTTGGATTTTGCTTTTGACTCCAGACTGCTCAGATGAGTGGGGATGATATCTGGGGTAACCAAATTCTACTCATTGCCAATCCTCTTGTAACTCATTTAGGCAGCCTGTTACTGAAATTATCTTACAGCAAGAACGACACCAACAGGTTCAGGTTCTGGTTGACTATCTTACTGTGGAAATCCAAGTTGAAACAGAGGATTAGGATGCAACTTAATAGTTATTCCATCTATTGCTCAGGGTTTTGAATGACATGGCTTCTGAAGAACTCCATTCTGGAGCAGGAAGAGTAAAGATATATTTTTCAAGTGGTTAATCAACTACTTCCCTTGAACTTCTCAAAGCTCTCTGGAGGGACAGCGTATATCAATCTAAAGACCAGAGAGTGGGAATGTACATTTTGGGAAATACAAAATTGGGCTCTTAGCCTTAGCACTGACTTGCTGTGTTTCCTTTAAAAATCTAAACATCTTGAATCCTATGAGTTCCACCTATAAAGCACATACAGTGGCACCTACCATTGGAAGTAATTGTAGTGATTAAGTGATATATGTGCATACAATTCCAGCACATGGTTTATATTTAGTAAATAGTTAGTATAAGTTATATGTTTTTTAAGTTTCTAATTCCAGTTGACATTGATTTCTACCCTGCACCTCTAAATCAATCTCTATTTCCCCAAACTTCAATATTGGGACTTTTATTTCTTTTAGAGTTGTAAGGATTAGTTTTAATATATTATTTAGAATTCAGTCTAGACTGCTTTAAAAAGTTGGCTTAAACAAGAGAGAGTTTTATTTACTTCATTTTTCTCTCCTTCAGAGCAGCATATTTGGTGACAGTGGAGTTGGTGAGGCACCGTGCTTCTCTCTTACAGTTGTGCTCTCCCAAGGTGTTATCTTCAGCCAAAAGTGGAGAATCAGGTGGCTTACCACACGTCTTTATTCTGGCCAGCGGAACACGGAAAAGAGAATGTATGCCTATGTCCATTTCTTTTAAGGACCATTCTATTAACTTACATCGCTCTCTCATCTTGTTTTCAAGACCTTACAACATGTGTAATATTTAAACGGAAAGGAGGTTGGGAACCTCAGACTGGGGTCTTTAGCTAAGAGATCATGTGTTCAGCTAACATATCTGCTGGGGTAGAAAATGGGGGAAAAAGCACATGATATATGGAGAGTGGGAGGTGGTAATACTCTACCAAAATGTGTTTTCTGGAGATCTTTATTTATAGACTAGAGGCCCGGTGCACAAAAATTTGTGCACTCGGGGGGAAGGGGGGGTCCCTCAGCCTGGCCTGTGCCCTCTCGCAGTCTGGGACCCCTCAGGAGATAACGACCTTCTGGCTTAGGCCTGCTCCCGGGTGGCAGAGGGCAGGCCCAATCCCTAGGTGCAGCCCCTGGTCGGGCTCAGAGCAGGGCCGATTGGGGAGTTGGGGCGCCGCTCCCTGTCATGCACAGAGCAGGGCGGATCCGGAGGTTGCGATGCCACCCCCAGTCATGCTCAGGATAGGGTCGATTGGGGGGGTTGGGGCACCGTCCCCTGTCACACTCAAAGCAGGGTCGATGGGGAGGTTGTGGTGCCACCCCCTGTCACACACAGAGCAGGGCCAATCAGGGGGTTGGGGCGCTGTCACCTGTCACTCACAGAGCAGGGCCCATCAGGGGGGTTGGGGCTCTGTACCCTGTCATGAACAGAGCAGGGCTGATCAGGGGGTTGGGGCACTGCCACTCTCACACTCAGGGCAGGGCTGATGGGGAGGTTATGGCTCTACCCTGTCACACACAGAGCAGGGCCCGTGGCGGGGGAGGCGGGGTTGGGGTGCCGCACCCTGTCACACACAGAGCTGCAGGGCGATCAGGGGGTTGGGGAGCTCCCCCCTATCAGGCACAGAGCAGGGCTGATCAGGGGGTTGGGGTGCCTTCCCGTCACGAACAGAGCAGGGCGGATAGGGAGGTTGTGGCCCCGCCCCCTGTCACACACAGAGCTGCAAGGCAATCAGGGGGTTTGGGCACTGCCCCCTGTCATGCTGATCCCAGTGCTGGGAGGCCTCGCGGTTCCACTGATCCCGGTGCTGGGAGGCATATTACCCTTTTACTATATAGGATAGAGGCCTGGTGCATGTGTGGGTGCCAGCTGGTTTGCCCTGAAGAGTGTCCTGGATCAGGGTGGGGGTCCCCACTGGGGTGCCTGGCCAGCCTGGGTGAGGGGATGATGGCTGTTTGCAGCTGGTCACACACCCTTCAGGGTGGGGGTCCCCACTGGGGTGCCTGGCCAGTCTGGGTGAGGGGCTGAGGGCTGTTTTCAGGCTGGGGGTGACTGAAGCTCCCAACTGCTCCTTTTTTTCTTTTTTTTTTTTTTTTTATTCTGGGCCAGCTTTAGCTTTGAGGCTTGGCTCCAGCTCTTAGGCCTCCTCTGCTGAAAGTAGGTTTCTGGCCTTTGCTTACAGTGTTGTGATCCTGCTGGCTGAAGCCGGGTGGACTAAAGCAGGTTTCTGGGGTTTTGTTTAGCTTCTATATTTGTTACATAGTTGCTTAGAGTTGTAGCTCAGAGGCCTGCAGCGGCAGGCAGGGAACGTTGGAGTCCTCCGTCACTGAAGCAAGCAAGCCTCATGTTAGTTTCAAGCTGCCTGGCTGCCGGCTGCCATCTTGGCTGGCAGTTAATTTGCATATTGCCCTGATTAGCCAATGGGAAGGGTAGCGGTCGTATGCTAATTACCATGTTTCTCTTTTATTAGATAGGATGGGATAAATTTTAACCATGCAAGTTCTTTAAAGGTAATATTTTCTCATTTCTTTATGTTCTTAACTATTCTGTCCAACAGTGTACAAAATTAATTGATCTGCAATAATCCATCACCAAACACAGTTGCAGTGATTGTGGTTTTGAGAAGTTTTGGATACATATGCAGAAATATTTTAATCCATAATTTTTACCTATTCAAAATTCAATTTTTTCCTTTATTCTTTTATTCAACAATTACTTGTTGAACTCCTAGATGCTGAGATACAACACAGGTAGAAGTCCCTGCCCTCATGAAAACCACATCTTAATGAGGATGATATGCAATGCAACAATTGATAAAATTCTTAGTGGAAATGGTGCAGGTTGTGATAAATAACATGGAGAAAAAGTGAAACAGAGAATGGGGGATTGCAATTATGAGTGGCTAGGAAAGACCTCATTGAGAAGGTGGCAGATACCTAAAGGAGGCAAAGGTGTGCATATAACTGTGTGCATATCTACTGGAGGAAGGCTCCAAACAGTTTTAAGAATATTCCAAATACTCTATGGTACCACAAACAGCAAGGTCAGTATAGCTGGGGTGGAGCAAATGAGGTCATAAGTAGTGGGAATGAGGTCAGGGTTTTCATGAAAAGCTAGAGCTTATGGGGCCTTGTAGGCCACAGTAAAATCTTTGTCCTTAGTTGAGGAAAGTTTTGAGTTAAAGGAGTGACATGATCTGATGTATCTTTTAAAGTGATCTCTACCTGCTTTGTTGAGAATAGACTGTGAATGAAAATGGTAAAATCAGCAAAACCAATAAGAAGGCTTTTGCAATAATCCAGGTAAGAGGTCACAGACAAGGGCGATAGCAGTGAACACAGTGAGAAGTGTTGAATTTTGTATATATTTTGAAAGGAGCATTCAGTTTCTGCAAGAGATCATGAAGGATAGGGTGTATATGGAGACCAATTAAGTTTTAAGGACAGAACCCTGGGCAATTGCATTATGGTAAGATGAGAAGGAATCCCCAGAGGAGACCAAAGAGTAAGGGACCATTCAGGTTGGAGTAAAACCAGGGCAGTGTGTGTTCTAGAAGGCAGGTGAAAAAAGTGTTTCAAGGAGGAATGAATGACCAACTGTGTCAAACACCACTGCTGATTAGTTGGAAAAAAAGATTGAGATTGGGCCATTGGACAGTTAATGTTGCAAGTCAAGGGCAATTTATGTGAAATGACTAGAGACAAGAGTGTTTAGTACAGATCATGTGAACAGGTCTCTCTGGTTAGTTCTCAAGCAGACTGAGAAATGAACCCCTATGATTTAGCTACTCTCTCAGTATATAAACAAAATAGTAAATTTGGGAAATTTTCTTCCTTAAAAAAATAAGATCCCTAAAATATTTCATTGAGAATGGTGAACTAAATGTGAGAATTCAAGTTCAAAAGATAGGAAGTTTCAAGTCAACAAAGGCTGGTTTGAAAGCACTTTAAAAGCTGTAGAGATTGGAAAAACATGAGTGAGATAGTATGTATGTTTAGTAGGCCTCATCTTTCTGGGAACTATTCAAGATTCTGATTAACCTAGATGAATAAGGGTTAAATCCTGAAAGAAAAAAATATGTTTCGTTGGCTAGCTTTATTTCTGACGGGGAGCAGATGTCATATACTATTGGTTAATGTTTTGCTTTTCATGTATGGAAGTAATCCCAGAGTTTCTGCCCACTGGTTTTCCAGAGTATCATTTATCAACCATATTAATCACAATTATTTTTGATACTTCTGAAAATGATAATTCTTGGGAATCAGTTCTACCTTCAGGATCAGATTCTCTGGGGATGGCATCCAGACATGTGAACTTTAAACAGTTTTCATGGGGATTCTTTGAGTTTGAGTAATATTTTCTTAGAATGCTATGGAAATGTCCAAATTCCTCTTGCTCAGGTAGCTTCTAAAAGTTTGAACACAGATCTGATGACTCCTGCCTCATCATCCTAACCAGCTGAACCTTCACTCTCCCTGGACAAATATCCACAATCACCCCCACCAACATGAAATGGTTCCAGATGCATTTTCCAGAGAAGTTTATAGATGTTCACGTTATATTAAATAACGTGGGAGTAAATAATGTTTTAGTCCTTGTCTTTCTCAAACTTCAGTTTCTTTATTACATATGTTATTTTCATTTCTTCTATTATTTCTCTCATTTTTGTGAGTGGTTCATATTTTATTTGAAAACTATAATTGGCCCAAATGGACAGTAAGAATGGTAACATTTTATATATTTTATATTTGCAGAAAAACAATATTACACCCATTTTATTGAATGTGCTCTCATAAAATGTAGTATGAGTAATGTTCTAGATTCAATTTATAAGGGGATTGAGAGAAAATATTACCATAATCTTTCTTATCTCAAAGCTCATTGCATTCTAAGTGTTCACATGCCTTCTGTGAGTTGAGAATTTACAAGTCTGACTAACTTTAAGAGATTTTCTATTCTTTTTTAAAATCCAAATTTATTTATTTATGCACAAGTTCCAGGAAATAGCTATATCTTTTTTAAAATTTATTGGGGTGACACTGGTTAATAAAATTATATAGGTTTCAGCTGTGCAATTCTACAATACATCATCTGTGTATTGTATTGTGTGTTGACCACCCCAAGTTAAGTTTCCTTCCATCACCATTTATCCCCCTTATACCCTCCTTGACCTCCCACCCTTTCCATCTGGTAATCATCATACTGTTGTCTCGTGTCTATGAGTTGCTTGTTGTTTTTTTCTTTTTAATCCCTTCACCTTTTTCACCCAGCCCCCCAAACCCACCTTCCCTCTGACAGCTATGAGTTTGTTCTCTATCTATTAGTCTTTTTCTATTTTGTTAGTTCATTTTGTTCATTAGATTCCACATATAAATGAAGTCATACGGTACTTGTCTTTCTCTAACTCACTTATTTCACTTAGCATAATACTGTCCAGTCCATCTATGTTGTTGCAAAGGGTAAGATTCCTTTATTTTTTATGAGCAAGTTGTATTCCATTGTGTAAATGTGCCACAGCTTTTTTATCCACTCATCTACTGATGGACACTTGGGTTGCTTTTAAATCTTGGAGGGATTGCCTCAATTGATGCCTCAATTGAACATGGGTTTATTTCTGGGCCCTCTGTTCTCTTCCATTGATCTATATGTCTGTTTCTATGCCAGTACCAGGCTGTTTTGACTATAATGGCTTTGTGGTATAGTCTAATATCCAGTATTGTGCTCCCTCCAACTTTCTTCTTCTTTTTAAAGATTGCAAAGGCTATTTGGGATCTTTTTTGGTGCCATATAATTTTTGGAATATTTTTCTAGATTTATGAAATATGCCATTGGTATTTTAAAAGGGATTGTGTTGATTCTATAGACTTCTTTGGGTAGTATAGGCATTTTAATGATGTTGATGTTAATTCTTGCAATTCATGGCCACAGATAATTTTCCTCAGAAGAAAAAAAAAAACTAATAGAAGAACAAAGTGTCCTGCAAAGTTACTAGGAGGATGGGAAGTGTTGTCTTATCTGAGCAAAAATGTCTTCGTCACAAGAGTCCCAGCAGTTCTCATCTGCAAGTGGAGATGTTCTCAGTTTGAAAAGTGAAATTTTAAAAAAGCATGGGGGAGCAGATCAGCCTGTACCAATGAACAGAAAGCAAGACAGAGAGGGCGATGAGGCCATGGCACACCCATGCACCAATGGCACACATCTCTAAATTCTTTAGTAATCTTTTTACTGGCAAGATCCCTTTAAGGCTATAAGCCCCTAATAGCCTAGCTAGCCTCTATCAGTGGTCCTCTACTTTTCTAATGCTGCAACCCTTTAATACAGTTCCTCATGTTGTGGTGACCCCCAACCATAAGATTATTTCCGTTTCTACTTCATAACTGTAATTTTGCTACTGTTATGAATCATAATGTAAATATCTAGTATGCTATATGTGTTTTCCCATGGTTGGGACCCACAGGTTGAGAATCACCGCATCCAGTTCCCTTTAGTAATACAGTATCTAGCCCTGCTGATCCCTCTTTCTTCTGCCAACTTCCTTCTCTTTCCACAACATTTTAAATTCTTTAGTTTACATAGCAATTGTCACAACACAGTCCACAACACAGGACCAAACACATTTTGATTAGGGAGTGGGCTTCTCTTTAGCATAACTTCTGAGCATGATTGTGATTATATTTAGCAGTACATTTTGGGCTGTGTGTGTGTGGTTTTTTGTTTGTTTGTTGTACTCACACTGATGTTTCCTTCTATTAAACATTAATGATTGTTTTCCAAAATCTACTAACTTTTCACTGAAGTTCCTATTGGCATCTCTATAGTTTTTTAAATAATGTAGTTTTTGTTGATGTTGTATACGTATTTACTTCTTCTCCCCATGCCAGCTAATCCTTGAATAGTTACAACCACTACAGCTCCTTTATTTAGATTATAAACTGCTGAAATGAAGCCGTGTCATTTCCTTACATTTCTTGCCTGCATTCCCTCTGAGTCCGGAAATGTGTTGACATCTTTTGTCTTATCCTTTCCCCTATTTGTCCTTCTCAAGTACTTACTCTCTTTAAAGTTTTTGTTTAAATATAGTACACATACCATACAATTCACCCATTTCAAGTGTATAATTTTATAATTTTAGGATTGTTAGATATGTATATCCACACAGTCAATTTTCAAACATTTTCATGACTTCAAAAGGAAAACTTACAACCTTTAGTGGTCATCTCTCCAGTCCTTTCTTCCCCCACCCCCAGCCCTAGGCAACCACCAATGTATTTTATATTTCTCTAGTTTTGTCTGTTTTGAACATTTCATATGAATGGAATCACATGTGATCCTTTGTGACTGGCTTTATTCACTTAGCATAATGCTTTCAGGGTCCATCCATGTTATAGCATGTATTCATAGTTTTTATTGCCAAAAGGTATGACATTGCATGGATATACTAACTTTTATTTACCATTCCTCAGCTGATGGACATTTGAGTTGTTTTCAGCTTTTGAGTATTATGAATACTGGATGCTACTGCTGTGAGCATTTGTTTACAAGTTTGGTGTGGACATGTGTTTTTGTTTCTCATGAGTGTGTACTTAGAGGTGGAGTTGCTGGGCCATATGGAAATCTATGTTTGACATTTTGAGGACAGGCCAGACTCTTTGTCAAAGTGGCTGCGCCATTTTTCATTCCCGCCAGCTATGTGTGAGGGTTCTGCCTTCTCGACATTCTCAGCGAGACTGCTTCTAGCCTTTTTGTGTGTGTGTCTGTTGTTATCTCACAGTGCTTGTGATTTGCATTTTTTTCTGATGGCTAGTGATATTGAGCATCTTTTCATCAAATATTTTACTTTTAATGGCATTTTTGGAAAGAAAGAGATAAACAAGTGTATCTGATCTGCATTTAAGTCATTTGCATGCGTAACAGGAAAAATTCTTCTAAATATTGAAAACACAGTGTTGTTGTTTTTCATATTTTGTTGAAAAGTCCCCATCTCGTGGCTTCTTGCTCCTCTCTGAACAGTGGCCCAGCAAATCTGTTGAGCAAGTGGAGATGGCCTCAGTTTGAGGAAAGTGAGATTTGCCATGGATGTGAGGGGCTTTGTAGAGAGAATGGACAAAGGAAACAGGGAACTGAGCTCCATTTGTTTTGTTCACATGTTAGTGAGCATCGGAGCATTATTTGTGGAATGAATGAGTTCCAGGTAGTTCCATGGAACCAGTAGAACCCATTGTGAGATCTAATCCAGTAGTGGTCAGTTACTTATAGGAAGCCATTTCTAGAAAAGCACAGTTGAAATTGATAGGAAGGATTAAAGGGAACTGGAAGGGGGGGCCCATTGTCGTGGAGCTTTTTACATGTTAGTCACTAGATGGACCACCAAGTCTACCTTAGTAAGGGAGGAAGCCAAGAGCTTTGTGTATTGACAAGGAGTGAGTGGATAAATGAATGACCTGGAATTGAAAAATTAACAATGGGCATCTATGCTGGAAGGATAGGGGATGAGGCCAAAGGGTCAAAGGTCAGACTATATTATTCCTGAAGCAGAGATGTTCCTGGTCATAAGATCTGCAGTGTGGCAGTGCCTGCACTGGAGCGGCAGTAAAGGACCCCAAGATGAGATGGTGTAGGAACTGGGAGGCTGCGTTATTGGCTGCTTGTCCACATGGATGTTACAACCCTCCGCTGCCTGCTCACCTCTTCTCAGCCCCTGCCTTGGTCCCCATTCCACCTTTAGTTCCTTTTTGTTCTGCATTTTTTCTGTGGTCTCTAGCTTCAGACATTGCATGGCCAATGGCATAACTCTAGACAAGAAGATGCTAGTGTGGTAGTGAGAGGGGGCTCTCTTTGGTTTTTGTTTTTGTTTTTGCATTTTCTCTTTACACTCAGATTCACAAGGTTTACTGGAAAAGCTACCTGAAGTGCTCATGAGGACGATCATTCCATATTTGTGTTTCAGTCTGTACAAGTGGATTTTCCTTCCCGCCAGACCACTGTAATAAGGGTGTGTATGTGTGCAGATTTGCCTCCCCCTCACCCCACCCCCCAAAAACATTCCATGGAATTCCATGGTAAGTCCTCAGAGATCTGTAAACCTGGTGCATAATCTAGAACACACCTCTGTTTCATGAGCTGAAGGAGTTCTGGGCAGATTTATTATAGCTCCACTAACACCATGCCTTCTGGGTGTGAGGCATCAGTGTGCCGTGCAGCGCTCTGACCAGCCTCAGCAGGTGGAGCTTAGGTCACTTAGAGGAAGCTGGGAGCAAGACAGCATCCAATGTGGGGCTGAGGAGGCATAAACCTTTGTTCCACCAGCAAGGTTATTCTTTCCCCTTTATTTGTTCTTACTTTCTCTTTCACTTTAAGGCATCTTTTCCTTACTTTCAGCTTTATTTTACCTGGGAGGTAAGAGGCTGCCTGGTTAACATTGCTACCACTGATAGCTGAGTGGTGCTTTTGCTCAGCAAAAAGTAAAAATAAAAAGTAAAATAAAATAAAAATAATCCCTCAGCCTGAAGAAATGCCCAGAGATGGGAACCACTTCCCCAAGGTGACTTTCCAGTAGGTGTACTTCAGTGTCAAGGTTAAAGTATGCTTTTCCAACATGTTAACTTGACCCACAAGAAAGATTTTTGAGCAGTGTCTATGCTGTTCCTAGCTCCTACCTCAACCAGCCCAACATTCACTGCAGTAATATTCCCCCCAAAACACTCCCATTCAGGGTTCACCCACCTGTGGGATGCTCTGATCACTGATTCTAAATAATGATTAAGCCACTGTCTCTTTTTTCACTGATATTTTCTGAAAACATATACCCACTCTGGCTGGTTTTGCTCAGTGGTGAGAGCACTGGCCTATGGACTAAAGGGTCTTGGGTTTGAATCCCGGTTTGTACCTCAGTTGCAGGCTCCCCAGTCCTGGTAGGGGCACCTGCAGGAGGCAACCAATCAATGTGTTTCTCTCAAGTCAATGTTTCTCTCTCTTACTTTCTCCACCCCTCCTCCCTCCTTTCCAGTCTCTCCAGAAATAGAGAATTATCCTTAGGTCTTAGGTGAGGATATATATATATGAATTGATCTTCTTCTGATGTGGAAGACCTGTCTTCCCTGCTGCCTTGAAGGACATACAGCATTCTCTGAAGGGCAAGGTGTGGGCTGCTATCCATGTTCCTTGAGGCTAAGTTTTGAGGAAGGAGACAGCCCATTTCCTCAAACCTAATCAGGGAGGAAGTGGGCTTTGGGAGAGGGCACATGGTATCTATTTCTCAACAAGAGCTCCAGGGAATGGTCACTTTTAAAAATATATATATTTTTTCATTTATTTCAGAGAGGAAAGGAGAGGGAGAGAGATAGAAACATCTGTGATGAGAGAGACTCATTGATTTGCTGCCTCCTGCATGCCCTCCCACTGGGGATCAAGCCTGCAACCTGGGCATGTGACCTTGACAGGAATCAAACCTGGGACCTTTCAGTCCACAGGCTGATGCTCTATCCACTGAGCCAAACCTAGCTAGAAATGGTCACTTTTGGAAGCCAAGGAAGCAATCAGTAGGAGTTCAACTTATTCCTTTCTTCCTTTAAGCACAAGCCCTGAGAAACCCTAAACCCATGCTCCCAACACAGGACACAGAGAAGACATCACTATTATTACAGAAACATTTATTAGGCAAGTCAGTATTCCCTACAAGGATGGAATTACTTGGGGGTGGGAAAAGTTTGCCCCTGGAAATTCTGGAGAAGCATTGTGTGTCTAAATCGTGGAGGCTGATCTCTGAAGGCAGTCAGTGCCTCCAGCAGTGGTGAGAACAGCAGGAGGCCCCTTGGCAGCTTGTGGCCTGCAGTTGGGGCTTGGATGGGGCAGAGTCTCCCTGAGGTGCACAGATTGAGGGTGCTTCTGACATATTTGCTGACCCTTTGATGCCACAACGTTTTTGGGGAGTCTGTCCTCGTTTCTGGTATGTGTAGTATTGGTAGAGCCCTGGCCAGCCAAGATAGCTGTTGGTGGCCGGACAAGGCATTTGTCACGTCGTAGTAGGGAGCCCTGCGGAGGAAATGATGCCTCTGCACTGGCTCTGCCTGGGCCTGCACTGCTCCCTTCTGCACAGGCTTCTGGGACTGCGCTGTGGGGAGAAGGGGCTCTTGGGGGCAGGTGGTAACTACTGCACGCCAGCGCCCTAGTTTCTCTTCTGGGAACTTGCCCATGTCTGACATGACATGCACTCTCCCAGTAAATGCAGCTCTGCTTTGAACTGGGCCTCTGCTTTGTGTAAATGATAGGGGAAGCTCTGTTCCTGGAGGGCTTCTTGCATTTTCTATATAATTCCTGGCTGAAACCGCTGAAAAAGTTCTTAATTTTACCTAGGAAATGGCTATCTTGATTGCGCACAAGTGAGGTGGCCTTTCCCCTCTGTGTTAGGCTGTGGGAAGACTTGCTCCCAAGCTTGTCCTCTAAAGCTGCGTCCTGAGAAGGAAATCTCTGCCCTCCAGGTCGGGGAATTCTCATTTGTGCATCTCCTGCACTAAACTCTACTGAGTTGGGGCCTGTAGGCTCTGGGGGAGGGCACACGATATCATTGATCCTTTGGGAAATTCCTGCCTTGTTGGTTGTCAAGACACCACTAGTTTTGGGTTGAAGAGCTTTGAGCCTCTCAGCCCTGACTATCTCCCTAGACATGCTGGGCCTGGAAGCAGGTTCTGATTTCTCCCTATTTGCGCCCTGTCGTATTTCTGCTCTGTCATTGGAATTCACACCATTATTTTTTGTCTCCTGTGGGGTCCCTGCTCGCCTTGCAGGCAGCTTTGGGGGTTGAATGCTGGCTATCAGAGAATGTATCTGACTTTCCCCCCCACTAATGGTGTTTGTGACTGGCAGTTTGTCAAAAATTTCTGCATTTCCTCTGAGAGTGTGCGTTTGATATCAGCAGTTGAATGTCCTTTCTTGTCCACGAGTGAGGTGGCAGGGAGAGGAAAATTCAGCCTGTGAGTTGAATTTTCTGTTTCCACTTGTCCTGGTGAAGGGATTCAGAGTTTCCTCTAAGGGGCATGAAGGCCCCAGACTTGGTGTTCGTCTCAGAAATCAGTTTGGTTGAGCAGGAAGAGTTGGGATTGCTTGAAGAATGGGATGAAGTATCTTTCGATATGAAGCGCTCTTTGGATTCAAGGACTTTGGTGGGAAGGGCTGACAACATCCACATGTGTCACTTGGTAATGTGGGGTTTCCGCATCTGCTGTGCACCACACTCAAGCAAGGGAAGCTCCTGGGATGTGTTCAGGCAGTTGTCCCCACCCACTGATGATGGCAGACTTATTTTCTCTAATTCAGTGTGGGATTTTACAGGATTCTGCTTGAAAGTGTGTTGTGAACTGTGCACAGTCCCAGGAAGCTGACCCTCACTGATTTTCTCAAACTATTTTTCTCAAAAATGTACTTTCTGGACATTTTCCAGTTGTCTCTGACTTACACTATGCTCAGAAAACATTGAGTTCTCTCTTGACAGACTCATCACCTCAGAGCCTCCTCCCACATCCTTATGTGAGGAGGTCTTTGAGTCACTCAGCAGATGAACTTTTGGATCATTCTCTTGGCTGTGTCCCTCCTCCTTCCCCTCGTTCTCCTCTATCTGAAACATTTCTGAGCTCCTCTCACAGAAGCTTCCTGGTTGGCTCAATCCAAGGTTTGGATTTTCACTCCTCTGGTCCTTCTCCACAGAGATCCAGGAGAGGCCAGAACTGCTCTTTGACTCAAGTATGCCTGAGCAATTGCTCAGAGGCCTCATTAGTGACAGAGACCCATTGAGCATGCAGGGCTGGCCCTGGTGGTGTTGGATGAGCCTCTTTCTATGGTGGTGCTCAAATTTATCTTGAAATTCACTGCTGAGAGGGAACTCTACAGGATCGATGGAATTGGTAACACGGGCCCACAAAATTTCCTGTTCTTTCAGCAACACACTGCATTCCATGCGTTCAGTTTCTCTAGAGGTATGACGTTCTAATTTATTATTGGGTATGTGGACATTCACTTCACAGACCTTATTCTGGGTATGCATAGACCATGCTAAAGGGAGATCAGGAAAAATGGGGAAAGACTAGTCACCTTTTCATGAAAGAAATCAGCTCCTTGTTGGCGTCCTTCCTGTGATAGTATCTCGAACCTGGGAACCAGAAGAGTGAGTTACATGTAATGAAGGTAGACACATAGGCATTACACATGAGGCCCTTTATGGGAGACCGTTGGGATATTAGACTCTGAAAGACCCAAGAATTAGTAGATGAGTCAAATGGTCAATGATAATATGA
The DNA here is from genome assembly GCF_014108235.1 of Myotis myotis. Classification (NCBI taxonomy): domain Eukaryota; kingdom Metazoa; phylum Chordata; class Mammalia; order Chiroptera; family Vespertilionidae; genus Myotis; species Myotis myotis. Next base: position 54,016,278 of record NW_023416316.1, on the reverse strand, counting down.
ATAAGGTCCCCATATGTATGTTGCTTCATTTATAAAATAATCACATTTGATGCTCAAAAGCAGGCTGTGAAGCAGAGGGGTCAGTGGTCACAACAAAGAGGAATCTGATCATCCTGAAGTCAGAGTACTTTCTCAAAGTCAGGAGACAGTACTACTGACTCTCAACATCTACTGGGCAACACCCATGGCCCAGGTCCCTCACTGCTTCTTACGCAGGGACAGCAGAGCAGGGAATCTGAGCAGTATCTCCGGTCCAGTCTTTCCAAGAGCCTCTCTTCTGAGGGCTCTGTTTCATGAGAGGGGCTGTATCTATCAACTGACAGAGACCATGGACCTGGTACCTCATGGGAAAGAGAGAGAAGGGTCACCCTTGGGGAGCTCAGGTGGAATAGGCAGGACCTTACCTTGCCGTGTCCCACCTTTCCTCCTCCTCTTGGCTCTGACCCGATGCTGAGAACAAAAAGGAATGAATGGGTGATTAGGCCTCATTTCTCTCCTCCTCCCCCTAGGACACTCAGACATTTACTATCTAAGAATAATGTCTCTCTGAGCCAACCAAATATATTTTAACTAATAGAACTTTGTGTTCCTTTTACCATTTTTAAAGCCTTAAAATATTTTTAATTTTTCCTTTTTTAAAAACTCAAAGAAGGACTTTGTTTAAGGGCTCCACACTTGGTATACTCAGAGGTCCTCTGCTCAAGGTCGGCATATACTCTGAGGCCTACAGTCCATCTCTGTCCCCTCAGATAGGACCCAGTAACCTGATGGTGCTCAGGCTGCAGCCTCTGCTCACTCAGCGGCTCTCAGAGGCTCAGCCCTCCCTGCTTAGCAGCCCAACACAAAGGCTTGGTTAAGTGATGCCTGCCAGGGCAGCATGACTCAGGATGAAGTGCTAGTTAACTCTGATGTCCTACGGAGACTCCCACGTCTCTAAATAACTGGATCCAGGACTAGGGAGTCCCTGTGTTTGGAGCCAGAAACCTGTCACCACACCCCGATGGTCTGTGAGATTCATATGGAAGCCTGAGTCCTCCCTGAACACCTAGCCCTGCCTGGTCTCTTCTCCTAGAGAAGCAATGTTCTGTTCGCTCCTCAGATGTCCCATCTTCAGTGTCTCTCTGACTCATCCAAACTCATTTAGAAATGCGGGAATCGAAATGGCAACAACAATGAAGAACTCTTTGGGGCTCACTCACTCAGGGTTCCTTACCTTTTGGGTATGTTCATTTTTCCAGAAAGTTGGGATGGATGGAATTCCCACGAAGAAAATGAAGAAGAAGAGCAACAAGCTCAACACCAAGATGGAAATTATATTGAGGTTACCACATAGACATTCTGAGCAGAAGCAGCTCAGATAAAACTCTAGAAGGGTATTCAGAAATAGACTGAGTCCCATTTTCTGAACAACAACGCTGCTTAAAGCAACTGAGCTCTGAGGGCTCCAACTTTTGGCTTTATAGCCAGGCCTGTATCACAGAGCACTGTGGAGTCACAGAGGGTTTCTGAGAGTGGGGGTGGGTCCACCTTCATAGGGTCTGTCCACAGCCCCGCCCCCCAACCAGCCCAGCAGATTCCCTCCATCTCTTCTGGGCCTCTAGGTCCTTTTGCCCTACTCTCCTAGCCTGTTTTCCAATTTGCCTTTTAACATATCATATATTTATTTAGCGTAATGAATGCTCTGCGTGTTTCATCTGTAACCCAGATATTAGCTGGGTCTCCTTTCATGTTGGACACTTTGACTTTGGTCTCACCAGGTCCACTAGCTTAAAAGTCTGAAATATTCCCTGGAAATTTTGCTTGTGCCCAGACGTTTACACTGAGGATCATATATGTCCTCAAATCCAACTTACATAAATGTGGGTAAAGAACTTGAAGGTCTTTTAGACTTCCATAGTTTTGTGAATGTGAAATAGAAATTTTTTTTTAGTAAGTTATAATTGAATAATAAAGTCTAAAATATCATCCCTCTCCCACCCCCCAGGAATACATTTCACATATGTTACATATATCCAACCCCTAAGTTCTGTAATAAAGCTCTGCGCAGGACATTTCAAGCAGACATGGAGGTGGCCGAGTTGGTGTGTGTCAGAGTGTGATCCCCATACAACCCCACGACAAGTTCTCAGTTGAGGTACCTCCCCACACAGAAGTCCGGGTCCACATATCAGAGTGCACTTGGTTATATTGTCTACAAGGAGGAGTGTTTTCCAGAGTCTTGACTAGAATAACGTGCTCTATTTGAGGAGGATCATTGCCGATGAGTCATTTGTTTAGGACTCTCATAAGTTTTCAGTTTCCTAGGGACAATCCTCAGTGCTCTCTCACTCCCATCCCTATTACTATCCCTGGGCGGAGCCACATGCATACAGCTGTTTTCAGGGTCCCCAAAAGGCAACTGGTTCAAATGAAAAGGGTATAGCAGCCTCTCAGGGCTGTCAGCACCCCCCTTACTTATTGGGAGACAGAGCAAGCTTACTTGTACTCATGTTAGGTCTCACTGAACTCCCGCCATCATGGGTCCATGGAAATTCTGTGCCATGGGGCTTCCCCAATGCTGTTTGTGAAGGGAAAAGCAGGTACTCATATTGCGCACATCCCCTCATGCGCATGCTCCATTGTCTCCATAAACTTTACTTAATGTTAGGTTAGGTTGCTCAGGAGGTGGCGCAAGAAATAGAGAGTCCAGTGAATCAGAAATTAAAGGAAAGGAAAAGGTTTATTTCTGCGTCCCCGGGAGACCCACGTACCCCAAAGACAGGGCACGTGGATTCACACCAATGGGGGCGGGGGGGGCTTTTTTTATACTGCGGTTGTGTGAGGGGCGGGGACATGAGCTGAGGTATTCAGTTGAGGAAGTTTCAGCTGCAGGGGTCAGCCAGGTATTCAGGAATGAGTCAGTATCTGTGTGGGGGTCGTTGTGGATTCAGGGAGAAGCCTGTATCTGTGTCTGGCATGCTGATCTGTTAGACATGCCATGGGGAGTCCATTATCTCCTCCCATGTCTGCATGTATCTGATCCTGGGCTCTCTCGGACCTAACATCCTGGCCTTTTGGTGATAAGGGACGGCAACTCGTTCTGACTGCTTCCAGCTGGCTAAGGGCGATGAGGGGGGTGTTTTAAAGGCCATTGTTAGGCAGAGGCAGATTGGAGGGCACCCGAGCATAGGGATGGAGCAGGAGCTGATTCACAGTCACCTGTGACATCTCCGTGATGCAGGAGCGGATGAACTTGAGGAGGCAGGGGGCTAGGAGAAAAAAGAACACAGATGAGAATCAAGGGCCCTATCATGGGTAGGACCCAGGTAGCTAAGTGGCTTTGGAACCAGCCGGAAGGAGAGTTGTCCTGGAAGTGTCCTCCATGTAGTTCTTTACTCAGCTTAGTCAGGGTCTGTACGTTTAAGTTTTGCTCCACTACTCCGGACTCGATGTAGTAACAGCATTCTTCCTTAAGGAATATGCAGGTTCCTCTTCTTTCTGCAGTCAGAAGGTCTGAGGCGCGCCGGTTCTGCAGGGCTACTTGGGCTATTGATGTCACTTGTCACTGTAGGGAGGCTAAAAAGAGGCGGTAGTAGACTCCAGGGCTAACTGGAGCTTGTCATTAAAGTCCTGAGCAGTGACCAGACTGTTCCCGAGGGCCCCCTGGTGAGGCCTACTGAGGCAGCGATACTCACTCCTAACATGACAGGGAGGAAGGCAGCCCGGCGGGTCCAGGGATGGGATGGAGGGAGCAACCAGTGAGCTCCGACTCTCCATACAAGGTTAGTTGGGGAACTACTGTGACCACGAAGCAAGGCCTGGGGTCAGAGGAGTTCATGCAGTTGCTTAAGGTGCCATTGCACCAAAAGAAGGTACCTGGGCTGGCCTTGGTGAGACTGGCTGTGGTGTGGTATGACAGTCTCTCCCATGGCAACCCCATAGGTGTTGACATCTTGATTACACCTGTCTGGGTTCCGCTGCCAGGTGACTTGTTTGCAGTTCTGGTAGTAGGTTTCAAGGACCTTGAACCTCCACACATAAGCGGGTGGGGGTTTGTGTAGGTTGCTCAGGGCCGGGAGGAGAAGTAGGAGGGGAGGGCAGTTAAGGCGGACCTTAGTGGGGCCAACACCTCACATTTATAGAAGTCATGTTGCTCCGGGTTCCTCTTGAGTCTAGAGAGGTGGTGCCAGGACAGGTCGTCAAGCTGGGGTCGCCAAGCAGCTTGGCCGCAGTGGGGGCTGTGAGGATTACAGTGTGAAGTCCCGTCCACCTAGGCTCCAAGGCTTGTGGTTGTAGGTTCTTAAGGTGGACTGAGTCACCATGGTGAAGAGCTGGTTCTTGGGAGTCCTAGTCGGTCGGCTCTGGCTTGGGCAGAAACCTGTTCTCATGTTCTCAGAGCAATTGCCTGGTTAAAGACAGATATGGGAGATACGTACCCAGGGGAGGGGGATCAGTAAGGAGATGGTGGTTGAGCAAGAAGAGTCAAAAGGGCTCAAGAAAGTGGGGCTCCTTGGTGTAGCCGGAGTTTGGTCAGGGCCATGGGCAGGAGGTCCGGCCAGGAGCTGCGAATTTCTAGAGAGAGTTTAGTTTGATGGTCCAATAGGTTGGAATTGAGTGGCTATGATGAGGGTTCGAGCCAGTGACAGAAATCCAGCAGGATGTAGAGGAGGAGGGATTGATGTTGGAGAGTAGATGGAAAGTTGTGTTGATGAGAGTGGGCATAGGAGTAGGTCCAAGGTTCATACATAGAGTGACATTAGAGGATTCCCCATCCCAGACAGTAGAATTGATGACTCCCTCATCATTCCATGCCCGTTTCACCTGAAAATATAAAAAACCTGAGCAAAATTGGAGGGTCCCTTGCCAGGTAAGAGCCTGTGAGGAATGATGGGTCATCCTGTCCTGGATGGTGTCGCCGAATCTTCTTCGGGGATGGTGGGAGGCACTCAGTGAGCCTGAGAGAGGTAGGTATTGCAGTGAAAGTGGGAGAAAATGTTAGAATGCGCTGTTATCCAAGGGAAAATGTAAGGAGCAGTGGAAGCCAGGGACCTGGAGGCTGGAGAAAAGGTGGGGAGGGAGCAGGTCGCACAGCCTGTTCCCAGGCCTCTAGCTGCTTGGATTTTAAAACTGCCACATTTTTCTTTGGGAAGGGTGGAGGGGGATGGGGCGAGGTCAGAGCAGTTTTCAGTTCAGAGGAGGGGACAGTTGTGAGGAGATAAGGAGATAAGGCGAAGGAGATAAGGCAATGACTGAGCTAGGCAAAGACTGAGCTAGGCTATTGTGGTCTGGGACAACAGGGCCCCATGACTGGACGCATGGCAGTGGAGGATCGGTGTCCCTGTAAAGGGAGGGGGCCAGGAGTGGGAGGAGCAGGGAAGCTGAAGGGCTCAGAGTGAGCTACAGAGTGGCCACTAGGATGGTGAGGATGTCTTGTCCTAACAGGGGCACAGGGCATACTATCATCAAGGAGGCAGGGAAGGGGTCTGGTTGCCAGCGGGCAGGTGGATTTGTCGTCAATACCCATGTCCGAGATCTTGGAAGGATAAAGGGGCCCTAAAAAGGAGGGCAGGACAGAGAAGGCAGCCCCCATGTCAACCGGGAAGGTGACCTACTACCTTCATTGTGACCCGAGGCTCAGCGAGGGTGATTGGAGTCATCGAGGCTGGGCTTCTTCAGTCTTCAGCCAGTTCCAACATGGCCAGCGGGTGGGTCCTGGCCTGGAAGGGTGGCCCCCCTACACTGAGGCGTAGAAGGCCCGCCACTTTTCCAGGGCAGTCACTCTTCCAGTGACCATTTTGACCGCATGCCGGGCAGGGCTTGGTCGGAGCTAGGGGCCAGGGGCACTGCATTGCCCAGTGGCCTTCATTTCCACATTTGAAGCATTCTCCGGTGGCGTTCCTTTTGTTGCACCCCCACAGCTCACAGCCCCCTTAGGGCCATCGCGGCTGCTGTTGGCCTCAGGGCCACAACTAAGGCGTGACTGCAGGTCCACCTTCTGTGGAAGGCAGGCATCCCATTCTGACTGTGCCTGCTCCTCCAAGGCATTAAGAACCTTCAAGGCCATTTTTCACTCGATCTCGGACCTGGGTTTGAGGACTAATAAAGACCTTAAAGGTCGGGTTAGAGAGTGGGGGGCATAGATTCAGACTATTCCCTCAGTCCCTGGACAGGACTATGGCAGGGATAGAATGGGCGCAGAAATGGAAGAGGCTATTTTGGAGCTGACATTCTTAGGATTTGGGCTCTAGGGGAGAAGGGAGCTTTTGGTTAAGAGGGTCTGAAGAGAGCCCAGCTGCAACCTCTCGCAAAGGGAACTGGCTGGCCACCTGTGAATTAAAGTGCTGGCAGTCATGGTGGTGGAGTTTTGGTGGAGTGCACAGAAGAAGGCGGGCGGTTAGACCTTACAGAGGGCACTGCGTGGGGTACAGGTTACTAAGGCAGGCCTGTAACGGGAGGGGAGAGAGCCAGAGAGGTGGCCTGGGTGGGCTTGGGAGAGGTATCAGCAGTTGAGTTTAAAAGCCGCAACCTCCCAGGGGCAGAACGGAGGAGGAAGGACAGAAGGGAGGTAGAGCCTATGGACGCGTGTGTGTACCGACTGGGAAAGCAGGCAGGGGCGGGGGCGGCAGGGGACTTGAGTTGCCAGTTCCCGCAGCTGCTACGGCGGCGTTAGCAGCTGCAGCGGGTGCGCGGACAGACCAACTGAGCGGCGGAGGAATGGGGCCGTGTGCACAGCGGCAGCGTGCAGGGACATTGTAAAAAGTGGTTTGAGTTTCCGGCCATCGTGGGGCAGGCGGAAGAGGGGAGGCGGGGTCAGGAGGCAGTGGAGAAGGTGTGGCTGGAGGAGGGTCCAGGAGGGAGGAGGACAGAGGGTGGACGGGCGACTTTCCCGGGGGGAATTTGCAGTGGTCTCCGGTGAAGGGGGGTGGGGGTGGGGGGTGGGAGGAGGCTGAGACGATGATGATGACAGCGCCTGCCCTGGCGCCGCCACCCACACACAGCACATGAACCCACCCCCACATGGACCGCACACACCTCAGGCTCAGTGGTGCAGGGACAGCCTGTAGGGAGGAGGAAGGGCGGAGCGAGGAGAGATGGCGGAAGGAACTTTGGGGGAGGGACGGGGAGCACAGAGAGATGGAGAGAGGCTGAGAGAGAGACTGAGAGAGAGAGACTTGGGCAAATTTCCCAATTCACTGGCAGAAATTACTGAGATCGGTGTGACGGTAAAGTCAGGGTCCCGTTTTCATACTGGGGCCATGCTACCTTACAGAAAAAGGATGCAGGTTCTGGACAGGCCCCGTGTTTAGCCAGATCGGTGAGCCGGCACCCTAGAGGTGTGCTCAGGTCAGGTTTGGAATTTGGATTCCCCATGCTCGATACCCGTGGCCTGTAGCAGGGCTAAAGGCTGGCGTCCCAGCGGTTTAACCCACACTACGGATGGACGGAGGGACCGTGGGTGGGGTAGAGGCGTCCCTGCTACACCCTCCCCCCCCCAGGTCCGGAGGAGCCTTCCTGGAAGGGTCCGGAGAGGCAATCTCTGACGTGGCCACCTTTTATGGACAGAGATGCCAGCGGGCAGGCGGCCACATGGGACCAGCACGGGGACAGGGCGGGACTCACCGCTGATGCTGCAAAACTGGGAAAAATTGCTGAGCTGAAGAGATGAGATCCTCATGGGTCCAGAGCCACGAGGAGGGAGAGTCAGGCACCCCTAGCCATGGAGGAACAGCCAAATGGAGTGCTCGCGCCACCAGGGTTTCAAGGCACCAAATGTTAGGTTAGGTGGCTCAGGAGGTGGCGCAAGAAATAGAGAGTCCAGTGAATCAGAAAAGAAAGGAAAGGAAAAGGTTTATTTTTGCGTCCACGGGAGACCCATGTACCCCAAAGACAGGGCACCTGGAATCACACCAACGGGGGGGGGGGGGGGCGCGCTTTTTTTATACTGCCCTTGGGTGAGGGGCTGGGACATGAGCTGAGGTATTCAGTTGAGGAAGTTTCAGCTGCAAGGGTCAGTCAGGTATTCAGGAATGAGTCAGTATCTGTGTGGGGGTCGTTGTGGATTCAGGGAGAAGCCTGTATCTGTGTCTGGCATGCTGATCTGTTAGACATGCCATGGGGAGTCCATTATCTCCTCCCATGTCTGTATGTATCCGATCCTGGGCTCTCTCCCACCTAACACTTACAAAGCTGAGTTTTAAGGTAAAATTATGAAGAATCACAAAATGGTGACAGTGGAGCATTAAACCCAGCACTGAGTGTCCCCTGAGTGACAGCACAGGTTGTTGTCCTCGACCTGCTCTGCAGCTTCCTTTCTCGCCTCAGTTTACATTCTGGTCTTCCCTCCCTCCTTCCCTCCCTCCCATCCGCGCTCTCTAAAAATCAATAGAAAAGTATCCTTGGGTGAGGATTAACAACAACAACAACAACCAAAAAAACCCTAACTTAGATCTTTATTGCTTGTGATATGAGAATATGGATAAACTATTTGAGGATAAGTTTTTAAATATACTTTATGGAATCTTAAATAATCACTTTGTGGATGATGCATGAATATGTCCGTAAATGTTCTCTCCAAGTAAACAATTGGATATACTACATTATTTAAGTATCCTGATATTGTATATATATTTACCTATATGACTTACCATGAGCTGATGGTATTTGTTTGCTTGAATACAGTTTTCCATCTGTTAATGAAACACTGTCTTGTATCATTTTGAATGCCCCTCTGTATGTATCCGATTTTCAAATTTTGTTTTAAAGCCAATTTTACTTATGCACACAGTGTCTGAATTCTCTCAACCTAATAATAATTTATTTTATTGCTGTCATTTAAAAATTGCTTACTACTATCTTGCTAGAAAATGGTTTATTTGCATTTATTATAGTTGTTTGGAAGATAAATATTTGGTCTAAATTATCATAAATCTGTAGTAATCTAATAATTAAAACATTAGTTTTTCCTCTAGAAATATTTGGTCTAATAAAATGTCTCTTTAAGGAAATATTAGGAATGTGGTTCTTTTATTATTTTAATTTCATATTACTTTTTGATCTTGGGTTATAAATCAGATCAATTTTTACATAATTAATTTTCATATTTTTGAATTTTTATGTATTTTATTATAGAAATAATATTTATGAGCTTTAGGTTTCCATGCGTAATTTTAATTTTTAAAATTTGAACACAGTTTGGTTCAGCGTGTCTGGTTCATTTCAGTTCCTTCACTGCCAAACCTGAAGGCAGGGACTGCTTCAGTTTCTCTGCCTGCCCTGTGTCTGTGATGACCAAGGTATAAAGATATCTTACTTTTCTTCATCTGGACACATTTAGTGTCCTTTCTCCTGGCTGTGAACAGGAAGTCATTGATTTCCTCAGTTTTGGGGAGGCATGGCTACTAGGTAGGCATGAAGAGTGTGTGGTGGCCAGCACAGCAACATAAAACAGCGAGGAGGATGCGGGGGAGGGGGGTTAATTTTATTTTTTTGGTGTGATTTATCCATATTTATATTCAGTTCTTAGTACTTAATTCAGTTATCCTTACTTGGATAAGAATACATATGCCATTTTTTTAAAAAAAATTATTATTTGTTTTTAATTTTACTTTTTAAAATATATGTTTATTGATTTCAGAGAGGAAGAGAGTGGGAGAGAGAGTTAGAAACATCAATGAATGAGAGCGAATCATTGATCGGCTGCCTCCTGCATGCGCCCTACTGGGGATCGAGCCCACAACCGGGGCATGTGCCCTTGACTGGAATGGAACCTGGGACCCTTCAGTTCTCTGGCCAATGCTTTATCCACTAAGCCAAACTGGCTAGGGCTACATGTGCCATTTTAAATAGAATAAATGCTTGGGTAGCATATCTGAAATTATCGTTTTAATGTTGGCTGGGTATGTTATACTTGTGGCCTGGTCATTTTATCTTAAGTCCTGGTAGGAGCATTTCTTCTGTGTCATTTTATTACTGAGGTGAAACTCTGGTGTCTTTTCTATTCTGAATGAGTGACTTCAGTATGTATTCTTGAAAATTCTTTTTATTCATTTATTTAGAGAGGGAGAAACATCGGTTTGTTCTATATATTTATGCATTCATTGGTTGATTCTTGTATGTGCCCTGATCAGGGATTGAACCCACAACCTTGGTGTATTGGGACAACGACGCTCTAACATTCTAAGCTACTCAGCCAGGGCTGGGTATGTATTCTTAATCTTCAAAATGTAAAATTTCCTTACATCATGTTGGAATTCATCTCTATTCACTGATCTTTCTTAGCTAGTGTGATCCCTCTCAGTTTTCAATTTGAAGTGTTTTCCTCGAATGGGGAGTTTTCTTTATTCGATTTTCCTTACTGCTCCCTTTCTAAGCAGAATGCCTATTCCTTGTAGATTGTCTCTCCCTTTAGCAATCTGCACTAATATCATCTGCCACTGAATGTGCCCTTTCATTTCTTCCCCTTCACGTCTTCATTCATCTCAGGTTATATATGCTTTCATCCCAGAGTCTTCTGTTACTGTGAGTGAGTGCTGTTACCCTCTTGTTACTTTGGGCTCCTCTTATTTAATACAGGAACTACTTATAATCTTGCTTGTATCTAAATCGGATATTCCCTGCCTTTCCTGAAAGTCAGCATATTGGGGGTGGGGGAAGGGGGAAGTGTTTTCTTCTTAGCATGTGGGTCTCTTTCTTTGGCGTGTTGATTTTTGAACACAAAGCATTCTAATCTAACTGCTGGAGGAAGACAGTTCTGAGGATTTACATCAATGTCCTCATAATTGGCCTGACTGTTGTCTCCTACGCCTGGAGCGGGACTGTTATGGGGCAAGCCTCACAAAGGCCCTGCAGGGCAGGTTTTCAGCAACTTCCGGGGGTGCTTCCAGATATTAAGTTCTCCAGAGTTACAAAGGACACCCCACGCCCTCAGTACTCCAATGACTTATTTCAGTGGTTACTGGACTCTAATGCTCTCAACAGTGAAAAACAAGACTACCTGAGAGAAATTTTTGTTTTTGTTAATTTAAAATGGTTTTTTCTCACAAATGGGAGGTGAGAGGATTAGTTCCATGAGCCTCGCAGTTTCTGCAGAATGTCCCGGTGTGGACATTTCTGCAGGGAGAGAGTATATAATGAGATGAATATGTGAAAAAATATATAAATATATATATATATATATATATATATATATATATATATATATATATATATATATATGGAGAGAGAGAGAGAAAGAGAGAGAGAGAAAGAAAGAGAGAGCGAGAGAGAGAGAGAGAGAGAGAGAGAGAGAGAGAGAGAGAATGTGAAAGAGACACATTCATTGGTTGCCTCCCGCACACTCCTTGACAGGGTCCTGGGTTGGAATCTGCAACCCAGGGACATGCCCTTCAATGCACTGACCGACGCTCTAACCACTGAGAAACTGTCCCAAACTTCAATATTGGGACTTTTATTTCTTTTAGAGTTGTAAGGATTAATTTTAATATATTATTTAGAAATCAGTCTAGACTGCTTTAAAAAATTAGCTTAAACAAGAGAGAGTTTTATTTACATCATTTTTCTCTCCTTCAGACCAGCATATTTGGTGACAATGGAGTTGGGAAGGCACCATCCTTCTCTCTTACAGTTGTGCTCTCCCAAGGTGTTATGTTCAGCCAAAAGGGGAGAATCAGGTGGCTTACCACACATCTTTATTCTGGCCAGTGGAACACTGAAAAGAGAATGTATGCCTATGTCCATTTCTTTTAAGGACCATTATATTAACTTACATCGCTCTCTCATCTTGTTTTCAAGACCTTACACCATGTGTAATATTTAAATGGAAAGGAGGTTGGGAACCTCAGACTGGGGTCTTTAGCTAAGAGATCATGTGTTCAGGCAACATATCTGCTGGGGTCGAAGAAGGGTAAAAAACACATGATATATGCAGAGTGGGAGTTGGTAATACTCTACCAAAACGTGTTTTCTGGATATCTTTATTGATAGATGGGATAAATTTTAACCATGCAAAGGTCTTTACAGGTAATATTTTCTCATTTCTTTATGTTCTTAACTATTCTGTCCAACAGTGTACCAAATTAATTGATCTGCAATAATCCATCACCAAACACACTTGCAGTGATTGTGGTTTTGAGAAGTTTTGGGCCCTCTGTTCTGTTCCATTGATCTATATGTCTGTTTCTATGCCAGTACCAGGCTGTTTTGACTATAATGGCTTTGTGGTATAGTCTAATATCCAGTATTGTGCTCCCTCCAACTTTCTTCTTCTTTTTAAAGATTGCAAAGGCTATTTGGGATCTTTTTTGGTGCCATATAATTTTTGGAATATTTTTCTAGATTTATGAAATATGCCATTGGTATTTTAAAAGGGATTGTGTTGATTCTATAGACTTCTTTGGGTAGTATAGGCATTTTAATGATGTTGATGTTAATTCTTGCAATTCATGGCCACAGATAATTTTCCTCAGAAGAAAAAAACAAAAAAAACCAAAAAACTAATGGAAGAACAAAGTGCCCTGCAAAGTTACTAGGAGGATGGGAAGTGTTGTCTTATCTGAGCAAAAATGTTTTCGTCACGAGAGTCCCAGCAGTTCTCATCTGCAAGTGGAGATGTTCTCAGTTTGAAAAGTGAAATTTTAAAAAAGCATGGGGGAGCAGATCAGCCTGTACCAATGAACAGAAAGCAAGACAGAGAGGGCGGTGAGGCCATGGCACACCCATGCACCAATGGCACACATCTCTAAATTCTTTAGTAATCTTTTTACTGGCAAGATCCCTTTAAGGCTATAAGCCCCTAATAGCCTAGCTAGTCTCTATCAGTGGTTCTCAACTTTTCTAATGCCGCAACCCTTTCATACAGTTCCTCATGTTGTGGTGACCCCCAACCATAAGATTATTTCCGTTGCTACTTCATAACTAATTTTGCTACTGTTATGAATCATAATGTAAATATCTAGTATGCTATATGTGTTTTCCCAGGTTTCGGACCCACCGGTTGGAACCACCGCATCCAGTTCCCTTCACCAATACAGTATCTAGCCCTGCGGATCCCTCTTTCTTCTGCCAACTTCCTTCTCTTTCCACAACATTTTAAATTCTTTAGTTTACATAGCAATTGTCACAACACAGTCCACAACACAGGACCAAACACATTTTGATTAGGAGTGGGCTTCTCTTTAGGATAACTTCTGAGCACAATTGTGATTATACTTTGCAGTACATTTTGGGCTGTGTGTGTGTGTGTGGTTTTTTGTTTGTTTGTTTTACTCACACTGATGTTTCCTTCTATTAAACATTAATGATTGTTTTCCAAAATCTACTAACTTTTTTTTTTATTGCTTAAAGTAATATAAAGGGTATTACATATGTGTCCATTTCTCCCCCCACCCCCCCACCCCCCGCCCTAGACAGTCCCCTAGCCTCCCCTATCCCCCAGTGTCTTATGTCCATTGGTTATGCTTATATGCATGCATACAAGTCCTTTGGTTGATCTCTTACCCCCCTACCTCCTTTCCCCCAACCCTCACCGGCCTTCCCGCTGCAGTTTGACAATTTGTTTGAGACAGCTCTGCCTATGTATCTATTATTGTCCAAAAGTTTATAATGGTTTCTATTATCCATGAATGAGTGAGATCATGTGGTATTCTTCCTTCATTGACTGGCTTATTTCACTTAGCATAATGCTCTCCAGTTCCATCCATGCTGTTGCAAATGGTAAGAGTTCCTTCCTTTTTAGAGCAGCATAGTATTCCATCGTGTAGATGTACCACAGCTTTCTAATCCATTCATCTACTGATGGGCACTTAGGCTGTTTCTAGATCTTAGCTATGGTGAATTGTGCTGCTATGAACATAGGGGTGCATATATCCTTTCTGATTGGTGTTTCAGGTTTCTTGGGATATATTCCTAGAAGTGGGATCACAGGGTCAAATGGGAGTTCCATTTTCAGTTTTTTGAGGAAAATCCATACTGTCTTCCATAGTGGCTGCACCAGTCTGCATTCCCACCAGCAGTGCACAAGTGTTCCTTTTTCTCCACATCCTCTCCAGCACTTGTCGTTTGTTGATTTGTTGATGATAGCCAGTCTGACAGGTGTGAGATGGTACCTCATTGTTGTTTTGATTTGCATCTCTCAGATGATTAGTGACTTTGAGCATGTTTTCATATGTCTCTTGGCTTTCTGAATGTCCTCTTTTGAAAGGTGTCTATTTAGGTCCTTTGCCCATTTTTTGATTGGATTGTTTATCTTCCTTTTGTTAGGTTGTATGAGTTCCCTATAAATTTTGGAGATTAGGCCCTTATCAGATATGACATTGGCAAATATGTTTTCCCACATAGTGGGTTTTCTCGTTGTTTTGTTGATGGTTTCTTTTTTTTTTTTTTAAATGTATTTTATTGATTTTTTTACAGAGAGAAAGGGAGAGAGATAGAGAGCTAGAAACATCGATGAGAGAGAAACATCGATCAGCTGCCTCCTGCACATCTCCTACTGGGGATATGCCCGCAACCCAGGTACATGCCCTTGACCGGAATCGAACCTGGGACCTCTCAGTCCGCAGGCCGACGCTCTATCCACTGAGCCAAACCGGTTTCGGCGTTGATGGTTTCTTTTGATGTGCAGAAGCTTTTTATTTTGATGTAGTCCCATTTGTTCATTTTCTCTTTAGTTTCAAGTGCCCTAGGAGCTGTATCAGTGAAGAAATTGCTTCGGCATATGTCTGAGACAAAATCTACTAACTTTTTACTGAAGTTCCTATTGGCATCTCTATAGTTTTTTAAATAATGTAGTTTTTGTTAATGTGGTACATGTATTTACTTCCTCTCCCCATGCCAGCTAATCCTTGAATAGTTACAACTACTACAGCTCCTTTTTTAGATTATAAACTGCTAAAATGAAGCCGTGTCATTTCCTTACATTTCTTGCCTGCATTCCCTCTCTGAGTCCGGAAATGTGTTGACATCTTTTGTCTTATCCTTTCCCCTATTTGTCCATCTCAAGTACTTACTCTCTTTCAATCCTTTGTTTAAATATAGTTCACATACCATACAATTCACCCATTTAAAGTGTATAATTTTATGGTTTTATGATTTTCAGATATGTACATCCCCACAGTCAATTTTCAATCATTTTCATGACTTCAAAAAGAAAACCTACAACCTTTAGTGGCCATCTCTCCTCCCTTTT